>NC_139020.1:139794320-140394320 GCF_964662115.1 Mustela nivalis | reverse complement strand
TGAAGGGGCAAGTAAAATACTAAAAGGGTGGCAACAACCCCAGGAAAATATGCTTTAACCAAATTAGAAGAGATCCAAAATCGTGAGTGGGGAGAAAGGGGATAATAAGAGGTTCAAAAAGAAAGAAAGAAAAAAGAAATGAAAAAAAAAAAGAAAAGAAAAAAATTTTTTTTAAAAAAAGAAAACACCTGAGAAAAATGTAAAAAAGAAAATATATATATATATTAGATAAACTAGTAAAAAATCGTTAAAAAAGAAAAAGGTAACAGTTAAAAAAAAAAAATTTTACCCGAAGGCGAGAAGAAAAAAAAAAAAATGAAAAAGTAAAAATTAAATTAACTGCAAGAGTAAAAAAAATCACAGGAAAAAAGCCATGAGTTCCGTGCTTGGCTTTCTCCTCCTCTGGAATTCTGCTGCTCTCCTTGGTATTGAAGCCGCACTCCTTGGTAGGTGAACTTGGTCTCAGCTGGATTTCTTGTTGATCTTCTGGGGGAGGGGCCTGTTGTAGTGATTCTCAAGTGTCTTTGCCCCAGGCGGAATTACACCGCCTTTTCCCGGGGCCGGGGTGAGTAATCCGCTTGGGTTTGCTTTCAGGAGCTTTTGTTCCCTGGTCACTTTTTGTAGAGTTCCGGAGGACGGGAATACAAATGGCGGCCTCCTGGTCTCCGGCCCAGAGGAGCCGAGAGCCCAGGGCCCCACTCCTCAGTGCGCCCTCAGAGAACCGTGCCCAGTTACTCCCGTCTGCCTGACCCCCGGCCGCGCTCCGAGCTCACCGAGCCTGTGACCGGTTCAAGGTAACCCCGAGCTGTGAGCTTACTGTCGGCTCTGTCTCTGTAGCTGGCTTTCCCGTTCCAATACCCGCAAGCTCTGCGACACTCAGACACCCCCGATCCTTCTGTGACCCTGCGGGACCTGAGGCCACGCTGACCCCGCGTGGGCTTCGCCCCGGTTTAGCCTCTGGAGCGATGTCCCTCAGCGGAACAAACTTTTAAAAGTCCTGATTTTGTGCGCGGTTGCTCCGCCGCTTGCCGGGAGCCGGCCCCTCCCCCCGGGGTCTATCTTCCCGTCGCTTTGGATTCACTTCTCCGCCGGTCCTACCTTTCAGAAAGTGGTTGTTTTTCTGTTTCCAGAATTGCTGTTCTTCTTCTCTTCAATCTGCCGATGGATTTTCAGGTGTTTGCAATCTTTAGATAAGCTATCTAGCTGATCTCCGGCTAGCTTAAGCAGTCTCAGCTTCCTACTTCTCCGCCATCTTGACTCAAAGTCCTCACTGCGCCATTTCCTGGCTCGCACGCACTGCTTGGAAGAAGAAACGTCCTGTCTTGTCTTATTTGATTATGTTGTTTTACTCTCCATTGTAAGTCACAGAATATAGACCAAAGTATAGTTTTTCTGTATATCTATGGTCATAGTGATCTGAAACAACAACAACAACAAAAACAAAAAATTTTAAAAACAGTTTTAACTAAGGTAAAATGTAACAGGATGTTTAAAAATTACAGATTTAACAATTAGTTGGAATTTTTTTTTATGTGAATGAATGATGAGTGGTTAATGGCCTAATTTTATTTTTTCTTTTTATATCTAGTTTTCCATGGTATTAAGGCAATAGTTTTAGAGGAAAGACGATGAGATTTGGCAGTCTTCTTGGTCTGTCTCTGTGAGAAGTCATTAAAGTGATAGAGCTATATATTGTGTCTCAAAGAATAGCAACATTTACTATAATACTGTCTCTGACAAACAAATCTGATCTTAAAAATATTCAGCTTCTGTAATAAAGCAGGGAGTATACAACTAAAAAGCCTGGTGTATATGAATAAATGTAAACTATTTTACTATTACTTCTAAAATAAAATTGCACTGAACTTTTAAATATTTTCAGTGAAATGATAGGTTTTCTTGATCTTTCCAGTATATATTCCCTTAGTCAACAAGAATCTTTCATTTTAAGGGGCAGATTTTATTTTATTATATTAAGAAATCTTGTGATTCTCTGACTGGCATCATATCACATAGCAACTAAGAATGATAAAGTAAAAATTTTCAACCTAAACAATGTTTCACAAAATAAAAATAACTTTGGTTTTCTTTACCCTCTAGGTAAACTACATGGACTCTTGTATCTTCTTTAAAAGGAAACAAAAGTCAATTGAGAAATGGTGTTTCCCTGTATAAAACCTTCAAATAGATGCCCTTACACTAAGAATAAAATTTAAGCTTCTTATTATGGATGTGATAATGGCTCCTACCTCCCTCTGACCTTGTCACCTCCTCGTCTCTCTTCAGTCACCATGCTCTAGCCACTTTGGTCCTTGTCCTTCTAGATGATCCTGCCAGCCTTATTCTGGCCTCAGGTTCTTTGCCTTATGATTTAGAGTGGGCTTTCCCAGAGCACTGCACCATTGGCTCTTTGTAGAGTCCTTCATTTTCTAGCGTGAGTGTTTATGCCTTGGAAGGACCTTATTCAGTCTGAAGTGGTCACCCTCTCCTTCATTCTGTTGAATTTTCTTCTTAGGGTGGATCATGACAGGAACTTATTTGTCTATTTGTTTTCTTTAGACCATCTGTCTCCATGTCTCTCCCTTTACACTAAATAGAGAACTGGTTCATAAACACAGAAATCAAAAATAGTTTAGGGCTCCTGGGGGGCTCCGTTGGTTAAATATCTGCCTTCCCCTCAGGTCATGATCCCAGGATCCTGGGATTGAGTGCCCCCTTGGGTCTGCCCAGGGGGTCTGCTTCTTCCTCTGCCTCTCCTCCCACTTGTTCTCTCAATCTCTCAAACTATAAATAAATAAAATCTTTAAAAAAATAGTTTAGTGGAAGAATAAAAAACCGAGTATCTACCCCAAGTTGCCCTCTATTCCCTGGCAGTGATAAGTGGGCTCTGGAATGAGGATCTGGATTCTAGCCAATGATCCTATATGAATTAGCTGTTACCCTTCAGACAAGTCACTTCACCACTCCATATCTGTTTTCTCATGTATCAGTGAAGGAGTAGATGATTTCTGAGATGTTTTCTACCAATAGCTTATGATTTTTAACTAAATACTGGAAATAGGCAGTCTGATATCATGGTGGATGTATACATATATATTTTTTGAATCTGTAATTTTATTTGCTTTTTTTAAGTTTTTTTTTTCTTCACCATAGCACATACCCTCCTCAATGTCTGTTACCCAGCCACTCCATCCCTCCCATTCCCCTCCCTTCCAGCAACCCTCAGTTTGTTTCCGGAGATTATCAGGAAATATCTTATCAGGTTTGTCTCCATCCCTGGTTTCTTCTTGTTTCATTTTTCCTTCCCTTCCCTTATGATCCTCTGTCTTGTTTCTCAAATTCCTCATACGAGAGATCATATAATAATTATCTTTCTCTGATTGACTTATTTCACTTAGCATAATACCCTCTATTTCCATCCATGTCATTGCAAACGACAAGATATCATTTTTCGATGGCTGCATAGTATTCCATTGTATATATATATATTGCATCTTCTTTATCCACTCATCTGCTGATGGACATCTAGACTCTTTCCATAGTTTTGCTATTTTGGACATTGCTGCTATAAACATTCGGGTGCACGTGCCCCTTCAAATCACTATATTTGTATCTTTGGGGTAAATACCCAGTTGTAGAGTTTCTGAATCCTAAGGTAGCTCTATTTTCAACTTTTGAGGAACCTCCATACTGTTTTCCAGAGCAGCTGCATCAGCTTGCATTCACACCAACAGTGTAGGAGGGTTCCCCTTTACATGACAACATGAATGAACCTTGAAGGAATTATAGTAAATAAAATAAGTCAGACAGAGAAAAGCAGATACTGTCTGATTTCACTTATATGTAGAATGTAAAATAAAAAAACAAAAATCAGAAAACAAAAAAACCAGACTCAAAGAGAGAACAGATTGGTGGTTGCCAGAGGTGGAAGGTGGGGGGGGGGTGCATAAAATGGGTGAAGGTGGTCAAAACATAGAAACTTTCAGTTCTGAAATAAGTAAGTCATAAGGATATAATGCACAACATAGTGACTATAGTTAATAATACATCCTAACTATACTATTAATAATAGTATTGCATATTTGAAACTTGCCAAGAGAGTTGATCTTAGAAGTTCTCATTATAAGAAAAAAATATAACTATGAATGATAATGGATGTTAGCTGGATTTATTGGGATCATTTCATAATAAATACAAATATTGAATCCTTATGTCTTACACCTGAGACTAATATAATGTCATATGCTAGTTACACTTCAGTAAAAATATTACCTGTGAATGTTGTATATTCTGGTCCTAAATTAAAATAGCTCACAATTTCTAAGTAACATAAAATGTAATGTTTGCATGAGATTGAAGTTAATGATTAGCTATTGTTGAAATCTCTGAACTTTGCTGTGGTTTATGTCATAAGAGTTTCTTACAAATTTTTAAGTATCAGAATAAGAGATAAGGAGCTATAAATTACCCCACCATCTTCTTCCCACAGGAGGCAAGCAGACTTCACAAATAACATCTGCAACTTACACTTCATCTACCCAGATATCATTGGAACTTCCAGCTATACTGCTTATAGAAGGCAGAAATGCTAGTTAATAAAAAGCAGTCTTTCCACTTCTCAATGGATTCCTCTAACATTATGTAGATAAACCTATGAAAAGGTATGAATAATTCTAATACACAGTCTATAAGGTCTGGGCTCTAGGTTCACTTCCACTGGCAAGTAGTTGTATGCCTTTTGACACTTTTGGGTGCAGTGGAATCATTTTTGGAATAATCCTACAGACCCTACAAATTTCCTCAAAATTGTAATTCCAACTTCCAGTTTTTCTGAGTAAGTAAGTACGGTAAACCAAATTCATTAAAATATATCCTGAGACATCTGTGAAAGAGAAGAAACTGGTCAAAAATGAAAGCCACAAGAGACTTTATAAGAAGAAATCACATCTGCATGGTTCTTTATCAAGCATACCAATCTTCTTCAGGTGGAAGAGAGGTTGAGATAAAGAGTGACCATAGCGGTGGTTTTTTTATGACTCTCATAAGATGGAATTGAGTTCAGGGCAGTCAGAATTACAAGATCATTACTATGGGCCAGTTGTTGAATGACCTGCATGAATTGAGTTGGTTATTTGTCCTAAGAAGTGATCTCTTATATAAACTAAGGGATACAAAGAACAATAATGTCCAAGTAGGGAAACCTATACCTTTGAAAGATAAATATACCTCTGGTTTTAGGATGAAATCAGCAGGGACCCACTGATGATTACAGGAGAAACAATGTTACTAGATTAGAATCTTAACTCTGTCCAGATACCTGAAAAAAATTTAATTCAGTTTTTCTTTCACAGTTCTTTATTTTTTACATAGCAGACTATTCCACATCTTCATCTCTGTTACCATCTTTTCCGTTTGCATTTTCTTTTCTTCTTTCCTACCCCCTGCTTAACTGAAGATTTCTTTATAATCAGCTTCTACCCCCTCTCGTCCATTTCTTGTGGTGCAGATTGTTTTTATAACTTATATCTTCTATTGGTTATTCTTAATTTTTTATTCTTACACTCATGAAAAATAGAGTTAGAGCCATGTGCCCATGTCAGGACTGCCATAGTCAAGGCAACCTGGTGAACTTGAAGTTTCAATGGCTTTCTTAATGTTGTGATAAAGAATCACTTGTGGGGGCACCGGGGTGGCTCAGTGAGTTAACCCACTGCCTTCGGCTCAGGTCATGATCTCAGGGTCCTGGGATCAAGCCTCACGTCAGGGTCTGCTCAGCAGGGAACCTGCTTCCCACCCGCCGCCCCCGCCTGCCTCTCTCTGCCTACTTGTGATCTTTTTCTCTGTCAAATAAATAAATAAAAAAAAAAAAAAAAAAAGAACACATATACACACACACACAAAACAATCACTTGAGGAGTTGCAGCCTTTAGTTCTTTTTCTTTTTCAACAGGTTGCCAATAATTTTAGAAGATAAATTTCTGGTCCTGAGCTCATCTTGTGCACCGCTGTATATTAAACTAATTGATTGTCATGGATACATCTTTAGTAGCTGCTCTGATCAACTATTGCTGTGTAACCAATGACTCCACAATCTAGTGGCCTCACAAAGCTATTTTTTAAAAATTAAGATTATGAATCTGATATATTTCCTAAATTTAACTGGCTAAATTTGTTCACTGCCATGGGTTGTAGCTGTTGTTTAGTCTTTGTGGCATGGGTATATTACACCTGCTGGATCAACTTTGAGGTCTTCCATAGGGCAAGACTTCTTTTGAAACTCTACATAACACACATACATCTGCTACATGTCTCCTGATATTGCCATGTGGCTTATTAGAGCAGACATGCCTCCTAACAGGTCACAGTGTTGGTGAATGTCTTCCCTTGGCATATGTCGTTTCCATTGGCTTGTTTAAGTACCTAATGGCTCTTATCCGTAGTTGGCAACTCTAATTTTTTCTTAAAAAAACAACAACAAAAACAACAAAAAAACTCATGGAAAAATTCAAGGGTACCTGTCACTTAAACCAAACTTCTTACTTAATAAGTAAGAAGCAATTTAAATTTACTGTCATTTAAAATTAC
Source organism: Mustela nivalis (assembly GCF_964662115.1). NCBI lineage: Eukaryota > Metazoa > Chordata > Mammalia > Carnivora > Mustelidae > Mustela > Mustela nivalis. The sequence goes on along the minus strand of NC_139020.1, from coordinate 140,387,735 downwards.
TGAATCACAGGCAGAATTTAGTTTATTTTTAAATAATGAAGAAAATTGGGCACAACAGGAGCTTTTTCTTCCCTGAACTTTTCTTAAACACATTCTCTGTTTAAATCATGAGATTTATTAAGAGCATTTTTTTTATAAACTGTAAGAGACATTCACTCTCTCTCCATCCCTCCTTTCTCTCAACCTACCCCTGTGTTCACTTTTTTAACCTATTTCTTACAAATCTGTCCCTCCTTTTCACAAATATTAAATGCCTCATTTTACTCCATAACTGAGTATTGCAGTGAAATAATTGCTCTTTGCTCATCTTCTAAGACTTTTTTTATATAAAAAATAACTCATTTTATATAAAACTCTTTTTATATAAAAATATAAAATATAAAAATAAAATAAAAAATAAAGTAAAATATATAAAAATTAACTCTTTTTATATAAAAAAAACTCTTTTTATATAAAATGTCAATGTCATTTTATATAAAATGGCAATGTCACAGCATCTTCCTTTCACTTCCCAAAGTTTGCAGTTCAAGCACGGGCAATTAAAGGGTGAAGGTAGAGAAAGCCTATCCTAATATTTTCTTGCATGTCTTTGCTGTGCTGCTGATAAAACATAAAGAATACACTATTTGGAACTTCTACATATACAATAGCCACCTTGTATTATTCCACTTACAGTACTCTAGAAGTCTCAAATGACCAGAAGAAATGAGAAATCGACAGGAAAATAAGCACACTGATTGAACACATTCCCCTGGCAACACAAGGTGCCAGTTAGCTACAGTTAGTGTAGTCTTAATATATCTATGTCACAGAGAAAGACAGAATACCTGCTAAAAACCCTCACAGTTTTTTATCTTACTTGCAACAGTTTTGATGAAAAAAAATTTTCATATTTGGTGACTTAGATAATCTTTATAAAATGTAACTGGGATTTCAATATTAATTTGTTTTAGTAGTTATATTGCAAATCCTTTCTATTTTCCTCAGATGAAACAATCTCTTTATTCTTTTGAGATGTCAAATCTGAATCAAATTTGAAACACGCAACATCTTCTTTTGTTCGGTATAGAAGAAAACCACATTCTTTTATTGATATTCCTGGCTAAAAACAGGGTAGCCTTTTGATTTTAGTGGTAAAGAAGCACGTCAAATCATTGCTTCTGATCTGGATCTTGGTTGCCATTGGTTGCAAGCTGTGCTAAAGACACAGGTATATGTGTACATATGGTCACACTATTTATAAGGTAATGATTTTCTTTTCCTCGTCCTTCCTCTTTTTTTCTTCTTCCTTCTTTCCCATGCTGCATTAGGTACATGTTAATTTTTGTGAATGAGAACCGTTTTTATAAATCTCTGTTTGGGTCCCTATTTTTTTTTTTAAAGATTTTATTTATTTATTTGACACAGAGATCACAAGTAGGCAGAGAGGTAGGCAGAGAGAGAGGGGGAAGCAGACTCCCCACTGAGCAGAGAGCCTGATGTGGGGCTCAATTCCAGGACCCTGTGATCATGACCTGAGCCGAACGCAGAGACTTAACTCATTGAGCCACCCAGGCACCCCTTAGGTCCCTATTCTTGACCCTTCGTTTTTCTTGAATCTTTGACTTTTAAGATAGCTTCATTGCTCTAGTCCACTACTCTGTGTGGCTGTTTCTAAGGTCCACTGCTGGAGTAGATGTTCAAATTATTAATGCTTTATTTTTTTCCCTTAAGGTAAAAAATATCATTTTGGCACAAAATATGCCAGGTTAATGTGGATTCAACGAAACCAAACAATATGTTACTGATGCAAAAAAAAAAAAAAAATCAGCTTCTATAGAAATAGGAAGAGCTTTTATGTTTCAAACATGATTTTCCAGCAGACATCAGTCCTTCAGTGGTTTATTTTTCCTTCAAGTAAAAATGAAATTTCTTTACAGAAGAGCCACAGAGCATTGACAACACCCCTATGATCATGACTTAGAAAAACTGGAAGGACTGTAGAGCTCATGATGACCTAAAAAACACTTCTTGTAAAAAATAATCTAGCTTCTGTTAAAAATAGTGGTCTTAATCCAAGTGTTTCTCTCTGTTCCATCTTGAAATTCCACCAAAATTGCATAGAAGGAATAAGCAAGCAAGGAATAAGAGTGCAGAGCAAAGAGAATTGGAGAAGAGAACAGAAGGAGGAGGAGCCTAGCCTCATCTGGAAGAGTGATAACTAACATGGCAGAGAAAGCTGTACTCTAAAAATACACAGGATGGATGCCAAGGAGAAGTCAATGTCCTGTGCTCCACCCTGGGAAGTCCCAATGCATTATGGATGAAGGCATGGACTGAAAAGGGGGATATTAGTTAAATTAATGTATAAGATGTTTATCATTCTTACTTCCTGCAAGCATCTCTCCCCCTCCCTGAGAAAAAAGTAGAAGTTTATTGTCAGGAAAAATGGAAACAGGGAGTTTTGGGGGCTCTGAGATACCCAGCATAGGTAAAGTCAAAGTAAAAAAACAAAATCAAAACAAGGAGATTGTATTACACGATGAGACTCTCGGTAGCCTTTCCTCCCTTATAATTCCCCAGAAGGAGATGATAGAATTCTTCTCTGGAAACTAATGGGTCTCCCAATGAAGACCTACAAATAATGGCATTTGGAGTAACATAGTGAAAAGTCTATCTTTGGATGGCAGGCTGACATTTGTACGAAATCTGCTCTGTAGTCAACCTTCAGGCAATAGAGTCTCACTGGTTAAGGCTTTTCGGCTTAAGCCACTAAAATTGTCAAGTTTATCACTGAAGTCAAGAACTGTTGATTCATTCTCTTTGGGAAAATTGTATGTCTGAATATTGCAGAGTGGATGAGCAATGTTTTCATAATGTCTTCATTTGGCCCCCCCCCCTCCCCCAGCAAACCCTAAGACAGGGATTAAGGAACAAAAAGCCTTCTTGGGAGATGATCTCAGAGAATACTAGAAAAGGAGTGAAGAAGTCAGATGGAGGAGGAAGGCAACCAATGAAGTGTTTAACATCAATCAAGTTACCATTGTCTGTGCATGGGGCTCAATCTTTCTGCAGATCATGAGAGCTAGTGGAGAAGAAAACTCAGTTATTTCTTCTGAGGTGTGAGCTAGCTGGGATATTCATACAATGATTCCAATCTTGCATTCATGGAGGGCTGTTCCAGGAAGGCATTAATTCCTTGGCATTTCTAACCTGCTACACAGGCAGCAAAGTGAGCTCTAAGAGCCAGTGAAAGACTTCAAGAAAAGCAGGGGTGCCCCTGCAACTTTAGCAGGTATGCACTGAGTGGAAAGTGCTAGGGAATTTGGGTGGGGCACCAACAGTATCTCCTACACATAATGAAATACTATTTTTTTTTAAAATTGCTATCTGGATTATAATGTATTTGGACCCCACATAATTAAAGACTGTAGCAATCCATGAGAAATTATATTATTTGTTCAGGTTTTTTTTTTTTTTTCCCTAAATAAGTACGGAATTTTTGAATAGGAATCCTGAGTCTACCCAAGTTTCATGGGAAAAAACAAAACAAAACAAAACAGGTTTTAATTATTTTTCATGAAATTTCCCCAAGAATATTTGCAAGTACATTTTAAGCAACCTGATAGCAAACTTTCTTTTCTCTTATATGGATCCCATTTTTATTTCCAGAGAAATACTTCTTAAGATCAAAGATGGTGAAACTCATAAACTGAGGCAGATTCTGAGGGTCAAATAAAAATAGAGGGGGAAAAGGAACATCTTTCACAAATATTGGGCCAAGAAAGTACAGAGAGGAAGCAAATTACAAATCTTTGCTACTTGTGGGAAGTAAAGCATATTCCTATCTGCAGCTCACACTAGGTTTTGAAAGGTGAAGAGAAATCTCAAAAGCCCTCAGAACCTGCTGGACAGAGAGAGACAATGAGAGTCATGGCAACCGAGACTATATGCTCTGTATGCATCTCCTTATTCATGAGAGAAAATCCAACCAGTCAACTGGCAAATACATATGGCCACTCAGAGGTCTTGGTGCTCATGAAAAAGAATTTCTTTTGCTGTTCTTAAGACTGAGAGGCAAACAATGTATCTTAAAAAATACTGATTTCTTATGGTCCACACATACAAAGAGCATATAATTATTTTAGCTGACAGCAATACTGTTTTCGGCACATATGCCTTTATTTATTTCTTGTCATTAATTACAACCGAGGTATACAAGTGGCCTTTATTTTCGTTGGCTACCAGCAGAAAAAATATTTCCTGGAGAAAGCATGAAAGGTCAGGGACCAAGTTCCTTTTTCATATTTTCAGCCTTATAGTATGTGCCTAGAATATCTTAGATACAATACTAGAAAAAGAGGCTATTTTCTTTTTGAAATTGAAATCTATTTTAGGAGTAAGGAGCAGCCTGGATGTGTCTTCTGATTAATTTTTCTTCCAAAACATTCTTCCCGTAGAATTCTTTCTCTGAATTGTTTCAATGCAGTATCTGATTAAGTCATTGTTTTTCATTATGGCCACACAGTTTTTCCATATTTCTCAAAATGAAATTTATTATTTGGTTTAGTTTTTGGTTGTCCTGTTTTGCTCCTATATTTTGAGGCAAGATGTTAAAACATTATTTCATGAAATACTTCAAAGCGCTACAAATGTTTGGAATTATTCACATATTTATGACTTAAGATCTGTTGCATAAACTTCTATTTGCTACCTTAATTGCTATTTGTTTTATATTGGGAAAATTACTTCAAAAAAGTAAATAACTTCTTTCAGCTCATTCCATGTACTTTCCCAGGTGCAGAGTTAGACTGTTTTTTCCATTTGTTTCATCTAATTTCATATTTCATGGGAGGGTATATTTAAAATAAACAAAAAAGACTCCAAAACCAATAATATTGACAGTTCCTTTCCAAAAAACTCAAGTCTTCTTTTTCCTTTTTTTTTTTTTAATCTAAGATTTTATTTATTTATTTGAGAAAGAGAGAGAGAGCATCAGGATGGGCAATGGGCAGAAAGAGAAGGAGAAGCAAACTCTCCACTGAGTAGGGAGCCTGACGTCCAACTATATCCCAGGACCTGAGCAGAAGGCAGAGGCTTAGCCAACTGAGCCACCCAGGCATCCTCATGTCATCTTTGTTCTAAGAAAGTATTTATCATCACTGGCTATGGATCCACTGTTTCTGTCACCAGCCCCACCCCACCCTCATTCCTATGTGGAAGCCCTAACCCCAACGTGACTATATATAGAAATAGAACATTTATGGAAGTCAATAAGGTTAAGTAAGGTCACAAGGGTGAGGCTCTGATCAAATAGGATTCGTGTCCTTATAAGAAGAGATAGCAGAGAGCCCACTCTTTCTGTCTCCACCATATGAGGACACAGTGAGAAGGCAACCATCTGCAAGCCGGGAAGGGAGCTCTCACCAGAAATAAAATCAGCTGGCCTCTTTGGAAGGCATAACAATGATCATGAATTGCTTCACTCTTAAGAATAAATTGTCATATTCTGGAAATTGGTTGATTTAGGTTTCTCTGCATCCTTAGATCTCTGGCATATTAAAACAACAACAATAAAACAACAGCAACAACTTCGACTTTATAGCTTACCTAGCTTATTTTTGTTAAGGTAGAAGAAACAATAACAGGTTTTTCCTCATCTTCTTTGAAAGTGGAAACCCCTAACACTTTAAAATGTAATTTGAAGATATTTTTGACTTTATGTTGGTCTTGTTTTAGAGATCCACAGCAGAATTTGCTAACAATAATTTGCTAGTTGCACAGTATATTGTTTTATATTTGATTAACATCCATCAACTGGCTAATGTATTCCAATGATTGACAAATTTGTGGATAATCATTCTACTTTCAATAATGATTCATTTACTGGAACATAGACTTTGGGTTATACTAGCCTGGCAGTTACTTAAAGTTACTGCTGCTGTATGTGATAAGCCCTTTATTGGTCCTTGAGCTGCTAGGATTTTTTTCACTCAAAATTTTCCATTATCCTTGGATGAATGGTCATCATCTTATTGTTTTAACTATTTTCTCTATAATTTCATTTGTACATATTTAATTCTATTGCTTACATGAATACTATTTTTTAAAATTTGGCATCTATTTCCTCTTAAATTTTATTTAAGAAAAATAATCACATTTATTGGAATTTATTAAAGAGAAGTCATGCTTAATTTTATTTTAGAGTGATACATGTATTTCCTATCCAAGACCTTCTCCAGTCACCCTCACCCTCAGGAATCTGAGTTGTGCAAGTCTCATTGCCTATATCACATAATGAATATGACCATGAACATCATTACCATTTTATTAATACACTTGTTAATCCATTTATCTTTTAACAAGTAGTAATTGGGTACCCACCAGGTACTCTGTATGTGCTCAATGTTTGGTGCAATAATGAGCAAGAAACAGTCCCTGACCTAGATTGAATTACATTATGTTGTCCCACATTCTTTCACACTCATTTCTTTTTGGTCAGTAATTTTATGTGATGTTTTTCATAGATGTTAGTATCAGTAACCTAACTCACTTTTGAGTAGTCTTTTGCAATGCTGAGTCAAGTTAAAGATGAAAAGCCCTTATCTGGCTTACAGAATCTCAGAAGACTTATTGAATTAATGTTGCCTTCATAGACATTCCAGGTGGTCCAGCCTAACACCTGGCAGAGAGTCTCAATAAGAATCATATAAAAAATAGAAAAGATACTTAACTAACAAGATTTCACACCTACCCATTATTAACTTCCCCAAATTTTAACCTGAATTTTTATGGATGGAGAGACATTAAAAGAACATATAGGAGAAGGCACTGTAGCTTGTGTTCTAATTCTTAGATACCAGATTTTGTGGGAGATGTTCTATTTTTTTTTTTTTGAGATCCCATGGCATCTTGTTCTACTATTACTTGACATCCTAAGGGGTTATTGGCATTATAAAAATAAGCAAGATTGTCAAATTTCCCCAAAATTTCATGAGTAAAGACTTGATTATTCTGTTTGGTTCAACAAATGAATATGCAACATATAATACTTCTTGATGAAAAGTTGTCGGTTACTTAAGCCATTTTTTAGGATGAGAAGGGTTGTGTTATATGACCTTCAGCTATTTATTATCAATTGGTAGTCAATTGTTTTACATTTTCAGGATTGCCTATCTTTAACCTTTATTTATCCAGCCTCCTTTCCTAGAGTTTCACCTACCCGGTAATAGCCAGCTAGTATAACTTTAAATTATTCTGTGTATTCATGATCTGTACATAGATTCAAGTGTGATTGACAGGGTTCTTAGTATATTGGTGGCTTCAAATAGAGCCATCTGGATGGACCAAACATTGAAACCTGATTGTTCTCTTTTGGAAATAAAATTTAACTGCTGTTATATATCAATACTTGGGTACCCTTGGGGGAGAATTTATCTAAATATATCTGTACTAAATATAACATGAAGCCCATTCTAACCCAGTTCTAAATATGTGATTCCAGGAAAGTTACTGAGAATGATGGGCAGGAACCATCTACCATGACTTGTGACCTTCAACAGAGACACTGATACCACCATGAATCACTGACAGCCCTGCCTTGGTAGTCTTCCTAGTCGACGCTTATAAGCTCTTCTCTTTCTATTCTATTTCCAGGTAACAATAAGGTGGAGAATATTTTCCTTGCAGAAATACATACTTAAACTACAGATTAACATATTGAATGTCAAGTGAAGCCTTCTATGGGTAACTTGCAATCCTTAAGTTGGGGGTAGCAAAACAAGTTATTGATTTTTAACTTTAAAATCAGATAGATTAGCCCATAATTCTTTCAGAAGAAAGCATTAGTTATGGCATCCAAAGTGGAGGCAGAAACATAGAAGAACACATTTTTATACCCTAAAACTCACATGATTGGAAGTTTGTTTTATTGAAAGGAAAAAAAATCAGGGGACAAGAGTTTAGAGAATCATTTTCCATGGCCCTGTCTCTGGAGTAAGCAAAAGAATGAGTTACAAATACACATTTTTTATCATATTTATATGCCTGACTTAATGGTTAATTACTTCTACCATGTTTTAAATTAGCTAGAAAAATGAGTGGACACATAAATATTCAAGCTGAGGAAAAGAGAGGGCAGAAAACATCTTAAGAAAATGTTTGGTGGTGGACATCTAGGTGACTTGGTTAAGTGACTGTCTTGATTTCTCCTTAGGTGATGATCTCAGAGTCATGAGACTGAGTCCCATGTTGGGCTCTGTGCTAAGTGGGGAGTCTGTTTGAGATTCTCTCTCCCTCTCTCTCTCTGTTCCTTCCCCTGCTCCTGCTTTCTCTTTCTCTCTCTAAAAATAAATAAACCTTAAAACAAACAAACAAAAGAAAATTATGAAAAATAAGGTATGCAGGCTGAATTTCCTTTCTATACCCATCTACTCTTTGGAAGAATCCTTGAATTTTGAATAAGAAATCTCTCTGTCCTATTGTTCCCTTGTCCCAGATTCTCTTCTCTTTCTTGGAGCTTGATGTGATGGTGGGGTCTAGGTCTTGGGTCACTCAGTCAGTTTATCAGAAGCCTGTGTCATGCTTAAAGCAGAGATCTAACAGTATTTTCTTGGATTTTTTTTTTAAATCCACTGATTTCTCTGAGAGAGGATGGAATGCTCTCTTATACTCAGTTTCCATGCAGTGATTCAATTTAGTACACATACACACATTGTGCCAACTGCTGGTAAGAACCAGGCATGTAAATGCAGTCTAAACATCTGCTGTGGCCCTCTGCACGTGTTAAGCCTGATTAGTCATCATTGCAGTTTAAGTCCAAAATCCTTCCAATAATTTCTATGACTTCTGTCCTCATTTTTTTCTGACTTTGCATTCATGCATCAGTGCACACATATTGTTTCAGACCTATACCGACCAGTAGACAAGTATAAGTCCTATTGCTATTACTCAGGAGAAACTGAATCATACTCAGAATTTTCTAACTTTAGACACACTAGTGAAAAGTTGAAAATAGTGTGGGAAGATCTCATGACACACTTTCTTGTTTTCTTCCATCTTTTTGGCCCTTTTCTCTCATTCTTCATCTTATCAAAGGACTTATCCTTGACCGCTTGAGCTTCTTCATCATATGCCCCTTAAAACTGTCAATATACAAATGAAACAAGATGGGATTGGGAGGGAAACCAACCACAAGTGTCTCTTAATCTCACAAAACACACTGAGGGTTGCTGAGGGTAGAGTGGGCATGGAGAGGGTGGTTGGGTTATGGACATTGGGGAGGGTATGTGCTATGGTGAGTGCTGTGAAATGTGTAAGCCTGATGATTCACAGACCTCTACCCCTGGGGCTAATAATACATTACATGTTAATAAAAATAATTAATAAAAAATTTAATGTAAAAATACACTTTTTTTAAAAAACGTATTTCTCCTGTGGAGCATGGCTCCAATAGTCTAGGTTACTTCCATAGTCGGAACTCTACCCTTCCCTTCAAATGTAAACAAATTCATTATCCAACAATTGATGGTATAGCTAAATAAATGTGAACATGAATGTAGGCAAGTCTTTAGGGAAATTCAAATCTCCCAATTAATTTTTTTTTTAAAGATTTTATTTATTTATTTGACAGAGAGAGATCACAAGCAGATGGAGAGGCAGGCAGAGAGGAAGATAGAGGGAAGCAGGCTGCCTGCTGAGCAGAGAGCCCGATGTGGGACTCGATCCCAGGACCCTGAGATCATGACCTGAGCCAAAGGCAGCGGCCCAACCCACTGAGCCAGCCAGGCGCCCAGCCAATTAACTTTTAAAAAAGTAAAAACCTGCATAAATTGGGGATGAGAAATAGAAATTCTTCTATTCTATCTAAATAGAAGAAAATTAGAGGTAGTCAAATATCTATCCCCAAATCTGCATCAGGTCAAAATAATATCATTTGTTTTGCCCAGTTTTCAAAAATCTCTAATTTCTATTTTATACAAAATGCTCCAGAGTAGAGAAATTAATGGTAAATATGAAAATCTTCCCAAATTGTTCTATAAGCATAATATAACTTTGATATCACAAATGAAAAGTGAATGCATATAAAGCTTAATTTTCTTAATAACTTAGAGGTATCAATTTTTTTCTTGAGTTAATATTGAAAAGTTAGTTTTTTAAAAATTTGTTCACTTTGATGTAAGTTTTCAAATTTGTTAGCATATTAACACTAATCCTGTTCTCTTTTTATGTTTTAAAATTTAACATCAGAGTACCACATACATATAAAAGGTACACAAAAACCTTGTAAGGTAGATTAATTTTCACAAAAATAAGTACAAATAAAAACAGTACTCACAAAAAATAATGCAATATTATCAAATATCAAGAGTTCCCTCCATTGTCCTTGAGGGAAACTATGTTACTGTAACCATTTTTCTGCCTGTGCAACCATAGACTAATTTTGCGTTTTAAAAACTTTTATAAAATGAGTCATTCTGTATATATTCTTCAGTCTGGCTTTTATTCTTAAGGCTTAAGGATTTGTCCATGTTATAGAATGTCCATGTAATAGAATCTGTTAGTTTTAATTTGTGTGTAGTATCCCATTGTGTGAATATGCTGCAATGTATTTATTCCCTCTACTTTTTTCAAAAGATTATATGTTGATTGGAGAGAGAGCGAACAAGCATGTGCCAATGGTAGTGGGGGGAGGGGGGATGGAGAGGGAGAGAGAGAGAGAATCTCAAGCAGACTATAAGCTGAGCTTGGAGCCTGACACAGGGCTTGATCTCATGACCCTGCAATCATGTCCTCAACCGAAATTAAGAGCTGGACACTTAATGGATGGAGCCACCCCGGCACCCCAATTCCTTCTATTTTTGATAGACATTGAGTGGCTTTTAGTTCTGGCTATTTCTTAAACAGGAGAAAATTAAAAGGGAGCCGAAGATCTTTCCTTAAATAGGCATCAGGCTCAGATGATTTAGGGAGCAAGTTCCACCAGCTTTTAAGAACCCATAACTTAAAAAAAAGAAGAAGAAGAAGAAAAAAGAACCCATAAATTCTATTTTCTATAAATTGCTCTAGAACAGTCTTGACATGTCTTTTGGAATACAATTGCTGGATCACAGGGTATGAACACTCTCAAACATTTTTCTAAACTGGTACCCCAATTTAAATTCTCAATGGCATAGCTGTCATATATTGCTCCCCAACATTTGGTGTTCACAGTTTTTTTTATTCATTACAGGTGTGTACTAGTTATATAATTAATGATATTGAGCCCTTTGTATGTACACTGGATGTTTTTTTGATGTGTGTAGTCTTTTAACCCAGCTGCTTTTCCTTCTTAAGCTTTTTAAAAAAATATGTATTTTAGATGCAAATCTTTCATTATATATGTTCATGGAAAACACCATTGTCCCTTGAAGGCGTTCCCTTTCACTGCCTTAAAAGGTGTCTTTTGAGGAAGAGAGCTTCTTCTTCATTTAACTTAGAATAATTTATCTACTTTTCTCCTTTATAGTTTTAGCTATTCCTGTGACTTGCTTAAAATATCTTTGACTAAGACACGGTTTTAAAGACATCCTCCTATGTTTCCTTCTAGAAACTTTATTGTTTTACTTTTGTTATTTTAAACTAGGTAATATAATTGGAATGTGTGTGTGTGTGTGTGTGTGTGTGTGTGTGTGTGTGTGGTATAAGATATTCTCAAGATTTCATTTTCTCATGGGGTATTCTATTGTTCTAGTACCATCTATTGAAGAGACCCTCTCTCCCCCTTCCTCTGCAGTGGCACCCTTTTCATAAACCTAGTGACTGTAGACATCTAGGTCTGTTGAGTGAGCTCCACAGCCTGTGACATCTGTTTTGGTACATATTCTTTTACAATAAATTTGATATTTGATTGTAGCTGCTGACCTTCTTTAGTCTTGGCCCTCTGTATGTGTATATAAACTTTATTGAGTTGGGGCATCTGGGTGGTTCAGTTGATTGAGTGTTAGACTCTTGATTTTGGCTGGGTCATGATCTCAGGATTGTGAGATGAGCCCTGTGTTGGATTCCATACTCAGTGAGGAGTCTGCTTGGCATTATCTCTCTCTTCCCTCCCTAAGCTCCTCCCTATGCTTGCACTCTCACTTTCTCTCTCTAAAATAAACAAATAAATCTTAAAAAAAAATAATCATGGCAATTTACACAGAGACACACATACACATGCACCTGGTGGGATTTTAATTGAAAGTACATTCATTCTCTAGATCAATTTGTGGAGAATTTATTTTTTTTAACAAAATTGAATCTTCCAGGAACATGATTTATCTCTCAGTATATTTAGGTATTTTTAAAATTTTTCCTATTATGTCTTATAATTTTTAGTGTACAACATGTTATCTTTATTCTTAGCTGCTTCATTTGTTTATGCTATTGTATATTTTAATATTTTCTGATTGTTGTTGGTACATAGAAATCTAAAATGACTTTATATTCTACAACCTAGCTACATCATTCTGTTATTTTTAGGCCTCCATTTTATTGGCAGTTAACTTCTATATATTCTATTTTCTGATGTATTATAAAGAGATATATTAATAGTTCTAACTATACAGAGATGATATGATAACTAGGTGAGATAATACTTCTCAAATACTTGGAATAGTTTTAACCCATAATAATTGCTAAAATGATATTATTATATATGCTAATACAAAATGATCTCCAAGACATTGTTAACACACCAAGTCATAAATTAAAGCATTATAAATTAAAGCATTATAACTCCAATATGTTTAAATAGAAATGATTAGGTGTGCAAGTGCATATTTACATAAATGTATAGGAAAGTTCTGAAAGAACACTAATTAGTGTGTTAATAATGGCTACTTCTGAGGTGAGCGTGAAGTGGGGGAACGTAAGGGACTTTATTATGTGTACTTCTGTATTTGTTCTGGATTTGTAATGGACTATATTTGAATTTCATTTACATCCCCTAAAATTCTAATTTTGAAAATCAATTTTTTAAAAAAAGATTTTATTTATTTGAGAGAGAGATGGATAGTGACAGAGGTAGCAAGAGAGAGCAGAAGTGGGGAGGAGAGGGAGAAGCAGGCTCTGCTAGGAAGCAATCCAGTCATGGGGCTGGATCCCAAGACCCTAGAATCACAACCCCAAGCCAAAGATAGACATTTAACTGACTGAGCCACCCAGGTGTCCTTTAAAAATCAATTTTGATGGCTGTATGAAAGGTAGAGAAGAGCTGGAAAGCCTACAGGTTGATATAACCTTTCTTTCTTTCTTTTTTTTGAGAGAGAGAAAGAGGAGAAAAGGGAGAGAATCTTCAAGCAGACTCCCCACTGAGCACTCCCCAGTGGCGTGCTCCATCTCAGGATGCTGAGTTTACAACCTGAGCCTAAACCAAGAGCTGGACACTCAGCTGACTGGGCCATCCAGGTGCCCCTCAATATCATCTTTCAATATTAGTGAGCTAGTTTGAGGGAGAAATTTCCAGGGTTTATAGTTAGCAGCAACCCTGGGAACAGAATAGAAAGGATAGATTTAAGATTCGCCTCACATATGGAATGAACAGATCTCAGTGTTGATCAGATACAAGAAGTAAGGGAGAGAGAGGGAGAGGAGTTGTCTCTGATGTCTGGATTTTTGGTTTGGGTGACTTTGTTGATGGTTGTTAGTCAACGAGAGGGTGAACACCAGAGGCACATAGGTTTGTGGGGCGGGGGGGGGGGCGGATTCAACTTTGGGCTGGGAAATCTGAGAAAGCTGTGCTGCCTTCAGGTGGATCTTGTCAGTAGGCACTTTGGGGTGTGTATATGGTGGTCAGTAGAATGGCGTGGGCTGGGGCTTATATTTTGGAGCAGACTGTGTTTCGTGGATATTTAACAGCATGAGATGTCCAAGCAAAGATGTATGAAGATGGATGAGAAGAAGGCTGATGCCATAATCTCTTCTTTCATCTCTTTTTTGTAATTGACAGTTGGGAGTATAAGACAGAAAAGCAAGATGCTCCAACAGGAGACATACTAATCTTTTGTTCTTCTCTTCCTTGAAAGATTATTATTCCACACATATTGTAGAATATAAAACTCCTTTTTTAAAAAAATGGTGATGGTGGTCTGCCTTCTCAAAAAGCTGAACTGTTCTTAAAAAATGAAAGTGAAGTAAACTTTGGATGCTTTTCTGCTTCTACACAAACTGATAGCATCCCCTGTGGCTGAAAAAAATGTTCCTCTTCCCCTTTTTCTCTCTGGTTACCTCATGAAGGCTACTGATTGACCAGCCAACTATTCAGAAATGCTATGAAGTTCTGAGGGCTGTGGGCATCTGAAGGCAGGGTTCCTTTTTAAAATTTCTGGTTGACCAGAGGTATGTTGTCTCTACAGACACAGCATAACTCCTCAGTGAGAAGGAAAAATAAAATACCATTATTTTGTTGTTTTAGCTAGCTGACACAAATTGGTTGATGTATTATTTTTCTCTCCTGGAATTGAGTGTAACAACAATTCATTATTCAGAAAACTTTCATTAAATTCCCTGCAAGTTCAGGAAACTGAACCAGGCCTCGTATCTTGGATTTAAATATTAGGTGGTCATTGTCATCTTTATGGCTCTCAGAAGAGCCCTAAATATTTTTCTGTATAAATGAATTACAATACTTTACAATAGAAGAGTGAATAGCACTTTGAAATATAGAGTGTGGAATTTTCAGTATTCATTTATAGATTGCCTTGTATTTTTATAAATGTATCCAAACAATAGAGGTTTCACTTATCAGCTTAAACACATAGTAATATCTTAGGCCTAAACATAGTAACTATCTTAGGCCTAGTTACCGAGAGGGGGAGTCTCTATTCGATTTCATTTTCTCAGCATAAAATTTACAACAGTGACATTTCTTGGAAGGTTCCTTTGTGTTGAGACATGGTCTAGGTATAAGGATATATGATACTTAGTCAAGCAAATGATAATTGAAACTATCATTCGATATGTGTGACTAGTAAACAATAGGCTAAGGAGATATGTGGCTAAATGATAAAAAAACAAACAAAAAATGAGTGGGTAGTGTGTCATAAAACCTTGGCAATGGTTTGCCAGGGACTGTATCTTAATCCAAAGGGAAGAAACCAGTGCATGGATTTCCTGATGCTTTTACATCCAATTTGAGTTATAGAATAGGGGCACCTGGGTGGCATAGTCAGTCAAGTGACTGAGTCTTAGTTTCGGCTCAGACTGTGATCTCAGGGTCACGAGGTCAAGCCCCAGATCAAACCCTGTGCTCAGAGCAGAGTCAGCTTGAGATTCTCCCTCCATTTTTGCCCCTCCCATTCATGCTGTCTCTCTAAAATAAATAAATAAGTGACTCTTTAAAAAAAAATTAAAAAAAAAACCTGACTTCTTAGAAAAAAAAGACAGGTACACATACACGGTCTACACAGTAAAGAACATAATTCTGTGAATACTTTAGTCCACAGCCAACATTCAATTTAGAGGATAATTAAGGGAAAGGAAATTTCTTCCTTAGTTATCCACACTGACTTTCAAATGGTTGTTACTGGAAGCAGCAAAAAATAAAACAACAAAAAAATACAGTCTTTTCAGAAGTGTTATAATAACTCAATGTATTAGTTTCCTACTACAGGTGTAACAATGATTTGTGTCTTCCTCACATACAATATAAATTCACCCCATCCCTAGGTCCCCACAAGTCCCAACCCATTAGAGTATCAAGTCAGGTTCAAAATCTGATCTAAATCTCATTAGTTCTGAAATCCCAAATCTCATCATTAAATCATCTAAATTGGGTGTGAATGAGACTCTAGATATATTTCATCCTGGCACAGAATTCCTCTCCATCTGTGTACCTATAACATTGAAGATTCAAGTTATCAGCTCCAAAAATAAAATGATGGTATAAGCATTGGATAGCAGTTCTATGTATCCCCATCCCCCAAAGGAGAAAATGAAAAAGAAAAAAGGAGATCCTAAGCAATTCTGAAATTCAAGGGGGCAAACTCCATTAGATTTTAAGCCCAGAAATCGTTGATTCCTCTATGGTCCATGGACCCACCCTCTAGGATCAAAGTTTTGTCCTTCTGCCCCACAGAATCATCTTTCCTTTTCCACTGAAGGTATGACTTTTACCAGTCTATTTCCTGCCTACAAATTCGTGGGAGTCCAAAATCTTGTGGGTCTTCTGCTAGCTCAGGATTCATTCCATTAGATAAAATATTTCTTCAATGGTCTTTTCTAGATAATATCTCTATTTTTGTCCTCTGCTGAGATAGCTGAGGGGACCCATGATTCAAGTGCCCCATCACTTCAGAAAGCCTTCTCTGTGAATGAATACTGTGACATTTTGTCTCTTGTAAGAATGCAGGGAAAGGCTCCAGAGATTCACCTTTGGTTTTCTCTCCAAAGTGTCTCTTCCTGACAGAGAAGCTCTTAATTTTGGTATCTTTTGCAATCTGGATAAGGCTAAGTACACATTTCCACCAAATCTTTTCTGCATCATGGTTCCTCTCTCGAATTCTTTCTTTCTTTCTTTCTTTTTTTCTCACATTGTACAATAGGCAGCAAAGAAGACCAAGCTGCATCTTTAACACTTTGCTTGGAAATCTCCTCAGTGAAATATCCAAGTCCACTGTCTCTCATTTCTGCTCTCCACTCAACTCTGCGACACAATTCTGCTACGCTTCTCACCACTAAATGACAGGGTTACCCTTTCTCTCAGCTTTCATCAGGATGTTACTCTTTATTTCTGAGACATTAGCAACAGCCCCTTTAATGTCCATATTTCCATCAACAGTCTTGCATGATAATTTTAATGTTCTCTAAGATGGTAGAGGCTTACTTCCTTCTGAGTCCTCACAAGTAGCCCTATAGTGTCCATATTTGAACCAATCATCTGTCTGGAGGAATCTAGGCTTTGTCTTTCACACACCTCAGAATTCCTCAGTCCTCTACCCATCATCCAATTCCAGAGTCACATCCACATTTTTAGGTATTTGTTACAGCAGCATTTCCATACACCAAAATGTGTGGGAATTTCTTGTTGCAACAAATTATCACAAATCCAGTGCCTTAAATGGCACAGATATATTCTCTTAGAGGTTAGAAGGGCTGGAGAAGTCCAATATGAGTGTTAAGGGACTAAAATCAAAGTGTTAGTTGGTTTGATTCATTCTGGAGTCTTTGAGGGGAGAATCTACTTCTTTGCTTTATTTAGCTTCTAGATGCTGCCTGCATTCTTTAGCTCCTGGCCGGCTTCTTATGTCATCCCATCTTCTTTCTTCCATTGTCCTATTTCTTACTACTTTTCTGATCTCCTGCCTCTCTCTTATAAGCACCCTTGTGATTACATCAACCACCACCCCCATAACCGAGGATAATCTTCCCACCTAAAAACCCGTAACTTACATTTACAAAGTACCCTTGCCACGTAAGATACCATCTTCACAGGTTCTGGGATTATGATATTGAATATTTGGTAGACATCTTTGGGGGAATCTCTGAAAGAAAACAGATTTTTGCCTAGATTACCCAATTTGAGAATTGTTTTTGGCCCTCTACTTTTGGCATTTATTTATTCATTTGTCTTATCATTTAATACATTAGCATTTAATAATCACCTCTTCTGGACCAGGCTCTGTGTCATGTTTCAGGGCGAATAAGGATGATTATTAGGGTTTCTATACTCAAAGCCAAAGAGAAGAGAATTGCAAAACAATATTGTCAAAACAATAATGGAGGTACAAACAGAATGTCAGATCTGTGAGAATCAATATCCTAGTGCCTGTTCCCCATTAAGTGAAATGACATAATCATATACGCCAAGTATGTTTCAAAATACTGACCAACATATAGCCATTCCTTGGGAGTCTCAGGTGAGGACAGACTGCCTGGGAATTCTTATACACTTCCTCAAAATTTTGAGCAATATAAGAGCCTTAAACCCGAATTTCTTTTTAGCAGGAAATGTTTTAAGCATTTATCATGTCAATCCTCATACCCTGGACAATCCTGGTCCCCAACGGTGGCCAACAAAGTTCTAGAAGCATTGAAAATATGATAATGATAATGATATATCATTATCATTAAATACTTGACAAGCTGAATTGAACTGAATTTGGATTTGAGTTGCAAAAAAAGACCGCTTGAAAAAAAAAATAATTCCTGCCATTATAGAGGGACTTGGGAAGAGTGTAATGAGGTTCTTTGTTGACTTCCACTTCAGCTGGTGGTCAGAGTAAAGAAATTCCTATCAGGTGTGACATGGAGAAACGAGATCAGAAGAAAGAACAGTGCTGGTTGGATTTGAGATGTGATCAGGAAGGTTTTTATTTATCCCTTGGTAGCCTCTAAAGGGCCTTGACAGATGTATCCGCCCTAAAAGCCTTAATAACCCAACCAATCTGTTTGGCATTGGTGGTAGCGTTGCTGATCATCAATTTTATACTTGTTAATGATTTACTAGTAGCAAACCCAGCCCCAATGTCTGCAGTCCAGTAGCACTGGCAGCCGTAGAGGAAATACTGGCCTTGAGGTGCTGCACAAGCTGTAAAGAGCCAGAATTATCTAGTCTTGACACTTTTTAATGCTGCCAGTAAGAGTGTAGTCTTGGACACAAACTCTACTCCTGGCTTAAAAAAGTGACACTATCATTGATACCAAAGATTTATTCTATAATAGACAGACTGCTGGTGTGGAAACTTGTCATCTATAATCTACTGTTACCAGAAGGCTGGGCTAAAATATATCTTTTCACTGTGGACCAAATCCATGCACTGAAAGGTTTGCTGACCAAATGGGTAGAATAAATATGGGAGTGTTTATCTACCCTAAGGGTAAAGGCAAACAAATTAATTTCAATCTCTTTAGCAGATGTCTTGGCAGTCCCAAAATGAGTGTGATTGCTATCAATGTCTCTTATTTATCAGTTAAAGCATTCTAGAGATTTTCTAAAATCCAGAGCCTTTGTATCCTGTCTCCTTTCTACACTGCCCAGGCAGCAGTGACTCTTCTGTTTTTTTGCTCCATGATAATCATTATCAACCCACCATTTATTAGCATCTTAATGTGCAGTTTATTTAAATGGTCCCTTAATTTCATTTAATCTTCTTGTATGAAGATTTTCCAACCCCAACATTAGCTTGGGTGTTTTTATCTTGCTCAATTCAAGCCTAAATTTTAGGAGAAACTACCTTCACACCCATGACCCTCTGTGTCCTTGTGCCCCTTTAGTACTTTCAGATGCCTTGACATGGGTCAGGGAGGAAACTCTCATAGTCAGCCAAAAGCTATGGCCTTCAACAATGAAAAGCTTGGATAAATGTTGGCCTACTTACATTATGACTAAAGAACTGGTTTGTGGGGGCTCCCGGTATGGAATGGGTACACTGTGACTGTGACTTACCTAAAGGCAACTAGCCAATTTTGGCAAATTTTACTCCAATTGGAACCTCAGAATTGATGAACCCTCTCATATTCTGAGGCAGGAAAACAGTGTCTATTATAGCACTTTTTTCTCTGGTCTACATACCTGGCACTTTCTGTGTTCACAATCCTCCTCTAGAGCCTGGGCCTCAAGATTTCCACACCCTCATTTGGATACTTCTTTTTCTTAGGTTTCCACCAATGTCCCCTTTCTACCTTTTACCCTGAAGCTTTCTCATCAGGCTCTTATCCCAAAAAGGAATACACAAGATATCTAGAAGTGCCTAGTTTTCCTAGTTTTGGGGCCCTAACCATTATTCACAGATAATGTGTTTATTCTACCTCAAGGTAAGAAGGGCTTGGGATTTGTGGGAGAACTGTGGATCCAAGGGCTTCCAGAAAATGAAACAATAAAGTTGGGTTTTATATTAAAAATTAGAACAAGTTGCATATTACTTAAAGAATGTGGAGCATGGTAGTTAGGCTGTGTGTGTTCTCAGGTCAGTCTGGCTGAGTCTGCAGATAGACTCTAGCACTGACTAGCTCACCTAGGAAAGAAGTTGGCCATTTTTTTTCCATTAAGGGTTAATAGTAAATAGTTTGGCTCTGTGGCCATGCAGACTTCATTACATCTACTCAACACTACCACTGTAGCATGAAGGCAACCACAGGCATTGCATAAACCAATGAACATGACTGTATTCCAGTAAAACTTTATTTAAACAAAAACAAAAAGAACAGATGCTAGGCTGGATTTAGTTCGTGAGCTATAGTTTACCACCCCCTGAAATATACCAATTTACTTAATGCCATGGACTGATTGTGTGTATTCCCAAATTCATCCCTATAGGATGGTATCTGGAGGTGAGCTTTTGGGACTTTTTGTATGCTGAGGATAGAGTCGCCATGCGGATAGAGTCCTAATGAATGGCTTAGTGCCTTTATGAGAGAGACACCAGAAAGTTCCCTCACCTCTTAAATTTGTCATTTGTCATGTGAGAACACAGGGAGAAAGATGATTTCTATGAACCAGGAAACATGTTTTTACCTGACACCGAATCTTCTGGTCCCTTTACCTGGGACTTCTCGGCTTGCAGAACTGTGAAAAATGATTGTTTGATGTTTAAGTCACACAGTGCATGGTATTTTTGTGATAGCAGCCCCAAGAGACTAAGGCATTTAGTCTCTCTGACCTCATTTATAAAATAGGGATAATAAGATAATACTAATGCACATAAATTACTTAGAAGCATACCTGGAACTCCAGAAATTCTATTATTATTGCCATTGATACTACATAATTTTATACCTAGCTGTGAAATCAAATCTGCACTTTGTTATCTGATTGACATTTCAAATTTAGTAAATCCAGAACAGAACTTTTGATCTTTCTTCTTAAATTTGTCCGTCTCTCAGACTTCCCCATTTCAGTGGAAGGCAATTCCATCGTTCCAGGTGCTCAAAATAAAACCTTGGACTCAGAGCCAACTCTTTTCTTTCCCCCATATCCTATATTTAATCCATTAGGGTGTTCTTTTGGCTGTATATCTAAATATATCTAACACTGATGACTTCTCCCTCTTTCTACTGCTACCACCTGGTGTCTCTTGGCTATAACTGGACCTTTTCATGGAAGTTTAAGGAAAATCCAACTCCCATCTTTGCTGTCTGGCTAACCTCACCCTTCCTTCTGTGGCTTATTAAAGTTAGTTTTACTTTATTTGCAACTATTTTAAAATATTAAGTAAAGTCAATGGGCATTATTTTCCCAGCCAGTTTACCATCATTGGAGAATCTCAAGCATTAAACATAGGGAATAAAATCATTCCAATTCATGCAGAAAACCTGCTAAGTAGAACAAGAGGAGGGTGGTTAGTTAAGTTCCTGTACCTAACTAGGTGCCAGGTAGAAGATTGTTCAATAGGAAGTGGTTTAGTTACTTCTACTTCACCAAGAAGCATTAAGTCTGGGTGGGCTGGGACTAGGGTGGAGACAATGAGGTATTTGCCACTGCTGCAAAATTGAGGAGGCGCCAAAAACTCTGTGGTCAAGAGAAATGCTATTTTAATGCAATATTCTAAAAGAATCAAATCAGCAAACTATGACTCTTGGCATAGCTCCTGTTTTTGTCAGTGAAATTTAATTAGAAGAGACCTATCCATTTCTGAGGGAGATGGGTCCCAGGCCTGGAGAAAGAGCAGCAGGGAGTTCCGTGGGCAAGCTGATCAGCAAGTCTTCATGCCTATAGTTGTCTCTTGCTAATAAGCCTCACCTTCCCCATGACCCTGGTGCAATGGGAAGGAAATTGGCCTGGGGAGCTGCCTGACCAGCATTCTGGTTCTGGAATTGCCATTGGCCCTGGGCAAAACTTGTAATCTCTCCTTATCCATGAAATTAAAGGTTTGAACATCATCCTCCTCAAAGGTCTTGTACTTCTAAAATTCTACAAAATGCATTTGCCCAACTTTCTCTAGGTACTGGTCATGTATGCTATTTGTCTTGTTGCCTGAGTCCTCTGTGCTCACATTTCGCTTTTTTCCAACAAAGTTCCTTTCATTCTTAGCTTTGAGGAGGTGAATTCTGATACCAGCGTAGTTAAAGTGTACCCTGGAGCCCCCTCCAAATCCCATATAGTACTGACTTATTAGCATCTCCCCCAAAGCACTGTGCTCTCCTCTGGGTGCAGATGACGGTACATGCTAGAATTCTCATTCTGTTGCTTTCATTCTGCAAGTGCTTTTATACTCTGCTCATAAATCTGAATACTAATAACTTTAAATTGGAGGCTGCTGGCTAGCAGCCTTTATTCTTTTCTGAAGGTGACACCAAAGTGAACAGGCACATAGCAGACACATTTACAGGAATTAAAAAGAAAAATGTGAGGGGCGCCTGGGTGCCTCAGTTGTTAAGCGGCTGCCTTCCGCTCAGGTCATGATCCCAGGTTCTGGGATTGAGCCCCGAGTTGGGCTTCCTGCTTGGTGGAGAACCTGCTTCTTCCTCTCCCTCTCCCCTTGCTTGTGTTCCCTCTCTTGCTGTTTCTCTCTCCCTGTCAAATTAAAAAAGAAAAAAAAAAAAAAGAAAAGAAAAAGAGAGAGAGAGAGAGAGAGAAGAAGAAGAAGAATGTGGATAGCATTCACTCACGGTGAGTGAGACAGTTCTTTTTTAAAGAGCTCCAAGCCTGGCTTTGATGAGTAGAATGAAGGCAGAGAGGGACAGAAAAGATTCGGGAAACAGGCTCAATGCCCTTGGGCAACTGCAACTAACAAGGGCCCTTCAGCCACTCTTCAGCCAGTCTCTGTTGTGCAGCTGACTTTTCTACAAATCATTGCTAATTTAGCACTGTTATACCCATAGATTAAAAGGTACATTTAGGGGTGCTTGTGTGGCTCAATCTGTTAAGCAACTGTCTGCCTTTGGCTCAGACCCTGATCCCGGGGTCCTGGGATCAAGCACTGCATTTGGCTGCCTGCTCAGTGCAGAGCCTGCTTCTCTCTCTTGCTTTGCCCTCTACTCATGCTTGTTCTCTCTCTCTAGTGCTCTCACTCTCAAATAAATAAATGAAGTCTTTGAAATAAATAAATAAATAAATAAATAAAAAGCACATTTAACTAGCACTGATGACACTATAAATTGAGGTCCCCATCCTCAAGCATATCAATTTTTCTATACCTGTAAATCTATTTCCTTCTTAAATATCTAATGAATTTTTGTGGACACTAATATGGACCATCCCTCTATCTCTCTACTAATTTCATTTCCCATAAAAAAAAAGAAAAGCAACTATTTAACTCACATTAAATTTTTTAAAAGATTTTTAACTCTTTATTTGTGAAAAAGAACAAGAGAGCAAGAGAGAGAGCACAAGTGGGGGGAGCAGCAGGCAGATGAAGAGGGAGAAGCAGACTCCTTGCTGAGCAGGGAGACTGATGTGGGGCTCCATCCCAGGACCCTGGGATCATGACCTCAGCCGAAGTCAGACGCTCAACCGACTGAGCCATCCAGGTGCCCCAATCACATTATATTTTGATCGAGCCAATAGCAATCACTATTTTTCACACTTTTTCTGGTCAATGAAGAAATTTTTCACTCACCACTGAAGAAGCATCATGACAGGCTAGGACTGACTACCAGAAAGACATATACCTTGTAGAAAATCCAGTGGCTAAAGACTGAACAGTCACTCTGGCTACCCCCTGCATCATTAGGGTTGGCATAGGAAACATTAGTTCCTTTCCCCTCAAAATGATTCTTGCCAGGCCGTTAGTTGTCAAGCAGCATTTGCATGCACCTCTGCTCTCCCTGTGCTGTCCCAAGCTAACCCCTTCTTAATGGATGGGAATCCTGGCATCTTTGCTTTCCATGTGTACCCACTCATCTTCTGCCTACACCCTTGCTGTTCTCTACATGGTTCTGGCAGGAAGTTGATTTCCCCAGAGAAGCCAGAATTACAATGGACCAAAGAAATTGTCCCAGAGAACTCAAGTGATCAGTAGATGTGATTGACATGTCACAGGTTTTCTGAGAGTCATTTGCTTTTACTGTTACTGGAGAACCCACATTGCCTTTCAGTGAATGTTGAGCATCATGTTTAAGGGTCATTTGCTCACCAAAATGATGCTTTACAAAACAAGAGTGTCTTTTATTATCTATGAAAATGGTTTTTGTTGTCTTTTAAGAATATGAAACTAATTTAAAGGCCTTTGTTTTTGTAAAAACAACATTACAAGACTAGAATGATTTTTTATATATTTTATTTATTTATTTTAAAAGATTTATTATTTATTACAGAAAGAGATAAAGAGCATGAGCAGGGGGAAGGGCAGAGGGAGAGGGAGAGAGAGAATCCCTGCTGAGCAGACTCCCTGCTGGGCCTAGAGCTGGATGCCTGCATCTCATGGCCCTGAGATCACAACTTGAGCTAAAACCAAGAGTCAGATGCTCAACACATTGAGCCCTCCAGGCACTCCTAGAATGATTTGTTTTTCTTTTTTTAAGAAATAATTATCTATAATCCCACTATCTGAATATGGGACTATTTTTTTCTTAAGTATCTGTTTCCAATCTTGGTCTCTATGCCTAAGTCTATTTTTAAAGTTACAGTATTCATGTATATTCAAATTTACTTCCCTTTTGTCACAGGACTTTCCCATGATGCAGCCCCCATTTGTAACATTTTTAATAGCAACTTAAGAATCTACTAGAAGAACTAGATAGTGATTTTTGATAGTAATGCTCTCTGTTGCTCTAATGATGGGTAAGCAACTTTGGTGGAGGTGGTCTCAATGTCCATTTCCATCTACTGTCTCTCTACCAGTGCTTACGGCAGAGACTCTTTTTTTTTTTGGTTCCTTGAAGCTTGGATTCCACAGTAATCATGTGAAAAGTAAGTGGAAGTCTTCTGGTGTCATTTCTTTCTCTTTCTAGTCTTTCCATTCATTTTCTCTCTGAGACACAAAGGTGAAGCTGGAGCAGCCATCTTGCAACCGTGAGGCTACAGGCCTTGAGGAATACCCTACGATGGAGAAACAGAATGATAGAAGAGCTTGGATCACTGAGCCATTGCACTGGCCCTGAGTTACCTGATTGTAGATTTGATATTATAAAGATGGATGATCTCTTGTTTTTAAAAGTACTGTGGTCCTCTTTTCTGTTATTTGCAGCTGTACTTATTCATTAATGAAACAACTGATAAGCCATAGGATTCTTTTTGATATAACTGATCTTGCACCACTGGAAACTTCCCAGTTATGACATAGAGTTGCTGCTAACCATGACCCTGATGATGACCCAGCAGCAGCTGCCATGAAGTTTCCATGTCAGTTTTCCTTGTGCAATTAAAGAAGTAGATACTGGTGTTGGAAATGCTTGTGTGAATTCTTCATCTCTGATGGCTGTCAAGCAGTTAAAATAAAGGTTCCATCTATTACCCAAAGGTTGCTAGAATCAAGATAGAAATATCCAGAGGAGGTCAGTGGAGAACAGCTATTGGGAGCATTTGATGATGTTCTTTCTTATGTATTTATTTAATAAATAAATATTGAGAGCATGTTATGAACCAGATACTGTGTTATAAGGCACTGAGACGTCCAGATGGTTGATTAAAGAAATTTCTTAGGTGAAAGAAAGGAAAAATCCTTCCTCTGTCTTGCAAGGTCTTCTGGCTGGACTAAGAATTAAATTTACATGAAACAGGTTAACTAGGAGGAAAAAAAAAATCAAAGTTTTATTACATGCACATGGAGGCCTGATAATGAAATTGAGACCTACGAGATGACTAAGGCAGGTGGTTTTTACATTTAAGACAATAAATAGGTGAGGAATTGACAGGACAAGGAAAATAACTTTAAGAGCTTAAATTAGCAAGGAATTCTAATTAGTATGTGGGCTGGGGCGGCCAACTAGTAAAGTAACAAGGTTTGTTTCTGTAGCCTTCTTGGCTCTAAATTTCCTATCCCTGGTGATAAGGATGTCTCTCTATCGTGGTACAGGGAGGATGCTTTTCATATGGAGAATTATTTCCTGCTTGAAGGGGTATAGAGGAGGGTCTGAGTGTCCCTGTATGGGCTGTCTCTTAAGTAATTCTTATTTAAAATAATCAACATGCAAAGGGGCACATATTGAGGCAACCTGATCTTGGCCTCTATAGACGGTAAGAAATACAGTCAATCAGACACTGAATTTTTAAATAACCAAAACATATATGCATATGCCACACGTAAGAAGTTATAACTGTAATAATTGTATAGCTCCCCAAATTTTCATAAACTGAATACATTTGCAAACCCAGATCAAGAAAGAATATGATCAGCACCCTGGAAGTACCCCCCCACCACTTCTTCCTGTCACAATTCCCCTAGGTGTAGCAGCTATCTTCTTCTCGTCCTTCTCCTCCTCCTCCTCCACCTCCTCCTCCTCCCCCTCCCCCTCCTCCTCCTCCTCCTTCTTCTTCTCCTCCTTCTTTCTTTTTTAAAGTAAGCTCTATGTCCACATGGGGCTTAAACTTATAATGCCAAAATCAAGGGTCTCACATTCTAATGACTGAGCCAGCCTGGAACCCCTCTCATTTATCACCATCGTAAGTTAATTTCATCCATTTTGTTACTTTGTAACTTCATATTAATGGAACTATCCAGTAGGTGTCTAGCTCATTTTGCTCAGCTTTGTATGAGTGAGGGTCACTCATAATGTTGCATAAAATCAGCATTTGTTCTCATTGCTGTGTAGCCTTCCATTGTGTTGCTGGTCCAGAATTTCTTTATCCAGCCTATATTTGATGGTTATTTGAACCATTTCCAATCAGGGCCATTTCGAAAATATGGGAAAAAAAGAAGTCATGTACTATGAATGGTATACTTCGGTAAGCATTTCTCCTGGTTGTAGAAACCTAGGAGTGGATTCCCTGAGTCATAAATGCACAAAAGGTGCATTTTTCCTTTTAGAAGAAGTGCCAAACATCTTCCCCAACATTAATCTAAAAAGTTATATTCTACAGCGGTGCTGTTGCAGCTGCTTCACATTCTTGCCAATACCAGGTAGTTTGCATTATTTTCAACTTAGCTGCACAGCACCCCTATGATGGGTATATGGTAGCTTCTCATTGTGAGTGAGTTTTACGTTCAAATGCCTTAATGAAAGAGATATAGTAAAATTGCACAACTTTGAGTGTAAAGCTCAATGAATTTTTACCAATGTAAACACCCATGTAACCATCCCTCATATAATGATCACCACCACACTCACTGTCCTCTCCTGAGGCATTCTTATAATTTCTACCACCAAAGATGAGTTTTGTCTGTTCTTGAATATTTATTAAGTGGAAATAGTATGCCCCTGAGATCTAGCTTCTTGAACTCAGCATGTTGAGACTGATTCATTTTATTGACACATTAGTAATCTGTTAATTCTTCTTTCTGGGTGGCATTGTATTGTATGGTACTTCTTCAAGGCAAAAGGCCAGGCTCACCCAAACTAAACTTGGTCTGTCTCCCAGGGATCTGGGCATCTGCATCACTTCTAATATGAGTCTTTACAGCCTCATGATCTATTGGTGTAGGTTCATGGTCTAACATAGCCTTCGCCTTAACAGATTTTTAAAATTGTTTCTTTCTTGAGCAATCTTGTTTTGGCAGAAGTTGCTTGACATGACCCATTGATATCAGAATGCTTATTCAGTTCTCTTATTCTCACCTTTCTACTTTCACATTTTCCTTGCTACTCTCATTTCAAAATGTTTCTTTCCACTGGATTTAGACATAACAATGTACCATTTAAGTATGAATGTCCATTGAAAATTCCTAATGCTCTAGAAGCTTTTGGAAATTTGACCTAGGTATAGTTGAGATCTCTAGAATGACAGCTACCCTAAGTGTCTCATCTCAGGGAGAAGTCATAGTTCCCTCTGCTTTGTTTGCAAGCACTTTGTGAAGCTTCAGAACAGCCCTCCCTTCTTTGTGGAATAGCCAAGAGTTGGACCTATTAGGTCGGTAAGTTGGTATAATTCAACATACTCTTTCCAGGAATATCTTAGTGGCAGGGACCGAAAGTAGAGAGATGACAAAACAAACCATCCCTCAAGGACTATAGCTCAAGCTGGTCTGGCACCCGGGAGAAGGAATGCAGTACATGTAAATAATTCTTTCTTCAGAGACACAACCTTAAACTACATGGGACAGGAAGATTCTCAAATTGTGTTTTTCAATGATTGTGTTCTAGCTGGATCAACATATATTTTAAAAGTTCAGAAAATAGAAATGGTAGAGTACACAAAAATTCTGAAACTTTTCTTTATTCATTTAAAACAAAAGTCTTTTGGAAGAAAACTTAACACAGAGTAATCTTCAGCAACAAATTAGATTACTAAATGTTGACTTAACCACCAAGGGGGGAAAAGTGGGGAGATAAGGCAGAGTGCTGCTGTCCTCACAATGGCTGCCAAACTGAATTAGAGTCTGATTTGTTTGGGGAATGTAGTCTCTTATGAATATATGGATATCATGTTTTCCTGAATCAAACGTCCACCTCTGGAGAGATGAGAGGGTTAGGTTGGGATATGTGGCCCCCGATAGGCCAAAACTTGGCACACCGTTCCAATGAATATGCTTTATTTTTTTGTCTACCATTTATTAATGAGGAGGTAAACGTCCATTAATAAAACTATATACCCCATTCCATATGTTCAAAATAAAGCACTTATTATATATACTAATATAATACAAGTCTGTGATTTGTTTGAATTATCTTTTATATCTTCATATTTTGGCATTCGTAACCGATTATAGATGGTCATTTTCACTCACTAGGAGCAGATAAAACTTGCATGCATAAAGCAGCAAAACATCTTCCAAAATACTTTCGTGTAGGTTAAATGCTTACCACTTTTCTGCAGTGCTTGTTCTCACTCCAGTTTTCTTTTTTGCAATGCATATATAAAACGGCTTGACATTTAGCTTGGAGGATCAACCACTCCCCCCGTGTGCTGGGATAACACTCCTGGGTCATGATTTGGTTTCTGCTTGACTGAACTGACCTCTTAGGCTCAACTTATCCAACTGGCTAACTTTAGTTCAGGGTTGGTGATTTTTGTCTTGTATTTGTTGTGTTTCATTTTTCTGTTGCTGTTTCTTTATGTCGTTTTATTTTATTTTAATTTTTTTTCTCTTCTTAGCTTCCTTTATTGTCCCCCTCCAAGATGGTGGGCATTGTATATATACTCCTGAGGGAGATTACATTTACTCTCGGTGCATTGTACACAACATTGTGTATGTAAACCTAAATTACCTGGCCTCATTTTCCTGACGTACTCCACGCAGGTTTTGAGTCCTATAATTTGATGCTTTATGTGACTGCCATCTAACTCCTGAATCCATTCCTGGGAGAGTCACCAAAAGAAGGATGAAAAAAGTAAGTATGAGGAACCAAGACCAGATTTGGGGCTCCATGGGGAAATGTTAATTAACATAAAAGATTATCCAGATGTTATTCAACTTTTAATATTAATATTTAATTTATTGATCAAATTTATCAATAAATAATAAATATAAAATATATAATACAATATAAAATATATCATATTAACAAATATATATAAATATAAAGTAATAAATATAACACATATTGTATCAATACAATAATTTATAATATACATATAACAAATTATAATATATAAAAATAACATAAATATGATATACGGAATAAAATATGTAATATAATATAATATAATAGATTAACATATGATGTATATTAATATAATGTAATACAAAACATACAGATAAATAAACAAGTAATAAATATTAAAATTTGTTAATTAAATTAATAATATTAATCAAATTAATTAAATTACCAATTAATTACTGATCAATCAATTGCTTTCATTTACTATTTTATAAGTAATAAGATTTATAAATTTTGTTTATTTTATTAATTAATAAAATGAATTTAATTAATAAAAATTAAATTGTTAAAATTAATTAAAATTACTTCAATTTTCTATTTTTTCTTATATTAAGTTTTACTTTAAAATACTTTATGTGCTTAAATTTATTAAAATCTAACAGATTTAAAGGGACTTCAACTAATATTCTGTCCTATTTCAAACAAAGTTTTAAACTCCTTTGAATATTTTAAATTAAGTTATAAATGTAGTACATTAAATTTATTTTTTAAGAACTTCAAATAACTGACATGCAAAAAGAAATATTTCTGAACACCTAAATCATTTTTTCAAATCTAGAAATTAAACTTATAAAAATAGAAAATTTAAATTTATATTAAATAGTTCCATCTTATATATACGTATAGTAAAATTTCAAACTCAAATGTCACATCTAAATCAATTACGTAGCTACACGTTCCACACTGGAATTGTAAAGCTGATATGTTTTCTCAAAGGGAAAATACTTTCAAATATTACAATCTCTGAAAATATCAAGCATATATTTAATAAAAATATTAATAACATAATTGTCTTAAGCATGTCCAAATTTTCTCAAGGTTAAAAGATTCTTTTTCACTAACAAGAATGATAATATTTAAATGACTGAGGTTATCTTCTCACCTAGTGAAGGTTACATAAGAATTAGGACACTGTCTAGGACCTTGATTAAACTTTACTCGCCAGTTTTTTGTGATCACTATGGGAGACACTCAACAACATATTCAGGGCAGATTGCTCCCCAGCCTGTGTGTGAATATCTTACTGTTTTGCCTTTTTGAGAGAATGTGAAACCCATGCTATTTTACCACATGATTGAATTCAACTGGTTGGTTCTGTTCTGAATTACTTTTATCCTTTGGGCTACCTGTTTAGCTCATAGGGATTCCACATGTCTCTAGAGTCAAACATGCCCTTACAGTGACATGAACAGAAGGCATTGGGATGCACCCTCTGGAAAAACACAGAAAAAGACTCAAGAGAGTAAGGCGTCAGAATCTAGTTAGCTAGTGTACCCAGGATACTTTGCAGTCAAGCTCAGAGCCATTGCTATGCACTGAAGACTCACCCTCTTTTACTCATATAAACATTCAATAAGCACTTATTAATATCTATCATTGTCCAGTCTTTGGAGCTAAGAAAGGAAGAAATAGGCAAAAGGAACTGATTGCTTAAACATCTATTAGGGACCAGACATTTTATTTGTACCCAACTTAACATGAAGCCGGAAACATCAGTTTTATTCCACGGGTGAGGAAAATGAGGCTCCCAGGGGATAAGAAATTTTTTCGTTTTCCAAATTAACACAAGTGACCCAAACCAGATACAGACCTGCTAGTGGCTGGATCTAAAATGTACTGAGTCTGCCTCTGGAGAGGAGCTCATCATTTAGGGGATGGGAGGGGAACGTGAAGGCACCAAAGGGAATGAATGGAAACTGTAGAGCCTGGAAAATGGAGAACTCAATGGTTAGAGATCTTGCCGCTGGAACCCAGGTTGAGGGGCATGCACGCGTGTGTGCATGTGTGTTGGACATGGGGCTGTTGGACATGAGAGCACTAGACACCGTAATAAAACCTTCTCAGAGCAGGTCTCAGTCTCTGAAACAAACTTGAGAATGTTTACAACTGCAGATCAATGCAAAGTGAATATGAAAGAAGTTGGCACATAGCACTCAGATAAACTAGTTTTTTAGGTTGTTACTTGTCCTATCCCTTGGTGTCTTAGGGAAAACATTAAATGATTGTGTATCATTGCTTCATAGGCGAGGGTGATTTTATTGACAGATCATAATAGGCATAGGGCTGGGCATCAAACTTCCAGCCTTCTCTGATAGCTGTGTCTGGATCAGTCTAACACAGGCTGCCAACATAGGAAATTCTCCAGCCTGTCCATGGGAGTTAGACTGCCTAGACTGCAGGAAGAAGTCGCTGTACCCCTTGGTAGAGTTAATGCTTTTAAAGGATGACAAACAATACAAGCTCAAGCCCTGTCTCAAGAGGGCTCCTAAACTCATATTCTCACCTTCTTGTTTTCTGTATCTCTTTTTTATGTCTCCAGCCCCCTTACGATGTCCTTCCTTCCGACTGCTTCACTGTTAGTTGCACTTTCCAACAAGAAACCAAAAAAAAAAAGGAAAAAAGCCAGTTAGTTAACTGTGCCAGCCAGCTAAGAGCCTCTATTGCAAAGCTGTGTTTTGGGTTTTGGTTTGTGTGACAACTGTCACTGACTTGGTTTCAGCAGGATCCACTATCCTCTCCGCACTCCACCCCTCATCATCCTCCTTCCCAGTCCCTGTCCTACTTACTCTGCTTGTTCTGTCTCCTTTCCTAACATATTAACCTTGAAACTGCCTCTTTCAAAAGTCCTGCCATTTTCAAGATGGCTTTCTGGGAAATCTATTTTATTTGAAAAGGCTTTGTAGACTCGTGGTCAAAAATGGAAAACATGAAACTAGAGTCCTTGAGTACAGAATCTATGTTTATCAATTCCTACTTGTGTGACCTTGTGAAATGATTAAAACTCTTTGTGCCTCAGTTTCACACTGTCAAATGGGGACAAAAATAGTATCTACATCATACGTTTACCGTGAGGATTAAATGAGCAAATCTATCTAGAGCATTTGGAAGTATGCAAGGGTTTAATCAGTACTAGAAAAGCATTCGTGACCAGTTTTATTTGGCTAGAGCAAGAACAAGAGCAAGGACTGACATAGTTGAGTACAGAATGTAAACTTTGGTAGATGGGTGCGTAGTGGGTTTTCCATTGGCCCGGCTCTCAAGACCCCGAGGTCGTGATTAAATGAAAGTCAGCTATGAGTTTAGTTACACTCCATTAGAATGAAAAATGTGTAGGGATTATTTCCATTTGGACTGGAGCCCCATATCTTTCCAACAGGGCTCCCTTTTTTATGGTCACAGCTCTCTTTGACTCAAAAATTTAAAACCCAACAACCCAGTAACAGCCAAGAGCTGTGTCCAAGGAATGAAGAAGAGCTAAATGGCAGAAGAATAGGAACTCAGGACCCAGAAGTATCTTGATTTGGTTTGGTGAGTGCCAGGTTCTGAGGCCCAGAGAGACAGTGCTGAGTTGCCTTTTCTTCCTAGTTTACCATGAAGTTGAATCTATGATGCTAGTTTATCTGACAGCAGATTCTTCTGGAATTCAGCTCTTAGAGGGTTAACCAGGTTCCAAATGGTGAATTATTTTGTGTCAGCTTGTCATTGGTGAGCATTCAATAAAAGCCCTTGTTCTCTGAGGACTGGGTCTAATATTTCTGCCCCTTTCTGAGGTTTGACCAAGTGGGAGGTTTGGGAATGGAAACCCTGAAGTGCCATCTGGCCAGCCAGCTCTCTTTCATTCCCCTTTAGTGGGGTTTTCCATTGTGTTCCTTGCTGCATCTGCTTAGTGGGTGAATGCTGATCCCAGCCAGCACCTCCCCACTCTGTTACAAATGCCACGCTCATTATCATGTTCAGCAGACAAGGGTTACTGTTCTAGGGCCAGAAGTCCATGCCTTATAATCCAGATTTACACAGATGGTATGTGGGCATGGGTTCAGAAGTTTTGAATTAGAAAAGACCACACACATCATCTCTACCAGCATTATACAAAGGAACTTTCTGTGATAATGAGATAGTTTGTAATGTGTGTTGTCAATATGGTAGCCTCTAGCCACATGTGGCACTTTAAATTTGACTGGTGTTACTGAGGAAGTAGATTTAATTTCATAGCTAAGCACTATCATATTGGACAAGTCTGAACTCTTTATAGAGAAGAAAACTCAGGCTCAGAGAGAGGAAAAGTGACTTGCCCAAAGTCCCAGAGTTGGTGAAAAGGAGAGCTGCGATTAGAGATTGGGTTCACACACTCCCAGTCAAGAGTTTTCTCCATTTTATCATCCAGAAGCCAGTTCTAGAATCCCATTGGCAACGAAGACACCAGAGTCCATCACAGTTGTGATAGCCAACTCCCAGGAGACAATTTCCAATCTTTACCACGCTCCTAGCGTGTTTTCCTTCTGTATCCATTAGGTGTGAACAGTATACAGTCTCTACTCTTCCCATGGAAAGAATTTCACTAAAGGCTGAATTAGGTGAAACACTCAGTAACCCATATAACCATATTCAGCCTAATAGCGTTTTCCTTTTTCAGAAATAATGGGAGCTTCTTCACACCAGGCCCCATATCTGGGTCCCTCCAGATGACTCGAGACAGTAAGATGAAAAGATGAAACCTTATTCTTGGAAATGTCCCTCACAGCATTTTCTGAGATTTGTCAAAAGCCCCAGCAAATCCTATGATGAATGAGATCCTGAATATTTGGCAGACTTCAAAGTAAGTTTTTTCTTGTCATAGTTTTGCTGGGCTCTGGGTGGTTTCTGATGAGAATATTAGTATTCATTGAATGATTCCTTTTAAAACATTGGAAATTGCCACGTAAGCAGAATGTGGCTAAGGGCTGTAGTCCAAGAGAATTTTTAGCTGCAGGGTGGAGATGTGCAAAATAAATACGTAAATTCACTAATTAGTTAATATTTTAACAGGTCCTTCCTGTGATGAG
This sequence comes from Mustela nivalis, assembly GCF_964662115.1. Lineage (NCBI taxonomy): Eukaryota > Metazoa > Chordata > Mammalia > Carnivora > Mustelidae > Mustela > Mustela nivalis. Next base: position 140,353,338 of record NC_139020.1, on the reverse strand, counting down.
ACATGTATCCACCATGAGGTGGAATATTTCTCAGTTATTCAGCAATATGGGATGCTAAAGCATTCATCAGGGGCATTTGACCTGAAAAGAGGTCCTCTGCACTATGTCAACCCACTGGTAAGAACCAAAGGGCATAGGAATCATGTCCGTGTACATCTATCCCCCTGGCTTCTTGCTCTGCTGATGACATAGCACAAGAGAGTCCCTATAAAACCTGTTTCTCTCACATAATTTTTTCTTCCTGGAACGATGTTTATAGCCAAACCTTTTTTTTCCCCTTGACATACAATAAGTTCTTGATAATACATTTTTTAAAATATTAACCTTACATGATTATCCTGCATATTTTTTCTGTCTATTAAGGAGGCATGAGGAATAGTAAACTTGCCCTGTGAAATTTCTTTCTCAACAAATAGTTCCTTAGCTCCGTAGTAGACTCTGAGGGTATCCCTCAAATAACTGGGAGCAAAGGGGAGGTCTGCAAAGGCTCACGTATGGGGGGATCTTCTTTGGTGCTCAGACAGTTGCAGTTACACAAGATGAATAAGTTCTAGAGATCTATTGTACAACCTAGTGTCTATAGTTAATACTATGCTGTGTACTTACAAATTTAAAAGAGTAGATCTCTGGAAGTTTTCTTAAGGCTTCCCTCTTTACCACACAAAACAAAAACCGAGGGACATAAGGAGACTTTTGGAGGCTATGGTAATGCCCATTACCTTGATTATGGTAATGGTTTCATGGGTGAGTGTATGCAGATGTCCAAACTATGTACATTAAATGAAATATACATTAACATATAATTGTATACATTAAAAATGTGCATTTTTTGGTATACCAATTTAACCTTAATAAAGTTTTTTTTTTTGGTTTATTTTTTATTTTTTTTAAGAACTTCAAATCAATGAGACAAAGCAGGAACCCGCAGTTAAAAGGAAACAAAGTCCTTCTCAGTTAAAAGGAGACAATGTATTTCTGGCCCTCAAGTGTGAATGGTAAAAATCCTCCTCACAAGGGTGTGTATTTATAAACATGAATCTATGTTTTGTATTTGTAAAGTCAGGGCATAAGACTTCCTACTTATAATAATCTCAATTTTGGATTCAGATGCAAAAACTTGGTTATCTGGTGAAGGACAAAATGGGTACCACAGCCCAGGGATCACCTCAGTGGGCCAGTGAGACTAGGAGTTCTCCAAAGATGAAGAGACTTGAGACAGATTCGATCTGAAATTTAATGGAAATGTTACAGAAAAATGGGACATGCAGGCAGTGAACCAGAAGGCTGAGCAGGTTCTGGATAATTTCAGCATGGATAGCAGAGGACAAAATCAAGGAGCAACAAGCTCTCTCTTCTCTGCAATCCAGTTTGTGGTGCTAACATTATGGTCAATATGGTCTACACAGTAGTCCAAAGATCCCTGAAGTAGATACCTTAATACCTCTTAGCGGGCTTTAGAGTCAGTCAGGCTTGGGTTTGACAACCTCCTGGGTAATCCTGGGCAAGTTGCTTTTCTTTCTTAGCCTCTGTTTCCTCATTCCAATTAATTAATTAATTAATTAGTTTTGTTTGTTTTGTTTTCTCATTTTAAAAATGCAGATAAAATTCAATTTGAAGGGTTCTTATGAAAAACTATATATACATATGTATGTATATGTATTATGTATGTATGTATGTAATGGTAATGTCTGTATTTTTCCCTAAAATTAATAAATAACATAGTAATGCTATATAATATTACTTGGCATTTCTTCAAAATCTGGGCCACATCTCATTACCTTCACAGAACTTTTCAGCCTGGGGGTGTGCAAAAGGAAAATAACAGTGACATTCAAATTCAAATTCCTCTAGTCCTTGCCCCTTTTGTTCAGGCCCTGAGAAGTAAGGTTTTCTCAGAGCCCTCTGGAGAAGGCTGCTATGCATTCCAGAACTAGCCTGCACCCCCAGGCATTTTCTGGAATCTGTCATCTACACCAGACCCAGGAGCACTCGGAATGTCATGACTGACATGATAGGACTCAATCTTTAATACATGGATAAAAATAATATCTCACCTCCCATCAAAATTGCTCAAATGGATGCAACATAATCAAATAGTCAACTCATTTTGGGATATAGTTTTAAAAAGTGACACACTCCTCTCCTCTTCTGATATGCTCCCCTGAAGGGATGGCACTGCCTCTGGTTAGATCACCTGCTGTCTGCTCTACTGTGGTAAGGGAAGACATGTCTGTTCTGTGTTACACACTTTTAGACAGAACCTCACATAGGACTGCTTGGGTCACGAAGCATCTCAGAAATCAGCTATCTCTATACAAGGCTCATACATAAATCTATGAGCTCTGCTGGACCACTAACATACATAAGATTTAACAGGCAGTCCTAGGAGGTGCCATTCCCATAGGGGATGATGTGAATGGAACCTGTTGGGTTGTGGAATACACAACTTACCAGCTCTGCAGAGGGCTCCTGCACAGAGGAGATAGACAGCAAGCTCATCTCTCCTTTGCAAGATCCATCCCTGGTTACCAGTCCACAAGCCTCCTTCAGAATGGTCTTTTCTAGGTAGAAATGAGCCCATGCAAATAGATGCTTAACGACATCTGACATCCCCAGTGCATCAATAGACACAGAAATGTCTCCCTTCCCTCCTCTAACAGTAAGGGTGATGAAACACATTCCTTCTCCCTTCCACCAGAAGAGACATCTTAGCTAGTAAACCACAACTGAATGTAGCCTGTAATCATGTCTTTTTTTTTTTTAATCAACATAATGTGTTAAAAAATTGGAAGCTGATTTTCTTAAAACAGGGCTTCATTTTTACATTTTTACCAGCACTTGGGATTCACCATTGCCTTATTCCATGTGCATTTATGTTACCTATCTGGCCCTTAACCACACATGCGCTCCACCCTTTTTCCTCTGGCAATTGGTCTATGGGGTCTTTTGCTGAACTGTATCACTCCATAAAATAAAAATGTCGATATAACATTTGATCAAGGTTCTAGTTTGAGAATCTATACTTTTATAACTTGTTCTTTGGAAATATCTTTTTCAGGCTCAGCACTGGATTTATACCCAAAAGCGTCTCCCTGCAAAGAGATTTAGAATTTATTAGAATTTTCCAACCCTCTATAGCATTGCAGAGTGGAATAATCAAAGTAAAACTTTTCATGAAGCTATGATTTATTTCGTACTTATTAAGAAAAATAAGAGCTAATATCTATTGAGTATACACTGTATGCTAGACCCTTTATTATCATATTTGACCTATGAAATAACCTTATGAGATAAGTACAACCTTGTTCCCATTTTATAAAAAAAAAAAAAAAAACAACCAAAAACTAAGGAACAGAGATTATGAATGTAACTAAGCTCACACATTAAATGAAATATCAAGCATATAAACCTAGACAGCATAAGTCCATGAAACTCATGTTTTATTACTACTAAGTATCAGACTCTATTTTTATATCATCACATTTATCGTCAGTACAATCTTCTAAGGTCATATTACTGTACATAATTTAAACTTTAGAAAGCTAAAGTTTAGGAATATTAAATATGTATTCAAATTCTATATAGGTAGTGCTGAATCAATATTGAAATCTAAGTCTATCTTATTCCAAAGTTTGTGCTCTTAATCACAGTGAGGTGTTCCCTTTTATTATCTCTAGATCTGTGCAGTTATGATTTTAAGTCTGCCAGGAAGGAGAGGACTCTCTGTCTCATCTAGTGTCTTCTCTTACATAGAGAATCAGAAGAGAAAGTTATATTTCTTCATTCTGTCTCTGCAAAACCATTCCACTAGACCCAGGGCTATAGAGGGAGTGTCTCTCAAGGACCTTAAAAGAATTGGTGCAGAAAGGACATTTTTTTCTTATGCTTGCCCGATAGAGTTATACAGTAGGGAAAGTAATCTATTTAGAGCATGGCAGATCTAGTTGTGAATCTCATTGTAAGCAGTTACCAGTTGTGTAATGTTGGGAAAATTTTCTAATGTTTTTGAACTTCAGGTTCTGTATCAGTCAGCTATTGAATCTGTAATAACGCTTTGTAACAGATTTCAGTTACAACGCAGACATTTCTTTTCATGTTTAGAATCTGTAGGTCCACTGCAGATTGGCTGATCTAAGCCAGGCTTAGTTGAATGGCTCTGCCTCAAGTGGTAAGTGGTGTGTATTAGAAGACTCAATTTATTTACCTAGGTCAATTCTGGGGCCTAAACTGAAGGCATCACAGCTGTTTGAGGAGAATCTCTTCACCTGGCAGTGGGAGAGACAGGGGAAGGCACACCCAACATCACAATCTTGATTTATGCCTTTGGTGCATCATAGACACTAACTATTCCATTGGCCAAGAAACCTCACATGACCAACTCCAACACCATTAAGGATGAGGAAATATATTAAGAGATTAAGTATTTGACAAATAATTCAAACAATCATGGTTTTTTTTTATATAAAATGGGAATGAGAACTAATTTTAAGACATGAGATGAAAGCATGAAATAACATAGCTCAGTAATTTTGTAAGGTTCAAGACCCATCCCAAAATAAAGAACTGCAATTACTTTTTCCAGGGAGAGGCATCGATAATCCATAGAATGTGTTTCTATCTTGAGAAGAGTTGATATTTTCCAAAACAATAGGCCAGCGAGTGCTTAGGGGATGCTATAACTGCTCAGCCCTTTAAAGTAACTGGTGAAAATGCCATTTACAGATAATAGGCTGTATCTGCCAGGCTTGGCATTTTGATAGTTATTTTAATGTCTCAGGCAATTAAATGCTGGCAGTAAATATTCATACATTTCGGTGAACTGGCTTGGTGAATTGAGATTTAAAATTAGCATTAGGTTAGGAGGCAGGGAGTCAAATCTGACAATGAGCCTAGGTGTGCTGAAGGGGATCAGTAGCTAGAGGATAAAAACTTGAAGTCAAATGGTCTAAATCAAGTCTTAGCAGGGAAGGCAGAGTGCGTGGGAATAATACACTCATTTCCCTATGAATCAAATGACAATGACTCTTCTATACTCCAGACCAAATTCTTTGAACCATCATCCTGCTGGATCATGGTGAACAAACCAGGTCTTGCTACTCAAAATGTGGTCCATGAGTGAGTATCAAGAGAATCACCTGGGGACTTGTTAGGAGGATGGGTCTCTACTCTTCCACTCCCCAAAGGCCTATTGGTTCAGAATCTCTACCTTCACCAAGTCCGCAAGTATTCATATGCTCTAAAGTATACGAAACATTGAATTATTTTGTTAAGAAGCAATAAAAACTGTCTCTATTCAATTTACATTTCCAGGAAAAAATATTAAAAGATGTTGAAAATCTCAAGAAGAAAGAGTCGACCAGCCAAGAGTCAGAAAAGGAAGGAATCTCAACAACATGAGAATCAGGAACTTCTCTCTAAAATGTCACTGTTAACAAAAACAACTCCACTTTACTTCCCCTCCCTCCCTTCCTTCCTTCCTTTTTTCTTCATTCCTTCCTTTCATCAAATAAATATTAACTGAGCACCTACTATATGCTCAATACCATGATAGGCAATAGGGATTCAATGAACAAAACAGTCCCTAACCTCCTGGGATTTATAGCCCAGTAAAGAATATAGATATTAGGGGCACCCTGGTGGCTCAGTGGTTAATCCTCTGCCTTCAGCTCAGGTTATGATCTCAGGGTCCTGGGATGGAGCCCTGAGTCAGGCTTTCTGCTCAAAGGGAGCCTGCTTCCCTCTCTTTCTCTGCCTGCCTCTGCCTACTTGTGAGTTCTCTCTCTGTCAAACAAATAAATAAAATCTCAAAAAAAACCAATATAGATATTAACAAAGTAATCACACAGAACAAGCCTAATTACCACTATTCAAAATTCAAGGAGAGGTATATGGTTCTACTAAAATATATATAATAGGATAACCTGTTTTAGGAAGGTACCAAAGTTACAGTTGGGAGTTATAACTGAAAGTGTATTAGAGGTCCCAGTTTTATATTCTTGGGAGAGTATCTGATTTTCCCCACATGGATCAATAATCTACTTATGGGTCTATCAGTTTTGACCAAGGATCACCATTATATAGCATGGAACAGGTCCAGTAGAACCTTAGCCCTGCATAACTTGGAACCATTCCTGAAAATGAGGGGAAATTTGTAGGCCAAGTTATTGCCCCTAGGGCTTTCTCCTATGACATCCATACCATGTGTTAAATAGATTTCCAAGGGAAGTCTTGAGAGGAGGGAAATAATGATTCAAGCATGAGTGAGGCACCTTTCTGATATGCCAATGGTCCTCAGAGTGTGGTCTCATACCAGCATTAAATTCTAATTTCAGAAATGCAAACCCCAGACCAACCACAATCTGAAATTCTAAGAGTGGGGCCTAGCTGTCTGTATCTACAGATAGCAAGCCTTCCGGTGGTTCCAATGGATGCTATCGTTGTGCTAAGGGGCGCCTGGGTGGCTCAGTGGGTTAAAGCCTCTGTCTTCCACTCAGGTCATGATCCCGGGGTCCTGAGATTGAGCCCCGCATCGGGCTCTCTGCTCAGCCGGAGCCTGCTTCCCTTCTCTCTCTGCCTGTCTCTCTGCCTACTTGAGATCTCTGTCTTTCAAATAGATAAATAAAATCTTAAAAAAAAAAAATGAATATTTGTGCTAAGCTGACAACAGTAATGAAATGAGAGGGAAAAGCGTGTAAGAAGTTGCCGTTTACCAAACCATTTACAAATATATTGTCCCATTTTAACCTCACCAAGGTCTCTGATGGCTCTTCTGGACTTTTCTCAACCCCCCCTCCCCCACCCCCCACTCTTAAAGTAATGAGGTTGTAAATATTTTCTGGAAGATTAGACTGAGGTACAAATAAGTGAAGGAAACTAACTTCTGAAAGTCTTAAAGAAAATGGGCAGGTCTTTGCAGAATAAAACCTGAGGGACCCTCCCAAACAAGAGGAGAGAGTGTGGTCTCTGTGGGTTCTTTCACCATAAAGATCTGCACCTCATGCTGGCTGAGACATTGCCCTGTCTCCTTATCCCCAGAATCCACCTTATCCTCCATCTCATTTGCAACTGAGCAATGGAGTCTTGTCTAACCTCAGTCACCTCCCAAAGGCCCCATCTACTCACACCATCACGTTGGGAGGGAGGGTATCAACATATGAATTTTAGGGGGACACAAACATTTAGTTCATGACAGGAATTATCCTCCATTAATGGATATGGAGCAAATTCATTCTTAATGGCTGCATAGAAGTGAGTTTCTCACTTTCATTCTTAGATGGTCTGCTGGGTATAAATAATATTTATTCTCTTTGCATTTTCTTAATACCACTGAGCTTGAGCCTCTTTCCATGATTTTGTGGACCCTTTGGAGTTTCTCTCCATGATATAAACTTGCTCACTGCACCCTTTGTCCATTTTCCCTTTGGGTGGTTTCAGGTCTCCTTTCTTATGCATGAGAACAGTTTGTATCTGTATCTTCGTAAGTTATATGCGAAGCCTCAGATGTCATCTGCAATATTTTTTCCAACTGTATTATGTTTCTGTTGATTCTGTTTATGGTATCTTTTGCCAGTTAAAGTTTAAAATTTTTGTAGTCAGACATGTACATCTCCTTATAGCCTGTTTCTGTGCAATTTATATTTTTATCATATTAAGCTATCTTATTCAAGAACACAGTATATATTTTCATCAGCTTAAGTTTTCTATTACTTAATAAGCTCTTCCATTATCTCTGTGGAAGTCCATGCCTTTCTTTTAATAAATTATCCTGAATATTCTTCAGTTCTTGTCAATATCAGTGCTTGCTTCCACAGTACTTACACAGTGCTTATCAATATCATAAATGTAATATTTTCTTTTTTTTTTCTAATTCTTTTAACTGGAATAGAGTAAAGCTACTGAGTTTTGTAAATTCACTTTCAATCCAGATATAATTTTAGTGTAAACAATATAAGAATTTATAAGTATTTATATGTTTATTTATATGTTATTAGACTATATGTCATTTCATTTTATTATCTTATTGTTTTCATAAGAATTTCCAGAATCCTATTGAATAATAATGCTGACTCTGGCTTTGCTGTCTTGTTTCTGTTTTTAATCAATATTTTTTGGTGATTCATCTTTAAAATAATATGATGTTGGGTTTGGGTAAAAATGTTTAATAAGTTTAAGTGTTTATGTCTATTCTTATTTAGAATTCTATTAGGGTAGGTGATGAGTTTTATTAAGTGTCTGGTCTTTTTTCTTTGATTTTTGTTTCATTTGATAATATGATTGATTGTGTTGATAAATTTTCTGAGATAAACTCTGAATTTCAGAAAGAAACTCTATTTGTTTATACTCTAGTCTTCTTTTTTAACACATTGCTGGAATCTTTTGTGAATATCAGACTTAAAAATCCCTCAGCTATAGTCTTGGGCAAAACTGGTCTTTGGCTGTGTTAATATGATGAATTAGGTTAGTGTTTATTGTTATTTTGATGGGGACAATTCATTATGAGATATCTTTACACCACGAAGGATATTTAGCTTACATGTTCCCCTTCCACTAAGTCCCAGTGTTGCCCTCTCTCTCTCTTCATATACATATATAGTTTCAATGTTTGACCCATCCCTTTTTATCACTCATTATTAGAGAAACTGGAAGTGTTTCTTTAAGGAAGAAACTTTCCATTATCACATACCGAAGATTTCTTCTTTGCTGCTCCAGAGACAGGCTGTCTTTTCTCAGTATGGTGGGGTTGGCGTGGCAGGGTGAGGATTTTCGCCCCTAGCCCTGCTCACTTCAGTTCAGACAGTGGATGCTACAAACAAAGAATATTGCCTTTACTATTCTGAGTCCTTCTTCTTCAGAAAGTCTCCTTCCTCTCCTCTCCTCTTTCTTTCTTTCTTTCTTTCTTTCTTTCTTTCTTTCTTTCTTTCTTTCTTTCTTTCTTTCTTTCTTGATTTCATTTATTTCTTTGACAGAAATGAGAGAGAGCACAAGTAGGCAGAGAGGCAGGCAGAGGGAGGAGAAGCAAGCTCTCCACTGAGAAGGGGGTGGGGGGTTTGATCCCAGGACCCTGGGAACTTGACCTGAGCCAAAGGCAGATACTTAACTGACTGAGCCATCTGGCCACCCCAGGGAGTGTTTCTATTGTGTGTTCTGATTTCTGCCTTCACTTCGCCAACTCACCACTCCCTGAACTTCCTTTTCCTTCAAGGCTTTTGGAGCCCACAGACTTGTAGTTTTTTTGAAATTAATTTTATATTTTTTTCTTCTGTTACTTTTGTAATATATTCAGGAGTAGAAGAGGAAGGCTACTAAAATATTTCTACCAGAGTGCTGTACATTTTAAAAATGATTTCCAACGCCTTGGTAGCTCCTGGATCATAACTGCTTTAGTGGAGAAGTTAGAATTCACGATTTTTGTGTTAAAGATGAGTAAAGAATAAGAAATCAGTAATAAGAAATGATACTCTGTGCATTGTCTTAATTAGGATCTCTATAGTTTGGCTCAGACTTGGTAACCTTCACTGGTGTCTATTTGGCTCAAGGGAAACACCCATGTTTGTCATGTCACATCATGAATTTGGTATCTCTCCAGTCTTTTCTCTCATTGTTCAAATAGAGAAATTGAGATTGTTGTGAGTTGTGGAGGTGATCAACAATTTAATCCTAACAGTAGTTATTTTTTTGTTTTTTGTTTGTTTGTTTGTTTTGTTTTTTGGTCTGTATTGAGAGAGAGAGAGAGATGGTGGTGATGGGGGAGGAACAGAGAAAATCCTAAGCAGGTTTCATGCTTAACTTGGGGCTTGATCCCTTGACTGAGATCATGACCTGAGCCAAAATTAAGAGTTGGATGCTTAACCAAATGAGCCACCTAGGTGCCCCAATCCTAATAATAGCTCTGATTAGAAATAAAAAATTGCTCTTTCTAGCATTTATCCATCTTCTTGTATGCAAGATCTGTTTGGTTTTGTTTGTATCCATTGTTTTTAAGGCAGGTGGACTGTTGTCACAACCCCCATGATGCCAATTCGTGACATTAATCATTGTTTTCTTCCTTGTTTCTCTTCTCTTTTCATGGTCTTCTACTCATTGTCTGAAGGAGGGCTGATGCTCATTTTTGATCAAGGATATCAGAATATTTGGTACTTGGAGTTTATTTGTCTCCAGCCTTGGGAACTGGTTGTCAGTTCTGAGACAACAGGTAATGTCCTACTTGGTTTTCTGTAACGCTTACTAAACATTTATTATGTGCTGGATGTTGTACTATGGACTGTAGTTCAAATGTGTATCAGGTTTCCAGTGCCAAAGGAATAGCTAATTTTGCTGGAGAAATAAGAAATACTATATAGCCTAATGAAAAGTGAAATATCATTGATCTCCTTGTAGAAGACACAATTTGCTATGGGAGTTTAACCAAAGAATTTCAAGTAGTGAAACCATGGAGAAGGCAACATTTGAGTTGAGATGTAGACAGTGAATAGATAGTTCCTAATGAACCACTTTTGTCTTGGGTTTATAGGATTCTTGTATTAGAAGGGCCATTTCAGTTTCTCTAATCCCAACCACCTAGCTTCCCAGATGAGAATCAAGTTCAGAGATTAATGTTTCTCCTTCAAGATTGTAGTTACTCTTTGAGCCAAGACTTCTTAGAATCCCAGCTCTTAGGTGTGGTCTCCTTCTTTTACACTATGGGCATAACCAATATTGCAACACCACCAAGTTCCAAGGCCATCTTCTAAGCAAGTACTGACCATCCTGACCTTGCTCTGCTTTCCAAGTCAGATGCACCCAGGAAATAAGTTCTGGTGAGTGCTTGAGTCTTAGGTAGAAATATGTAGACTCTCACCTGTTCTTGATCACTTGTCAGAAATGAACAATCATAGCCTGTAACTCCTTCTGCCAGCTCTTTCAAAATCCAAAGATAAATAATATTCAATCCTTACCCCCATGTGTTTATTACACTATACATTGCTTTCCATTCCCTCATTTTTGTATCGACATGCCAAGTCTGCTTTGGCTATTAACTCTTTCTCCTTTCTGATGTTTTAATTACAATTATGCATAAACAGTGATGAAAAGTAGCAAAAAATTTAAGACAGTTCTTCCCTAATATTATTACTTAACCTTTGCAGAAGGCTGTATATTTATAAAACATTTGTTTTGTAAATTATCAGCCCTGTTGAAAGGTGACCAGGCCATTTATTTCAAGGATTTGAGTAACAGACTTTGATAATAGTGGCCCTGTAGGATGGGAAGGGACTTTCAGGGATCACAGAACTCTATGCCCTACTCTCAGAAAGGCTTGTATTGAAAATGTCCTGGTCTGTCTCTCCCATTTTCTGATGTTTGTTTTGCTCTTCATATTCTATTCTCCTAAATTAATCTCATATGTAGAAGCTAATGGTGCCAACTGTTACCTTTAATCCTTTCTGGTCAGTCAGAAATTTGAAGTATGAACTCTTTGCATTTTAATTTTGGTTTCTCATATGCATCCACTAGAAGTCCCCATCTACAAATTGTCACATTATGAGCCAGGTGGGAAATCACCATGGCCTCAGTTCAACAGAGCTCCCAGGAATTGTGCTCTGTAAATCTACTTTGTGAGGTTTTAGATTCGGAATGTCATAGAAAAGAAATGGAAAGGAGAAGGAACTTACATTTATTGAATGCCAAGTATGGGCCACTCATTTTCTAGATACTTTATATACTTGATTTCCTTCAGTCAATATGATAGGTAAACAAGGGAGATATTTTTCTCTATATTTTTATCAGGGAGAAAACTAAGGCTCAAAGACATTCAATAACTCACTCAAGGTCATATATCTCTGAAGTGGTAAGCTAACACTTAATGTAGGATTATGTTAACTTCAAAGCCAGAACTTTCTCTGTTCAATAGTCACAGGAGTCTTGAGAGCATCTTGGGATTGGCAGTTGTAGAGTATCTTTCATTGTGGTCTGCCGAGCATTCAGTTCCTCTTAATATGGATATAGCATCTGAGTATCCTGTAGAGAACCAAACTGTCTCCATTTTCAGTCTACATCGTATGGCTGGGGCTGCTTTCCTTGCTACCTTCAAGGTAAAGGTGAACATATGTCTCAGAGGGCCAGTCAGAGCACCTCATCATTCTAACCACAGATTTTAGTTCATTTAGAGATGAAGAAATGGTCCACTCAGGACCAGTGAGAGCCTGTGGTAGACAAAACAATGCCCCCCACCCAATATGTCCACCTCCTAATTCCCAAAACCTGTGAATATGTAACCTTATATAACAAAAGGAACTCTACAGCTGCAATGAAATTAAGGACCCTGGGGGAGATTATCTTGGATTATCTGAGTAGGCCCAATGTAATCAGGTTTTTGTGAGAGGGAGGCAAGAGGGTCAGAGTGTATTAGTCTTATTCTTTAGAGAAGTAATAAGAGATGCATATGTATGTATTTAACACATTTATTATGGTTCATGTGATTATGAAGGTTGAGAAATCCCAGTATCTGCAGTATGCTAACTAGAAACCCAAGAGCCAATGGTGCTGTTCCAGTCCCAGTCTAAAGGTCCAAGAACCAGGAAATTCATCAGTCTATGTCCAAAAGCTGGCAGACTTGAGACGCAAAAAGAGCCAATAATTCTAGTCTGGGTCAGAAGCCAGGGAAAGAACAATGTTCCAGCTCAAGCAATCAGGCAGGAGCAGTTCCCTGAAATTCAAGGGAGGGTTGACCTTTTTGTTCAATTCAGGAGTTCAACTGATTAGATGAGGAACACCCACATTAGGGAGGACAATCTGCTTTACTTAGTTTATGGATTCAAATATTACTCTTATCCCAAAACATCCTTACAGACACACCCAGAATAAAACCTGACCAAATATCTGGGTACCCTATGGACCAGTAAAGTTGACACATAGAATTAACTATCACACAGAGAATGTTATAGGGCAAATTAATTGAGACCATTAATGCAATAAAGCTATCATGGGAGGTAATGGTTCCCCATCACTGCTGGACTCTGATGGTTTTCCTTTAACTTTTCTTGCACTTCTGTAAAATCCACTCAAACCATCTGAGAAGAATACAGTTTTCTCTTAGGACTCTTAAAGATATATGTGGTAGTCTAAAAGGATAGTAAAATTCAAAAAGAATCCTTCCCCTCCTCCAAATAAGGAATAACTGCCACCAACATTATCTACCACATTATTCTTACTATTTGGTCTTCATTTAGTAAGTTGTGAGAATTTTACTTCCTGACTTTGATCCACCACCTGATCATCATGGAAATGGGTGAGAACACATAGTAAGACTGCTAAGTAAAGATGTTACTTAGTTATAGCAAGCTTTGTCCCTTCTCTAGTTGGATAACCTGCAGAGAATCATGTCATCTCTCTGGGCTCCAAATTCCCATTTCTGAAATCAGAGAGTTCAGTTAGGGGATCTCTCGGGTCACCTGTTCTACCAGAGACAAGACCTTTTTCTGATCCACCTATGAGGAAAAATGCTGAAAGCATTGCCCAAACCCTCATTCTCTGTGGACATTATGTAAGACTAGGAATAAAGCTATAGATGAACAGCTCAAGAATGTGTTTTCCACTCAAGATTGATGCGGATTTTGGGCAAGACTCTCGGAAACCAATGAAGTAGAAAGACTTGAGTCCTGACCTCTGAAAGCTTGCAGTCTATCTGAGAGGCAAAAAATGATATATGAATTATATCCAGTGTCATAGCAATATAAAGGGGAAAGTATAAGGTAGAAGAAGTACCTACCTTAGATTTGGATTGCTGGGAAGGTCTCCTGGAGGTGGTGATATCTAGACTGCTTCTTGAAATGCAAGTAGAAGATGGTAGACATGGGGACGGGGGTGGGAGACAAAGCACCAAAGTGTCTGTAACAGTTTAAATATTTGGCCAAAAATATTTTCTTCTTCTCTTCACCCATTTCTTCCCTTATAAATAGAGTGTATATCCCTTCCCCTCAATTCTGTGTGACTTCCACTGACCAATGGAATACGGGCAGAAATGACAATGTGACAGTTCAGGGCCTGGGTCTAGGGAGACACCACACAGTTCCACTCACCCTTTCTTAAGTAAGAAAAATCACCCCAACTAGGGTAATTGAAGGTGAATGGCATGTGGAAATGACCTGAACCCAATCCAGCATAAAGAACCAAGTGTACTGGACCCACAGGTTGAAACAGAGCTGCCCAACCAATTAGATTTTTATCAGCTGACCGCTAGGCAGCCTGCCAATGGATGATTGAGCCTAGGTAAGGCCAGCAAAGTCAACTCATGGATGTATGAGAAAGAGAGGCTTATCTTTGGATATCACTAAGATTTTGTGGTTGTCAAGTGGCATGATTATGGTAAGAGTCCCCTGATACAGAAACTTTCTTTGTTTTTTCCTGCATTCTGGACAGAGGGAAAAGCACATATAAAAACCTACAACAGAAAGGTGCATCGGTCACTGTATTAATTGCTTAGGGCTGCCATACTAAATTACCACAACAGGGTGACTTAAAACATCAGAAATTCAGGATATCATAATCCTGAGGGCCAGAAGTCCAAAATTAGGTTGTCAGCAGAGCCATGATTTTCCAATGCAGTAGGGAAGAATCACTCTTTGCAAATTCTAGCTTCTGATGGTTGTTGGCCATCCTTGGCTATGGTGGCATAAAACTCCAAACTCTGCCCCTGTCTTCACATGGGCATCTTTCCCATGTCTCTGTGTCTCAAATCTCTTTTTTTCCCTTTATAAAGATGCCAATCATTGACTTTAGGGCCCACCTTAAATCCTGGATTATTTCATCCTGGGATCATTAACCTAGTCATGGCTGCAAAGACTAGTTTCATATATGGGCTGTTCAAAGGTGCCAAAGGTTAGGACCTAGACATATTGTTTTAAAGATACAATTTAATCCACACACAATGAGAAACTGGAAGCAATTCATTTGAGTGGGCCTCGGTATCTCACTTGTTAAATGGGGACATCAGTAATAAACTCCCCATATAGTCATTGGAAGCATTAAAGAGGTCATCATATAAAAAACATTAAGAATAGTACTTGGCAAACCAAGATGCCCTTCAACAGATGAATGGATAAGGAAGATGTGGTCCATATAAACCATGGAGTATTATGCCTCCATCAGAAAGGATGAATACCCAACTTTTGTTTCAACATGGATGGGACTGAAAGAGATTACGCTGAGTGAAAGAAGTTAAGCAGAGAGACACAATTATCACATGGTTTCACTTGCGGAACATAAGGAATAACACAGAGGAGATTGGGAGATAGAGAGGAGAAGTGAGTTGGGGGAAATCAGAGGAAAAGACAGGTGAGAAACTGTGGATTCTGAGAAACAAACTGACGGTTTTGGAGGTGAGAGGTGTAGGGGATGGGTGAGACTGGTGAAGGGTATTATGGAGGGGGTGCATTGCATGGAGCACTGGGTGTGGTGCATAAGCAATGAATTTTGGAACACTGAAAAGAATAAAATTAAATTAAATTTAAAAAAACCAATAGTATCTCGTGTATGGTAAATGGTCAATAAGAATTAGCAATCATCATTACCATTATTTGTTAAAGTTATTTAGTATTGTTCTTATTGTCGTCATGGTTTAGATAATTATTACTGCCTTCCCAACTTCAGAAAATTATGTGAAAGTGTTACAAGAGTCTAGCATTTTTGGAAAGCATTTTTAAATATTGAAATAATTTAAAATGTTATCACTTCTGAAAATTTTTATGTATATATATTTTAATAAAGCAAATCACATTAAACATGTAGTGAGCCCTAAATGGAGAGACATGGTAAGGTCAATCTTTTCATAAAATGAAAAATACCTCTGTATGATTTTTTAATGGGTCAGACTTTGTATAAATCAGTTGGCTAAAAGAGAAGCATACCTGCTTACGTTGTTGTTCATGGAACATGCTGCAAAACTGATTTAAAAGTAAAACTTTTTTTAAAATTTAATTTTAGTTTTTGTTTATGGACCTCACCCAGTACTCCATGTAATACGTGCCCACCCTAATACCCACCCCCAGGCTCGCCCAACACCCCACTACTTCCCCTCCAAAACCCTCAGTTTGTTTCTCAGAGTCCATAGTCTCTCATGTTTTCTCTGCCCCTCCGATTTCCCCAATTCACTTTTACTTTCCTTCTCCTAATGTCCTCCATGTTGTTCCTTATGCTCCACAAGGAAGTGAAACCATATGATAATTGTCTCTCTCTGCTAGACTTATTTCAGTCAGCATAATCTCTTCCAATCCCATCCGTGTTGATACAAAAGTTGGGTATTCATCCTTTCTGATGAAGGCATAATATTCCACTGTATATATGGACCATATCTCCTTTATCCATTTGTCTGTTGAAAGGCATCTTGGCTCTTTCCACAGTTTGGTGATTGTGGCCATTGCTGCTATGAACACTGGGGTGCATATGCCCCTTCTTTTCATTACATCTGTCTCTTTGGGGTAAAAACCCAGTAGTGCAATTGCAGGGTCATAGTGTAACTGTTCTTAATTTTTTGAGGAATCTCCACACTGTTTTCCAAAATGGCTGCACCAACTTGCATTCCCACCAACAGTGTAAGAGGGTTCCCCTTTCTCCATGTCCTCTCCAACATGTTTACTATCTTGTTAATTTTGGCTATTCTAACTGGTGTAAGGTGGTATCTCAATGTGACGTTGATTTGAATCTCCCTGATAACTAATGATGATGAACATTTTTCATGTGTCTGTTGGCCATTTGTATGTCTTCTTCAGATAAAAATATCTGTTCATGTCTTCTGCCCATTTTTTGATGTGATTTTCTGTTTTTTGAATGGTGAGTTTGAGGAGTTCTTTATAGATTTTGGATATCAGCCCTTTGTCTATAGTGTCATTTGTGAATATCTTCTCCCATTCCGTAGGTTGCCTAAAAGTAAAACTTTATTAAAATAACAAGATCTGGGACAAGAACACAAGCTAGTATTTTTCTTGGCTGGAATCCTTGGGAGCCATGAATACTCCCACATAAATATACTATTGTCAGATTTTCTTAAGTAAATGCTTGTTTACCTTCTTCTGAGTTACCTCTCCTGTACAGTATGTTTCTGAAAACATTTTAAAGACTCTCCTATAATTTTTTAGTTAATCTTCACAAATGAGGATGAGAAGTATCCTTTTTGCTAAACATTGAGGGTAAATGCTTATTTCATCTTTTAAAATATGAACATTAGGTTTTATTGATTAAAAAAAACCAAACTAAATAGGACTCAGGGTTGTTTGGGGTTTCACTTTAGGCTCAAAAATTATTTATTGAAGACCTATGATGTGCTGGGCCTTATGCCAAGTCCTGGGACAGAAATTTAAATGAAGAATATAAATAAGATATTGTCTTTACTAAATACAGTAAAGTGTAAGAAACATTAAAGAAATGAGAAACTCAGCAGGCAGCGAACAGTGTAATGAACATCTTAATGGTTCTGTTAAGAGAAGCATAGGAACATGGGGCCAGGCATCCTGATAAATGGGGTGGGGAGAATGACTTGGTTAGAGGATAATGTTGTACAAATTGAGCTCTGAAGGCAAAGGAGCCAGATCCCTGTCATGAAAGGGAAAGGGAGATGTATGCATATATGTATGTAAATGTGACATCCAATGAGGTCAAGGAATTTTCTTTGACCAGTAAATATTTGTTGAGAGAATTTCAAATGTTCCATGATGTTAGAAGGAGGAGTGTGTTAGAGAGCAAAGGCTAGACAGAATGGTGGGAATGTCTCCTGGCCTATATAGCAGATTCTGTGTGATACACTAAGGGTTTAGCAATTTATCCTGGATATGTTCTAAAAAGGAGAGGATCCAACAGTAGAGGAGAGAGAGAACCTGGAAGGGTGGTATTGGTGAGAAAGGGAAATTGGTTATAAGTTAGGCATCAGTTCAGAGGATCAAAAACCTTGTCTGTGATGGGTATAAAAGAAGGTGATACTGTGGAGGCAACAAGGAGCTAACATCAATGATAATGGGTGATTAATGGAATGTGTTGAATAAAGGGTCAAGTTGGAAAGAGTCTACAGCCCTGCTGTCTGACACAGTGGCCACTAGCCATGTGTGACTGATGAACAACTCAGACATGGCTAATAGAATTTGAGATGTGCTGTAAGTATAAAATACACACACCTAACTTTGAAGAGTTGGTATGAAAGTCCATATAAACTATCTCATTAATAACTTTGTACCTTGATTACATGTTGAAATGATAATTTGGGGGGTATATTGGGTTATGTAAAATGTATTATTAAAATTAATTTCACCTGGTTCTTTTCACCATTTTAATGCGGCCACTAGAAATTTTAAAATTACACATGTTTCTCACATTTGTGGCTTGTGTTACATTTATAATGCACAGCACTGATCTAAAGTGTTTCCTCAGGTGTCTGTCTTGGGCTGTTTGAGAACTGTGTTGTCATTGGACAAAGAAGAAATGACAGAAAGTGGGAAGTTCTAGAGGGATGACAGAGCATTTTATTTCTGATGTGTTAACCTCAAAATGTCTGTTGGACTTTCATGTGGCACTCTCCACTTTGTACATATGTTAAATACATGGGTTGGAGGCTCAAGATGGAGATCAGTTGGAATCAATAGATTTGGAAGCTGTGTGGTCATCTAAGCACCAACCTTCAGTGAACATTTACTGTGGACCTGCTAAACACTTTATATACATTTAATTCTCAACAATCTTTTCAGTCAGGTATTATTATTTTCATCATCATTCTCATTTTTCAAATGAGGAAACTGAGGTTAGCAGAAACAAGATCACAAAGGTATTATGTAAATGATAATGATGCTTAAGCTTTGGGGGCCTACTCCTGCAGGTCCCATTCTGAGGCTTAGGATGGTGTTCTCTGAGGGTGTGGACAGGAAGCTGTAGCTCCATCCAGTTCCAGGACACTGAGCAATACCCAGTCTGAGGGTGACTTCTATGCCCTGGAAGTGGTCCTGGGATAGCTCAAGCAGTACATCCTCTCAGCCACACTGACATCTTGCATCTTACGCAAGCATCAAGCCACTGGACTCTTCCTTCACTCCAAAGAGAAGCATCCGAAGGAGATGCTTTCCACCAGGGACTACTAGGACTCAGGTTTCATGGTTGTCCCACATCCAGGATCAGCCATGCAGGTTTGAGGATCACAAGAGCAGGGTCCAGTGAAGACTTGACTGAGGTGAGCCAGCTGCTGAGTGGTCTTTGGGTGACATGTTGAAGGACATCAGTTGTCTATAGACATCTAAGGCTGCTCCCAAGGAAGAAGCACCTTCTTGGGAAAAACTGCATAAGAACTGACAGATATGGCATGACCAACAGCACACCAAGAAGCTGAAAAGAGCACCTCTAAATTATCAAGTTTAGAAAAGCAAATTTCACGTATTCACGCCATAAGAAATACTGAAATAACTTTCTCGAGTTCCTCTAGAGAGATTACAAGACCTCTGCCATAAGAGTAGATAGTCAAAAACATAAGGAAAATGTATTATAGAGGTATTGTCAGATATAAAGATAGTAATAAAAATATGATATTTTTCTAGATTTGGAGATAATTCTATTTTTCATCTTAAAAATGTTAATTTGCTAAAATGTCTTAATTCTGTAATTATACTTTATTTTATAACTTGTTTAAGTTAACTTTCTTTGGGGATAATTTGCATAGAAATGCATCAATCTAAAACATACCGTTTCCTGAGTTTGACAAATCTGGATAAGAGTCACCTCCGTGGTAGTCAAGATTTAGGACCTTTCCATCATTCCAGAAAGTTCCCTATGCCATCTTTGTGGTCAGTCACCTTCTACCCCAGCCATAGGCAAACTACTTTTCTGCTTCTGGTATAGTATTTTTACCTGTTCTAGAACCTCATATAAGTGAAATAATACACTAATCCTCTCCATTGCTGGGTAGTATTCCATTCTGTGAATATACAGTTGTTGTTGTTTTTTTTTTTTTTTAGAGGTTTTATTTATTTGTCAGAGAGAGTGAGCGAGAGCGAGCACAGGCAGACAGAGTGGAAGGCAGAGGCAGACGGAGAAGCAAGCTCCCTGCGGAGCAAGGAGCCCGATATGGGACTCGATCCCAGGACGCTGGGATCATGACCTGACCCAAAGGCAGCTGCTTAACCAACTGAGCCACCCAGGCGTCCCTACAGTTGTTGTTTTTAATCCATTCGCCTTGATAGAGGTTTGGGTTGTTTCCAGTTTGGGTCTTTATTATTTTATTTTATTTTTTTATTTTATTTTATTTTTTTTTCCAGTTTGGGCCTATTTTAAATAATGCTGCTATAAAACACTTGTTTTACTCTTTATGGACATAAGTTTTTACTTCCTTTAAAAATGCTTTGTCACAGGGTCGATGAATGGCTACTTTCATAAAAAACTGCCTAGCTAATTTCCAAAGTGTTTATATGTTTCTCTCCTTCTACCAGCAATGTCTGAGATAAAATATGGACATACTTTTATATGTTTTTCTTCTTTTTCTTAAAGAAGGCCCCTCAGATTATATAAGCATTAAACTTTAGAAAACCCTGCCTTTCCTGTTAAGGTGGGAAAGTCAGATCCAACACTCTAGATCCGTATACTATGGAGAAAAAGCAGAGGAGAGGGAATGGAGCCCCTGGAAAACCAGCCATCTTTTGGATGAATCTCACAGAAACACTTTGAGGTGATTAATTTTGTGTCAACTTGGCCAAGCCACGAGACTCAGATATTTGGTCAAACATTATTTTAGAATTTCTGGGAAGGTATTTTTAGATGAGATTATCATTTTAATCAGTAGACTTTGAGTAAAACAGATTACCCTCCATAATGTGGGTAGGCCTCATTTAACCAAATGAAAAAGTACTGTCCTCCTGTGACAAGAAGGAAATCTGTCAGCCAGGAGCAGACTTCAGACTTGAGCTGCAGTATGACTCCTCCCCTGGTCTTCAGCCTGCCAGTCTAACCTGTGGATGGTGGCATCGCCAGCCTCACAATTGAGTAAACCAATTCCTTAAAACCCCTCCCTCTCTCCCCACATACATACATGCACACATGCACACATACACCCTCTCTCTTTCTCTCTGGAGAATCTTAACATGAGCTTTGCCTCTCTCATCCCAGATCCTGAGGGACCATGAACATTCAGAACAGATGGCTCTCCCAAGTTCCTCTCTTCCTCAAGTCCAAGTTATTACCCTGCTCAGGAAGATGTCCTTCTGTTAGTGTTTTGAACACTCCCAGACATAGTAAAACATTTTGTACCTCAGAAACAACCTTTCATTCTCACAGGGGGGAGCCCTTCTAGAAGATTGGAGAACTTTTGTTCCTCTAGCTTTGGGCTCATCAACATGCTTTTCTACATGGGACAGGCTCTTCCTTTTTACTCTCTGGCCCTTGTGCCCTTCTCCTTATCAGCTTTTAAACTAAGATGTTTTTGGTCTTTTTTTCTCCACTTCTCACTACCTTGACCACACAGTAGAGTCTCTACAGACAGCAGCTGAAGCAGAGAAAATAGGAGATACTGTTAGCATTATGTAATGGTTTCCTCTGATCCTGGATAAAAAATTGCCCCTAACAACCCCGGCTCTGCCTAACAGTGGAGCTTTGGAACTAGGCGAACACAAAGGGGCTCAGTGCAATCAGATAAGAGGTCCAGCTACAATGATCTCTGCCTGGCAGGGCTAAAAGGCATGCCGGGAAGAAGGCCTCTTGGAAAGGAAAACCTTTCTCTGCAGCTGGATGCTGAGCATGCATCCAGTTTCCCTTGGCTCAAAGGTAAGAGCCAAGCTAATCATCCAGTGTGGGGCACCCAAAACCAAAACGATGGATTCTTTTGGCTTCTTCTCCATGGCAGGAGTGGGGTGAGGGTGGTGGGGAAGTTATGTGACCCTCCAGCATTGCTTTGAGGGTGTAGGAGCCCAAAGCAAAATGCTAAGGAACTGCTCACACCTAGATGAATATTTTTTAGCATGAAATCTATCTCATGTTTTAATATGCCAAAGGAGAATATAGACAATGTAAAGACTATGGTGGGAGGTTCAATTACAACCAGAGCTTCCCCAACAGTGAACAGTCCTGTCATGAGGACAGGACAAGCTCCTGGGGTCATGAAGTTCAAGGAAGAAACATCCTTGGCACTGCAAACAAAGCCAGGGGACACTCATGTTCTTCCAAGTTCTTCCTGTTCCCTAAAACTGGAAATAATCCTTTCTGAGAGGGATGGGCTATCTATCTCTGCAACACAAAATGTAAGCTCTAGCCTCTGTTATGCTTCAATTTTTTTTTTTTTTGTCTATTTCTTTCATGTTTAGGTTTTGCTCTGTAGGACTGTGTACCTCTTCAGGATATAAAATTCTCTGAAAACTTTCCTGAATTTTGGCTTTGCACCCTACCAGGTCTGTTAGCTAATCTTTCTGAGACTTCCTCATCTATGAATTAGGAGAAATTATAATTGTGTCTGAAGGAGTTTCTTTGAGTGAGAAAATCTTTATAAAGTGGTTGACTATGATGATTGGTAGAAGTAGCCAGTGACCACCTGTGGTTTATGTTCCCCTTTCACAGGAATTGATGGAAAGTGATCACTGGGAACTACATTTCCTAGGTGCCTTGTGTCTAGAAAATGAAATGACCAGCTCTGACTAATGGTATGTGAGTGGAAGTGATTTTTTCAATCCTTGGTCCTAGCTGGTTAACCATCCTGGCATATCTTCCTCCCACTTTCTTAACTCCATCTTTGACTGAAACCTGCCCAAGGACCCTTGGAGCTCCCAGGTGGAAATAAACATGTACCCGAGTCAATTCTGGTATGATAGTTACCCCAAAGAGCCTCATCTAACAGAGGTCTTTTCAGGAGAGGAAAACCTAATTAACTAAAGAACATAACAAGCATCGAAAAGGAAGATCATCTTTGACATTCTTCAAAATATTGCTGTCCCCTAGCAAAGTGATCAGGTTTAAAGAAGGGCTAAAGTCAGATATTAAACAAGAGTAAACAGGACTCCAGATTAGAAGAAATGGCACAAGTGTCTGACTACTGGACCTGGAGAGTAATGTGAAGATTCCCTCCCTCCCTCCCTTCCTTCCTTCCTTCTTTCCTTCCTTCCTCCCTTCCTTCCTTTTTTCCTTCTTCCCACCCTCTTTCTTCTTCTTTCATAAGAATGAGGCAGTAGCTAGTTGTTGGAATGACCTTTGGCTGGCTCTCTTGACTAAAATAAATACAAGTGTCTGCCTCTCACATTTCTTCTAAGACTCAAGCCATGATTTAAATGTAGTGCCTCAAGAGCCTGAGCCTGAAAAACTAACAGTCCTCCAGCAGAAAGTCCCCAGAAGGGCAAAATATGGTTAACACTGTGTTAATTTTATAAATCATAATTTAAAAATATCTGTGTTTGCTAAGGAGGAGGCTTTCCTAAGACTAATTAAAATAACCTTATTAGCTTTTGGCAGGCAACTGCTGTTCTTAATTTGAAGAAAACAGACTTAGAAGAGAGATTTGAAAATATTAAAGGAAAATAGATGATACCCCCAAAACAATTTTATGACTATATACGCCTTGCATACATATAGCATTAAATTGACTATAATCATAGAAAAAAAAAAAAAACAACTCCTAATTCTCTCTCAACTTCATAATATAAAGGTTATGTAAAACTAATTTCAAAATGATGACACCTCTTTTTTACTTTTTTTCTAAGTATTTGGCTAAATCTGTGAGTGAAAGAAAAGAACCAGGAGTTCTTTTCACTCTCATAAAGAGGCCATGATGGCATATTCTTGGTCAGGGTTGTTAATCACCGACAGCAGAATCCACTTTAGCTCTTAATAAGAAAGAGATCTGAAACGGTATTAAGCAGTTCACAGAGAGTCAGACCTGGACACTATTCAATGAAGAAAAATGTAGCCAAATATAACAAAACATACCATGGAGCTCTCTACCAGACACAACTGCTGATACCACCTACCACTCAGCAACATGATACCAAAGCCAGGACCTTAGAACGTTTCCTAGGGCCTGATATACCCATATACTTGCTGGCCAAAAATTGGTTCTTCCCAGTGTGAGGTACAGCTTCAATTTTCTCCTTTGCTTTCTAAGACATGTGGGATTGTAATTGTGTGGTGAAATGTAAGTTTTCCTGTGGATTTCTACCTTCCTGAGAGTTTTAGAGTGTAATTTTTAGTTTGGCAGATTCTATAGCTCAGGAAATCAGGCTAGAATTTGGGTTGTCAAGCAATCCAAAGCCATAAGTATTGGGATTCCCTCTTTGAAGTCCCCCCCCCCCCAAAAAAAATAAAGCATTCATGGAACATGCAGGGGCATATATTTGGCACTGAATGCCAGGATGGAAGGTCAGTAAATCCTATTAACACATTTATGGAACACTCATACATTTACAAAGCACTTCTTTATACACTCTTAAGTGTCTTGGGAGGTAGGCAGTTGCAAGGGAAAGGAGGTATGATTGTCTGCATTTTAGTCAGAGTAACTCAGGCTTATAATGAGTTGTCTGAAATTCATAAAGCTAGCAAAAGCAAAACTAAAATCCTAATCCATATATTTTGGCTACAAGCTTACTGCTCTTTGGATCTCCCAAATTTGCCTCCTATTAAAGAGAAAAGGTAGCACCTGTGACACTTAGGATCTTCTCTGCACTAGGCACCATCTTGGGTATTTTTCATTTATTATCTTACATTTGGTCAAAACAATGCTCTGCAGTTGGTGTTATTCCAGTAAGGACACAGCTCAGAATATCCCACAGATAAATCCCAGAGTCTGTATCACAGCCAGTCAATCTCCATTGAGAAATTTGCTCCCATATTCTTATTAAAAATAATATGGCTATGAGATGGAGAAGGAAAAGTAGAAATTCCAAGAAAATGCAAAGGAAGAGAGAAAGAGGAAGAATTGTTAACAGATCATCCAGGGATTGGTACCTGCCTGCCTGTGCATATTAGTCGCAGGTCCCATTCTCTGAGATAACACCTGCCTTAGCTGACATTTCCTGCCCCACTGATTTCTGGAAACTGACACCATGATCTCCAGGTGTGTGGGGAACAGAGATGTGCTGAGGCTTTTCCCATCCATGCTAGTTCATTTTATGCGAGTTCACGTCCAATTTCCTCCTCAGTGTCCCTGCTACTGACCAGGGATATCACTAAGTTGCTTGGTTATAAAAGGAGAGGGATAAGCTAGAGCTTATCATTCAGGAACAATATAATTAAAATATGATGATACCTGTATAACCCTCTTATACCTCAATTTGGGGGATTCTTCCACAAGTTAAAGATTTCTTATCTGACCTAATTTTCCTCCTATGTATATACCCAAGAGAATTGAAAACAAGTGTCTATACAAAAGCTTTACATATTCATGGCAGCATTATTCATGATAGCCCGAAAGTAGAAACAACCAAAATGCCCATTGACTGATGAATGGACAAGCAAAATGTGGTATATTCAATGCAGTGGAATATTACATAGTCATAAGGAGAAATAAAAATACTGATACATGACGTACTACATATGGATGAACCTTGGAAACACGCCCAGTGAAGGAAGCCCAACACAGAAAAAAATCACATGTTATTTGATTCCATTTATATGAAATATTCAAAATGGGCAAACCCATCAAGACAGAATATAGTTTAGCAGTTGCTAGAGAGTGGATGCAATGGGGTATGCAAGGTTGAGGATAACAGTAATGAATATGGGGTTTATTTTAGGGATGATAGATATCTAGAATTAGATAGCAGTGATGGATATGTAACTCTACGAATATATTAAAAACCACTAAATTCTACCCTTTAAAAGGGTAGACTTTATGATATGTGATTATATCTCAATAAAGCTGTTATTTAAAAAATTAAAAATAAATGCTGCATACAAAAAAAGAAATATCTGATATCTAAGTTGCCTAATCATAGGGAATACATCAAGCATATGGCTATAACCCTCTAGTGGCATTTAAAAGCTTTTCATCATCACACTGTATATACGGAATTCTTTCCAGAGAAACCCACATTTTAAGTCTTAGGATAGGGAAGTAAAAATAAAGTCTTGATAAAATATGCTTTGGAGAAAGAAATCTGTGTATTTCTGTCAGCATGTTTTGATTTAATTTAAATGGCTTACTTTTGGAATTGTTCAAAGTTTAAGTATTCATTTATTCATTGAAAATATCTTCATAGAGCAACTACTATGTGCAAGACACAGAGCTAAAGGCTGTAGATTATTACAAGCAAGCAGTGTGAGACAAGGATAATGTTAGGATCTCAGAAAGGAGATACATGTGCCCACAGACTCCTAGAGGTTAGTCCTAGCTCTAGGGCTAAATGTAATTCCTGCTCTGAGCACAGCAACCGTTGCCAGTTAGACTCTTCCCCACTGATCCCAAGGACTGCCTTCGAAATCTTTACAGAGCCCTGCTTCAGACAGACCTTACCAATCACTAAGCACAAATGTTGAAACTTAACTGAGGGTCAGATTCATCAAATTCCCTCATTAGTTCCAGGGAAGTTAAGAGATTTACTAGTAATTTCAGAGCTGGTCAGTGCTGACTTAGGACAAGAATTTGAGTCTCCTGAGTTCATGCATGTGTTTTTTACCTGTGACATATTAAATACTAATCAATAAAAGTTGAATAAAAGTAGACATGTTAAACGATACAGGACTTTAGAAGAGGAAAGACAAATACGGGCCTATAGATTGAGAAGGCTTCATGGATGGTACAGGACTTGGAAAAATTAAAGGCAAAGAGAAAGACATGCCAGGAAATGCTTGAACATAAGACTCAGGCTCAGAATGACCACAGCATTTGGGAGCTACACAGAGCATATGGCCATCTAGGAGATAGATGCTCAAGTACACCAGCAAACTCCTCAGCCTTCACAAATGCGCTGGCTACAAGTATTTGAAAATCAATTTTAAGCTTTGTGCATTTCCATTTATTCCTGGGAGAAGCAGCACATTGTATTCCTTCATTTTGTAAGTATTTATGGAGCACTTAAAATATGCCAGGCTCTGGGCTAGCTTGGGCTCTCAAAGAAAGAGGAGAAGGAGAAGGGGAAGAAGAAAGGGAGGGAGAGGAAGAAGAGGAAGAAGGAGAAGAAAAGACTTACTCCTGTTAAGGACTTATGTAGGGACACCAGCATATGTCATTGGTTTTGTGAATCTCAGGTTGAGTGTATTTACCTCTTGCCTTCTTTAGAATGGATTGTGTATTGAGTATGGGTGGGGGATGAAAACATGAATATAGGCTGGGGTCAAAGTCATAAAATTGAACTTTATTTCATAAACCATAGGAAGAAGATAGGACTTAAGAATAGACAATCTATGACCTCCATGAAGGTAGAAGGCTCCAGAATGATAAGCCCTTGTCTCTTGGTTTCATTGAGGAAACTCACTGACAGAGAAAACAATTATTTGTGTGGGTCCACACTACTAATTAGTAGCTATAAGTAGGACCCAGGTGCTCTGATTCCTGTTCTTGCTTTGTATCATGCCCTTCACATTATTTTTCAAATGTCTGGTGGTTTGTAGCTAAATTCCACTAAGAGGCAATGTGTCTCAGACACAACTGGACCTTGGCTTCTCACCATTATGTCTATTTCCTTCATTTACTTTTTTTGTTCCATCAAAGCAATTGGCTACAAACAACATATGAACTAACAAGTGAGTGAGCTCCCAAGAGGCTGTCATCACCACATGGTGTTACCTCAAAATCTTAACTTCTTTAGCCTCAGAGAACTCTTTGGTTGACAGTGTGCTGGGCCAGTGCTCTATGGGACCCAGTTGGGCATAGTGTGTTTGATGATGCTATTTCTCATTCATGTAAAGAAACTACTCTGTATTGCAGGAGCAAGAACACGTCTTGGTGCACAGTTGCTGGGTTTTTGATGAAAGAACAGTTCCCGAGGCTGCAATCAACATCTGCTGGTTTAAAAGAGGACTTTTGGGGCACTTGGATGGTTTAGTTGGTTAAGCATCTTCCTTTGGCTCAGGTTATGATCTTGGGGTCCTGGGATTGAGCCCCAGATCAGACTCCCTGCTCATCAGGAAGCCTGCTTCTCCCTCTCCCATGTCCCCTGCTTGCATGCTCTCTCTCTCTCTCTCTCTCTCTCTCTATCAAATAAATAAATAAATAAAATCTTTTATTTTTCTTTACTTGTAGCATGCTGGGCTCTTCCATTTACTCTGGTGCTCTGGTCCCATTGGTCCCTCCACCCAATGGTGTGTCTCCTTCAAGAATGACTGAAAAATGAACTTTACTGAAATCCCCATCCAAGATCTTCAAGCAGAACTAAAAAATAGCAATGAGACACAGGCATTTAGCTAACATGATTAAACACAATTTTAAAAAATGTTCTCCCCAGGAGAGAAAAATCTCACTAAAATCTTTCTCTAAAGAAAAAGCCTAACTCATGTCATGTCTCCTATATAATGGGTATGGGCCACATAGATAAACATAAAATGGCCTTTGACTTCAATTAATGAACAGTTATTTGAAAGAGAGGGGGAAAAAAAAACCCACCCTAGGGTCATGCTCACAGAACAATGTGATAACTGCTGATGTAAAATTAATAGTTAGCATTTAGAGTAACTCAATCAATTTATTCAGTTGAAGCGAACAATTTCTTCCAGCAACATGGTATCGCAAAGAGGGACATTGGCTGTAACTGACCCTGAATTGAGCTATAGATTTTGGGGAAGTTGACTACAGGTGCCAAATTCTATCACGATGGATCTTTCTGGAGATGACCACTTATTTTTCCTGATGGATAATCTCCAGTTGAGTTACACCAATGTCCATCCTTTGACCACCCAGTCAATCTGTCAGAAGAATACTGTAGAATCCCAGAAACCTCTCAAATGAACATAATTTGTCCCTGAGAGGGCATTATTTCTACACAATTATTCTAATTGCTGTAGATCTTTTTCTTTCAAAAGAAAGTGGATCAGTGGATTTGTCCTCCCAGTAAAAATGACCTACAAGCAGAGTCGGTCGACTAGAAGTTTCACAGACAAAAATAGAAAGCTTTCCACCAGTCGCCAGTCTCCATTTTCCCCCTTCATCTCCAGATCCAAAGAAGCTGAGAAGCCTTGAAGCATCCTGTAACCCAAACACCACATCCCATCACAAAGGAGATAGGATTTCATGAGAAGGAGCCATCTCTTTGAAAATTCAGAAAAAAGGAAACATTTCTCAAGAAATTTCATATGGAATATGTGCTAGGGAGGCTCTGCACAGAGAAGCAAAAGGGAAAAAAGGAAGGACAGGCCGGTAAAAGAGACAGCAAAGAGAGAGGCTAGAAATAGAAAAGGATAATGATAAGCGTACAGAAAGGAAGTAATAGGGCAAAATACGCAATTTGAGGCATAAAACATTTTTTTTCAAACTGTATATGCATATTATTATTGTAATGGTTCCTCTTTCTTGATCTTATTTTTTAATGCAGCAACATTTTTAAACAGAATAAAAAGACTTTAAATCAACGGTGTGTTATGTATCTTGATGGAAAGACGGGTTTTTGAGAATAAGGCAGCCAAACATTATGCGGCAGAGAAAAGCTTCTATGAAAGGTTCCCTTTGTGCTGACTGAAGTTTTGCAAATCTGCTCCTAACAGGAGGATTTGCAGTTGGATTAGCCAGATCAATTTGCTGAGCCAAGGAATGGTTTCTTCTCCTATCCTGATTTTTTTTTAAACCCAATGTTTAAACCCAAATCCTACAATGTTCAAGCAGAATTTGTTGACTGGTGATTTAAAGGAGAAAAATTCAATGACTTGGAATCAAATCTGGGCTTCAGTAAGAATCCTAAAAAGGCTGGCGGATGGGTGAAGGGTTCACTATTAATTCTAGTGCGAATGGGACTGTTT
The DNA here is from genome assembly GCF_964662115.1 of Mustela nivalis. Taxonomy (NCBI): domain Eukaryota; kingdom Metazoa; phylum Chordata; class Mammalia; order Carnivora; family Mustelidae; genus Mustela; species Mustela nivalis. The sequence continues at coordinate 140,323,482 of NC_139020.1, read as the reverse complement.
CCAGAACAGTAGGACAGTAATTTTAAGGAAAGTAACCTTTTACAAATGGTTCCTAGCATCACTAGAAACCAGCATGTAATTATGATGAGAAATAAAACGAAATAGGATCTCATTAGGAAACTGAACCTAAGCTTCCCTTGCATGGAATGAGTGAAGTATGAAAATGACGAGAAGGATGTTAAAGTTTAAAATTCTTTCCCTTTTGAGTTAGCAGAGATGCTATTTATAAAATGAGATGTTTTAGAAATTTGCAAAAACGTGGCTCTCCCCGCTTCCCCAGGCCAGCACCAAGCCTTGTCCTCTCCAAAACCTGCTGGGTGGGTTTCAGCACTAGTTACTGGCTGAGATTCACCAGTCCTGTCCTTCAGGGAAGAAGGGCATTTCCACAAGCTGTGCTCTCACCTTTCCCCTGGAGGGAGAGCAGAAAAGGCAGTTCACTCCTGTCCCCATTTCGTGGGTGTGAGGCCTCCCAGGGAGTCCCGTGATCTTGGCTAAGCTGATGTGTCTGGTTTTCCAGAATGATTGGATAGCTTCAGTCACAGTTGGTAGCAAATGCAGGTGCCTGTGAAAACCTAGGACATTCCGTGGTCTATTTCAACATCCTTTACCAGAACCACCTCTTACGCGTCATCATCTTCCAGTCCACTAACCCAGGTGGGACAGATCATGTTTCTAAGGCTTTATTTTGCCCCCTATATTTTATTTCTCAGCCTCATTTCCCCCTTCAGTTTTACTTGTCATTCCTCAATCCTGATTGGAGTCTCCTCCTGTCAGTTACTCTAGCGGTCCCCTGGAACATTTTACTTTCAAGGCCCTTGGGAAAGCCTATCAATTGTAGCCCACTCTCTCTTTTCCTTTTTTTAAAAAATGTGTAAATTTAGAGCCAAAGAGGGTCTAAGAAACTCGAGAGCATCTTAAATTTGTGCTATTCTCCCGAGGATCATGTTGTGCTCCTATTCATAGCCATGGTCCTCTCTATATCCTTCCTGACAAAGTGCCAGCCAGCACCAGCTTGATGGTCCCTAGCAGGTGGGAACTCACTGGGCACAGTGAACTCAAAACACGTGTGGTGTGGTGTTTTCTGTGCAAATGCCTTCCTTTGGGGGGCCACTCTTTTCCAAGCCAGATCTGCCTCCTGCTAAGTGATACCCAGTGGCCCTGAGCCATCTTTCCACAGATTCATAAAATTAGCTCCAACCCACTTCTGAATAAACACTCTGCCCATATTTGAAAATCACAGCACAGCTTCTCCTAGGTTTTCCTCTTTTTCAAACTTAATCTTATTTATAGACTTCTTCTAATGGCACCCTCCTGAATATCTGTGTTTTGTTAACGTTCCACTTAAGATCTTTGTCCCAGAGATGAACACACTCCAGATGAAAACCAAGTAGTGAAGGAGAGGCAGACAAATATGGCTTCGGCTCTAGACTCCAGGTTTCATTTTGTAGCTGATGTAGTTATAACTTCAAATAAATATGGCTTTGGCTCTAGACCAGGTTTCATTTTGTAGCTGATGTAGTTATAACTTCCTCACCGCTAGATGATAAATTCATTAAGGCCAGAGACCCTGTCTGATTTTCTGCTTGCACAGAGTTTAGCACTGGACTTGACCTAGGTTTTTTGAATAATTTAGTGAATAAAGAACAGCAACCTTACCCCACTGACTTAATTTGTGCTTGCATTCAGTGAAAATATATACACCTTTTACCTTAATTACTCCTATTACATCAAATCATCCCAACCAAAACTTGTGCAGTTAATTTCTTGGTCCAAAGGTGTGGAATATTCCATTTATTATTTTTTTTAAATAAATCTCTTTTTTTTTAAGATTTTATTTATTTATTTGTCAGAGAGAGAGAGAGAGGAGCAAGAGTGAGCACAAGCAGACAGAGTGGTAGGCAGAGGCAGAGGGAGAAGCAGGCTCCCTGCTGAGCAAAGAGCCCGATGCGGGACTCGATCCCAGAATGCTGGGATCATGACCTGAGCCAAAGGCAGCCGCTTAACCAGCTGAGCCACCCAGGCGTCCCTATTCCATTTATTATTGATCCAAATGGTCTAACCCATTTCATTGGCTAGGCAAGTGTGGATTAGCCATGGTTTGGTGTCCCTCTTTACACAGTTTTATCAAAGAAAGTAGGACATGGGAAGGAGTATGTTCCTGGGAAGAGTTGACAGCTAGAGAAACATGAGTTGCCTTTTAATTTCTGTTTTGGGAACCACGTCTCCACCCTTCCCTTATGTTTGCTATGTACATATACAAACACCTTCTGAAAGATGACTTCCAAGCTCAGTGCTGTATGGTCCATTCAGTCCGGTCATTTAAAGAGAAGAAGCTGCTCTGTTGCTCACAGAAAAACTGGCAAAAGTGGGACCGAAACACAAAAATATTACAAGGACACACAGACCACAAAAATGGGAGCGCATTTTATTCCTTGTGAACAGGGGATTTAGACCTGGTTATGAACGAGTGTGGTATAGAGAGGGGACATGGTTCCCCCCCCCCCAGTTTTATTGAGGTATAATTGACACATAACCTTCTAATAAAGAGTAGTTTGATATGTATATATCATGAAATGGTGAGTTTTTGTTTTCGTTTCTCTCTCTCCTCTCTCTCTGTCATTATCGGCAAGAGTACAGGGGCTTCTCCAAAATCCCTAAGGCAGTTACAGACTAGTATATATGCCCCCTGGCGTGTGTGTGTGTGTGTGTGTGTGTGTGTGTGTGTGTGTATTACTTATTTGACAGAGAGAGAGAGAGAGAGCACAAGCAGGGGAAACAGGAGTGGGAGAAGGAGAAGCAGACTGTCAGCTGAGCAGGGAACCTGATGCAGGGCTCAATCCCAGGACTCCGGGATCATGACCTGAGCAGACACTTAGCCCACTAAGCCACCCAGGTGTTGCCCCAGTGGCTTTTGGACAAGAAAACAGACTAAAACCTTGCTATTCTGAGTATTGTTCATGGGCTGGCGGCATCAACATTCCCCAGGAGCTTGTTAGATAGAATCATGGGCCCTAGGCCTTAATGAGCCCGAGTCTGCATTTCATCAGCATCCAGAGATGATTTCTCTGCATAGTGAACTGTGGGGAGCACTTGAGCTCAGAAATGGAACTTGTGATAACCCAAGAAACTTCTAAAAGTACTAATGGTTGTCTTCTGCCTCCATAAAATTCTGTAACTGGTCTGATCTGTGACCTGAATGGTGGGATTATAAAAAAAAAAAAAAAAAATCCCCAGGTGATGCCAATACACAGCCCAGTTTGAGAACCATCAATAGCAGAGTTTCTGTAGGTCTGCGTGTTACTATAGGCCTGTGTGTTACTATAGGCTGGCCCCAAACTCTGAAGCTTCAGAGGAACTGAATCCATGCTTCCTAGGAGCTGTCTGACATGACTGTGCCCCTGTGCTGTGGTTCACACTCTTGGTTTCATACTGGAATCACCTGGACTAATGCCCAGGTCCCACCCATCAAAATGCTGAGATAACTGGTTCAGGATGTGGCAGGAGAATCAAGACGTCTCAGGTTCCCTCAGGTGCTTCAAACATGCAGCCGAGATATGGACTCCCTGGGCTTTCTCAAGGCCACAGAGCATAGCACATTTCACCTTAGTCCCTCTTTTCTTCCCCCCACCTCCATTTCCTGTGGAATTTCTGCAGGTGCTGACAAGGTGGACTAGCCACAGAGACTTCTCCTTTTGGAGTAAGGTGAGCACCCATTCTTTGGGCCTCAGACTCACAGGGCCTGACACAAGGCAGTTTTCCATTATCTATTTGACTTATTGGTCTGCCTATATACCAGATCCCAATTGATTTTCTCTATTTACTTTTTCACATTGATCAATCAGTTCTGTAACTGAAAACATAACTGGAATATTAACCACAGAAGGAACTCCTTCCACCTCCTTTCCTTGCTCACAGGTTGGCCTTCTACATGTGATCTGTGGGAACAGACATTGGCAGGTTGGTGGAAATCAATCTGCATTTTTTTTTTTTTTCATGTGACAGTGATCACAAGTAGGCAGACAGGCAGGCAGAGAGAGAGAGAGGAGGAAGCAGGCTCCCTGCAGAGCAGAGAGCCTGATGTGGGACTCCATCCCAGGACCCTGAGATCATGACCCAAGCCCAAGGCAGAGGCTTTAACCCACTGAGCCACCCAGGTGTCCTCAACCTGTATTTTCTACTGGGTAGTTGGTCTCAGGTAGAAAGCTCCCTTACCTAGGGCTGGAACTGAGGGGGCTATTTCTGCCCAGCAGTGATCAGGAATGAAGGGAAGAGCTTCTCCACTCAGTGGATCCCAAAGAGGACTTAAATAGTCCTTCATGGAAGGGGTTTGAGGGATTACCACAAAGGAATAGAAAGCTGAGGTAGGCGGATGGGTGGCCAGCAGCCCACCCCACACCCAGTTGTAGGTAATGTACATGTATGTTACAGGCAATATATACCCTGTAAGCCTCTGAAAGGAGCTGCTAGTGATGGACTTCCTTGTTCGTTTTTGTCTTCTTCCCACTTCCTAAAGTTTTCCCCATTAACACTTGTTTGTTCAAGGTCTCCACTGTCCGTTTTTTATTTTTGGGAACTGCCAGATTTACCAAGAATCAGATCAAATCTTAATCTCCATCTGTCTCTCCTAATGTCCCATACAATTTGCAACTTGACATTGGTTGATAATGCTCTTTATCCTCTGGTTTTAGTGTCCAAGGATCTCATAGTGAGGGGCTGAGCTCGGCTCCTAGGTACTCAGGGTGGGGAAGCAGTAAAGTCAGGAGGGGAAAGGATGAGAGAATGTTTTATTCCAAGAATGGATGGTTCTCTTCAGGAATACCTAAATCCACACCTGTCATACCGAAATGTTGAATTTCCTTCTTAGATTCTTAAGTTTGGACAACTTGAAAACAAAACACAACTATCTCTTATAGTAATTTCATTTTGATTTTCTTTCTTATAAACTAATAACTTGGTCTTATAATGACTAATAAACTAATAACTTGGTCTTATAATGACTAATAATAACTCAGAGCTTTCCCTGAGTTAGATATAAATATATAAAATCATCTCACATTACCATGACAATGAGACTTTCTAAACCCAAATCACAAATTCCTAAACACTGAAAAGGCTCAGTCAATGCCACACAATGTTAGTCATCTTGGGTTTCTAGCTGAAGAACGAAAGAAAATACTTCAGATTATTTAGAAATTGTGAGATATTGAGGCATATTCATCACACACCAACAGATATTGTCAGTTTGGTTTAAAAGTGAAGCCTCTATTTCAAAATAAAACTAGGGAACGGTGTGTGTGTGTGTGTGTGCATGCATGCATAGGTTAAAAATGGGTACCCAAAAGCTATTTACATCAGCCATAAAACATTTTAAAAATATCAGTAAGTAGCTTGTATCTTTGCTATCTACAATGGAGTTGGGATGATTTCTCAAAATATAAAAATTTATCTTATTCTTAAGGTTATCGACTCCTTTTAGGTTGCTAATGTGATTTTGTCCATTAAGCCAAGCTTTTCAGGCTCTATTTCAACTTCTGATTCCAATATTTTGACATAGAACCACACCCCCAGAGAGGGAGTGAAAGGATTTGGCGTCAAGCCTTTTCCTAAAAGCATGACTCCTGATTTCCTATTTCTATAATGGGATTTTTTTTTTTTTTTGCCAGTTTGAAAGGTACCATTATTTTCTTTTAGTAATCGTATTTTATGTCAAATTTCAACTTCTGTGCCTCAGATATTTGTCATCTCAACATTGCTTTGTCAAGTCTTCATTACACCATGGCTCCCTTTTTTATTCTGCACATAATGAAAAAGAACGTCAAGGGGAAACTGACACTTTTCTTGAATTTATTCTGACGTAGGGCTTCATTTCCATTGTATCAAAGATATTTTAGTGTCACACTGAGTACACTAAATTTCACAGATGAGAACATGCAAAACTGATAATGTCCTTCAAAAGAAAGCTAAATGGGATAAAATTGCTCACTCTTTTCACAGGAAATCCTTTCATTTAATTTGCATACTTAGAGCATGGCTATTTGTTTTCAAAGCTCATAAGCATTTCCTGCAGGACATCTATGTGCCTATGCCGCTTCCTGTTTTCTTGTTTCTTCTGAAAATAAGTTGCAAGAAACATGGAAGGTAGTCCACAAAGAGAAAACACAGGCATCTGTTCACCCCACTCCACCGCCAGCTGACTTCTCCTTTTTGTCCGGTTCTCTCTTTTCAGACTCCTCTTACCCTTCAACACCTCCTCTCCCCACCTTCTTCACAGAGCCATCAGCAACTCTTTCTTTCCACATTGAGTTCCTTCTTGCTCCTTGATTCTGGCTTTTATCTCTTCAAGTATTCCATATTCTCCTTAAGCTTAGGGACCATATTTTATAATCCTTACAGTCTTACCATGTATGAGGTGCATAGTAAATTCATTTGACTTTTGCATTCATTCATTCAGTCAATAATTCATTCAGCCATGTTTGTTGGGAGTCCTGTCATTGTGAGGCATCACACCAAGTGTTTTGAAGGCAACAGGAAACAGTGTAATGGTATTTAGTGTAATGGTTGAATGCTCAGGGTGAAATGTTTCTTAGGAAGCAGTGGCAGCCAGCAACTGAGGATGTAAGATCTTCAGTTCCAGCTTCCTAAGAGCTCTCAGAGGTTTTCTCTGGCACTCATGCTTCTCCTCACCCACTGGGCTGCCCAGGAAACTCCCAGGGTGCTGAGATATAGCCAACAACTGGGACATGTTGTGGGTCATCCCATGAGTTCAGAGCTGGGGAAGACATCTTAGAAATGTTGAAAGAATTACAGTGACTGCGGAACCTGACTTTTCATTCCTGCTTTCTTTATTTTATGGGTCACACTGAGCAGGAATCATACATGCCAAAGGTTCATTGGTTTCTTTCCAGCTGTGGTACTCACTCCTCTCCCTTGGTCTCAGTGTCCAAATGTCAGCTCTGGATAACAAAAGACAGAGGATGGTCACCTCTCTCCTTGGAGGGAAAACAACTTAAGGGGTTTCTAAGAGGCTAAAGAAAAATGTTAAGGTTTATTTTTCTTGAAAATTATACCGTCATTTGCCATTTGTTATTTGCAACATGTTATATATATTTTTTTAAGATTTTATTTATTTACCAGAGAGAGAGGGAGAGAGAGTGAGCATAGGCAGACAGAATGGCAGGCAGAGGCAGAGGGAGAAGCAGGCTCCCTGCTGAACAAGGAGCCTGTTGTGGGACTCGATCCCAGAACGCTGGGATCATGACCTGAGCCAAAGGCAGCTGCTTAACCAACTGAGCCACCCAGGCACCCCTATATATTTGTTTTGATGGTCTCTTCACCACATTGCTAAGGGAGAGATTCCTGAACTATAGGGATGGCCAAACACAAGACAGTCAACACTGAATAGATAAGGTCAACATCTACTTATTTGTTACCTATATGCACACCCAGGGCAGGAGAACACTGTGTGCCATGCAGGGTTACACAGGGTTGTGCTTGGGGAGTAAAGCATCATGGGCTGTGGGAGGGAGGTTTGGAAATATCAAGAGAGTGAGGTGCCCTTCCTTCCCCTGGGAAAAAGTGATGGCTTGCTTGAATAATTATAAAAGCAGTCAGGAAACTGTAGCTATTATCTGGGGTAAGCAAGGACTTTGTCTTGTCAGGGGATCTTGTCCATGGGAGTGGAGCAATGGAGAGGGGAACTAGCACTTAGGCCATTTGTGTCCCTCCCCATTTTACCAGATCTCAAAGCAACATACAATATTGAACTTTAATCTTAGGTCTTCTACTTAGGTGTCATACCATGCACTTGACACAGTCTATATCATTTCACCCTCATAATAATCCCAGGAGATAGTTATTACTATTTCTAACTTTATGGTCAAAGAAACCTGAAGATCATAGTATTTAAGTCACCCCAAGTGATTCCCAGGAAACGGAAAATTCAGGATTCAAAGCTCATTCTATCTTACTCTATAGCTGTGACACATAGAGTGACTCAAATTGTGAGGGATACTTTGCAAATCATAACAGACCATATTTCCAATTAACAGTGAATTTCGATATCAGAATGTGAATAAGAAAGTGAAATGGAAGTTCTTGATTCTCCTGCCACATACTTATCTTCTCAATGAGCTGCACTTCCATAGATGGGAAACCCTTGGGTACAGTGAGTATCTTGGTTCTTAAGCAAAGTGCTAATTACCTTGCAAAACCCCAACACATTTCATTCCCTATGGACTATGTGTCCTTTGAGTTTTATGAACTGTTCAAGCCAATCTCAGGAAGATACTTTACAATAAAATGTAGACATATGATTTGGCATGGTTCTAATCAATCTTACATATGTTGATTTTTAGAAATAAGCAAAACACTTTCTAATACTCATCCCTACAGTCATTTGCTTTTATGTGAGAATCAGACTGACACACGAAGGTGGCATTTTGGTATTGAAGAAGGGTTTGCTCAAAGAATTTTTACAAAGGAAGAGTATGGATTTTTTTCTATGCACATCACGCACTCAGTGTGTTTCCTCTTAAAATAAAGTATGCATTCCAGGCTTAGAATGCAGTAACCCTGGTCTGTTTCTCCCCATCAGTGTTGAGGTCCATTAACTTACAGCAGTAGACAGAATCTTGGGGGCACTTTTCTGCTCAGCCCTTTATCTGTAGGTATACTTTAATGTTATTTCTTAGGGACTATAATGGTCAGCTATTGCTGCCATCTACTGTATACCAAACCAACCATCTCAGTGGCTTAAAAGAGTGTTATGGACTGAATTGTGTCCTCTTGAAATCCATGTGTTGAGACTATATTCACCCTCTTCACCCAAGGTGATGATTTGGGGAGGCGGGCTTTGGGAGGAAATTAAATGAGATGAGGTCATGAGGGAAAGTCCTCATGGATGAGATTGGTATTGTTACAAGAATTCAAAGAGAATGTTCTTCTTTGTGCTCTCTGCTATGGGAGGACACAACCAGAAGATGGCCATCTATGAACCAGGAAATAGGCTCTTATCACACACCCAATCTGTTGACACCTTGATCTTGGACATCCTAGACTCCGGGACTGTGAGAAAGAAATGTTTGTTTTTTAAGCCAGCCAGTCTGCGGTATTTTTGTTATAGCAACCTGAACAGACTGAGGAAGGAGGAAATATTTTTGTTTATCCTGCTCACAGTTCTGAAAGTCAGCAGGGGTGACTCTCTTCACACTATAAGGTAATCTGTTTCAGGAAGTTCAGGAAATCTGTTTCATGGGTTGATCATGCTCCTTAGCCCTATGGCTGAGATATATGCTGTTCTCATGGTAAGTAGAAGCACAGAAGGGTGAGGGGAAGCATTTGATGCCCCTTAGAGGCTTGGACTCTGCTACTTCTTTCCAGAAAAAGGTACTGCAAATCACTTAATCCTAGGTAAGATGTGATGGGAGTGTGGACCAATATATTACAGGAATACTTGTTTCCCTCCTATTCACTTTTGGAATTATACCTTTTAATTCATATATACATATATGAAAAGGCACTTCAAAATGTCATTTAATTTAGGCAGGGCAAAATCTCTAGGGGAAAAAAAAGACTTAAATCATACAGGATTACTTCATTCCTAAAGCTGTTATTTTTCTTACTTTAGATTTTTTTTTTTTCCAGATGAATCATGAAATTGTGTTTTGGAGACATCTCTCATGTTTAGGAAAAATAAAAAATCTCATGTGTAAGAAAAATTTACTGCAGGGCCACCTGGATGGCTCAGTCGTTAAGTGTCTGCCGTCAGCTCAGGTCATGATCCCAGGGTCCTGAAATTGAGGCCAACATTAGGCTCCCAGCTCAGTGAGAAGGTTGCTTCTCCCCCCTGCCTCTGCCTGCTGCTCCTTCTACCTGCATTTACTCTCTCTCTGTGTCAAATAAGTAGATAAAATCTTAAAAAAAAAAAATACTGCATACTTTCTCAAAGAGAAGAGTGTATGTATGGTTAGAGCACCCAACCTGTCATAGAGAAGAAATTGGATTCAGCATCTACCCATCACATAAAAAATTATAATTTATTGTCTTCAGGAAGACCCTTTACCTTGACTATAGCTACTAACTCTTTTTTTTTTAAGGTTTTTTTTTTTTTTTTAATTTGATGCAGAGAGAGAGCGAGCAAATGAGAGAGAGAGAGAACATAAGCAGGGGGAGGGCAGAGGGAGAGGGAGAAAAAGGTTCCCTGCTGAGCAGAGAGCATGACATGGGGCTGGATCCCAGGACCCCGCGATCATGACCTGAGCCAAGAACAGACACTTAACTGACTGAGCCACCCAGGCCCTATAGCTATTAGCTTTTAAAATAGTCGGTAGCTTCTCAGTACTGGCAAAGTACTGTAATCTAGGTGATAACCAGACACTCATCTAGCTATTAAATTGCATAGCCTATTACTTATGATGAATAAGAGTTATTAAATCATGGCAGCTTGGCTAAGACATACAAATGATTAATTGTGATGACTTCCAATGTCCCTTAATGTGAAGAATGTCCAGCTTCATCTCCCCATGCCAGAGGATAACTAACATCTGGTGTGACAGCACTGACGTCTTGGAATGGGTTGTTATTGGGGCTTAGAAATGCAGCTGCAGCAGCACCCTATCAGAAGACTGAGGTCACGGTCCCTGTTCTCTCTTACCAACTCAGGGACCCTGGTCACTCACTGAAGGTTCTTCTGGTATACATTCTTACTTAGAGAATGAGGACCATAATGATTTATCATGTTCTCAGGCTCAGATAATGTAACCCAAGTGTTATCATGATGATGAAAACACACAGACCGTGTCCTCTTGGCATGGAGCAGCCTTGTGAAGCCAGCACGTGGCTATGTGGCCGCCTGTGTGGGGATGGCCTGCACTGATGTTCCTGCTATATACATTGGAGGTGTGACCTCACATGAGTTCATTGTCCCTCCATGCTTCAGTTTACTTATCTGTACAATGTGAATCAGAATAGTATCTACTTCAGAAGGCTGCTCTGAAGAGTAGCCAAGAAAGTCATGAAGGGTGCTAAGCTGGATACCTGGCACATAGTAATTGTTCAATACATGTTGAGCAATAAATAGTTGTTCTCATTATTTTGTGGAGTTAACATGTTAAATTTCCGCAAGACCAGAGTCCCAGAGAATATTTTGTTATATTCTGTCTTAAAAGCAATGTACTTCATCTTACTTTTGTCAACTTGACAAAAATCCTTTGATAATACACCATTTTTGATTGTTTTGGACCATGATGCATCTTTTGAATGGCATGGGAAAGAATATTTCAGTTGTTTCCACCCGCCATTAAAGAACATCTCCTTTTGTGAGTTTAGGGCACAAATATCTCACAGCCTAATCTCCTGAATGAAAGTGCAGAGATTGCCCAGGCCTCCCAAAAAACAGCTTTCTACATATGTGGAGATGGGGGAGAAACTAGAAGGATGGAGATCTGGCTGATTACTATTCTCGTGTCAAGGATTAGACAAGAAATTTAATAAATGACATTAACGTGAGCTGAGTCATTTCCCTGCAAGGGGATAAGCGGTTGCGGTTTTTTATTTAAAGCCTTCATTAAGAAGAGGTCTTCAAATAAAATGAACTTTATCCTTTTCTGACAACCAGAAGAAAAAATAGGAGGTCATGTCATCTGTAATGAAGTTGAAATCAAACCTATTTTTGGCTACATCAAGTTGAGCCTGACAATGAAACCATGTGGCCTGGCTAGAACAATTAAGCTAGTTTCTTGAAGCTTCGTTAAGTCCATGTATTTTCATTGAGTCCATTATTTTCATGTATAACCATTAAACCTTAGGGATGGAGCACAGCTATAGTAATAACAGCTACTTCATGACAGTGGGGATGAGGAGGAGGAAGAGGAGCAGGAGGGCCGCATCTACTGCCTGCTGAAACGCATCTCCCAAACAGATCTTAAATTCACCTGCTTTCTGGCACTACTGCCACAATACTTACCGAGGTGACTAGCTTTTTCCACCTGAATTTGTGCAACAAATATCTGGGTTCCTTGTCTCCGACCATCCCTTGCTGCACCCCCCCCCCCACCGCAATTCCAGCCTTACCAGAAATGCAAGGCTGATTACACTCTATACCAGCTTTGAACTCTTCAAAGAGCCTCATGAGAGGCAAGGGAAGTTTTCAGGAATTCGTGAGCCGAGAGACAGGACCCTCATGGGGTTGGGGGGTAGGGGTGGAGACAAGAGGACATTCTGGAAAACTGGACAGGATGGATCAAGAAGAGCTATGTTGGCATTAAGGGGTGGGGGGGTGGAGGTAAGAGAACATTCTGGAAAACTGGACAGGACAGGTTAAAAATCTATGTTGGCATTAAGGGGTTTGGCCTGGGCATTACAGAAGGGAAAACAGGGAGCCGTTCAATGTGTCTGAAAAGGGTGCCTAAGATGTCGCTTTTTTACAGAGTTTTCTATGTGTGTGTAAAGAGAGAGAGGTCCAGAATAAAGTTCAAAAATGTTGACCTGTTACTTCTGAGTGGTGAGGTTTGGAGGAACTTCTATTTCTTCCTTGTGTTCTTTAAATTACTCTAATTTTCAACATGATTCTGTATTTTCAGGCTTTTAAACATTGAGGTTATTTTCATCTTGCAAGCAAAAGAAAGCATGTCTTTGTTTTGTTTGTTTTACTTTGTTTTGTTGTTGTTTTTTTTAACCACATCCCAAAGCCAATTAAAACCCTGGGTTAATTGGACCTCTCTACACGTAGGCTTTCACAGTAGCTGAATCTGTGGCACAGGGAGCGGTGTTCTAATAGGCTTCCCACAGTCGCTGGCTTCAAAGGTTCTTGCCTACCGAAGTCTTTCGAGTCTCTTACTGGCTGGACCACAGTCACTGCTTGCTGAGGGGACCCAGCTGTGTACCGCAGCCACCAAATGGCCAGCGAACTCTAATTACAGTGTTTTTATTGGTCTTTGAAAGGTGAGAAGCAAGAGTCCTCATTTACCATACTGGTCTGAGTTTTCAGAGGCCCTAATCAGAGAAGCGATCATTGGATTGTAAACTGAGCCCATCTACTGTGAGATTGTTGGAAAGGAATTGATAAAGCCTCCCAGTTTCAAGTTTTACCGTAATGGAGTAGTTGAGATTTTTTGCTCTGACAAAAATTTCTGAGGAAGCTAGGGCAAGGGGTGGAGTAGGAATTGGGCTGAAGTTAAATATAGGACACGCTGGTAATTATATCATTCTTCCAATTAAGATGTTTTATTACCTATGGCCATTTTTCCCTTTAAAATAGTCTTAGCTGGAAATGAAGCACTATCTGATAATTTATTCATTTTGTCTCTTTTGTTCTCATATATCTACATGGAAGTCCTCATTTCTCAGAGTTGTTATACTTACTTTTCAGTATGGGGCATTCCCAGAACTAAGAGGTAGATCCTTTTCAAAAAAAAAAAAAAAAATTGTTTCCAAAAACTAAGGGCAACAAAAAAGATCCAGATATGGGATGGCATTAGTTAATTGCATTTTCTAAAATTTTCTTACTTTGCCTCATAAGGAAACCTTCTAAAATACTCCCAGAAATCAAGGGTTAGTATATGGTATTAGTCCCCTAACTGCCATAACAAAATGCCACAGCCTGAAACAGCAGAAAGTTATTTTCTCTCAGTTCTGGACGTCAAGGTGTCTGCAGGCTTGGGTTCCTCAGAGGCCTCTCCCAGATGGCCCGCAGATGGCCACCTTGTTGCTGGGATGTGAGATGGCTTTTCCTCTGGACATAAGCATCTCTGGTGTTTCTCTCTCTGTCCAAAACTCCTCTTTCTTATAAGAACACCAGTCACATTGGTTTAGGACCCACCTTAAAGGTTTCATTTTAACTTCTTTCTCTTTCTTTCTTTCTTTATTTCCGAAAAAGATTTTATTCATTTATTTGACAGAGAGAGACACAGTGAGAGAGGGAACACAAGCAGGGGGAGTGGGAGAAGGAGAAGCAGGCTTCCTGCTGAGCATGGAGCCCTATGTGGGGCTCGATCCCAGGACCTTGGTATCATGACCTGAGCTGAAGGCAGACGCTTACCAACCAAGCCATCCAGGCACCCCTATTTCTTTTAAGTCCCTACCTCCAAGTACAGACACCTTCTGAGATAACCAGGATTAGGACTTCAACATCCAGCTTTTGAGGGGCCTCAATTTAACCGGTAGCATGTGGCATCATTTGAAAACAATAAATGGGGGGGAACACCAATAAAGCACTAAAATATTGCTTATGGTTTTATAATGCCAGCAACAATGACAATATTATCTGCCAAGTTTGAGTAGAGATGAATATGGGATTTTTTTTATCCCCTAAAACCAAGTGTCTTCTGGAACCAGATTATTCCCCTTCTCCTTTCAATTATCTGAGGCCTCTCTAAATGTGTTCGTGCCTCATAAATAAGAAGTGGCTAGAGCATGAACTTTAGTGTCAAGAGAACTCCTTGCAAGTCTGAGCTCTTTCACTTATTACCTAGAGACAGGCTGGGGAGGTCACTTAGCATTTCTGGGTCTCAGTCCCCCCATTTGGAAAATGACACGATCATACACTCCACCTCCTTCTTGCCATGGTGGGTGAGGGGATCTCATGAGCAGAGGCCACTGGAGGCCTGTGGGATTCTGAGGCATGAACTGGTGTTTGATCCTGGATCCTGTTAATTAAGGCATAGTTTCACAGCAAAGGATGATTGGGTATCAAACATTTGGGGCACATAAAAGCAAGCGGAAACAAATTATAAAAAAAATCAGAACTTAAGCAGTACCAAATGGGAAATGAGTTGGAAACAATCTCTAAATTTGCGGGCAGTGTAAAAGGCAGCAAACAAATATAAATGTTTTTCCTGTGTCACTAAATGAAGGGTTTGAGGGGTCTTGAAGACATCGTTGGAATAAAATAGAAACATGTGACTAATAATTTAAAACAATCAGATCACCTACTACTTACATGTGATAGCAGGTTAAAAGCAGAAGAAACTAAACTCCAGCTGGATAGATTAGATCACATGTGTTACTAAAATAGAAGTGCAGACTTTTTTTTCCTCTTAATTTTCTGGCATGTGAGGCAAAAAACAGCAAAAACCGGAAACTTTATTAAGGGTTCACATGACACTCATTCTCCGTGAGGGGACAGCTGTTCACTTTTGTATGGCAACAAAGTTTCGCCAAGCACAACGTCTGAGAAGACATTTCCAGTGCAGAATGTCCTCTCTGTCAGAGTTACTGCCCTGACTGGTCATTCTAGATCTCTCAGGGAAGAGACCAGAGCCCCACCTTCAAGGATTCTGGTTCAGCAGGTCTGAGTGAGACAGAGGTATTTATATTGTTCAAGAACTGTCAGTCTGCTGATCCTTAGTGGGGTTTGGAAAGCACTGATCTAGGGTATACTCGGGGATCTTAGTTTAGGTTTTTCCAGTGAGCAGACAGTGAGACAAGGATTTGAGTACAGAGTGTTTATTTGGGAGGTGAAGGAAACACAGGGCAGTAGAGAAATAAGACAAGAGAGGGAAAGTAGCAAAGGTAGAGAGGGTGTCACGTAGTCCACTGGCACAGTGGGCCAGGGCGCTTCATCTTTCTGGGGAAACGGTAGCACAGAGTGCAACCCATGCTTCTGAGAGCAAGGGAGCTGGGCATTTATGTAGCAAGAGCAAGTAGTCAGGGGCTGAGGGCTGCTGCTAGAGGCTGGAGGTTCCCCAGTATCCCAAACCTTCTGTGTGAGTGCCAGCCAAGGTAAACCTTTAGGAAAATGCATGCAGGAAGTGCCAGTTGAAATTTGGTGGATGGACACAAAAATGGTAGGGTTGAGGACAAATATGGCAGCCACTAAACAATGGACACCCACCATACTACCCTTCTGGGAGCAACTGTGGAACTGTGGTCATCACCCCCATGACCTAGAGCTATGTTCACATTACCCTGTCTGGGAGTGTAGTTTACTTTATGTATACATGGGATTTCAGAGCTGGGCACAGAGGGGTGGGTAGAAAATGGCAATGAACCACTGTAGTCCCCAAACACCAGCACTGTGACCTGGCTGAGTGAGCTAAGGCTTGTTTTTTTTGTTTTTTGTTTTTTGTTTTTTGTTTTTGCACCTCCTTTCTCTCCTTTGCAAATTAAGAAAAAAAATGACTCGTCCTATCTTTCTTCACTTATTATTGTGAGACTTAAGACCTCATAAAACTAAAGGGTGAAGCGAAAACTTGGCAGTGGGGCTTAGGTAGAGCAAAGGACGGCATACAGCTAGATCCATTCCGCTATTGCACGTTAGCTGTGGGGACTTGGGCGGGATACGTTCTGAGTCTTGGTTCCTTCATCTGTAAAATGGGAATAGTGATTTGGCAGAGCTGTTGTCAGTACTAGGGAAGGGAGAAATGGAGACTGGCACTATGCCAGGTAAATGATAACTGTTATTAGGGAAGGGGGACTTATATGACCAAACGTTCTTTTATTTGATAAAAGGGATTCCTTTTTTTTTTTTTTTTAAAGATTTTATGTATTTATTTTGACAGAGAGAAATCACAAGTAGATGGAGAGGCAGGCAGAGAGAGAGAGAGGGGGGGAAACAGGTTCCCTGCTGAGCAGAGAGCCCGATGCGGGACTTGATCCCAGGACCCCGAGATCATGACCTGAGCCAAAGGCAGCGGCTTAACCCACTGAGCCACCCAGGTGCCCGATAAAAGGGATTCTTTATCGGGGACTTATACATAGGGATTCCTCATTTCCTGTTGTAATGGGAAGATAGAAGTTCTCGTGAATGATAAAATGCTGAAAACGTCTGTGTAGGTCCGTCCTGTTTGTTTCCCCAGAGCCTTCTTCCACCGAGTGCTCTCCCTGGTTTTTCTCCCCAGTTCTTCATTTCACATTCTCCTCTCGTCACTGCAGTGGAGAGCCAGGGAATTGGCAAGACAGTCTGTGAGGATGAAAGACTCTCAGAGCAGACCAGCATCTTTCATATATCTTTCTTCCAGAAGGAATGTGGACAAGTCTAAGAAAGCTGGATTTGTGTAAATTAGCCCCATCCCAATCCCTGGAGACCATTTTATTTTAAAATCTATTCAACAATCAATGCCATTAGCTCAACAGATGGCTTGTTAATCTTTAGAGCAACAGCCAGACTTTAAATTGTCTTCCATTTTGCAAGCTCTTCTCGGAAGGGAAAAGTAAATGAAATATAAAAGAAAAAAAAAAAAAAGAAAAAACTTTCAATTCAACCCCAGGGAGACATACAACATATTCATTTCAGGCCTAGCTTTTCAGGTCAACTTCAGCAAATTTTTGTTGGTTCGATGTTCATCTATCTCTAGGCGAAGAAAGGAAATGCATTGATTTTTTTTTTTTAAATAGTGAGCAAAATGCAGAACATTTGTCAGTCAAAGAAAGAACATAACTCTCAAACCTGATCAACTCAAACCTGATCAAATCAAACCTTGCCATTAGTGACAAGCATACATGCTTTCTCTGAACTTGGGGACAGCCTTGAAAATACATCTAATGATTTCCCTGGAGATCCCAAAGCTCTGCCATCTCTAGATCAGATTGTGTAAAGGCTTTGTTTTTAGTGATCTCACTACCTCTTTTCCTGATGCTTTCAGAAACCAATTCCCTACCATGTTACTCCCATACACACATGGACAGACACACACACACACACACTTCTTAAACAATTTATACTAGCTTCTGATTCTTTTAATATTAAGTAAGTTAGAGCCATAAAATAGGGATGAGTTTTCTTCTACTGTCTCCCACCCATGATACAGTTGGACCCTAAGTCCATCTTGTGGCTTCAAGATCGTAATTTCCCTGAGTTGGCAGGGAAAAGTGTTAAACCTTAAGGAGTGCCCCCTGATGAATCCATGTGATCCACTAATTCATTTGGTGCATCTGGGACCATCTATACGAGAATATAGGCAAATGTGTGATAAGGAATTCAGGTCTTCCTCTTCCCTAAATCCTGATTCACCTATTTGGATTTGGAAAAGGGTTAGGGAGGGCATTTCCAAATCTATGGCAAATGAGTTTGCCTTTGGTCTGCTTTGTCTGGGTCAGAGAAGCCAAATTGAAGAATCAGGGACATGGCTTCTGGGAAGAGAGAACAACATCAGGTAGAGGCAGGGACTCCCCTCCCACCAACAGGGCTGCACTTGACCACTTGGGTTTATGCTGCTACTCAAGGAAATACATGCTAACCAACCCTACCTCCCCAGGAAACTGCACCAAATCATTTTCTCCATCTCTCCCCGAAGAAGTTAGATCTTGCCTAGTGTTGAGCATGTTATCTGGGGGCTGTTTGTGAAAGGAAAACAGATGATTTCATCCTATCTTGAAGGAGCAAGAAGTTTTTTAGAATCACAGATATTCTTCATGACAACTCTGTGACAATGTAGGAACCTCAAGTGCCTTCTGAATCCTCAAAGAAACTGCTGCTGAGAGCTGGGACATTTTCATGGTATCTATATTGTTACATTGTTCTGTTTCCTAGAAGACTGCGGAACATTGCATTGGGAGAGGCAGTTGGTGACTTGTGAACAACACTGGGTGGGGAATATGGGCACACGTGTGCCAACACCCAAGCCTAAAGAGTTTCTATTTCAGCACCTGTAAAATCAGCGCATGAGATCCTCTCTAGGACTCTTCCAGCCCTGAGATTCTAGGAGTTCGCCTATTTCTAGTAACCCGGAACATTTCATTAGGCAGAATTTTCCATTCTCTAGCTATGCCAGATAGATGAGAGAACTTACTGAATGAATTGGAAGTCTCGAGCCAATAAGGAAAACCTACCCACATCTCAGACTGCCTTCTGCTTGTTGATATCAGAACAAGAATTATTGTGGGTAATCATCAAAGGACGTAAAAAAGAACAACGTGTACCTGGCAGAATTTGTATATCAGTGCATTGCAATTTGCCAAAGTGTTCTTGAAAGTTATATCTTCCATTACATAACTTTTTATCACTTTCTTAAAAAACGTTCCAGTTGGGCTGGCATTTTTTATGATTTGCCTTGCTTCAGAGATAAGCACATTGTCAATGACGAGACAAAATTTCCCAGGTATTTTTGAACTGAAGAGGCTGAGATTGGCAGAGAGACGCCAAAGTAGGGGGTTGAGCAGAGAGGCTGTTATTTAAAATATTTAAAAGGCAAGATGGTACGGATACAGCTCCGATAATAAGCTGATAGTGAATTTCAAAAACCTTAGATTCTTAAAATAGGTAACTCTCCATGTATATAAATATGCACAAGGTTCAGAAATTTAAGGAGTGTACTGGGATTGAAACTGAAGTAGGCATTTTAAGGCTTTTTCTGTTCAGCCAGCTGTGGGCTTTAGAAAACCACCCCTTGGCATCGTGTGCTGTTGGTACAGGAGGATGGAACATCCCTACAAACTGATGGGAAGTGTGTTTCCTTCCAGTTCTGCTCATGAAGGTGTCTTATAGCCTGTTATTGGTTTGTTTTTTAAGAATTAATTTTCTCCGGGGCGCCTGGGTGGCTCAGTGGGTTAAGCCGCTGCCTTCGGCTCAGGTCATGATCCCAGGGTCTTGGGATCGAGTCCCGCATAGGGCTCTCTGCTCAGCGGGGAGCCTGCTTCCTCCTCTCTCTCTCTCTGCCTGCCTCTCTGCCTACTTGTAATCTCTCTCTGTCAAATAAATAAATAAAATCTTAAAAAAAAAAAGAATTTTCTTTTTCAATGGCGTAACTACTACAATTCATGGCAACCTGTGTTACATGGATTTTTATTTTGTTTTGTTTTTAAACTTAACTTGCACTTACAGCACCGTTAACTGAAAATCTGCACACAGAATCCAGGCAGGGGAATCATTATTAACCACTTCTTACCTCAGTGTATGCAGAGAGTTACCAATGCAAAAGTGGGAATTTCACATTGCCACCTCTGAACCAGCAGGTGACTATCCTACAACACCCTTTGGGGATTTTTTTAGATACTTTCACTTGACTAATGCAATTAACCATTAGGAAAATAAACTCCTACTAATATGAATATAAAGGCTATTTTGGAAGCAGCAAACTGAAATGGATTATGTGATTTGTGAATGCTTTCCTAAAACGTATGTGACTCACTCTAAACGCAATTAATTTTTTAAAGTGTTATCTTAGCAATGGCTCTACTTTCCTATACCTTAGGGGAATAAAAATGTGCTTTCAGTTAGGCATCTCTCTGTGGTCGTGCTTACCCGAGATATATTCTAAAGTTGTCCTCCAGGGGGCGTTAAATCTTCAGCAAAGCTCTGATTTCTCTGGAAGCTGTTCAAACCCAGTTAGCAAAGCAGACAGTCTGGCTTCTTTCTCACTGGGATGCCGAAGTGCCCATATTCTGAATTTCATATCCCTGACTTTCAGAAGAGGCCTTACATTTTTTCAGTAAGGATAGGGTGGGTCTGCCAATCCTCTGGTCCTGGGGTATATGCCAGTGTAGCCTAGCCACGTTGCTCTGAATGCTCTACTGAAGGTCTTGGATTGGCCGACTCTCGTGGTCCATGCCAGTAAGCTTTTAAGAGATTATTGATATGGACAGGAGCTGCTGTGCTTTCCAAGGGCAGAAATGTGATTCCTGGAGGTCCCAAAGACAACCTGATGTGGGTTGGAGAAGGATCTGTGGGTCAAAATTGCCAAGGATCAATCCTTCCTACTTAAGCCCCACAAAGGGCTATTTTTGCTGTTAATGAGACCATCACTTTGGATAATCTGCAAACCTCTTGGTCTGGGGAAGCTGAAACTTCAGTAGTAAAGTATATGATTGTAAAGTAATGCAGCACAGTGGTTAAGAGGCTCTAAAACTAAGGGACTGGATTTCAGTATCTGCTCTACTTCTTCTAAGGCAAGGATCCTGAACTCATTACCGAAACTCTGGCATCTCTGATCCCTCATTTGCAAAAGACTATCTCATAAGGTAATTAGAAGGATTAATTAATACAACCCAAAGAAAGGACTTGGTGCGTCCTGGTTGCTCCATAAATTCTATTAGTCATTCTTACTCCCAAGAATTGAGATCCTTGTGATGGGCCTCCAGCTTTGTCTCTCATTACTCCCCTACATAGACTTCTTCATGCCAAATACCAGCCTACACTTTTTATCTCTTTGCTCCCCCGGGTCAGCTACCTTCCTTGCCTATATTACTCTCTGATGAGATCCTACCCAAGTTCCAAAGGTTATCTGTAATGTCACCTCAAACCCCAAAATCCCACACAATTTCCTACTCAAGAACTGAATGAGCTTCCTCCTATTTCTGAACAGTAGCAGAGGCATGATGTCTTGATATACAGGAATATACATTTGTCAAAACTTGTGGAACTATACACTTAACATGGCCACATTTTTAGCATGTAACTACAAACCAACCTAGTAGGAACATAATGAGAGGGTCTCAGCTTTTGGAGAGAGAAAGATATACTTCAAATTCATGTTCTAGTACTTTCTACTTGCTAGGCCATTGAACTCCTTCCACCTGTAGTCTCCTCTAAATGGGGCAGTTGTCAAGTTTTCCTTTTGTAGTGAGGGTTGAGAGCCATAATCATAGTATAAAAATGCCTCACACACAGTGGGTGCTACACTATTAGCATTTTCCTTTTCAGCATCTCTATTTCTGTGTTACTCATATACCCCTGCCCACAAAAGGTGATCCTAAGGACAGAATGTGCGCTGTCCTCTTCTTTTACATGTTTCTAATATAGAGTAAAAATACTGTGTTTAGCTATGTATATATAGATATATATGCATATATCTATATGACATATATACATATATATATTTATGTTATATATATATATATATTTTTTTTTTTCAGCTTTTGGATAGTAAGCAGCATCCCCACTGAAGTCTCTGTGGGATGCCACACTGCATTATCACTCGGGTTTGCTAAGGCTAGTATTTTAAAGTCTGACAGATACTTTCCTTGGTCGATAATTCAGCTATGGCTCCCTGGTGTATAGTAGGGCTTAATAACACATCTTTCATTATGATAGTTCTTTAGGGTCATAAGGGTTGTCTGTTTCTCTTGAAAGCAACGGAATGGCCATACTGTTTTCTGGACCAATAAGTCACTCTGTTTTCCATGGTTCAAAGTTAAGCTTTTATTTGGTTTTAAATTAAAAAAATAAATTTCATTATTAAATAGTGAGATGGATCTAACTTATGTTCAGAGAGTAGCTTACTCAAGGAATATACCACTGGGGGTACAAGTAAGGGGTAGGTCACCTAAACTAAAATGATTCGTTATGTTGTCATGTTTGTTAAAATTTCAACAGTGGCATAAGTCAAAAGAAATGGATATACAAAGTTTTAAATGTTTACAATGGATGGGAGAAGTAAACCACTTATCCTATCGCAACTGCCAACAAATTTCTTTCTCGGCGCTGGTCGGCTCGGAGGCTATACCACAGTGCTAATGTCGTCAGGCTCATCTGCTTTCTTCTGCCTGCTCGGCAGGGATTTCAAGTATTCCAGGTGTCTCCGGGCATCCTCCTGATTTTGCCTCACATAGTATACCACATAGGAGATCACCATGGTGAACCAGCCAAACATGGTGACCAGCATGGCATAGTCAGTAGTCTTTTTAGGGAGGTTACAAAGGTCAGCGTCATTGGCAGCATTGAGGAATGGTCTCCCGGCGTGCTCGTCCAACACAGAAGTCTTACAGATCACGTTGTGGGCTGTCTCGTGGTTGGATGCCATGCTCCTCAGAACTTGCTGTAGAGTACAGTCACAGTGCCAAGGATTGTTGGCAATTCTGGCCCTGGCCTTCAGGTTATTGAAGGCATTTTTGTGCACGCTTTGAATCCGGTTGTCAGACAAGTCCAGAGTCTGCAAAGTTTCAGCCACTCCTTTGAAGGCATGCTCATCGATAAACTCAATGCCGTTTTTGGACAAGTTGAGAACTCTCAGTTGATGAAGGTCCTTAAAAATCTCGTTGGGGATAGAGGTGATCTGATTGGAGTCCAGATACAATAAGACTGTTTCAGGAGGAAGATCTCTAGGTATTTCCTTGAGATTTGCATTGCTACAGGTGACATTTAAACCCCCAGAGGAAGAACAGAGACAGCCCTTGGGACACATACTGGCAGAATGAAAGCACAGTATCATAAGAACAAAACTTTGTAGGAGGAGACACATGGAGAGGGAACGGGTTAACCACAGGTCTACCAGATTCATGCTGAAATGTCAGCATAATCACAAGCCCATTCCTCATTCACTCCAACAAGCAAGTGTGGCAACTGTTCCAGCCCTGTCCACACTGTTGATTTCCTCCTTGCTTGGTTCAAAAGGTTGCAACTAACACACGTGTCTCTTCATTATTCCTGTCCTTGCTTGGGTACCTAAAGGAAAGGGAAGCAGATGTAATTAGCTTTTTTGCAGAGGGAGGTACACTGCAATTAAAAGTGCTCTCAGGCGTCTGGTGTTCTATGTGGGCAGGAGAGTTGGTTATGTAGTTAATTTTCATCGATAGCACTGGGAGTTATCTGCATAATGGGAGTCTCTTGCTCAAATCCCAGGTGTTGGGCAAAAGGACTGTCAATAAATGACATTTCCGAATCCTGTTGCCTTGGTTATAGTTCTGCAGAATTACAGCAAACAGTCCAGATTTCTCTTGTCTCTACTTGTCCTCTCAGCATCCTGAACCCCTTCTAAATTAGACAGCAATAAAATTTAACTATACCTTCCCCCCTTTCTATAGTAACAGATGCATTAATGCAATTTAGACCTGCTCTTCAGTAGCAATGAGAAATAACACCAATATTTCATGGTTAATGACCATAGATAGCAATAATTGTCATGGTTTTTGAATGGATGTCCAGTTGGAATATTTTCTCTAAAGAAACATCTTACTTGAATTAAGAAAGGAACAAATGCATTCCAACTTTCACAACAGAATGTCCCTAGGGGCTGATAGACCAGGTTCTCCGAAAGGGCTTTCTCCCTGTTTTTCTGTTTTCTAAACAAACTATCCTCTTCCCAGTAGATCTTCAAATATGACACACACCTCCAAGGTTTTTTATTTTTATCTATTTATTTATTTGTTTTTAAGATTTTATTGATTTATTTGAGAGATGGAGAGCAAGTGGAGAGAGAGGCAGAAGGGGAGGAGGAGGGGGAGGGAAAGGGAGAAACTCGCAAGCAGATGTTGCACTGAGCACAGAGCTAGACATGGGGCTTAATCTCACAAGCCAGAGACCATGACCTGAGATGAAAGGAAGAGTCCGATGCTTAACTGACTGAGCCACGCAGGTGCCCCTTCAAGACTTTTTAAAATAAAATATGACATAAGAATTTAAATATATTAGCCTCTAAAACTTTCCCAATAGCCTATTTTTTTCTTTCTAATCGTAAATATATGATTGTTGAAATATATATATTATTCATAAATATATATGTATATATATACAAACATACAATATTGTTGGACAAGGCTTCCAAAATGACAAAAATTAAGTGATATAAGTAAGGATACAAGCGTATTCAAAAACAGAGATGAGAATATAAGTGAACACTCAAACCTCCTTTTTCATGTAGAGAAGACAGGCATCTTTGAGACCAGTTCACAGAAGAAGTGAGCAGATTTTGGAGAGATTATGAGATTCGCCCAAGGTCAAATAGCTTGTAGGTGGGAGAAACTGGACTCAGGCCAAAGGCTTTGTTCTGACTTATTAATGTCCTAAGTCTCTCACTACCCCCACGACATTCTCCCGATCTCGTCCATTCTAGGGTCCTCCTAGGACTCAGGATCCATGGAGCATTGCCTGTTGTGATTTCTGATGCTGTTATGTTGCAGCTCAATCCCAAATTGAGTACCCTATGGAGTTGGAGGGAGCTCCATGTCTGAATTCTGAGAGTCCTCTTTCAGGATGTGAGAAATAAGGAGAATGTTCCCTCCTCTCATTCCTCTAAGTAACAAATGACTCTCTGCAAACTTATCTTCTCTAAAGATCCCAGATGGATAAATACAGAGGGAAATGACTCCAAATGTTACTAAACTCACAGAAGAGAAGATTAATGTGAGCTGAAAACATAATGAACGGGGCTGTTAATCATGGAAAAAATGAGATTAGCACCAGCAGAATGGAGTGGATGTGCTTTTGGAATCCTGAATCCCTTAAATGCCAGAGAACGCTAAAGAAGGACCCCTAGGCTTATGAAGCCATCCATCAATAGCTCATTTCATTTGCAGTGAGTTTCCCTCCCTTCCATGTTTTTCTTCAACAGTGCATTGCATGATTTTTGGGCACTCTAGTGATTGTCTAGGTAGGAGAGAGAAAAACAAACAGGTGTGGAGAGGAGGGCACTCAGAGAGGAAAGAGGGTGGGCAGAAGGATAAGGCAAAGGATGCCAGGATGAGAACATAGAAGGACACAAGAGATGGGAAACATGAACTTGAATAGAGAAAATAAAAAGAGTCCATGTAATCAACCAACTCCTGTGAACAGCACAGATCCTGTTGAAAAATGAAAGGCCTTCTCTGGGAGATACTCCACATCTCTCCAGAGACCGATTCAGAGTCTATCTGAAGAAAAATGTTCACCAATTGAGACTAAACGTTCTAGGAGGGCAGGATCTTGTTTCTACCTCATGAAGAAACAACAGCAAACAATTAAAAAGTGAAAACTACACTGGTTTGTGTCCCAGCTATAATCTTTGTTAGCAATGTGTTCCTGGGCAAGTTATTTAACCTTGCCAAACCTCATTTTCCTTATCTTTGTATAGAAATTATAAAAGAACCCAATTACAGAGTTGATTTGAGAG
Source organism: Mustela nivalis (assembly GCF_964662115.1). Lineage (NCBI taxonomy): Eukaryota > Metazoa > Chordata > Mammalia > Carnivora > Mustelidae > Mustela > Mustela nivalis. Next base: position 140,297,746 of record NC_139020.1, on the reverse strand, counting down.
TCATATGAGATAATCTACATAAAGCATTTAGCCCAATGCCTCAAAAAGCAGTAAGGAGTTCAAAATTATTGGCTACAGTTACTATTATTATTCCAGATATATTCTCAAACACTACCTTAGTTCTTGGCATGCTGTAAGGGCTAAATAAATGTCTATAAGATGAATGGTCCAATAAAATATTGAAGGATCTAGCTATGCTTTTTCTTCCTTATGGTGACTATTTTTATTTTTAATATAAACATTGGTTTATCCAATGTCTATTGATTTTATATGTTGACATGGCAGTCTTTGGAAAAAATCATGAGTGCAGGCTCTTAGTTGATGGAAGAAAGAATGGGGCTTCTTTTCAGTAGGCTCCTTGACACTTAATCTTGATTTCTCCAAAATGACCAGTCCAATGGTCATGGTAACAGCTGAGAAATGATTAGGTGACACCGTAAGTTCTCAACATCAGAGTGTAATACCTCTTCATGCCCAAATGATCTATCTAGACAATGAGTAGAATGCCTATTAGGAACACAAATAGAGTGTCTCTTGTATTCAGAGAGGTTGGACTCAAACTAAGTATCCTTTTTCTTTCTATGATGTTTGATAAAAGAGAAATAAAAGCTCTGGGATTGGCTAGATGACTGGGCTGCTATGACTCAGCCCCTAGAGCCTCCTCCCTCAGCCAAGACGAAGTGAGAAGAGAGGTAAGAAATAGAGAACTGAGCCCTTCGATGTCCAGGAGGCAGACAGAGGCCCAAAGTTATTGAGTCAAGGTCACCTTCAGCAAGGAGGATGGAAGAACTGCTTTTCCACTCTCTTATGCTAAATTATTATTTTCCAAAGGGATTTGGCAGCTTGACATCATCTTATATTGTTGCTAGGTCAAGAGGGTTTCTTGGAAAGGGAAGACATGGGGAGATGTGCCTCATAGTAAAATATGGGTATTCATGGGTTATCACCCAGCATAGCACAGGTTTAAAGAGCAGCGAACTCTGAAACAAACATTCTAAATCTCAAACATCCTCCTGTTCTGTTTCAGTCAGGTCTATCCACAAGTGCAAAATAGCAAACAAACTATCCTGCTGGGAAAAGAGAGGGCCTCCTTACTAACTTCAGAATGAGGATACAGAGCACAAAGAAGGGCAGAGGTCACACTAGAATGGCAAGAACAGAAGCAGCATCACTTCCTGTCCTCCTGATAAGGAACAAGACCTGAGAAAGGGGCAGAACAAATTGAACAGCATCTCGTCTACCTCTTGATTCACCCTCTCTACTTCTCAACTCATTACACTACCCTATCCTCATTCCCTCATTCCCTTTCAATATGTCTGGGGCAGGACACTAGGACACTATGGTATTTTTGGATGTAGTGTTTAGGTATGAGCCGTGCTCCCAAAGGGGACCATTTTATCCCCAGACCATGCCTTGCTCACATTTCCCTGTCACACAGGTTTCCGAGCCACAGCAATTAATGCCTAGATTGGGTGGCAACCATCAAGTACTGTTTCCAGAAGGAAAAAAAAGTCCATTTAGCAGACAGCCTGAGAAGACAGATCTTTCAGTGGTTGATTAACAACTCTATCTTGCTTCCTGTTCTTTTCTTCCCATCATTAGGGGACACTCAGGGACACTCAGGGCTTCTAACCCAAAGCTTTCATTAACTCTTCTGAGATAAGTGAGTGTACCAATTCAGGAAGAAATACCAGGCACACCGATTCCTCCCAATTACATTCCATGCAACTCTGCTACCCACAAGGATTTGATTAAAAAGCAGAACAGAGCAACACAGGGAAGCCTTTTGATTTGGGAGGTAAAATTCAAATCAATGGGAAATAAAACCAAACCTCATAAATTTAAGTACTTGAGATTAAAACTTACATATGGCAAAAAGTAAGACCATACAAAAAATGAAAGGACAGGCGATAAAATAAAGGATTAATTTCAATTAGTATACAAGGAGTTCGTACAAAGGGACGGGAACCTGATCCAACAGAAAAATGGGCAGAAAAGCAATATGCACAAATGACCAATAAATCACATGAATAGATCTTTGCTCTCACTGACAGTAAAATAAATTCAAGTTAAAGTACCTAACATCTTGGTTAAAATGAGGAAGCATATCCACTGTCAGTGAAGGTGTAAAGAACACTCTCAAAACTTGACAAGGGGAGACTTGGGGCTCTCTTCTCCTATGAGCAACTGTGGAATAGCTATTCAAATTTTAAAAGACAAGAACAACTTAGACTGAATTGTACTGATATAAAGGTCTCCAAAGATGACCTCAAAAAGCAGCTTGGAGAAAGGGTTTCCTATAGCATCATCTTATTTGTGCAAAATTTCTAAAAAGAGAAAGTAAATGTGCAGCTATAGTTATAGAATTTATAAGTTTCCATATGCATAGATCATTTCTGAAAGGATCCATATGGAAGGAAATGCATAAGAAACTATTAATTGTGCCTATCTGAGGCGTGGAACTCGGGGTCAACAGGGGGAGAAAAGGAGGTTTTTTTTTTTTTTTTTTTTTAACCTATTTATTTATTTATTTTTCCCAGTGAAAAAATTTTTTTTTAATTTATTTTCAGCATAACAGTATTCATTATTTTTGCACCACACCCAGTGCTCCATGCAATCCGTGCCCTCTCTAATACCCACCACCTGGTTCCCCCAACCTCCCCTACCCCCCACTTCAAACCCCTCAGGTTGTTTTTCAGAGTCCATAGTCTCTCATGATTCATCTCCTCTTCCAATTTCCCCCAACTCCTTTCTCCTCTTTAACTCCCCATGTCCTCCATGCTATTTGTTATGCTCCACAAATAAGTGAAATCATATGATAATTGACTTTCTCTGCTTGACTGATTTCACTCAGCATAATCTCTTCCAGTCCTATCCATGTTGCTACAAAAGTTGGGTATTCATCCTTTCTGATGGAGGCATAATACTCCATAGTGTATATGGACCACATCTTCCTTATCCATTCGTCCATTGAAGGGCATCTTGGTTCTTTCCACAGTTTGGCGATGGTGGCCATTGATGCTATAAACATTGGGGGTACAGATGGCCCTTCTTTTCACTACATCTGTATCTTTGGAGGTAAATACCCAGTATTGCAATTGCAGGGTCATAGAGAAGCTCTATTTTTAATTTCTTGAGGAATCTCCACACTGTTCTCCGTTTTTGTTTTTTAATACCCTTCTGATGGATTTAACTTTCTGTGGTATAAAGGTGTTTTGTTTGTTTTGGTTTACATAAAAGTGAGAAGAAGTTAATACAAAAGGGACCAGGGATAAACTGAAAAAACAATCTGAACACGATGTCTCAGAAGGCAATTTTTGAGCATGTGAAACAGTTGGACAACAGTGGCTAAGAAGGTTGGGCAAATAACTACAAAAAATTTTAAAAAGCTGAACATGTTTCGACATGAGAGACTAAAGATACAAAGGGATAACGGTGAGACTGTACATAAAAATAGAACTTGATGGGCACCTGGGTGGCTCAGTGGGTTAAAGCCTCTGCCTTCTGCTCTGGTCATGGTCCTGGGTCCTGGGATCCAGCCCCGCATAGGGCTCTCGGCTCAGCGGGGAGCCTGCTTCCCCACCTCCCCACCCCCAAGCCTCCACCCCTCGGCCCTGCCTGCCTCTCTGCCTACTTGTGATCTCTGTCAAATAAGTAAATAAAATCTTAAAAAAAAAAAAAAAGAACTTGAACCCCCAACCTGCTGCAACCAGCCCAGGAAGACGAACTACAACATCAATAGCAATTTTCCCAATTCAGCCAAATCAGTAACTGCCAGCTTCCCTCATTTTCATTCCTACTTCCTATTTAGGACTAACCAGGGAAAGCCAAATCTGCTCCCCTTGCCAATCGCATGGGATGCTCTAATTCTAGCTAGATTGCCTCCAACTTCCCTATGCCAGGAGTCCCCAACCAGGACACTTCTGAAGCCTTCCAGAATTTTTCCCACTATCAAGCTTTTCCACTCCCCTGCCTGCCTGTGAGTCTCTGCCAAATGCGGGGGATGGCGGCTGGCTCCCTTGCTATAGAAAGCTTGGGGAAAATGGCCTCTGCTTGTTCTCATTTGGGTAGTTTTCATTTACTTCCATAAAGACAACAGTTTGAGTATGTGATATTTTCAATGTAGTATTTCCAAAATTAGCTTTATAACCCATTGTAGAATATATAAGGATTTCTTTATATGCTCAGGTTTTCTATAGACTATGTATGGGCTGCATAAGACATCAATGTGTAATTACTGACCAAAAACTTGAGGACCACTGGGATCTGAGTGATTGAGGTGAATGAACTGTATAGATATTTTCTCTATTGCTGCTCTTTGAGATCTTGTTCACGGAGACAACATCTTCATTCATGTCTTTTGAACTGAGTTCTGCAAGGAGCTTCAGTTCTACCCTTCCATTCACAACCACAAGATTCAGCCCAGGCTTCAAAATGGGTATCTCTAAAAGTAAAATCTTCACCCTTTATCCCCACCCAACTACCTTCCTCCTCTGCCATATACCACCAGTTCTTCCCTCCTGATTTTTTCAGAACAGTTTTCATTTTTATCCTCCTTGTCCCCCTTCTTTTGAGCTTTGGGTCCCCACTTTCCTGTTTAAACCTCCATCTTTTTGCTCCAAAAGGAAGCAAAAGTGTTCTTCCTTGACTGCCCACATGCAGCTTCTGTTCTTCTTCTAACTTCGGGTTAAAATAACCCTCTGACCACGTATTTCCAGTGGTTGTAAAGCTTTTATGACCCCCCTGTGGTTTATAACAATCCTCCTCTTCCAATCTTATGTCCCACTACGCTTCCTCACCCAGACACAGAAACCTAGCTCAATAAACAGAGATCAGCAACTCCAAAAGTGATGATGAACAGCACTTTGTTCCACAAATATGAGATTCATCAGAAGTCATCCCAAGCAAAGGCCTCTCCAGCCTGGAATCGCTTTCCAGCTGAGGAAGATCTGGCGTGGGAGTCCTTTATGTGGCTGCTTTAGAAGAGCAGTTATCATCACTTAGTTAAGGATATGAACTGATAAGACTGATGGATACAGGAGGAACTAAGGATCCTTATATTTAGAAGGAATTTAATCTGCTTGCAGACCCATAATGTTTAAAATCAGGAGCTCCTGAAATCTCGAAACTCTTGCTTTTGTAATTAAAGCTATCCGTTTATCTTTGCTACCAGACCACGGGTTTTCAGAGGGTAGGACCAATTTCTTACTCATTTTTTTATTCTCTTATTGCCCATGGTAAGAATTTAATAAATTCTTATCAAAATCATTAGGATCCATTCTCATTTCATCATTAAAATAGCTATTGTTTACTTGGCTTTTATTCCATGCCAAGTATTTATTAAGTGATGAACTCATCTAACATGAATAATGGATGATAAAATTAAAGTTCTGACTAGGTCCCTGGTTAAATGGACATAGAATTCCAAAGTGAGGTTTCAGGTTGCCATGTTGCTGACGATATCCTTTGAGTCTCACACATAAGTCCTTGCCCACTTTGAGGTTAAAAGGCATCAAGAGATACCTATCCTGTCATCTCCCCAAAGAGAGGAGAGAGTTATTATAGGATTTGTGGAGCTTATATGGAGGTGCAGAATGTCCTAGAACAAGAACAAGGTTGACCCATTGTTTGGCGGTAGAGTTGGATAATGTTTTGATGTTGGGGTGAGACCGCACTCCCAAAATTTGTCAGAAAAAGGATAGAAAACTATTTCCTATGGGTCAGATTGGCCATGTGAGGGAAGGAGATTCCCAGGAAAAGTATCTCAAGTCCTTTTTCATGGTCCTATAAGATTCCTTGATAAGGCAGAGGGTCCTGAGCAACAAGCAACTGAAGGGCAGATGCTTAGATTTGGGGGAAGTGACTATCTGGAATATATCCACCACGGGGACAAAGAGAGTCATATGAGTAGGTAGAGGGCTTGAAGGCGCCCTGGGAAGAAGTACCAGGGGCATCTCATTCCACCTTCTAGTGAGCCTCCAAGCAGAGTAGCTGAAACCCAGACACTGAAGGCCTGGGAGAGGTGTGGGGTGGAGGGGCAGAGAGGAGAAATGAAGCTACCCACCGTACCTTCTTTCCCTTTTTTTTATGGCTGAAACAAGGAGAGGGGAGATTTGCTAAATATTAGATGAAATTCAGAGTACTGGCTAATCTCTTGAATGAGACATTTCCATTACCATATTTAATTTTTACTTCAGTTTAAGTTAATGGGTTTGTGACTTAAAGTAATGGCAAGACAATCTATTACCTGAGACTGGCACAAAATCATGGGGGCTGAGCAATGCTTTCATTCAGGGACTAGAGGAAGATGATCATCTGCACAGAACTGAGGTGAAAGGAATGGCGGAAGCAGAAAATGAGTCGCATTTTATTCTGGATATACATATATCACCTTGTCTAATCCTCAGTTCCATCATTAAAGGTAGCAATTATGACCCTCACACAGATGGGTAAATTGAAGCATAAAGAGATGATGTAACTTTTCCTCTAGACATAGATGCTGAGTTAAAGAGGCACAATCTGAACTCAAGTCCTCTGCCTTCCAGAGCTCATATGGTCAGACATGACACCACACACCTCTTTAGAGAGGAACTACCATAATATTTTTCCTCCTCCTCAATTGATTCCACTAAGATGAGGAGTAAGGACCATAATGTGCTTTACACTGGAGAAATATTGCTAGACAGAAAGACTGGCAGGATGGGAGGAGGGAGAACAGCTGGCATATGCTTCTGAGGGGGCTTAGAACAGGTCTCTCCAGGGAGCACTACTCTGGCGTGATGCTTATCTTGAGCTGAAGACAATCAAATCTTAAAAGACCCAGGAAGAGCTTTATACCACTCTCTTAACTGCCTCTAAGAACTCATAGAGGGCCTGGTTTAGGAAGACAGCTAGCACCAGAGAGAACTACAAAGAGTATGGACGATGTGTGGTGAGATAGGTGAAAATTGGCAGGGCCTGTTTGTTCAACTTCCTTTCTGTGTCCCATTGTCTCTTCATGGCCCCACAAACATATGTTTGCTAAACATTTGCTCTTCCCATCTTTCTGGGAATGGTCTTCCTTCCCTTTGAAACCCCAGACCCCTACCCCCTTCATTTTAGCTCAGAATGGCATGCCCACCTCAACTGCCTGACTCTCATACTCCCTGTATGTAATTAATTCTTTTTTCCTATTAACTTATCTTACACCAATTTATTATTTTATTTTTTTAAGATTTTATTTATTTATTTGACATGTAGAGATCACAGGTAGGCAGAGAGGCAGGCAGATAGAGAGAGGGGGGAAGCAGGCTCTCTGCCGAGCAGACAGCCTGACGCGGGGCTCGATCCCAGGACCCTGAGATCATGCCCTGAGCTGAAGGCAGAGGCTTTAACCCACTGAACCACCTAAGCACCCATCTTACATTAATTTAATTAATGGACCAGCCAAATGAACCCACAAATGTAGAGAAAAAATTTCCTCCCCTATATTTCTAAACCAAAAGTTCTAAAATTACATTTGCCTTACATTTGTGAACTACCATTACATTAGATGCTTGTGGGACAAGTCCATGGATATGCTCTCATGTAATTATCTCTATCCAGTCCTTTTAGATATACATGATAAGCATCACTGGTTCTATTTTAGTATAGTTGAGGAACTCACTGAACGGAGACTGTTTAAAGTCATACAGCTGGTTAGCAGAAGGTCAGAACCTAGATGCAAATGTTCTACAGAATAGATCCCATTCAACATTCTTCGGGTTATGTATCTTTACTACTGGCCACTTTTTGATATGGAGGGTCTGTACACACAAGTACTGAGTTTTAAATGCCAAACCAGTCCTCTGTTGATTGCTTCCTACAAACTTGGGGAAAGTTAATAACAAGAAGAGAAAGTCCTTTTCCTTTAAGAATCCTTTAAAGGCTATTCATACAAAACATTTTTATCAAAATGACATGATATTCATCTGTCCCAGATTTCATTCAGTTCAGGTACTGCTTTTCCTCTTTTCAACCTATTTTACAAAATAATTCTTTAAGCAAACCCTCAATTTATTAAGGAAAAAAAAAAACAACTCTTATGAACACAATGCCTCCTTTCTACATGACCTAATGCCCATAGGTCTTCACGGTGGACTGACATATTCTTCCCACCAGTGAACCCACTGAAAAAAACAGAGAAAAGCAAAGAAATACACAAATAAAAACCACTTCCTTTTTGTTTATTTGTTTTTGTTTTGGACCTAGTATGTATCTCTCTGTGGGACTAAACACAGAATAAAGATAAGACTGTCTTTGCGAACATCTGTATTTATTATTCAACATGCTCCAAGTTGAGCATGTTTGAGATTGAGATTGAGTGGGAACCTATCCATCTCAGTTTCTTTCTGCTTCTCTATTATTACTTCTCAGCAAGTGCCTATGACATTTAACTGTGAGAGCTTTGCAAGCTCTTAACACATAATCTACATAATTGTAGGCTCCCTAAAACTCACCAGGGTCCTGAAGCAACCTGAAAGCTGCTTTTAGAAAACACTGACTTGTGTCGAATTCAGTTGGATTTCTGAGTAGGATGAGTGACCCTTTAAAAAAAAACCAAAAACCTTGCTTTGTTTAGCCTTATCCATTGACTTGATGGGAAAAGTACAGGATTGAGATCCAAACCAAAGTCTAGAAACTGGATTCAAACCCCAGCTTCTAAGTAATGAATTCCAGGAATTTAACAAATCACTCACACTTCTACGCCTTTGTTGTCCTAGAACTACAATCAATAATATCCACTTCATTGGTCTCACAGTAATGAGGACACAATAGATAAATATATGTGAAAGTTGCTTCAGAAACCATCAAGGAACACTTAAAGATTATGTTCTATTGTGGGTTTCAGTATTTGGCTGTTTTCCTCAAATATCAGATCGTTCCTTTTCCAGAGATGTATATGTCTTTTTCTTAAACATAACCAACTGGGATATGATTCTCACATAACCTGTAATAGTATGCATGCCAACATGTATTTAGCCTGAACCTAATCAAAAGGAAAGGAACTGACCAGTTCAGAACTTGAGACACTTCAGAGGTGACTGATGAGGATGCTTCTAAGGGTCACTGAAAGGAAACAAAACAAAACAACAACGACAACAAAACACACCACACACACACACACACACACACAAACACACACACACCCCAAACAGTCTGCAGAACCATTACTGATTAAAGGAAAAAGACATCTGGGGCGCCTGGGTGGCTCAGTGGGTTAGGCCGCTGCCTTCGGCTCAGGTCATGATCTCAGGGTCGTGAGATCGAGTCCTGCATTGGGCTCTCTGCTCAGTGGGGAGCCTGCTTCCTCCTCTCTCTCTCTCTCTCTGCCTGCCTCTCTGCCTACTTGTGATCTCTCTCTGTCAAGTAAATAATAAAATCTTAAAAAAAAAAAAAAGGAAAAAGACATGTGACAAAGGAATGCAAAAGACTGACTTCTGGATGTGAAAAAAAAAAGTTAGAGAAAAGGATTTTGGAACAATTAGAGAAAATTTTCAAACACAAACTCAAAATAGATGTTTCTGTATCAAATATAAATTTTGGGGGTTTTTCATGATTTGGCTCGGAAGGAGAGAATGCTTAAGAGGTACATACTGAAGTATTTGGGGGTAAAATGTAATGACAATTGCAACTTTCAAAATACCCAGGAAAAACAAAATTATATTTTTATGTGGAAAGAAGGACACAAAAGTGTCAAAAGATGAACACTTGGCAAATGGAAAGCGATGAATATAAAAGCGTTCATTGTACCAATTTTTCAACTTATTAGAAAGTTTCAAGTTTCTTAAAAGAAAAATTTGAATGGGAGATTCTATGCTTAAAAAATAAACAACAACAATAGAACTTCAAGAGAAAAATCCCTTCCTGATAAAGCAAGAGAGTTTTAGGAATTCTCATTAGAGTATGGCTTATCTCCTTATAGTGACACAGAATAGAAACCCAAGGTGAAATGAAAAACAATTTTTTGAAATTGTATTTCATCTATGCCAGGACTATGAAAGGACTAGCACACCGACTGAAACACAGTGTAGCGTGGACCTGGTTTTAAATGGGGAGCATGGAGATCATAGCTTAGCCTCTTACAAATTATATAACCTCTCTACCCTACAGTCTTCTCAATCGAACATGGGGTGGGTAATAGTTTCTCTCTCAAAGGGATTTAATGAGGGTGAATTGAGACAGCAGCTATAAAACACTTAGAAAAATTTCTGTTACATGATAAAATCTCCATGTGAGTTTACTACCACCGTCCCTTCAACCACTGCTATTATTGTTACTGTCCTTGCCATCATAACCTTACACCTCGTCATCTCTCTGATAGGAGAGTGTAGGGCTAGAGTGTGACCCTATCTTTAATGCAATAAAGGTAATAACTCCGATGGTGGTTAACATTTCGTGGACACCTACTATGTGCAAAGCACTGGACCAAACACTTTACTTTGAGGATGGAGAGAAATTTCAACCCAGGACGTATCATGCCCACCATCTCCTTTGTATTTACTTTGGATGATTTAGATGACGGGATTTGGGGCTTTTGAGCTGATGATATTTAGATGAAATTTTGGATTTCAATTTGATGTCATAACAGGTTGGGAATTTGGGAGATATTGTGATATGAATGAATATATTTTGCATGGGGGAATGGATGTGAATCTTTGGGAGCAGAAGGCAGATTGTGGTAGGCTGTAAAATACTGCCCCCCCCCCACCCCCTACCTCCCCCCAGAAGTATCTAGGTCCTAATCCCTGGAACCCATGGATGTTACCTTTTATGAAAAAAGAGACTTTGTAGATATGATTAAGTTAGGGATCTTGAGATGCAAGGATCATCCTGGATTATCTGGGTAAACCCTAAATGGAATCACAGATGTCTTTATCAGAAGGAGACAGAGGTGTAGTTGATATGGGAGAGAAGGCAATATAACATTGAGGCAGAGATGGGAGGGATGTGTCTCCAAGTAATGCGGGCAGCCCTCAGAAGCTGGAAACAGCAAGAAAACAGATGCTCCCTCAAAGCCTCTGGAGGAAATGGGCCCAGCTGACAAAGTGATTTGGGTCCATCAAAATGGCTTCAGACTTCTGGCTTCCAGAACTATAGAACAGATATGTGTTGCTTCAAACTACAAAGTTTGTGGTAATTTGTTATAGCAGCCACAGGAAACTAACTCCGTAGTAAGTGGAGATTAGAACACAGAGTCAGTTGTGGCTGACTCTCCATTGCATTAGATTAATGATTTTTGCTTCATCTAAAGACCTAGCTTAGTTCTGAGTTTCCTGGGCATCAAAGGAAGAAGACAAAAATGTCAAATTACAAAATTATTACTAATTAATATAGTGAAAGATGATTAATAAGCAGAGTAAAACGTTTTCAAATTTCAGAATTTTTCAAAGATCCTGTGAAAGGGCTACCACATGATACGGTGGGCAAGATCTTTAACATTTCACTGTGTATTCTGTTTTGGCTTTGGGCATCATGTAAGTCATTGCTCTGTGAAACACTTCCTAAGCCATAGAAGGCTAACTTACCTTATAGGAATGGTGTTCACTAGAGATACATGATAAAGTTGGGGTGATTAGCATCTCTTTCGTAGTGTCGGAGTCTGCAAGGTTTATCATGCAAGCGAAGTCACCTCTGACAGTGAAAAGCAGTGCTGGTAACAACCATGCTCGGACAACATGCTCAAACAGGAATTGTCCCAGACAAAATGAGACATGCGGTTGATTATGTTGCTTACAGGCAACATCCTTAAAAGTTAGGGGAGAGCCTAGTCAAATCTGTCTTTTTATAAGAATATGTCAATCCTTGACTGAGACTAAAACAGACTTTTTTTCAAATTTCAGATTCTTCCTAGACAGCCACATAAATTGTCTTCTGTGAACTATTAACTTACTACATTTACAAATAATATTATAAAATAGATAGAATGTTTTATAAGTGAAAAAGACTGCCTAGAATTCAAAGAGCTAGCAAATCAAATATTTTGTTCTTATAGGTAATTTTTAATTGCCATTTTAGCACAGGTGACAATTTTGTTACTTTTTTAAGATTTTACATTGTCATGATCCTTATATTTTAATTTTCTCCCATTTTTGCTAATAATTTATCATAAAAAATGTGGAATTGAAATAAATGTTTCTAGTTCATAGATTTTCCCTTTTGGATCACTTCCTTTTTTTTTTTTTTTAGATTTTATTTATTTATTTGACAGAGAGAGACACAGTGAGAGACGGAACACAAGCAAAAGCAAGGGGAGTGGGAGAGTGAGAAGCAGCCTTCCTGCTGAGCAGGGAGCCGATGTGGGGCTCCATCCCAGGACCCTGGGATCATGACTTGAACTGAAGGCAGACGCTTAATGACTGAACCACCCAGTTGCCCCTTGGCTCATTTCCTTAAGATATATTCCTAGAGGTGGAATTGATAAGAGTCAAGCTTCTCATCTGAATTCTGTTCATTGTCTATGTCACTAAAAGGGCTAATTGCATAAAATGATGGGCAAGTCTTTAAATGGCCAAGAGTTGGTTGCATCTGTCCATTTTGTGTTGAATATGTGTCCATAGCATCAAAACCAAAATATGTGGAGTTGTTCCAGTGTGCAAGAAGAGCTTGAAGAGTCTGAGTCACCCTTTCTTGGTTTTAGTCATTTTGGATCTTAGTCACAGAGGTATCTGATAGGACCACTGGCTCAGTCCATTTGCTCCCTGGGGAGAACAGAGTAGACCAAAGAAGGAGACTACTATATTTGGTCCAAAATTTGTATTTTAAAGAACCTTTTATTTACAGCCCCTATAACATTTTCTTGGCAATAGTCCACAATTTTTCCTAGGAGAAGTCACCAGAAGAAACAATGCCTTGCATGGCTTTTTGGTTTTGTTTTCCAATAAAAACATAACTACAAAGATGTATGGATAAGATTATTCCTTCATTGGGGCACTGTTTGCTATAACAGAAAATTTTTTAAAAAGAATGAATTTTCAAAAATAACTAGAAATACTTTAAAAATCCATCACAAAAAAATTGCTTAAAAATAGTACACCGATAACAAAGAAGAATCTACATACCCTGATTTTTAAAAAAAGATGTCAAAGATATATTAGATGAAAACTGTACATTTTTATCTGTGTAAAACAAAATAGATTTACACACATACATACACACAACAAACATGTATAATTAAAAAGTTATAGGAGAACAATAAAAAATGATAGTCTTATCCTCTAGGGATGGTTCTGGAGCTGAACAAATGGAAAAAGACTTTTTACTTTTATTTTTTTTTTTATAAATATTTTATTTATTTATTTGACAGAGAGAGACCACAAGCAGGCAGAGAGGCAGGCAGAGAGAGAGAGAGAGGAGGAAGCAGGCTCCCCGCTGAGCAGAGAGTCCGATGCGGGACCCGATCCCAGGACCCTGAGATCATGACCCGAGCCGAAGGCAGCAGCTTAACTCACTGAGCCACCCAGGTGCCCCGACTTTTTACTTTTTAATCTTACACTTTTTTCTACTATTGTCAGTTTTTTTTTGCCATGAGCGTGATCATAATAACTAGGTAATAAAGGGATTGGCCACTAAGCATTGACAGATAACCTCTTCTCTGTCAGGAGTTACAGGGATTATAAATATATGTGTCTCTTCTAACCAGCCGAGTTACCATGGGCAGTCCTTTAAACTTTCCTAATCTCAGCATAATGTAAAGGAAACATTATAGGCCCGAAGGTAGATAAAACCAGGTTTAACTCCCAGTTATGATACCAGCTGCGGGATTGTGGGCAAGAAAACTAACTGATCAGTTTCCTCAACTATAAATAAAAAGACCTACCTATTTCATGGGTTTCTGATAATGCCTGGTTCTGATAGTGTCCAACTCATAGCAGATGCTTGACCAATACTATGGACTCTGAATACAAAAGGATGAGAATCCAGTTCAGCTTTTCCAAGGGTCCTGTGGAATACCAGGTATCCGAGAGTTCTAGCAAGTAAATATTCTATAGTCCCCTGAGTCTGAAAGATACCCTCTCTGAGAGTCACAATGGGCATGAGCCTGTGAAAGGTTCTGAGAAGTTACAGCAAAGTAACCTGTTAGCTCAGAATTTGCCAACATACTTGGTTCCCCTGCCAAAGGCCTCCCCACACCCCATTACTTTAATAGCGTAAACACTCACAGAAGTTATTGGCTTGATTCAGATCTAATTAAACAACATTTAATTCTACTCAATTTCTATGACTAATACACTATCACTTTACCCGAATATTTGGAGGAGTATATAGTGCAAGTTTTGCAAATGAAAATTCCATTTGCACTTGATTCCTCTCAGGCTATATAATATTACTACAAAGAAATCAAGCCAATAATATTATAATATTCTACAGAGAAAGAGTCAATGATGACTAACATCTATTGTAGGCAGAGATGAAGAAATGAATAATCCATAACTATCACTAGGATGGTTTTATTCAATTAAAGAAGTGGCCCTTGATTAAGTAAATGAAAATGAGTGGATTATTTTTATCTTTGAATTATATACTGTCCTATTTCCTTATCCTCAGGCACCAACTTCATTTTTGATAAGGCCATTTAGTAATAAGATCCTTAAAGACCTTACAGAGTGGTCAAAGAAAGGGCCTTGGAGTTAGACATGCCTAAGTTTGCCTAATTTGTCATTCAATCACTTTCTAGTTATGAATTAGTGCTAGTAACTTACTACTTACCAGTTTTTAGGGCATGTTACTTAACACTGGACCTCAATTTTTTTTCATCTATAAAGTGAGCACTATAATACTTAATTTCATGTGCTATGGTAGATTATTTCAAAAAACGGTCTTCGTTATTCCCCACCCTGTCTTATTCATGTCCTTTTGCAAGGTAACCTTAAATTCCTCCCATCAAGAAGTGGAGTCTAGGGGTGCCTCAGTGGCTCAGTTGGTCAAGCCACTGACCCTTGATTTTGGCTCAGGTTATGATTTCAGGGTGTTGAAATCAAGGCTCATGTTGGGCTCTGTACTCAGTGTGGAGTTTGCTTGAGGTTCTCTCTCTCCCTTTTCCCTTCTCCCCACTCACACACATTCCTTCTCTCTCTCTCTCTCTCTCTCAGTACAATAAAATAAGATAAGATAAAACCATAGAAGATAAGATTAAAAAAAAAAAAAAGTGGAGTCTATTTCTCCACTCCATTAACTAGGCTGGCCTTGGAATTTCCTCTGACCACAGATGAGGCAAAAGTGACCTTATGCCAGTCTCAAGCCTATGCCTCTCCAAGAGGCCACACATGCTCTTGCCTCTGCTCTTGGAATCCTACATCACCTCAAGTCACCCTGTGAACAATTCCTGCCTGGCCTGCTGGATGATAAGCAATCAGATAAAGGAGAGGAGGGGCAGTTGTCCTAGCCAGTCACTCTAGACTATACCTGGCCATGCTTCCATCCTGTAAGAAAGTCCAGCCTAGATCATCAGAGTCAACTCTCTGATCTGTAGCTGATCACGGACTCATAAGTGAGCCCAGCCAAGACCAGAAAAACCATCCAGCTACCCATGAATTTATGAGCAACACAAATGACACTGAGTTTGGGGGTGCTTGTTAGTTAAGAGTCAGCTGACTGTTTTAACAATTAAGAAAGTTAATATATCTATGTGTCTTATTGTGACAAGTGATTGCTATTTTTTACGGTATATATACTGACAACAAATAGAAGAGTATGTTTCTCAGTAAAAGTATCCTAGGGACATTTTTCAAGAATGTTATAATTGCTCAAAGCTAAAGAACATCTGCAGTTCATGTAGACACTCTGAGGTTCTCACCTGCTGTTTGGTCTGCAAAAGTTTCCCATGGAATGGAACCCAATCTCCAAAACATAGTGCTGAAAGGCAGAACCCTGAGGCTCCACCTCCTCTAATTTCATTTTGGCCATTAACCAGTGAGGGAGCCTGCCCACACCTGGGACCTCAAAGACACTCTCACTGGATAATCCAGGCCAAGGACCTGAGTCTGACCCTGGACCCTGATTTGAAATGAAAGATGAACAGACAATTAATTGACACTCATATTATCCTTCCTTCTAGAACTTCAAGTTTTCCCTTCCAGAACTGCTGTTTTGTCAAAGGAAGTAGAACTGCTGCTACTCCAATCTGTTAGCAGAAACTAAGTGGTGTTAGTTTCAGCCCAATCTTCACGTAATATACCCTCGATTTCAGATTTAGATTCTTCATTCCGTGAAGTTCTCTAATGTTCAGTTTCAAATTTCATCTTCTCAGGGACCACCTGGGGATTGTGGAACATACAAATGTCCTCATTTATTTAATCCCGTGATACATATTTTTCAAAAAACAAACAAACAAAACAAAAAACTTAAGTTCTCCCTAAAAAAGAAGACAGAATGGAAAAACAAACCAGTGTTTGTAGAACAATGAAGTCATACAAAGAACTTGCTGGGATACTGTTGATGGCAATTAAACTAACAGAAGGATCATCAGACAGGCTGCCTCCTATTTACCTAATTATGCCAGTGGATGAAAGACTCAGGCCTTTTCAGATCAATGCATTGTATCTATTCTAGAAATCTTCTTGCCTCTTCCTGTTCTCCACCTGAGCCCTTTATCTTTCCAGTTAAACATAGGCTTCTCTCAAATGTAAATAAATAAAAAAAATCTTCTTTTCATCGTTAAAGAAAAAACAAAAAACCCACAAAACAAAACATCAAAAAAAAAAAAAAAAAAAGAGGAAATCAGAACTGAGATCTATGGTTTTCTCTTTTCCATACTGTGTGGTTCATTGAAATTCTACAGGGAAATGTGTAGCCCTGAGTTGGCTTGATTTTCCTTTGGGAATCACCCGGAAAAATTAACAGCCACCCAGGGACTGAGCTCTTGTCAACAACAAACCAAATAAAACTTTCCAAACTCATTTAATTGTCTGCAGGATGCAGGAAGGCTTCCCTTATCTCCTTGCTCAGACATCATATGCCAGTTTAAATATAACTGAATTGGTATTTTCCATCCCAGTATTTACTCCATCTCAGTGAACCAACCAACCAGGTTAAGAGAAGTTAAAAAAAAGAAAGAAAAAAAGAAAGAAAGAAAAAAAGAAAAAAAAAAAAAAAAGGTAAGAATCAGTCCAGGTGAAGCTAAGAAAGTCAAACAGAAAAGAGACAGCCATTCCCAGAAAAAGATAATATAAAATCCCATCCTATCTCCTCTAACTGCTTGCACAATTAAAGAAAAAAAAAAAAAGGCCATCATGATATTGACATGCAGTCACAAATTTCATTTCCTGCAGCATGGTTTCAGGAATTTTGAGTAAATTGCAATTGTATTAACCAGTTTTTTTATACATGTTCGGCCCAAAAAATGTTTGGTCAGGACAGAATGTATTATTTTTACCCAACCTGTTGCTTTTTGCTTTGCACGGAGTCTCAGACTGTGATAACAGAAGAGGCAGTGAGTCTGGACTGTTCTCCCTGATTCCCTGATTTGGTGACACTTGGTCTGAACGTGAGCACACAGCCCCTTCACCCCTGCCCCTGGCATTCTTTTTCTGCTTCTCTCTTTCCACTTCAGCAATTCCTCAAGTCACAGATGGAAGGGCTGGATAGATCAGAGCCAAACTCTGCTATGTGGTAGGCCTCTGGAACCTATGAGTGTCTCAGCTGTGAGCATCTCTGGGTCAGCGACAGAGGACGTGCTCGGGACATGTTTGCTCAATGAAGGCCCAGACATTAGTTTCTCAAGGACCTAAAGCCCCTGACACAGGAGGTTGGGCTGGGGAAGACTGGCGTCCTGGGGATGAGCCACGTTCCCCTTCCCAGTACAGACTTTTCCACTTATCTGCATGGCAGTCCATGTAGAAATGGAGGAGGAGAGAAAGAGCCACTAATATGCAATCAGACTCAGAATAAAAACAGAGCTTCTCACATTGGGGACACAGAAAAGACAGCAACAAGTTCATGAAACCTGACATCTAGCAGGATAGCAGGGTAAAGGAGGGTGACACCTGTACTCCACACAAACTACACCAGAGATGACCCTGGTCACAGGAAGTCAGGTTCCAGGAGGGCTCACTGTTGTTGACCAAGTAGGGACAGATCCTGGTGTGTAGTGCATTTTGTCCTCCTTCACAGATAATGCTTTTTTTTTTTTTTTTTTTTTTTTTTTTAATGCAGGTTTGTGGCCATCCTGAGTCAAGAAAATCTATCAGTGACATTTTTCCAATGGCATTTGCCATTTTGGGAACCCTCAATGTTTCAAACTTTCTCGTTATCATTCTATTTGTTATGGTGAACTGTGATCAGTGATTATAGCTCTCAAAGCTCCACTGATGGTTAGCATTTTTTTTTTCTTTTTAGCAATACAGCCTTTTAAAATTAAGGCATAGGCATTGTTTTATAGACACAAGGCTCCTGCACACTTATTAGACTACACTACACTATTAGATTACACTATGGTGTAAACGTAACTTTTCTATGCACTGGGACACCAAAAAAGTCACCTCCCGCGCTTTATTGCCTTGGTCTGGCACTGACCCCGCAGCGTCACAGAGGTATGCCGTTCTTGCCCTGTGAGAGTCAGAGCTAGAAGGGAGTCCTAGAAAAGTGTACTCCGGGCAGGGATTGTGCGGGAGGGATGGAAAGAGTCATTATCCTCCGCTGCTGACAAACACTCCCTAGCTAAGCTGAACTTCTCCCCATCCCCCACAAAGGCGCAGCAAGTACTCTCTTTTCTCCCTGTTCTCCTCCGCAGGTGAGTGCTTTACTCCTTATCTGCTGACCAGAGAAGGACAGATGCCCAAGAGTCTGGAAAGAGCCGTGGACAGATTTTTGAAGCATCATCCCTTTTCTATTAACCTGTGATTGTAAAACTCGCATGTTATGTCTCCCCAAGTGCACTCACGGTACCTGAGCCTCTTTGTGAGAGGACCGAGATGAAAGCTTCAAGGAGGTGTCTTTGCAGTGTCAACAAAAAGGAGGATCGGACGGAAATCTCTCCAGAGGCCACTTGTGGAGTGGATCCTTGTTCAGTGGCTCTGTTCAGTGGCATCTGAGATAAAGCTGTGGGAGGAGAAGGAACCAAAGCTAACTCTTGAGTCTTCAAGCCCTGGATTCTCACCCACTTCCATCTGTCTCCTAGGTTCTGGGTCATTTTCACTGCTCATTATCGCAAGCACCAGAGAGAAGGCAAAGGAAATGAAGGGAGATGAAATTCAAATGAATCGATCCCGCCACTTGGGAATAGCTTAGCTCGCAAGTATACAAGGGGGAGGAGGGTTTCAAATCCTCTGTGCTATTCTGGTCCCTGGTGCTGCCAGGCAATATCGAGTGGGCTGTATGGAAATGATTTGTGGGATGAAAGAAGAAAGGAGGGGGGGAAGCTGCCTCCAGCAGTAGCTTCTTCAAATAAGAGGGAAAGGAATTATATGCTCAGTGGCAGCCTGCCACCCAGAGTAGCCCAAATTTTATTAAACAAACTCATGTTTGGAAGCATCTTATCCGCTCAGAACTGGAGGAAACGGGATGCTGAGACCGTATTTAGAGCAATTATAATGCTGAGGACGCACTGATTGTCATAGCAGCAAAAAGAAAATGAGAAAGTATTCTTGAAAGATGATGCCAAGGACAGCAAAGGCAGAAGCAAGCAAGGACTGTATGAAAACCTTAATGGATACTGAAAGGGAAGAAAACCACAGTAAGACCTCTAAACCCACTCTCCCCAGCACAAAGAGGATGGCAGGAAGAGGATGGAACTCTGTTGCAGAAGGCAATGCCCTCCTCTCTAAGCTTCAGGAATAGGAAGGAGCAGGACTGTGGTTATCACTGCCCTGTCCTGGTCCGTGGTGGGCACTAGGAGGTGCCACCCTGATGTTCCCCTAATGGAGGGCTTGTCCCACCTGCTGAGAGTGCTGGTGGCAGAGAACTCCCCATTGTAAGCCCCTTGGGGGCTCATCTCTGTGGCAGAGGGTTACTCTGCCCTCCAGGGACAGCCACATCCAGTGACTGAGCAATGTAGGAGGACAAAGGCCTGGCCTTCTCAGCTCTATCTGGGGCAGCTCTGAAGGGCCATTCTAGACTCAGCGCCGCCTGAGAGGTTGGCTGAGGTTGCTGTTGGGTGAACATACCCCTCAGGTTCTCTCTCTAGTCCATCCCAGCCCATTCACAAGTGTGGCTCTTTGGGGTACTTCCCAAGGAGCTCTCCTATACAGAATCCTCCTTCCAGAGACTTCTACCTGTGAAGCTCAGCGTGTAATGCTCACTACTTTCCCTCATCCTACGTGGCACGGAGAAGCTGATCGCTTCTCTGAGCTTAAGAATTACTCTTATGTATGAGATCGGGGTGTACAGGAAGAGAAGCCATGAAACACTCAAAGAAGAGACCCAGGTTGGGGAGGTAGGGGATGTCGGAGAGAACAAGACTACGAATGAGCCAGTGGGAGTAGAATAAAGAGACTGGGCTTCGGATTCAATGTTTTAAGAAGCAGTTTTGAATTAACCATACAAAATATTGGGCACCAAGGAGTCACAACAACATTATTTAAGAAATGTGTACAGCATATCCATACCAGGGGATCCCCGGGGAGAGAACAGGGAAGGGGACGGCCTGAGCTTCCCTGAGCAAGGCAAGGGGCAGAGTCTGCATGAATGAATCCTGTACCATAGCTGAGTCCATTAATGGGAAATTCACCTTTTTTTTTCCCCTGAAGCCTAAGAACATGGTACCTTTTATTTAGGAGAATTATTGGCAGTACAGTCTCAGAACATGCTTGCTACCAGACAAGACCATAACAGAGAGTCTGGACTAAATGACTGACAGATCTGAACACACTTTCCCACTGAATGACATTAGACACAGTCTTTGGACCCTCCGTCTGAGAGGGATAAAGCAGGGAACAGCTTAGTGACTAGAGATTCATGAAACAAGGTGTTCCCGAATTGTCTCATAGGAATTTTTCACCACTTGAACTGCCTGAGTAAAAAAAAGTAACTATTTTTTTTGAAGACTTTATTTATTTATTTTATTTATTTATTTGACAGAGAGATACAGAGAGAGCACAAATAAGCAGAGCAGCAGGCAGAGGGAGAGAGAGAGAAGCAGGCTTTGCTGAGCAGGGAGCCCAATGTGGGGCTGGATCCCAGGATCCTGGAATCATGACCTGAGCCGAAGGCAGCCACTTAACCAACTGAGCCACCCAGGCGCCCTAATATCTAACTATTTTTTTTTTAAAAACATGGTGGATATACACATAAATAAACATGCACATGTGCACACACATAGAGTCAAGTCAATATGTCTAAATATATATATATATTTCTAAAGCCAGGAATAGAACAGTGTGTGTGATGGTGTAATTCCTTTTGAATCACCAAATCCTTTTATGGCATCAGGTACTACATCTGGCAATTTCACAATTACTAGTTCACTTAACAGGCATAACACTTTTTGAGGGATGTACAATTATTGTCCATATTTCCCAGGCGAAGAAGTTGAATAACAGCAAAGTTAATTCATTTGCCCAAGGTCACAAAGTTGGTAATGGATTCAAACCAGGATTTGAACCAAGATCTATGTTAACCACTATGTTGGGCTTTCTCTCATTTATCAGACCTGCATAGATAAAGGGTTTAGGGGTTAACTATTTTTGTTTAGTTTAAAAAAAATCTCTCTCTCTCTCTCACCTAACTGAAGCTGGACCTTGCCAAGAGGAAGTATAATGATATCATCTGTATGGGTTCACCATGGGCTTTCTGTAGATGTGGCTGCCTTATCAGGGCTTCACAAAACTTTCAGGGCTCCTTCTTCTGGAAAGTGGTAGCACTGTACTTCTCCACCCTGAGGTTAGCTGGGACCATGTGATCACTTTGACTAATAAATTCTGAGCAGAACTTAGGTGAGTTTTCAGACCTCCCTGCCTCCAATTCCGTCTTCTGGGGTGAGTACAAACCCCTCCCTGACCCACGCTAGACACGTGGTGTGAATGAGAAATAAACTTCTGTCTTTTTACCCCACTGAGATACGGGTTTATTATGGCTGCTTATCCCCCTTCCACAGATAAAGAAATGAAGGCTCGGGGAAGTCTCATACTTTATGCACAGTTACATACCAGGAAGATGGGAAGCACTTTGACAGAGAATGAGAGCCAGTATCATTTCAGAAAGGAAGAGCAATGTTAGCAAAGTCAAGAAGGTAAAAAAGTATATTTGAACAACTTCAAGTATTCCTTTTTTTTTTTTTTTTTTTTTTAACGGAGAGAGATTCTGACTGGAGGAAAAGTAAAAGTCAGAGTTCCGATTATCACTTGAATAATGAGTTCATTTCGAACATATTAGATAGCCCAGTTCCTGATACTGCATGGTCCTTTCAATGCGACGTGCACTGAGATTCTGACTTGATTTCCTGGGAACCAGCTGGACCCACCAGTTCTGTGCAATCAGTTTTCACCTTTGGTCCCTCTGCTGCCATCAGAAAATGCAAAGCCTTCATAGAGAGAGTTGGAACTTTCCTGACTTTGTTTTGTTGTTTTTTTTGTTTTGTTTGTTTGTTTGTTTTTTAAGATTTTTATTTATTTGACAGACAGATCACAAGTAGGCAGAGAGGCAGGCAGAGAGAGAGAGAGAGAGAGAGGAGGAGGCAGGCTCCCTGTTGAGCAGAGAGCCCGATGTGAGACTCGAAACCAGAACCCTGGGATCATGACCTGAGCCGAAGGCAGAGGCTTTAACCACCCAGGTGCCCCCTGACTTTGTTTTTAAGTGGGGGAAGCTTCCAGGGGAATTGTTCATCTAGCCGTGATCCTGCCTGAATAATGAACAAACCAAACCATCCGAACTGGCTGATGCACCAGCAGAAACTAGACAAGGCCACAGTGGACAATGCAGCCAGAAGGATCTTGAGGAAATACTGAGAGGGACAAGCCCCGAGGACTGAGGGTCGGCTTCTGTCAGACATCAGCATGTCTTATACTCAGGGAAGTGCCCAAAGAGCAGGCACCATGATTTGAATTCAGAAGAGGTTTATTCCCAAGAAATTCTGCCACAGGTGTCTCAGCAAAAGTGAGCAGCTCTGCAGAGAAGCATTTCCACAACATGGAAATGCAGAGAGGCTGCTCTCTTGAGCCAGAAGAACAGATAACTTCTGGGCTTGACAGACAGACTAGTAGAAGTTGTCTGCTCTGAGTAGGCAGTATTTCAGGGATGGAATCTGGGATTAGTTTCACTGTTGAGCTGCAGTCACCTGTGTGTCCACACTGTCGCTGCCCTTCCATGTTGGATCAGGCCCTCGAAAACTGCTGAGCTTTCGTTCCTGATCTGCATCCTACAATCCCTGGTGGGGCCCTGTCATGAACCTCTCTGCTCCTGGGGGACCCAGCTCCATGCATATCCTTGCCAAATCCTTCTTCATTTCTCTAGACCTTGCTAGAGCTTCTGCTTAGTCTAAACTGGTGGGCCCCCAGGAACTCTAATACTGCAACTGAAATCCGGCTTTGCCGATGATTAGAGATGCCAGCTGGGTGTTGGTGCCATCTATACCAAGCCAGTTTTTACCATGCTCGTGGAAGTGTGATTTGAACGCCTGTCCCCTTCCCATATGGGGTGTGGGAAGCCTCATCGCTGCTTTAGCTTTGCTTTCCCGGATCCCGACCTTTCCTCCCTCCTCCCGTAGCCACATGGTGTAGTTCCCACAGGCCTGGGAACTAAGCATGACTAGAATACAAAAGACCTCAGAGTTGAGCTGCTCGGGTTTAACTGGTATTAAAAAATGCAGACAGAATTGTTTTTGTGTGTCATTCTTAATACACGCTGCAGAATGCCTGTGCAGAGAAATACAGGGTGTAAATTAGGAAATCTCAGATGTTGCATTGTTTGGGGTAAACACAATGGGAAAGTGAAATAGGAAACACAGAGCTAATTGATGTAGAAGAAGGAAAAACAGCAATCTTTTGATGCTATCGTTCTGTGGGTAGGGGGAAGGGGAAGCACCATCCCACTTCAGTCATAATGCCCTGGGGTGAAAGCCCCAATGTAGGGGCTGCTCAGAGGTCCAGCGGTGCTTTGAAGTGAGCAAGGTCACCACCAAAAGGAGTGTTTGATTTTCCTCTAGGCTGGGGACTGTCTTTCCAGTGGCACTCAGCCAAGAAACGTGTTTTCCAGTCTCAATGACAGGACTACCTGGGGGTAAAGAAATAGCTCTGCTCACCAGGAACAAAAGAAAATGAAACATAGTAAAAGAGTAAACCAGATGAGGAGAGCAGCTGAAGACGTCTCTTCTGCAGGGTACAATGTGTGTGCGCTTGGCGGGTTTGAAGCATAGGAGCAGAAAGAGAGAGCGAACTCGAGAGGGAAGAGTGACAGTAAGGGAACACACATTATATGTGCACGGGTCTCAATCTTAGGCCGTGTGCAAGAAGAACAAAGGAAGTGTGAAATAAGTGGCTTGGACAAAGAGCAGATTCTGGCTACACTGTGCTCGGCGAGTCCTGAGTGAGAAGGGTTTGGGGGGGCGGTCCCTGTTTGAATTGACTATAGCGTGAGATGGATCTGGTTAATGGCTAAATCTGGTGAATACACTGCACGTGGTGATTTATTATATGAATTACTTTGTTGGAAAGTTTTCAGTTCAAGAGCCTTTGCCCATTGCAGAAATACTTTAAGTCATACCAAGTTCATCTGGTTGCTACTCTAGTGTCTGACAGTGATTGATGTTAATGAAAATATGGTCATAAGAATGATGATTGTAGTTGGAGTAGCTGACATTTCGCTAGCCTTTACTTGGGGCTATATGCTTTGCATACATCATATCATCTTATTTCATATGCCACGCTACCTAGAAATGTGGGGGCTGCTATGGTTCCCTTTTAAAGAGGAGGAAATCAAGGCTCTGAGAAGCATGCCTGAGTCAGGGGCACAGTTTGGATTTTGACCCAGGTCTGCCAGTTCAAGAGCCTGAGCTTATCAACATTACGGGACCTCATTTCTTGCTGGGCAGAACTGATGGGGTTTAGATCTATTCCTTCCTTCCTACTGTACACTGTGAGGAAGTGTTTCATGTGCCACAAATATGTTCTCATACATATATTTAATTCAGCTTTAGTTTTCAAAAAAGTTCCCTGCTCCAGCTACATATTTAACATTACCCTTTCATTAACCATAAAACCAACACCTACAATTGCATTTTTTTAATAATTTTTTAATTTTTTATTTTTTATATAAACATACATTTTTATCCCCAGGGGTACAGGTCTGTGAATCACCAGGTTTACACATTTCACTGCACTCACCAAAGCACATACCCTCACCAATGTCCATACAATTGCATTTATTAACACAGTTTAGTGGGAACCAAAAGGATTGGTATTAGATTACCTAAGGTGAAAAGAACTTATATGAACACAAAAGAACAACAACAATAAAAGGATAAGTAAATGCCAATGGAAACAGAAACTATATATTAATTATTTCACTTTCCAAACTTTCCCTACTGCTTTCTTGCTCTGTCAAAAGCTATTTTTTTTTAAAAGCCTGACCTCGATCACAGTATTTAAACTGTCTTGTGTATTATGTATGTGACAAAAATACACATCTGGGAGAGAAAAAGAACAGTTTTTTATTTCTCTGTCCAATAGAGCCTTTGGGTTTTAGCTTCCAAAAGTAAATCCTATGATTAATAACGAAATAGGAAAGATAAAACCATCTTTCTGGATTAGGATACTTGTCTGAAATATTTGGAAATCTGTGTTTTAAGACATACCAAGATAGGACCCCTCTCTGGGCTGGACTCTACTATGATCCTTTTAACCACAATAAAACAAAGGATGTTGAGCCCAAGAGGGAGAAGACAGCTACCATTTCCTCTACAAATCCCAAGCCCAAACAATTTTTGCATATTACCCACAGGCTGTCTGCCTTGTTTGAAGGTGGGAGAAGTCAATTGTTGGAGCAATTCTGGGCTCCAGGGTAGAAACTGCACATTTGTGAGTTGGGGTTCAGGAACTACAAAAGTGCCTTATGCATGACCTCTCTGAGAACATCTTCCAACAACTGGATAAGACAGAAAATCCTATTTCTGGGTCATTGGGAAATTTGTAGTTTTTACCCATGGCTTTAGACTTCATCCAGGGGAAATCCTATTAAAATCTTCTTTTGTTTCACTTGTGAAAGAAAGACATGGTCCATTCCTAAATAGATTAACAAGGCTTATATTTCAAAAGTTCAACTTAGCGGGATTCCTAAACCTAGAAACTTCAAGAGAGTTTATCGTATAATTTTTTTTCTCTCTCAGAGAATATTTTTACTGGTAAAGTTCTTGAAACTTTGGGACAATTGTCACAATTTATTGGCAACTTTGGGTTAACAACTTTGATATGGCAAGAAGTAGGAGATTCAGCTTTTTATGGACATTTTCCCAAGGATCTCCCACCAATTACAGTTAATACTAAAGCCTTAACTATCAAGCACATTTGGCATTTCTTCTATAAAAACAAAGTTGTTTAAAAAGTTGTTTTGTACAAAGTTGTAAAAAAACAAACCTGGTTATCGACTCTAATTTTCATCAAGTTGCTTTAACCTCTCTGTAACTCAGTTTCCTTATCTATAAAATGGGGACACTGTTCCTGCCTCAGGACTGGCTTATCTGCTTCCATAGTCTCATTCTACTCTTCTCCATCTGACTCTTAGGTGGAACAGCAAGGACAGGTGATCCAGGCCCGCAGGTGAAACAGAAGAGAATGTCATGCTGACCAAGTAACATTTGATAATCTGGCAAAGATAGTGTTCATAACACCCTTCTCCCAAAATGGGAAAAAAAAAAAAAACTTGCAATGAGGGGTGCCTGGGTGACTCAGTCGGTTAAGATCTGCCTTCAGTTCAGGTCAGGATCCCAGGGTCCTGGGGTCAAGCCCTAAGTCAGGCTCTCTGTTCAGTGGGGAGCCTGCTTCTCTCTCTCCTTCTGTCACTTCCCCTCCTTGTGCTCTCTCACTCGCTTGCTCTCTCTCAAATAAATAAATAAAATCTTTCAAAACAAAGCAAAACAAAACAAAACAAAACTTGTGGGGCGCCTGGTGGCTCAGCGGGTTAAAGCTGCCTTCCGCTCAGGTCATGATCTCAGGGTCCTGGGATCGAGCCCCACATCGGGATCTCTGCTTAGCAGGGAGCTGCTTCCCTCTCTCTCTCTGTCTGCCTCTCTGCCTACTTCTGATCCCTCTGTCAAATAAATAAAATCTTAAAAAACAAAACAAAACTCACAATGAAATGAATCTTCAGGGCAGCTGTTCTCTTCTGCAGCTTGCTAAATATAGCACGGTCATTACCTGTACTGATGTAATACATCCTTAATGTCATATAAATATGGACTTTCCTGCTGGATTGTGATGGATAGGTGGTAGACTGGTGTCTGGTTCCTAAATTCCACTTTCTAAATCATTCATAAGGTATGCCTTGCTTCTTCCATGTATCTGACTGGGGAGGGGTGGTGGTCAAGAAAGGGCCAGAGAATTCAAGTAAGGAGTCCTGGATGAGGATGCCGGGCACAACCTTGTGCCTCTTGAGTTGGGGGTGGAGAAGAGAATAAACCCATAGAGGACAAGGAGAGAGTAAAATCCTCCTGGGGGGAAAGAAGGTGACTAGGGAAACATCCACTCTCTCATTAGCACAGATGTCACCACATCCTGGGAGTCCAGACAAGTCTTCGCAAAATGAACTTCTTGCCTTAACAAAGGTAATGACATGCAGTCATTCAACAGCCATTTCCTGGGGGTCTGTTATGTCCCAGGCACTGATTAAAGGGCCATGGATGCAGACATTAAGACAACAGAAGGAGGGGCGCCTGGGTGGCTCAGTGGGTTAAAGCCTCTGCCTTCGGCTCGGGTCATGATCTCAGGGTTCTGGGATCGAGTCCCGCATCGGGCTCTCTGCTCAGCAGCGAGCCTGCTTCCTCCTCTCTCTCTCTCTGCCTTCCTCTCTGCCTACTTGTGATCTCTGTCTGTCAAATAAATAAATAAAATCTTAAAAAAAAAAAAAAAGACAACAGAAGGAGCCCCTAACCTTACAAGAAGGACTACAGACACCACGAGAGTGAGATGGACACACCTCCCTATTTAACCATGACTTCCTATGTCTCAATCTTAGTGACAACAGGGACCATGGGAAGGAAGAAAGAGGTTGAGTCCAGGGTTAGCTGTATGATTCTGGGCAGATGACTTAACCTTTCTAAAATTCTATGAATTTATTTTCAAATGAAAGTAAAACCATATGGCCTCTAGTGTATCTTCTTTAGTCTCTACCTGTTAATTTTAAAAGAAATGCAGATGAGAAGTGATATTCTTGCTCTGAGAAGAAAATCTTCAGGAGGACTGTCAAAATAGAATTCTTAATACTATCCAGCACTCAGCCATCATGTCTTAGAGGAGATTAACCACCATCGTATTTCACTGGCTACCCCAGGACTCTGAACAGTTAAAGAAATTATCTAGTCATGTTAGCATGATACCAAATGTGTAACCAGTCTGTCACAGTGGGCATCATTTCCACGATCAGTGGAAACAGAGTAAAAAAGATAAATAACATTTTATAAATTGTTATCAAAATGCATTAAAGAACTAAAAAGCTCTTAGGTTATTTCGACTCTTCAGCAAAGATGAGACACAGAGAAATTGAAATTATGCAATTTATAAGGGAAGAGGAGGAGGATTTAGGACAAGCAAAAGAGCTTTTTTCCCCTTGAAATGCAAAACAACACCTGGGAAAACAAGGTTTATTTTTTTTTAAACACATAGAGTTAAGAAAATGTAAATCCCACAAATCCGGCTAGTTCGAGTTTTGTTATTTTATAGTTTCCTTGACCTTTAATAACTTCCTTAAAAATCAAAAAGAGCATGGAATGAGATCTTCCGGAGAACTCACTTGGAGGGATTTTACCTTCACTGCCCTGGGGTGAGAAGCAGATTCCGACCATCCTCAGGTTCTCCCTTTGGCCTTTTACTGCACAAGACTCCACCTCACTGGAAACCCAAAGGTGGGGAAAGGGGGTGGGACCTGTGCCGTGGTGTGGAGGAGACAGCTTTGATGACCCTTGGCCTCCCCTGGCCTATGGACTGGCAACCCTGGCAGCACCTGTGAGATTCTTAGAAACACAGAATCTCGGACCCCAACCCAGACTTCCTGCATAAGGATCTACCCTTCACAAGGTCCAGGTGATTTTCTTGCCCTTGATGGTGTGACTCACCCTGCCTCAGCCTCGCCTGCAGACTGTTGGAGAGCACATGAGAACAGCAGAGGGGCAGGTAGTGGCCCATGGAAGAAATGAAGCCCAGAGACCCCCTTCTCTCCTGAAAGTGGCATTCCTTGGCTTTTTCTCCACCTCTGACCTTCTGTTACTCACTTTCATTCATGCATATATGCTCATTCAACAAAGCAACAAAGGGCCTACTTTTCTAAAAGACTCCTAGGTGCCAGGCACTGTCCCTGACTGCATTGAGGGTACAGCACTGAATATGGCCGACCAGGTCCCTACCTTCATGAAGCTTCAGTGAGGGTGGAGGAGAATAAGATGGACAGGAGGCAAACATAAACCATGTCAGGGAGTAACTCTGAGTAATAATAAAGCAGGATAAGAAAAACATGTTGCAGTGCAAAGGGGCTATTTTAGGTAGGGGTTGGTAGAAGCCTCTCCAAGGAGGTAACTTTGGAGCAGAGAACTAACAGAAGTAAGGAAATCCATATCTGAAGAGAGTGGGGGAACAGCGTGCCAGGCAGAAGGAACACCATGTGCCAAGACCCTGAGATATCCTCAGCTACTTTGAGGAAGAGTGAAAACTCTAGCTTAGTTGAAGCAAAGCAGATGGGGCACAGTGATAGAAATAGGCTTGGAGAGGTCAGCAGGGGCCAGACCCTAGATGTCGTCAAAGACCACAATGGGGGATTAGATTTTATTTTAAGTATGATGAGATACCACTGGAGGGCTATGAACAGAAAAGAAAGACAGTCTGGTTTATATATTGAAAAGATTACTCTGGCTAGCTGTGATCATACCAAGGCTACTGGCCATCACCTCTCCTGCAGAAACATTTAACAATGTCCCAGTCTGTCCATCCTTAAGGGTTTTGTATCTCCATGAGAGGCCCATTGCCCACCCCCAACCACCCCCACCACTGTGACCATTGCCCATCACTGGCCCAACCTCCCTCATATTTGCCCTCACGTGAAAGCTGACAGGAAGGGCAATCTCTGCAGAACACAGCACTGGGGGTTAAGTACTCTCAAAATCAACTTAGACACATTCCCACTTCCCCAGAGGAATAAATGACTTCCCTGAATGATGCCTTATTATTGTATAGTCCCATAAAATTTTCAAAATCCTTCATACACATTATTTTCTTTGATCATTCAACATCCCTGTGGGTAAGGTAGACATAGTTTCTATCTTCATTTTGCAGATGAGATTAATGGCTCATCTTCATGACGAGTCAGTGATGGAGCTAGACTGAGAAGCCTGCTCTCTGACCCCTAGACTAGTGTCCTTTTGGTTCCACCATGACGCTGCCCCCAAGTCCTACTTTAGGTTGTGATTCTGAAGCACAAACATCTCCATTCCATATGCACATCTACTCAGTGCCTGCACTGAAGCCAAGATTCTCACCTTCCAAAACCATGCTTCTAAACCAATGCTCATGGATGTGCAAAACACAAGCATGAAACAAATCAAGGATTGATTTGTGCTGTCACATTTTATCATGCCAACTACCACCACTATTTCATAAAAGAAGTGACATGTTCACCACAAAAATAGAAAGGAAAACATTTTAGAACAAGAGCTAGTCTTGCCTAAAAAACAACCATTAAATTGTTTTATTTGACTCCACTCTATTTTAAAAAATATAATTATATTTTCATATTTAAAATGCAGAAAAAATGCAAACAATTTTAACTATATTTTATACATAGTTATTAATTGACACAGTTTGTCAATCCGAGTGTGTCTCTCTCTAGATATATTCAGCACTGCAAGGAAAACCAGTTATTTCAATTAACTTCATTTCTATCAATATTATCAAACCTCCAGTTTCACATACTATTTGGTAAAAATGGAAATGACACTCACTAGGGCTTCTTCACACAGCTTGGAATATTTTTGGGCAAACTGAAAGAAGTTGAGAATTAATTGTTTTTATGCCACTAGCTACTTTTCTGACTCTTTCTCCCCCTGGAACTCCAGCAAGACAGTGGGAGGTAGTTGGCAGGGTGTGCATCTGGCTGAAGGTAGCAAGCACCACAGGAAGGGGGCTGTGGCACCTGGAGCCACTGCTGAGTCCCAGAGCCAAAGGCACAAGCCTGACTCACAACCTTGCCTGCTCCAAATCATCTGACTTGGGTATTGCAGGCACTTGCACTGCCAATCTGATTTTAAGAATCACTGGCTGTGTTTACATGCTATTCCTGAATGTCTCAATTTTATTTTAAGACAATGACATACGTTCCTACCTGTATGGTGTCTATCTACCTACCTGGGTATCTTCCTATATGCAATAGAAATTAGGTGGGAAAACTCCATAGGGAAGACATTCTATAAGAGTATAGAGAAAATGCAAGTCAAAGACTAGAAAACATTAAGAGAAGGATTTCTGGGCCTTTCTGCTTGTGATACCCTAGGGTGTTTCCAATGACTTCAAGTCAAGTCATGGAATGTCAACACACGAGTCCAATATAAAATGATGTTAAATCCATTTTATTTTTTATTTTATTTTAAAAAAGATTTTATTTATTTATTTGATAGAGAGATAGGGAGTACAAGTAGGCAGAGCAGCAGGCAGAGAGAGAGGGAGAAGCAGGCTTCCCGCTGAGCAGGGAGCACAACGCAGGGCTGGATCCAGGAGCCTGGGATCATGACCTGAGCAGAAGGTAACTGACTGAGCCACCAGGTGCCCCTAAATCCATTTCAGATTATATTTAAGCACATGGTCTTTGAGAGACAATCAGGAGGGATGATGAATAGGATGTCAAATACGTCGACAGTCAACATGTTTCAGGTTACAGGTCACAGGTTGAACCTGGTGACTCTTCACTAAGAAAGAAAATATGAGAGGAATAGTTTGTAGGTTAGAGCAGGTAAGGAAGGGGTAAATTTGAACTCCCCTCTACGAATGCTCAGTTTGATGTACTTGTGGGACTTCCAGGTTGTGCAATCTCGTATGTGCTTATAATCTATTTAATCATCTAAAACTATTTGTTAAATACAGGTGACCCTTGAACAACACAGGGTTTAGGGCTACCAGCCCCTCATAATTGAAAATCTGTGTGTAACTTTCAACTCCCCAAAAACTTTACGAATAGCCTATGTTAATCAAAACCCTAAGAATATAATCAGTTGATTAACACATATTTTTTATGTTCTATGTATTATATACTGAATTCTTATAACAAACTAAGTTAGAGAAAAAAATGCTAAGAAAATCATAAGGAAGAAAATGTACATTTTCAAATACATGCAGTATTTGCCGCAAAGATTAATATATAATTGGAACTGTGCAGCTCAAATCCATGTTGTTCAAGGGCCAACTGTGTGATTAATGACTGGCAAACCATGCCCTAGGTTCTAGGGACTAAAACAAGAACATGGGCTCTGCTTCCACAGAGAACCTAGATTTTTTTTCAAAAGATTTTATTTATTTATTTGACAGATAGAGATCACAAGTAGGCAGAGAGGCAGGCAGAGACAGAGAGAGGGGGAAGCAAGCTCCCTGCCAAGCAGAGAGCCCAATGTAGTGCTCGATCCCAGGACCCTGAGATCATGACCTGAGCCGAAGGCAGAGGCTTTGACCCACTGAGCCACCCAGGCAGTGCGAGAATCTACATTTTAATAGGAACAATTTCTGGAGTAACTGATTAAATGCTTTTGCTCTTTGAAAAATCTTGTTTTTAAATACATAATTTATTTGGAAAATTTAAAGAACTTTTTTTTTTAAAGTAATCTGTACACCCAATGCAGGGATCAAACTCACAACTCCAAAATCAAGAGTTGCACACCCTACTGACTGAGCCAGCCATGTGCCTTATTTTCTTCTTCCATTTTTTTTTTTTTAATAAGAAAAAAGGAATAGAAATCGAGTACTGTAACATTTGCATAATCCTAACATTTTACTTTTGTTATTTTGATCTGGCTAAATTAGTCAAGAGCCTACATTTTATTTCAGTTCATTTAATTTTATCTTAATATTTTTCACATTCATGAGTAAATGTGTTTGCTTTTGTCCTATGACACTATGACAAAATATATTTACCAAACATTCATAGTAACCTGTTGAATTGGGTGGTGCAACCTCTCACAGGCTTCAAAAATACCTCCATAAATTAACTTTGGGCTGAAAGTCACAACCATATTTATTTTTTTTTTAAGATTTTATTTATTTACTTATTTAGAGAGAGAGAGAGATCAAACAGGGGGAAGGGAAGACGGAGAGGAAGAGAGAGAATCTCAAGCAGACTCTGTGCTGAGCACGGAGCCTGACACAGAGCTCAATTCCATGACCATGAGATCATGACTGGAATTCAAGAGCCAGAAGCTTAACTGACTGAGCCACCCATGTGCCCCATAGCCACATTTCTGATAGGGTCTCATCATGAATCCACAAACTATCCCAACACAAACCTCTCTTGTAAAATGCAGAGTATGCTTGTTTCGAAAATTCAAGGGGTTTAAATGAATTTCTATTAAATCATGGAACTGACTTAGTCCAAAATCTCATCAGCAGCAAGCCTATTTATTTCCTTGTTACTTATTTATTATTTGTTATTTATAATCTCCACTATGCCAGAAGATGAGTCTGAGTCCCCTGCAGCCTGCCAGCTTTCCAATGTGGCTCATAATCCATGGTTCATTTTCAGGAATGTACTACACCAGCAGGTCTCTCTTTTATTTTAATAAAATGGCTTAAATTTCTACCTGTATGGTATCTATCTACCTATCCAGGTGTCTAGTATGCCATAGACACAGTAGAAGGCAAAGCAGCCAGATATATCCACGCCAGGAAGCAAGACTGAGGACATAGCTTCTACCCCATTCTGTGCCAGGGGACTAGCTCCACTGAAATTCTCTTCTGTCTGGATTACATGCTGGGAATAGGTGTGGAACAGGCAGCCACTAGTAAGTGTCTCTATCCAACCCCTAGCCCCCTGCACTGTCCCATTTTCTAAAACTGTCCCTCAAAATCTCCCTACACAGCTGAGAAAACTTTAATAGAAGTACAATTACATTGTACTGCGGCTCAACTCTGTTGCTATTTTTCTCTCCTTATCTACATCTTTTGCAATTACCCCTTCAATATCATTGGGGTTTCATCTCACTCAAGGACTATCTAAAGATGTAGCACCATAGTTGCTGCTTGAACTGAAAACCTTACCATAAGAGAAATAAAAGACAGCGTAAACTTAGTTTCAGATCCTTTGTGTTCTGAGTTTTTAAGGATATGATTGCTACAAAAAAGTCATCCTTGAACGCTTTAATTTTTCTTGATTTGACAATTGTGCAAAAAAATACTGCAACAGAAAGTTGCTTTCCAGCTATTCAAGAGCGATCTCTAAGATTCATTTCTTGTGGCAACGTTTACATTTGCTGAAGCTAGTACTGGAATTCCAAATGCTTTGAAGCTGGGCAAATGGAGTGAAACTTTAGAACAGCGAGTAAACCTAGCCTGGCACCCAGCACTCTCATCTCATGAGCAGCCTTGCTGTTCCTCACAGTCACCTTGTACAGTTACTGAGGTGAAAAATGATAAAGAATATTGCTATGTTTCCAAAGGGTGGCCCCTAAAAATAGTATGCTATGACGTTTTTTCTGAATTAAGATGTTCAAAGACGATGTGGATATATTCTATTCAAAATGGATTGATTTCAAAAAGACATGATAAAGGAGAAAATATCAAATATATTGAATGCACAAATCTTAAGTAGCTACTAGTACCGCTACAGTAATTTGAACAACAGACTTGAGGCCGAGGTTTCAGCCTCTGAAGGAAACTGGGTAATCAATTTGAGATTTTATGTCTAATATTAAAAATGTTAAAACCAGGCTGACAAGGTTGGAGTTTGGGAGCAGAGACTCAGTATGAGTTGCCCATCTAGGAAATGTATGGCAAATCTAATGTTCTTTTTTCAAAAGGTGGGTGGTCATCCCAATGTAACCACCCAAGTAAAGAGTCTTCTTCTCCTTTTTTTTTTTTTTTTAAGATTTTAATTATTTATTTGAGAGAAAGAGAGAGAGAGAGAGAGAGACAGTGCACGAGAGAGAAAGAGTATGAGTGTGGTGATATGCAGAGGGAGAAACAAACTCCTCACTGAGCAAAGAGCCCAACATGGGACTGTGAGATCATGACCTGAGCAGAAGGCAGACGCGTAACCAACTGAGTCACCTGGGTCACACAGGTCTTCTTTTTTTTTTTTTTTTTTGATTCTTCACAGATAACTGGACATTATGGGAAGACATTTCCATATGCTTGTATCACAACTTTTATCAAAGAGTTAAGAACTCACCTTGTGACTGAACAATGAAAAGAAGAAATCAGCTGACAACTGCATGCCATATTGCAAATGACTTATCACCACCTTTCTCCCTCGAAATTACTGACTGTGATTGCCAGGATATCATATCATTAAAAGCTGTGTTCCCTTTTCCTTGATATACCTTCAGCTTTGCCTTTTGAAAAATCAAGAATATTCTCTTCAAAATACATTTTGTCTTACAAAAAACTTACTCAATTTTAAATGTAAGGGTTCCATTTAAAAAGACTGACATTGCCTTATCAATGTGAATATATATATATTGGATACTATTATATTCAATATTTTTCCTGTAAATCTAAAAATATATACAGAGTGACACAGTTGTGTAACCAGAAAGCAAAGGTTTTTTTGGGGAGATGAACACCTCAGTTACATTTATATCCTGGCCTTTCTAGGAGAGTTCTGTGTTAGGGAAGGATATCAATATCCAGTTGGCAAATACAGAAAAAAGAATTCTAGGACACAATCTGAAGACCTAGACAATGGTCCTGGTTAAAATAATCTGCTTCACATCCCTGAGCCTTGTTTCCTCTGTCAGTAAAATGGAGCTAGTTTTGGTCCTTTAAATAGAGATATTCTTTTTTGTAAGATACATGAGAAAAGGACTCTGTTCACCTCTCTCAATGCAGAGTCACTATGATGCCCCTGGTATAGGATGTGATGAACACACTCTGAATGAAAGAACTGAAATATCAGAATTCTCCTTGCTAGTTCTTTGCATGTGCTGATAAAGACATTAATTGTTATTGAGTTTTTACGATGTGCCCAGTACCGCAATGAGCTCTTTCTGTGAACTATTGCTTTCCACTTGCCTAATCTAATGAGGTAATAGTTATGATCAACTCTATTTTATGCTCGGGGAAACTGAGACACAAAGCAGTCAAGTAACTTGCTCAAGGTGACACATGAGTAGGACTAGAAATTCACACCCAGGTGTATTATCTCTTTGGACGCAAAAAACAAATAAGAAACAAAACGACTTTTGCCTTCAGCTTGTTAATAAAACCTTTGATTTACATATGGGATTTCATGGGAATCCCAGAAAACCTTGGAATAGCAGGAACTTTATTTGATAGATTAAAAGGCCCAAAGCTCAGAAAGAAGAAATGATTTGCCCAAGGATCTAATTGGCATAGTGGACAGAATTCAAGCCTCCGGAATAATAATACAACAAACATTCCCTTGTATCACCCACCAAGACCTTTTATCAAGCCGTGGGGTGGGAGAGAAGGGACTCCACACTAATCCCTTCGGTTATTTTGGGAAACATGGCACTCATGTGTCTCTCCATATTCTAGAAGACTGTTTCACATTTCTCACTTGTGAAAGGCAAAGTAATGAAATGATTTCTCTTCAGAACTGAGCATCCACCTGGAAATGCAGCTCCTTCCCTAAACCCCCTCCCTTTATCTGTGATGAAAAAAATAGATTAATTAACAGCACCCACGGATAAAAATGAACAGGACAAAGGATAGAAATGATTAGAACAAAGTGCTAAACGGATGGCAAATTCAATCAGGTACAGAAAGGACAGGAATATTAATTCAAACCACCTAAAAAGAAAAGCCTAAGTGGGGTGGAGTGGGGGAAAAACATTTTAATAAGCTCTGGGAAATGTGATTACATTTGGAATGCACTGAAATGGGTGAGGAGGACTTCAAATTTTGTCTGGGAGCCAGTGTGCACCCCCAAGTAACAGAACCGAGCCCAAACAAACAAAACCAAACTGAAATAATTGGCTTGGAAAGGGCATCTGTTAACACATACTGCTTATGGAAAATCCAAGAAATCATCTTTCACCAGCAACAGTAGGACCTTGAGTAAGATTCAACTTTGGCCAGAGTAAAGTAATCAAGCATGAAATAGTTTTTTCATCAAAATGGCAAATAAGAAACCTCCTTTATTTTCCAAATTAGTGGTTTACTCTTTTCAAATAGGGCAGATTTCACTAAGAGAGTGAATCATAAGGAATGAGAATCAAGCAATTAGTCAAAGTTGGGGTTCATGAATCTTGGAGTCATCAGAGGTAAAAGAGCAAAAATCTCCTTATTTTACAAATGTTGGTACATTTTGACAGTATTTTTGCTTCAACAATCAAAGCTTTAATTTTCTACTTAAGCCAGTGCAGGTTTCTTAATGAAACTAAGGAAGAAGGACCTTCCAACAATGTGAGCAATTCACTTCTTCTTGATGAAAGGAGGTGTTCTGGAAGCGTGTGACTCACATGGACTGAAGTAGGACATGGTGGAAACAACGATGGCTCCACAAGTCACCCACCCCTCAACACGAGCACAAAGACCCCTTTGGGACTTCAGTACCTCTGTGGGCCAACTCTAAGATAGTTGAATTTATTTAATATTCATTGACTCAAAAAATAACTAATGACAGTAAGCTACTCTAAATTCAGTAGTGCTTTTGAATGAATTTCCATTTATTAATCTCAATGAAGAGCATCTTCGAATGTTTACCCAATGGTTGTACATGTGTGTGTGACATATTAATTTGTTCAATCTACAGACAATGTTTGATAAACATTGATAAACGGATTTGAGGACCCTTATGAGTAATTTGTGTCTCCCCTGGATTCCTCAGCTGCCAGATGGGAACTACTAAACCCTTTCTCTTCTACTAAAGACTCCATGGACTAAAAATAGACTTTTAGAAGGCATTCCAGCATGTTATCTTGCAAAAATTTGCAGTCTATCTGCATTGAAAAAGAGCCAGAGTATCATACACTAAAATGGTAGCAGTATTCATCGCTGGCTATGATAGTTTAGGGAGGTTTATTTGTTTTTCTGTATTTTCCAAATTTGCAACAGCAATTATTTACCCCTTTTGTAGTAAAAACAAACAACAAAAAAGCCAAGGAAAACTTAACAGAAGGTCCCCATGCTATGATATTAGAAGACCCTAGCCATCCTCTGTAAACTTTAAAACCTGCATTTTGGGGACATTTGAGTGGCTCAGTTGGCTAAGAAACTGCCTTCAGCTCAGGTCATGATCATGGAGTCTGGGGATCGAGTCCTGTGTCTGGCTCCCTGCTCAGGGGGAGTTTGCTTCTCCTTCTGACCCTCCTTTTCTCATGCTCTCTCTCTTCTCTTTCTCAAACAAATAAATAAAATCTTAAAAAAAAAAAAAACAAAAACAAAAACAAAAAAACACCCAGATTCTTGGAAAATGTCCCTAATAGCCAGTCCTGCAAAGCAATGTGGGAAACTATGAGAATGTAAATGTGCATTTTACTACCACAACATATCCCACAAAAACTGAGTCTCTGGCAAGAACAACTGCATCTTCAGCACAAAAATAATCCTGTTGTGCTTCTGCTTACATCCTTCAATGGCTCCCACATTGACCTGGAGGAAAATTTCAAAGTTCTCAGAACTTTCTGACCCTGCCCCCCTAACCTCTCTAGCTTAATGCCTAACCACTCTGTTGAGTAACCAAATTTGGCTCAGTCATCGTCTTCCAGAGCCATCTTGCTTGCTACTTCTTGAAAGAGTTTAGTCATTTCCCAGAGCACATACTCTGAACGAAGCCTCTCCAATTCATTAATGGAGGGAAAAAGACAGCTCCACTATTCTATTCATTCCTAAATGAGATTACCAAGACAGCAAATCCATTTTCTTTAGGATTTAACCACAATCCAGATACATTCTCATCATCTAGTAATTTGAAAAATACAAATCCAAAAGACTGTTTGCATAAAAATTAATGATAGGTTCAATGTTAAGTCTGAAAACTCAACCATTATGGTGTGCTGAAAATTGTTAGTAACCCAGTGATCTGTGTCTACATATGTGGGAGGGATGGTACATCATTGCCAAGTGTGGTGTTGGCCACTATTTATTTCCCAATTTCCAGTGTCACTTTCTTCTTTGATAAGAGATATTCAGTTTGTGCTAGATACATGACGCCCTACAATATAGGTCATATACCCAGTCTCCTTTGTAGTTAAGGAGTATTCAAGTGACTAAGTTTTGGTCAAGGAAATATAAAGAGGAAGCATTCTGTTGTACTTCCATAAATCTTCTTGTAAGGGAGAAGGCACACTCTTTTCTTGCTCCATCCGTTTGCATGTAATGTGGATGTGATGAACAGAGTTTTACCAGTCCTTCTAGACCAGAAGAATGGGACCACACTCTAGGGATGACAGAATAGTGAGCTAAAGGAAGCCTATGTAACCCTGAGTGGATAATTTCTATTCCTCTGATTCTAGTTCTAAATTATCTACTCTGAATTGCTTCTAGGTGAGAGAAAAAAATAAATGTTTGCCTTCTTTAAGTCTTTATACTTACTAGTCATTTTTTTCCACATCTCTGCCTTTATAGCCCTACCTAATATTAAAGGATATATGAAGCTTTGTATGACAATAAGACATTTTAGCAGAATGAAGAATTACAACTCTTAATAAACTTACTAATGCACTACATTCAGTTAGTGAATAGTAAAGTGTTAGTGATCCTTAAGTATTCACTTAGAAGGTTAGCATCCTCATCAAATCTTCCAGGAGCTGAAAGGCCAGGAGATTGGGTATACTGGTCTAAATGAAAGTATGTTTCTTCTTTCTCAAAAAGGGGCCATTAGTAACAGTGAAAAAAATCACAAAGAGAGCATTCCTAGAATTTAAGGAGCCCAGGCATTTCTACAAAACAGTGCATTCTTAGTTTTTAATGTTGTTGCTGGCAGAAGTTATTACTGATACCTTTCTTTTCAAACCAAATCTCTTTGATGAAAATGTTACAGTTGATAAACTTCCATTAAAAAATAGCAATCTCAACTAACACCAAAGAAATACAAACTATTATAAGAACATACTATGAGCAACTCTACGCCAATAAATTTGACAATCTGGAAGAAATGGATGCATTCCTAGAAACATATAAACGACCACAACTGAACCAGGAAGAAATAGAAAGCCTGAACAGACCCATAACCAGTAAGGAGATTAAAACAGTCATTAAAAATCTCCAAACAAACAAAAGCCCAGGGCCAGACGGCTTCCCGGGGGAATTCTACCAAACATTTAAAGAAGAACTAATTCCTATTCTCCTGAAACTGTTCCAAAAAATAGAAATGGAAGGAAAACTTCCAAACTCATTTTATGAGGCCAGCATCACCTTGATCCCAAAACCAGACAACGATCCCACCAAAAAAGAGAGCTATAGACCGATATCCTTGATGAACACAGATGCGAAAATACTCAACAAAATACTAGCCAATAGGATTCAACAGTACATTAAAAAGATTATTCACCACGACCAAGTGGGATTTATTCCAGGGCTGCAAGGTTGGTTCAACATCTGCAAATCAGTCAATGTGATACAACACATCAATAAAAGAAAGAACAAGAACCATATGATAATCTCAATAGATGCTGAAAAAGCATTTGACAAAGTACAGCATCCCTTCCTGATCAAAACTCTTCAAAGTGTAGGGATAGAGGGCACATACCTCAATATCATCAAAGCCGTCTATGAAAAACCCACCGCAAATATCATTCTTAATGGAGAAAAACTGAAAGCTTTTCCGCTAAGGTCAGGAACACGGCAGGGATGTCCATTATCACCACTGCTATTCAACATAGTACTTGAGTTCCTAGCCTCAGCAATCAGACAACAAAAGGAAATTAAAGGCATCCAAATCGGCAAAGAAGAAGTCAAATTATCACTCTTCGCAGATGATATGATACTATATGTGGAAAACCCAAAAGACTCCACTCCAAAACTGCTAGAACTTATACAGGAATTCAGTAAAGTGTCAGGATATAAAATCAATGCACAGAAATCAGTTGCATTTCTCTACACCAACAGCAAGACAGAAGAAAGAGAAATTAAGGAGTCCATCCCATTTACAATTGCACCCAAAACCATAAGATACCTAGGAATAAACCTAACCAAAGAGGAACAGAATCTATACTAAGAAAACTATAAAGAACTCATGAAAGAAATTGAGGAAGACACAAAGAAATGGAAAAATGTTCCATGCTCCTGGATTGGAAGAATAAATATTGTGAAAATGTCTATGCTACCTAAAGCAATCTACACATTTAATGCAATTCCTATCAAAGTACCATCCATCTTTTTCAAAGAAATGGAACAAATAATGCTAAAATTTATATGGAACCAGAAAAGACCTCGAATAGCCAAAGGGATATTGAAAAAGAAAGCCAACGTTGGTGGCATCACAATTCCGGACTTCAAGCTCTATTACAAAGCTGTCATCATCAAGACAGCATGGTACTGGCACAAAAACAGACACATAGATCAATGGAACAGAATAGAGAGCCCAGAAATAGACCCTCAAATCTATGGTCAACTCATCTTCGACAAAGCAGGAAAGAATGTCCAATGGAAAAAAGACAGCCTCTTCAATAAATGGTGCTGGGAAAATTGGACAGCCACATGCAGAAAAATGAAATTGGACCATTTCCTTACACCACACACAAAAATAGACTCAAAATGGATGAAGGACCTCAATGTGAGAAAGGAATCCATCAAAATCCTTGAGGAGAACATGGGCAGCAACCTCTTCGACCTCTGCCGCAGCAACATCTTCCTAGGAACAACGCCAAAGGCAAGGGAAGCAAGGGCAAAAATGAACTATTGGGATTTCATCAAGATCAAAAGCTTTTGCACAGCAAAGGAAACAGTTAACAAAATCAAAAGACAACTGACAGAATGGGAGAAAATATTTGCAAACGACATATCAGATAAAGGACTAGTGTCCAGAATCTATAAAGAACTTAGCAAACTCAACACCCAAAGAACACATAATCCAATCAAGAAATGGGCAGAGGACATGAACAGACATTTCTGCAAAGAAGACATCCAGATGGCCAACAGATACATGAAAAAGTGCTCCATATCACTGGACATCAGGGAAATACAAATCAAAACCACAATGAGATATCACCTCACACCAGTCAGAATGGCTAAAATCAACAAGTCAGGAAATGACAGATGCTGGCGAGGATGCGGAGAAAGGGGAACCCTCCTACACTGTTGGTGGGAATGCAAGCTGGTGCAGCCACTCTGGAAAACAGCATGGAGGTTCCTCAAAATGTTGAAAATAGAACTGCCCTATGACCCAGCAATTGCACTATTGGGTATTTACCCTAAAGATACAAACGTAGTGATCCAAAGGGGCACATGCACCCGAATGTTTATAGCAGCAATGTCCACAATAGCCAAACTATGGAAAGAACCTAGATGTCCATCAACAGATGAATGGATCAAGAAGATGTGGTATATATATATACAATGGAATACTATGCAGCCATCAAAAGAAATGAAATCTTGCCATTTGCGACAACATGGAGGGAACTAGAGCGTATCATGCTTAGCGAAATAAGTCAAGCAGAGAAAGACAACTATCATATGGTCTCCCTGATATGAGGAAGTGGTGATGCAATATGGGGGCTTAAGTGGGTAGGAGAAGAATAAATGAAACAAGATGGGATTGGGAGGGAGACAAACCATAAGGGACTCTTAATCTCACAAAACAAACTGAGGGTTGCTGGGGGGAGGGGGTTTGGGAGAAGGGGGTGGGATTATGGACATTGGGGAGGGTATGTGCTTTGGTGAGTGCTGTGAAGTGTATAAACCTGGTAATTCACAGACCTGTACCCCTGGGGATAAAAATATATGTTTATAAAAAATAAAAAATTAAAAAAAAATAGCAATCTCAATTTTACAAAATACCTCACTAGTACTCTTCAAAACTGTCAAGATCATGAAAAATAAGGAAGGACTGAGAAACTGTCATGGACCAGAGAAACTGATAAGTGTAGTGTGGATCTTGAATTGGATCCTTGAAAAGAAAAGCACTGTGGTGACATCCAACTCAAGTCCAGAGCTTGGTTGATAGTGATGCACCAAATACTGGAGCTTTCATTGTGACATACAGGAACTCTCTGTTCTACCTTTACT
This sequence comes from Mustela nivalis, assembly GCF_964662115.1. NCBI lineage: Eukaryota > Metazoa > Chordata > Mammalia > Carnivora > Mustelidae > Mustela > Mustela nivalis. The sequence continues at coordinate 140,254,274 of NC_139020.1, read as the reverse complement.
TTTTTGTTCATCTAAAATCATTCTAAATTTTAAAATTTTACTTTAAAAATGGCAATATCTATTGTTCAATAGTCTGGTAGATTGGTTGTAATAATTGGTATAAAACCATGGATTTACAGAAGGGATCCAATAAGTAGGCATATCCTTCCTTCCAAGGAAACCCTTGAAATCCCATCAACCCTTTCATTATAGACAAATTATTTGATATGTACCTCATCTCTCTAGGCATACCTGAAAAATTATTCTCTTATCATAAACTTACATAAATTTGAAAATGGTTTTTTTGATCATTTTCTTCACCGTCAATTACCTATTTGTCATCAGCTTTTCCTTTTATATTTCTTTCTTCCCTAAAGGCTTTTTTCTTCGTAGCCTTTCTAAGTTTTACACATATGAGTAAATTTAAGAGTCAAGTCACACGAAGTGCTCTCACAAAGACATCCAACAATAAGCTTTATAAGGGCAAATGCCTCCTTCTCCATGGTTCTCCCCCTCCTCTCTCTCCCTGAGATTTTACACAGAGTAGGTTCTCAGTATGTCTCTGTTAAATTGATTTAAATTAATAAACAAAGAGTATAGTGAAAGGACCATTTCATGCTTCCTGAGTGATTTATTACCTTTGCAAAGATTCCAGCATGATGTCAGATTTAATTACAACACTAAACTTTTAGCTCTCTTATATTTATTTCAAAACAATAAGTTAGGCAAATTTTCCAGTACATCATGAGCTACTCCTGTGAAAATCAGATGCCTCTGGGAGCTCCATGAACTCTTTCAAATAACCAGGATAAAAACAGTGAAGGAAATCCTCTTTTAGTAAACTAGTATCATGCCTAAGGTCCCCAAATTCCCACAATTGCCAAGATTCCACTTATTTCCAAAGAGCATCTGACAAGTCAACAAAGTAATTTCTTTTTTTCTCTTTTTTTTTTTTTTTTTTTTTAATTCTAGGTCCTTTCTTGCTGATTTAGCCTATTTTAGTGTCTGGTTACTCATTTCTTACACTATACTTTTTTTCTACCACTGTATTTTTAGTTTGTTGCCTCAACTCTCTTCTAGATTACTACACTCTACTCTTTTCTGATTAGATAATACTTTGAAGTTTGTCTTGGTAAATTATAATAAAAAAGAACACACAAAGAAGTCAGCTGGAAAGGCATGTTAACAAGACAATGTCCAACAGTGCTTCCAGAAAATACTTTTAGCAGATGTTAATGAGGAGGATAAGAGAACCAAAGATGATATGAAGAAATAGTTTAGGAAGTGTGATCTTCAATTACAGCCAAGTGAAATTTGACTTAGAACTGAAATACTCATGTTCGCCAGTCCCTCAAATTGGGTTCTGGCTTTGGAGTAGAAATGGGGCCAGCAACACTCTGCTCTGGGCAGCTCAAATCGTCTTCGGTGTAAGTCAGGGCCCAGTCGCTGGAAGCAGATGTTGCTGATGCTCTATCCATATTCCCTTGGATCCCTTGATGGTTCTGGTGTGTTTTCATTCCTGGCAGCCTGTACTCATGACTTTATTGTAGGAGGACCCTCAGGGCTGCTATAACTCACTTTGCATCAATCAGTGCTTCTCAAAGTATGAAGTGCAAATCAGGAGCATCAGAATCACTTGAGAACTTGTTCAAACTGCAAGTTCTTAAGCCCAACTGCAGATCCACTGTGGGGAGGGCTTAGCAATCTGTATTTTAATAAGACTTCTAGATGATTCCAACCTGTGTGCAGTTTTGAGCTCCATGGATCTACCTGTATATATTGAAAGCCAAATGGCTGGGAGTTTATATTTTTGGGGAGAGGCAATCTTTGGCCAATGTTGGTAGATATGAGTGTATCCAACACCCCACGTGCCCCACCCTGGTGGAGACAAATCGAAGTTCAGTTCCCTGCAGAACTGATTCAAAATTACCCTCTGTGAGACTCTCCTGATAGCACTCCCATATTGGCTTCCTTCCTTTTACTTCCCTGCCTCACTGCCCTACTCCTTTACTAGCTTTTTCCTAGGACCGGTTTGTAATAAATCATTTTCACATGAGTCTTCATCTCAGAGTCTGATTCTAGAGATCTATACAAAAATATGTCTTGTAGTGAAAAAACACTTCAACTTCATTGGTTATAGCTTGGTGGTCCGGCATGACATTGTCATTGTTACTAGACTCCGGGCACTGTCCTAGAAGTTGGGGATAACAAGAAGAATAAAGTCCTTTCTGCCTTCAGAGAATGTAGGCCTACTGATAGTAGTGGTGGGAAGCAGACACATGGATGGATATCATCAATATATCAAAACTGAAATTCAAGAGTGCTAGGAAAACCCCAAATTCCTGAAAGAGACAATAGGCCAAGCTTGCTGCTGAAGTGTGGGTGAGGACTTGTGAATCTAGATATGCAAAGTGAACAAAATATTCTACCACAAGCCATGGACCAAAACATGAAAATGAGCAACAGAGAAAAAAAAGCATGTGATTTGGTGTTCATGTAGTGTCAAGTTCAAATTGGAAAGGGCCAGGTGATGAAGCTGAAAAAAATGGGAAAGTCCTGAAGCACAAGTAGACTTCCATGCCCTGCAAAGTAGTATTGCCTTTTTCTGTAGATGGTAGGTATCTGCTGGTAACTTTTAAGCATGAGAGTAACTTGTTCAGAAGTGCATAGAAAGATCCTCCTGGCTGAATTAGGAGGAGCTATTCCATCATCAGGAGACCAAGTCAAAGACTCTAGAGATAGATAGTCCAAGCAAGATGTACCACGGTCCTGAGCTAGAAGTGAATATGTAACCCAAGAAATATTTAAGGGGGGAAATTGGCAGGATTTTGACTGCATAAATGTTGTGTTGAATGATGGGGGGGGGCGGGACGAGGAGGCAAGGACAAATCCAAGTTTCTGGTTTAAGTGATGCAATTAACTTCAAGTCATAATCATTTCCATTTTGTGAGTTCAGAGTGAGGACTAAACAATCATGCTGAGAACTGCTCCCCTACCTTGGAAAAGCAAGATACAACAATATTTTAAATCAACACAGTTGACGGAAGACTTCATCAGCGTCGACAGACACAAGGCAACTCTGATTAGCACAGATACAGAATTGCCTAATCAACAAAAACACCAGGCACAATTAATACACAAGCCCTTTCAGTTAAATGCAATTTAGGCATGATTACTTAAATGGAAAGTTTATGAAATTACCCAGGATTTTTTAAGTAATTAATAAAATTCTAAGTCTGAAGAAAATTAGATGTAGAGCAAAAGTTTCTAGAGAACCAACAGTCAAATTAAGATGTACGTGTGTGTGTTGGGGCGTGGGAAGCAAAAACATAATCAATGTGAGCCGCCAACAAGGTAACCTGCAAAATGAAATCCTGCAAATTACTACTTGGACAGAAACAAACACAACACCTAACACTGGTACATAAATATTCCCATTACATGTGCCCCTTTTCTCAAAGCCAGAACTTGCTGCCCGCAAAAGGAAGGAGATGGTAGAACTGACTTGAGGCCAGTGTACCTGGGAGGGCCTACTGAGTAACCCAGTATAGCTCCATCCTTTTGCACATGATTCATCAGGAGCAAAATGATGGAATGGCCAAGCCAGCACAAGAACCCAGCTCCCCTTCTGCCCAAGTGTTGGGGCTCTTAGAAAGGCCCCCTGGGTAATACAGATGCACAGATTCACACCTCTCCTTCCTCTCTGCTCCCTTTGACTTCAACTCCATGGTATGCACAATAAGAGAAATAGCAATAAGAAACACCACCTTCAGGCTTCCGTAGAAATAATGGAGATGTCAGCTTCATCATCCCCTCAATCAACCTTAGAAAAGGCTTCCTTTAAAGAAGCAGTCGAGTTTGGCAAGAGTGAGAGGCAGTGGTGGGAATCAAGGGCTGTCCTTAACACCAAAGTAGCTGCATTTTTCCAAGAAATTCGTAAAGACTCCAAACCCAATTTGAATAAAGCAAAGGCATCTGTCTGTCTAAAGATACAAGCAGAAACCTATCAGCGTGGACAGTGCCACAGCTATAGCAGAGCTGAGAAGCTACATAGCACAGAGATTTCCGAGGGGGTGCTGGGGTAGAGCAGAGGAGAGAAAAAATTAAGGAGTGAGAGGAGGCCCTTTCAGAGGACACAGCAGTAGAAACTATTTATTACTCAGTACTAATGCATTCAATAACTCAATGACGGCTGTGCTGGTACCATGTGGATCAGATGAGTATCAGTCCTAGCAAACAAGAACAGTTTTCTTTCTTCCTTCCTTTTCTTCCTTTCTTTCTTTTCTTTTCTTTTCTTTTTTTTATTTGACAGAGATCACAAGCAGGCAGAGGCAGGCAGAGAAAGAGGAGGAAACAGGCTCCCCGCTGAGCAGAGAGCCTGATGCGGGGCTTGATCCCAGGACCCCGGGACCATGACCTGAGCTGAAGGCAGAGGCTTTAACCCACTGAGCCACCCAGGTGCCCCACAGGAACAGTTTTCTTGTATTAAACTCTCTAAATTCCAAAATGTGGAGCACAGGTAGGGCATACCAGAGAATTTAAGGACAGTAATTAATTAAACTGACTATAATGATCAAGGGGGGGAAGATAAGGCAGGCTAGCTTTAATAGCTAGAAGAAATTACTTCAATAATGTTAACTCAAGAGAAGGAAAAAGAAGAGGTTTGGCTAGAAGATCTGAAATTCATATTTCTGTAAAGAGTTAATATACCTGGTTTTCTGGGACTTGTAACAGAATGCTAGGGTGATAGGTCAATGGCAGCAGCACTCAGAAGAGCATCAGGATCCTCAGATATTTACTAAAGGTTTCTGAGGGGTCACAGAGATCACAACCTGTAACCCGGAGAACACGGCTATCTGAGCAAGATGAGTAACCTCTCTACATTCCAGACCTTTCTGCACTTTCCTGACTTTCTAGCCTTAAAAGACACAGAAATGTCAGAGACTGACTTTGGGCTTTGATCTTGAGCTGGAGGAATCTAAGACCATCAGGAAATACAGTGTAGGACATTGATGGCCGCTGAATCAACCAAGTTCCAGCTCTCATGACTTGACAGATCTGGCCTATGCAGGATGCGCATGACTATTGTCACAAACACTGAAGGGTCAGTATGACAGCGAAGAACTGGGAAAGCATAAGTGTTTTACTCTATGAAGGCGGCTGGACAATCAACAGCATGTCCATTCAGTGCGATGTATACGGCCATTAAGATAATCTTTGTAAAGACACTGTAATTTTTTAATATACATAATGAAAAAGGAGGATATAAAATTACCTGTACAGTATGATGGCAACTAACAACAACAAAACACCTACAGTCATAAAAACCACCAAAACATTAATAATATCTGGGTGTGGCATTCCTTCACTCTCCTATTTATTAGTATTTTCCCAACTTACTTTAAATAAGCATGTATTAACATAATGAATTAAAAACAATAATGTGTCTTGGATGAAATACACATACTTACATGGATTCTATAGGTAGTAAATGTGGTCTCTGGAGATGAATACCTTTTGGCTTCAAATTAGAAGTCATGATACTTTGTATTCTCTTCTTAGACTTTCCCTTAAACAAAGGCCAATATTCATGTGTGTGTGTGTGCATGTGCATGTGTGTGTGTTGGGTAGTGAGGGGGCTTCTTTTAAAAATGCACATATTTCTGGGGTGGCATCTCCATGGACTGGTTTGAAAAGGCACTCATGATTCATTCAGGGTGTTTCTGAGATTCTTCAAAAGTCTAAGACGAATCATGGCAGCTATTAGGGTCCCACATGGATTACTAGCAAGCCAAAGATAATATTATCTCAAAATTGACTTTTACCTTGATAAGTTTTATTATTTTTTATAAGAAATACATGGTAATCCACACAACACGTTGGCATAGCATCACTGAGGTGGAAAATATTTTCACTCCATGTAAGGGTGAGGCCGAGGCTTGGGCAAGATAAGTAATTCTCTCAGGGCCATGCAATTAAGAAAGGAAAAAAAGCAGGATCTGAACTGTGTGCTCTCTGACATCAAGGTCTGTGTCTTTGACCATGTCCTGTACTGCCTGCATTTTTGGACAGGAGGAATATATACCTAGATACCTTGGAAGTCAGTAGTCCTCACAGACCAAATTTCTCTGTCAATGTTTGCTCTAGACCAATACCAGAGAAGTCAAGCCATTTTCAGGAACACCCAGACACAGATTAACTAGTGCAGTTTCTTATACTGGCCACTTCAGATACCTAAATGAACCCTATCGTAGAAGCTACAGGTAAAAGAAAATGAAGATATCATTGTCTGATGGCTCTCTTTTGATTAAATCAGCTTTAAAATGTCACCTCCTTGCACACATAAAATTCACTCCATCCTTGTTCTGTTTCAAATTTGCTAATTTATTTAAGAGAACTAATCATATCTAACTCTAACATCTACTCTGAAAGACTTAACATGACTTGCTGCCCAAAAGGAAACATATTCTGATCTAAAACAATTAAATGGAATAGAATAATATTCTGGTTTAAAATTCACTTGCTTAACTTCCGTGGCTTTCTGACCTAAAAAAAAAAAAAAAAAAAAAAAGAAAGGAAAAGAAAATTAATTTTTAATTATAATTTTTATAACTTAATAATCAGGAGGCACCTCCACCACGCTCATCCAGGAACCAGAGACATAGATATCCTGATCCCAGCAACACAAGCAAAGCCCCTGTGATCTCGATTCTCAAGTCCACTGAATTCTTGGGTGGAGGAGGGATATAGTAATGCAATTATGAGGGGAGCCCTACATTATCTCTTAACAAAATTCAGAGGGAGAAAAAATGTGTGCAGCTGTAACGCTAAAACTCTAAGTGACGGCTTTTGCAGAATGAGAACTATGCTGGCACGAGACAAGGCAACATGAAAAATCATGGACTAAATCTGAGTGCAAAAATCTATGGTGAAATGGATTTCATCACAAAACACCTTTCCAAAGGAAGAGCTAAATTCTAGAGGCCTTGGAGAATCACTGCAATCCAGATGGGATGACACTTCAAAGAAGAACCTACAGAGAAAAATATTTCACAAAATAGGAATGAATGAAAGCAGCTTATGGGGTTTCTATTGGGTTTTGGCCTCTGCAAAATAATCTATTTTCAGAAAACCTAAAGAAACTAAGTCCAAAAAGACTTCTCTTTGTTGTTTTCTGTTTAAGTGTCCAGGTAAAACTAGTTCTTCCTGAGGAAGCAGCAAAAATACAAAAAGAAAGACTCGGGAAACACAAGTTGGGTCTTTACACAATAGTGTTTAAAATCTACCAATGGTAATTCGAATGTGTCCATCTAATCTTTGAACTGTCTGTATGGTCGTGTAGGATCTGCACAATTTTGATGTATTATCTTATTTCAACTTCCTAGCAATCCTGGGAGGTTGCAGGACCTCATTAGACCCATTTCATGGATGATGGAAATGACACAGAGAGAACAAAGGGCTTACTCAACGGCTAACTGCAAATGGCAGAATCTGAACTTAAACACCCATGTCCTTGCCGTACGTGAGCCCAGGACAAGCATGATGAGTTTGCTCGGCAGCCAGCCTGCTCAGATTTAAAATCTGAGCTCTTCTGAACTGGAGACTGTACCTCATCTCTCTGTGACTCAGTTACTTTACCTATAAAGTGGAGACAAGGACAGGGCTGTCGTGAGGATAAAGTGATTCAATATGTCCAAAGTGCCTGGTGCCCAGTAAGTCCTATCATTAACTACGTACAGATATTTGGTTCCATCTCCCCTTTTAAACATAAAAATGTTTTTGTGAAATTATGTCCCCAATATTTATATCTGGCTATGTCCAAACTCCCAAAGTACTATGTATGCAACATCATTATCAAGTTAGCATCTGATCCCAAGCCAGATTCTCAATGCTCTGTGATCCCGATATACCCCTGTTCTTATAGTTCACCATCCCTTCTGTTGGGTAATTGGTTGTAGTCATGCTTATAGTACCACTCAGATGGAATGGGCTCCGTTACCTTCCCATTCACTGACAGTGTAGACATAATCTTAGAGCAAGAGCTGCCTGAATTATGCCAACTCATCCAGACCCAGAAGAGGCACTTTGCAGAATACTGTAGATTAAAAATAAATAAATAAAAGGTCCCCTTTCCTCCTGATCACAGTTTTTATCTACTGTCACAAGTGCAACCTAGTTATTACTCTTTATTGCAGAGACCATATCATCTGAAAATATTTTCTATAAAGAATGAGGCCTTGCAGAACCTACCAGTTTGGTCATCTTAATCACACTGAATTTCAACTCCCAGAAACTAAGCGTTGGAAACAAAATATTCCTTGGAGAGCTCGTTGTCACTTGCTATTTCTGATGAATGAATAGTCATTATTCTCTTTAAATTTTAGTATATTCAGAGGAAATAGCTATACTGTATGAGCTAATGAAATGTGCTACATGAACAACATACTTTTGAAAAAGCTGAAGCTTAGAGTTTGCTTTTAGAATTATCATAACTTCATTTGCCAGAGGTTTAAGATACAGATAATGATAGTTGTAGGCATTAAGTATTAATGAGGTGTTATGTGATGTTCCTAGCTTGCAGCCAGTCAGTGAAAATGCTCAATAAATATGTATTCCTTCCCCTTCACTGCTTGCCACCCCTCCACACACACTCAAAGGCCTGGTAAGAATGGTCTCAGCTGCATCAACTCCTCCCTCCTCCTCAAAGTGTGGTGGCTGGACCAGTAGCAGCTCTGGGGAGCTTGTTAGAAATGCCAATGGCCCCACTTCACAGAACTTGGATCAGACTCTGCATTTTTAAAATGATTCCAGGTGATTCCCATGCACATGAAAGTTTGAGAGGCCCAGGGCGACAACTCTATGGGACATTTATTTGCAATTTTCTCCTTTACTGGAGGGACCATTGAAGGAATGACACCTACTGGCTGTCTAGTGGGCAGGTAAAGTCAAGATTAGGCCAAATTTGATAGTCAGAACTAGGATCCACGTCGGCAACCATTCTAGAACTAAAGACAGCCAGTCTCTCCCTGATTTGCCCTACTGTCTCTTGTTATTTACTTATGAAAGCTTGAAAAAGCAGATGCGGCCTCACCTGCCACCACTCAGAACCATAAAAGAGTGAGTCATCCCGTCTCCACCATTTGAAGAGCTGCATTGCTCCTCGATTCAAGCTGGGTGAGCCCAGGAATGAATGAAAGGCTCAGGTCAATCAGCCCTCTGTGAAACCGGGCTTAGAAAGCAAATTCTAATGTCATGGGCTCCTTGGACAGAATTAAGAAGTGTCTAGAGATGGGGTGCCTGGGTGGCTCAGCCATTAAGCAATTTGCCTTCGGCTCAGGTCATGATCTCAGGGTCCTGGGATCGAGCCCCGCATCAGGCTCCCTGCTCAGCGGGGAGCCTGCTTCTCCCTCTCCCCCTGCTTGTGTTCCCTCTCTCATTGTGTGTCTGTCATACAAATAAAATCTTAAAAAAAAAAAAAAGTGTCTAGAGATTCCAACAACAGCAAAAGAAGAAGAAGAAATAAAGACAGAAAAAAAAAAAAAAAAGAGGAGGAGGAAAATAACTTACTGAATCCATCTAGTTGTGGCAATACTCAATGCAGAAAAGAAAGTCCGAATCTGTTTAATTGACTGATACTGTCAATTCCGAAAAACGAGTTAGCGAATAAGAAAGTTGGAATGGGATCCCTGAGGATAAATTACTCTCAAAGAGAGAAATGGGAGCGGCAAGAACACACGTTATATCTCAGGGGAGTCAGTCACTACCATTGTACCAGCCCTCTGGTCACTCTGTTTTGGGCCAGAAAATGTGTTTTAAAATTGAATGTAATTCAGGAAGCACCAATTGGGCTGTGATTATGTACGTGGATGGTGGGAATTTCAGCCATGGAGGTGATTCCTTCTGTTCCCTCAGGAGCTCACGGTGTGCATTGACGGCAAGCATCTATTACAATCTTTGGGGGGAAAAAAACAATATTTTCATGCATCAATACCCTACTTCAGTCAGCGGGGAAAGGGCAAAGCATGGAGTTTGGGGTTCAGAAAGCACTCGCCAGGTAATGGGACCCCTAAGGAGAAGTCCCCGATGATACAAAAAATGAAATATTAAATGCTTTAATTATCTCCTTGACATTTAAGTCTTTTTCAATCCCTTTCACATAAGCTACTGATCTGTGCATGTTCTGGAAGCCTACAAAGAAGGTAAGGAGGTGCTTTTCCTCCTAACTGAAGAGAAAAAGCTCTGCAGCTCAGAGCCTTCAAATGAGTGAGTCATGCTTCCATAGCTTGGAACTGGCAAAAGAAAAAGAATGTGAACTTGGATTCTGTTAACTCAATTCTGTTAACTCAATCTAGGTCTTTGTCTACTAGCCCATGCTAAGTACTAAGTTGCATACAAAGCATATCCACATAACTTACCTCGCTCTAATTTTGATCTTTAGTTACCCTGTGGAGAAAGCAACAGGGGTGATTGATTCTGATTTTCAGATGGGAAACTTGTCCAGTGGCTCTCAGTAATGGGTCACCAGGACTGAAAACCCAGTCTTTGGGTTCCCCGACTGGGGAGCTTTCTCCTCTACTTGCTTGATGTGAGTATTCTCGGCAATTTATTTCCTCCTCTTCTTGGAAACCTGGGTTGACTATATTCCACAGCTTTCCCCATAATGAGGGGTAGCCATTTGACTGAATTCCGGCCAGTGGAATGGGTATGCAAAGAATACGTGCCCCTCATAAAGCTCGGCCTACACAAGTATCCCATGCACACTCCTCTAAACCTCTTTGCTCCTGGCTGGCTGGAAGGGTGAACCGTAGCAAACACAGAAGCCATGTGTTGGTGGTAATAGAGCCATAGTCGCCTGAGGTCCCTGAACAACTCCTGGTGGCAAGTTACCTTTCCCTCCCACCTTCCCTGGACAACATGTGATTAAGAAATAAAAGTTGGGTTGTGTTGAGTCATGACATGTTTAGGCCAATTTGTTCAAATGGTGAGATTATCATGGCTATGATACACAACAAGCCTCTCTGGATGTCAGCTCATTTGGGGCAGCAGCAGCAGCAGCAGCAGCAATGTGAGTATTGCTCTGTTTCACAGGGACGATCAAATCCTCCCCTGAAGTGACTGTTCAGAGTGCTCATAAATCACAGAACCAAAATAACGTGGGGAGATGGGCACCCAGGCACAGCCATTGGGAGGCAGTGTAGAGAAGCAGAGGAGAGTAACTCCAAGAGCAGTCCTTAGTCTCGGGCTCACTCTGTCATTCATTAGCTGTGCAAGCTCTGGCTGGTCCCTCGGTTTCTGAGTCTTGGTTTCCTCATCTATAAAATGCTGATAATATGCAACAATGATGGGATGGTGAATTTTAAGCCATGTCACAATTTAAGTTAATGCTTGGCATAGACCCTGGCCCAAACAGGAAGCCCAGTAACTAGTAGTCATCATGAACATTTTGCGCATGCACTGTTGGGCTTCTCTGTCCCCACAACACAACTAGAATTGCAGCTGAAGGTAACATGGGTAATTAGTAATAAAAAGGCAGAGATATGGGCTCTGCTTCATTTGGTATTCTCAAGAGGACACAGCTACAAAGGACAGTTAAAACCATTAAAAGATACAGGTAGCTGCTGTTGATGCAAACAGGGCATATGAGTTAGTGAAATGAACCCAAGTATATTTGTCTCCAGAACTACTGGGTTTTACTCATAATCCTAGGTCAACCTGTCAAGTAAATCTATTTATCAGCAGAATGCCTTAGTCATGCAATTGTAGCAGGCTCTAGATTGGATTCTACTAATAGTCTTCATAAACAAAGCAGCATGTAGCTCAAGATAAGGACATTATTATGCCTCTCAAAGGCTTTAAGAGAACTCCAGAGGGTTAGCAAGAATTACAATTCCTTCTCCATTGGTCACTGGCTTTAAAGATAGGGTCATAATGTTTGCTCTATGACTACAGGCTTATTTCTCTCATTACTTTCTCTGCCTAGTAATCTTGAAACTACTTTGGAAAGTTTCCATTTACCGTAATGTTTAGTGAATATAAAACATAGACACACAGACACTAGATGGGTAGCACAGGGCTACCATTACTTCAACCCTGATCGACCCTTCGCAAAAATAAAATGTGCCCGTATAAAACTACAGCCATGCAGTAAGTGATTTTCAAGTTCCATTGCATTCCAAATTCTCATTATTCTCTTATTTGGTACTGCATTTTAAAAATGACAATCGTGGGGTGCCTGAGTGGCTCAGTCAATTAAGTGGCTGGCTCTTGGTTTCGGTTCAGGTCGTATCTCAGGGTTGTGGGACTGAGCCCCTCCTGGGGCTCTGTGATTAGCAGGGAGTCTGCATGAGGATTGTCTCTCTCCCTCTCTCTCTCTTTCCTTCTTTCCCTCCCCCCACTCATGTGCGCACTCTCTCTCTCTAAAATAAATAAATCTATAAAAAAATGACAATCACTAAATCCAAATGTATCTAGTTATACTATACGTTATCGGTTAGGTTCATTCACACTGACAGCAAGTACATTCTTCTTGGGATTGTCAAACCATCGGGAGTTGCCTTTCCTGCCCGCAGAATAAAACGGAATGATTAGATCTCAAGGAATCCTCAAAGATTTGTTGTTGTCATTTTTACCATGTTTCTCAGCCACATCCCTTGTAGGAATTTGTGCATTCAAACTGACACATGGCCGGCTGTGAGAGAATGCTTTGGGGCAACACTGACAAAATGCCCACTGCCCCAGAGCAGAGCCAACAAGGGCCACTGGCCAAAGACTGGATGCTTCTGCTTCTGAGTGGTCTCATTTCTATCCCCTCTTCTCCAGACTCATGGCCACCGCCGGGCCTGGTGCTGTTCTGTCTTTAACACCTCTACCAAATCTTCCCTCTTCACCGAAAGTCCAGGCCTCAAAGTCAGAATCATCAGCAGGTGAAAGTAACTAACAAGAAATGACTTTGTTTTATTTCTATAGTATTGGATCCTGAGGTTAAACTTCTATTTATGAGAAGTACTACTCGTTTTCCATAAGGGAGTTGTGTAAGTATTGATAGAGACACATATGGACATATATTCTTTATAGATATATTTAAGTAAAAAATAAGTCCATTTAGGGCACCTGGGTGGCTCAGTTGGTTAAGTGTGTACCTTTGGTTCAGGTCATGATCCCAGGTCCTGGGATCAAGACCCTCATGGGGCTCTCTGTTCATCGGGGAGCCTGCTTCTCCCTCTGCCCCTCCTCCATGCTTCTGTGCTCTTTCTCTCTTTTACACTCTTTCTTCCAAATAAATAAAACCTATGAAAAAATAAGTCCATTTAAAGAAATATATTATGAAATTATATTCAAAAATCATGAAGATATAAGCTAATGACTGACTAAAGTTAGGAAATGAATGGCAACATGAGCCTCCCAATGTGATGGAGGGTCGTGGTTTCTGCTTTCCTGTGGGCACTTGGTGCCCACCAGTGCTCTGTTCATTAAAAAAACAGTAGAATAAAACATCTGCAAAGAGGAGTTGGAGAGGCTGCTGGGAGCCTCTGCTTTCTGTTTAACATACACAATTGGCAGTTTTAGGAAGCAGCCTTTTGGAGATAAGTGAGTCCTGAAGTGTAAGCTCTCATTTCTTTTTCAGCAGAACCACAGTGGCTGGAAGGCAAGCCACACCTGCCCAGGGCTCACATTTGCCCAGGCTCACCTGCCACCACATGGCCTCCGTGGCCACAGTGGCTGTAGCCCCTCTTCAAGGGCAGGGCAGGTATCCTGCAAGAAATGGCAGCTGTAGGGCACCTGGTTGGCTCAGTTGTTAAGCATCTGCCTTTGGCTCAGGTTGTGATCCCAGGATCCTGAAATCGAGTCCTGCATCAGGCTCCCTGCTCGGTGGGGGGTCTGTTTCTCCCTCTCCCACTTCCCCTGCTTGTGTTCTCTTTCTCATTATGTCTCTCTTTGTTGAATAAATAAATTAAATGTTGAAAAAAAAAAAGGGAAATGGCAGCTGCTTTGTCCAAGGAAAATGTGCTTTTTTCCATTCAATAATGTGCATTATTAAATGTGGAGCAAATTTTTTTAAAAAGATTTTATTTATCTATTTGACAGACAGAGATCACAAGTAGGCAGAGAGGCAGGCAGAGAGAGAGGAGGAAGCTGGGTCCCCACGGAGCAGAGAGCCCGACGCGGGGCTCGATCCCACGACCCCGGGATCATGACCGGACCCGAAGGCAGAGGCTTTAACCCACTGAGCCACCCAGGTGCCCTGGAGCAATTTTTTTTAAGAGGTCAAAAATAATAGGTTTGGTGGTGATGGTTGTTTTCTTTTCTCTCTAAAATGGTTCCCTGGACAGCAAGGCAGTGCACATACCACTCATTCAGCCAAGTTGCAAATGACAACTTCAGGTCTACTACCCCTGTATTCCTCACTCTCCTGCTAGAGTCTTGGTTCCTGTCCTGGGACCCCACTCTCATCAGGAAGAAACTGGGCTCACAGGCAAATACTTAGGGGACAAGGCACCCAACAGGACTCTGTGAAAGAAAAGAGTTTTCTTCTCTCTTTTACCATAGCCGAGGGGAGGTTAAAAATATAACAAAATGGTCCCATTTATCAACAAAAATTAGTTCTGCCAGCCAGAGGAGGACTTGTGAACCAAATGCCACTTCACAACGGTTTAAGAAACATATGACCTGGATAATCACCTCAATTCTGTCTCCCATAAAATGGGGTTCTTTTATGTGACCCGAACATCAAAGGGATATTATTGTAAGAAACATTTAGATGATATCTTTAAAATGCTTGTAGTTCTCAGCGGGGGGAAATGGTATCTGGGGGGAGACTATAAAATAAAGCATCCAAAAAAATGAATGAAAACAAAGACTTGTCTGCAATGGTTACCTTTACCTAGGAAACTACATCTAAGATTTCATCCACCTGGTAGCCAAGCCCCTTTACAGCATATAATGACCCTGGGTGATATTATCTCCTGCTATTTATTCCACGAACGCCTCCAGGCCACAGCGAAAAAAACAAACAGAGCAACAACAACAACAATAATCTTTGCACCTTCCCACTACAGGCTTTCTCATCTCTGTATTTGCCTACCCTGGTCCTGCTCTCTGGAACATCGTCCTTTTTCCCTGCTGGGGACGTCTTTGCTCTTTCATTTTCCTCTGAAGTACTTCCAGAGGATATCCACATTTCTCGGCAGCATTTATTATACTAATCTTATTGTATAGCTGTGTATCAGAACCACCTGGCAGAGAAACTACTGATGGCTTAGCCCTAGCCTTAGCAATTCCGATTTAACGTGTGCAGAGTGTAGGTGGAACTTAGAGGATTTTAGAACCTCTCCAGAAGTTTCTGGCATATAGTGAAGTTTGAGAACCACTGATATACATACTGACAGTCTTCTCCAGGCCTCTGCTATTGGACCGTGAGCTTCTTATGTTTGCCCACCTTGGTACAGAAGGATGACAAGCCTCCTTTTCAACATTCTGAACGGATCTGGCCTAGACTAAAAACCTACGCTGGTCTCGTTCCAGAACCTCTACATTTCTGACGGATTTTCGGTCTGATCCTATGATACTATTGTGCAGATTACTGGAAACAGACCACCAGGAGTAGGAAGGCATCGCAATTCAGCCAGGCTGTGGACTGCTTCTGCATTTAGGAAATGTATCATACAGGTTCTTAATTAGACATGGAAAAAATAGCCATCTGGTGCCACCAAGTATGGACACTGCAAACTTTTTCTCCGATATCCACATGATATAATTTGCCTTTTAATGAACTAAATGCCACCCAGGAGATGAACTGTTGTTTTCAATATGGTGGCTTTCAGTATGGCCGCTCCTAACTATTTCATGACACGCACCTGGCTATAGTCTGTTCTCAAAAACAAACAGCTCAGAGTGGGTTATATTATAATTCATAGTAAAATCTAACACCTGGCTCAGAGCAGTAATCAAATAAATGATTTAATGGTCTAAAACACTCAGCACGATCAACAGCTCTCAAAATCTCTGCTAGACCTCAGGTTATCTTACTGTTGTTTAAAGGACACTGTCAGCTTTCTTCTCTGTGAGTTCTTCTTCCTGACAGTTTACATGTTTTGTTTTATACTCCATCTCTCTCATCTTCCCAGAGGCTTAAATCAGTGAGAAATGGCATGTCAGCTTCTCCTAAAACATTACTAATGACAGGCCAATTTCTGCAACATCTGAACTTACATGTATATCCAAGCCCATCTTTAAGAATATTTCAAATCAGTCTTTCCACTGTCTTTGTTACTCTGCCTGAAGAAAAATGACAGGAATTCTAGATTTCATGGAGAAATTGCCCAGATATAGGCTGTGGCTAACAGAAGTTGGCTGAACTGAGTATCAGGGAGGTGCAAGTCATTTTCCTTTCATTAATTCTCAATATCTTCTTCCTAGCTCATTTTTCCCTTCCCCACCTATATTTATTTATTTTTTTAATACACTCTGTTAAGCATTTTTGTTCTCTCTTCCTTAGTCTATTCCCTGACATCTCGTTCTTTTTTTTTTTTTTTTAATCTCACAAGCTCAGCCTCTGGTTTTGAGGTGATCTCTCTCTATGTGTGAATCTGTGGGAATGCTCTCATCCCTTCACGTCCTCCTTGACCCTGGCCATGTCCTGCTCGAGTGGCAATGGAAACAGCAACCCTCTCCAGAAGCCGATTCCAGTACATTCCAGATACAGGCTTATGCCAAAATAAAATTGTGCATAAAGAGGGACAAAAACTGGGAAGGGAAAAAAACCAGAAAAAAAGCCTGAAAATACTGTTTGGCATGGTGAAATTTCAGGAGATGCTTTGTTTACTTCCCTAGTGTTGTGGTAACTTTGTCATGGCAGTATTTTATAGTAGAAATTTGAAGTTTCAAATAAAAAAGTATGCACTTTTTAAAAAGTTGACTTTAAGTCTTTAAAATGTCCATGAGTTGTTTAAAAAAAAATAAAAAGTGGGGTCGGGGAGTGGGTAATTCAAAGAATGAGACAGAAAATAGTGAGTATCTTTGTGGAGGCATTCTTAGTATGTGGATGTAGAAAACTCGCCCATCCTCCTTGTGCACACTTGACTCCATGAACTAACGCGTTTCTACATCTTCCTTCCCCCAAGGACCATCTCTTTCATTCTCAAGGGCTTTGCGCTGACGCTCTTCTCTGAACCCTCTGAAACCCTGCATTTAATTCCCCAGCTCTTCTGTGCGACTCCTTCTGCTTCTGTCTTCCACCCTGCTTCACAGCTGTGCGGTGACATCTAACACTTCCCGGCAGCATGTGCTGGAAGGAGCAGGTGCCAAAGCCGTGGCGTCTGTGAGAAACGGAGAGGACCCCGTGAAGGGTCGGCCTCTGCCTCACCGGGCCCAGCTGTCCTTCTTCCCTGGCTCCAGGGACAAGGCAGGTCCAGATAGTCACACTGGTATTATCATTTTCTCACCTATTAAACTGCCTTTTTTTTTTTTTAAAGAATTCATTGAACTAATACATATTGAAGGTCCTAACCATAGTAACTTTTCAACAAATGTTAATTTTTATTATATACCCCCTTCTGAGTTAGGCCTCTACGCTGAACCAACGGGTAGAAAATTGGGGGGCAATTTTTCATTGAGAGCAAGTCTGGGCAAAAAGGCACTTCTGTAACCCGTCTGAAGGTCTGCTCATTCTCCCCACTCAGATGAGCTCCAGAGAGAAGAAAATAAATGAAAGGTCTCTGTGGGGTGTATGATGACACTTTGTTCATTCATTCACTTAACAAATATTTACTGAGCATTGACTATATGTCAGACTATCTTCGTGATGGCTAGGATACAGCACTGTTAAAGCAAATTTCCTGGCCCCATGGAGATTGAGAGTAACAGAGAAGACAAATACTAAACAAGTGAGTTAACACACACACACACACATAAATATAATATGCTCACATATAATATGTCAGGGGATGATGAGTGCTATGGAGAAAAACAATCTGGGGTAAGCTGATAGAGAGTGGGGGCAGGGGAGTGACTGCTCATTGTAGATGCTTGCTCAGAGGAATCTTATCTAATAAGATGATATTGAGTAGAACCTTCTCTGGGGACCTCCTAGGAAATTGTTCTTCAGTAAAACAAACACATGTGACACATAAGAATTCACAGTATATATGACTCTGGGACTATACCATTCTTATCATACCCCTTCTCTACATGAAAAATTATTTTCAATGATAATTATGAATTGGGACAAATATATTTGTGTCATGTAAATATGTATTAAAATAGGCACGGACCAAACAAAACCAAGTACTCTGAAGTATCCAAATGTTACCAACAAACCAACAAACAAAAACCATAAGTGCTCACAGAGGATGAAAGAATTATGGTAACTCCTTATGATCATTGTTCTCTACTTCTAATTCTGAATCTATTATTTAAATGTGGAATACATGATACCATAGGGGCTGGGGACACAAGTCTGTCTGAAGCAAGGGAAGGATCCCAGATCTGTTAAGTTCTTTTTATTAAGTGGACCCCTGAGGCCATGTGTGCTAGTCAGCATATTGGGACTTCTCCAAATGAACATCCATGTATAATTCAGCATTTATTAGATAATAATAATAATATGCTAATTTGAAGTTTACATATATTACTAACATTTAACAGTAACCATAGCAACACATATTTTGGGGAAGAAAGAGTGTTTTATCACTGACGTTGTTTAGACGTGCTAGTGTTTGGTGATAATAATAAGCAGAACTCAGTGGCTTTTATGACAGTTTCAAATCCTCTGTGCACCTGCTTAATGCCTGTCCCCAGGGTATGTTACTTTCCCTGTCCCACCCTGGACACACCACGGATGGGATGAGCTGTGTAATCCCTCTCTCCTCACTTCCAGATCTAAGTGTGACTCTGCCTTCAAAATATGTTTCACACACTCCTTCATGGATGCCTTATAGGCTCTGGAATACAACAGTCCATATCTTTCAAGTAAAGTGAAATGACAGAGTTACCGAGGCTCAGCAGGAAAGCCTGCTTGATGCCTATATAAATGAAGCCACTCAGTCTTTGTGTTTATCAGAAAGAGCATTACCTCCCTCTTGAGAGCAGGCAACAGATATTGACTGAATATTTATAATATGTAAGATGGCAAGCTAAGCAGTGAATAGGGGTTCACAAAGTTATGAGACATGGTCTTGGAACCTAAGACATAGATCGGACATGGTTTAGAAAAGGCAAAAAACATAGGCCAAATAAGCTTATTAAAAAGGAGGGACTACTTAATTAGGCGTGGTCAAGGCAAACATCTGCATTAAGGTTTGACCCAAGCCTCAAAAGGAGGCAATGAGGGGAGCCTAGATGGCTCAGCCGGTTGAGTGTCTGACTCTTGATTTTGGCTCAGGTCCTGAAATCAACCCCATGTTGGGCTTGCACTCAACTCAAAGTCTGCTTGTTCCTCTCCCTGCCCCTCTGCCTCTCCACTCTCTCTCTCTCTCTTTCAATCTGCAGTAAATAAATAAAATCCTCTTAAAACAAAGGATGCAATGACATGGATGAGTAAAAGGAAGAGGAGAGAGGAAATCTTCAGTGAAGACTATATCGGGGTGTAGAAAATGCAGTGTGTTAAACAGTCAAGCAACAGTTTTGATGATCTCCAACACGAGCGTTGAGATGCACCATGAAATTTATTAGGGGAAATAGAATGGGGCCAAGGGTGACCTTGAAAGCCAGGTTAAGGAGTTTGACTTTATTGACAGCCAAGGGTCACCACATGCTTTAAGCAAGGCAGTAACCTCATCAAAGTGGTATTTTAGAAAAATGAATCTGGCGGTGATATGAAGGGCTGAGGTAAAGGAAGAGGGGGAAAAAAGGAGCAAATTTGGATACAGACATGAAGTGATAAAAGAATGTGAGGAAATTCTCCTTCAAATATAATGGAATATATGACATTAGACAAAGAGTCAAACATCACAAAATGAAAACTCAGAGTTTGTATTAAATTTTAATTTGGGGAACGTGAAGATACAGGTCTGGGGAAAATAATCACACAATTGGCATCTACTCAAATTCCCTTATATTTGCTGACATGGTTACTGGAGCTAAAGATCCTGAACTACATTCCCACAGGAACAATATAGAAAAGTCAGAGGGGCAAAGAGTTCTTTTTGAACACTAGAGCTCAAACGTTAGTTTCTCCACAAAAATGAGCAGAAGCTTTCCATCCTCAAACACAAGCGAACAAACAAAAGAATCACTCGCATGAAACTCCAATAAAATTCTGTCTGGTGGTTGGCCCCACTTGGGACAGCCCAGCCTTAAATCAGCTGATATAATATGAAACCCTTCAGAAATGTAAGGTCTACCTTCTATTTCTAATTCTTTTCTTGAAAACATAAGTGGCTTCAATTATAAACACACACACACACACACACACACACACACCGAAATTAATCCTCCAAATGAGCTCTATTTCAGGGCTGCATTTAATTTGCGATTTCTCCTGTGCTAATCCACCTCTCCTCTTTAAATAAAGCTCCCTACAAGAAATCTTCAGCTCTTCATTTGTGAGCTGTCTTAAGGGAGAGATGCAAATTTAAGACAGAATAGACAGTTGGTATATTGGTTTTCATTACAAATAATTTTCCGAATTTAAGGTATGGTCCATATTACAAATTTCATGTCCATGTTTCAAATCACTCAATTTCAAAATAATGTAATTGAAATATTATGCATCAAGCATCAAAGTCTTTGTGCTACCAAAAAAAAAAATTTTTTTTTTTCAGTAGACATGAGCATTTGTGTGAGGATTTCTCTTGGGAGAAAAAATGCTCCTATCCTAGGAGATGAGGGCAGGATTCTGACCTTCTGGGGAAGGGAGAGGAAGAAACAGACTGGATATTCAATCTCCTTTTCTGAGTCAGTTTATAAAAATCCTTGCACTTTGAGAAACAGGGAGTAGAATACCCATGTTGAGAGCCACAGGTGAAGTCATTTTTCCCAACATTTTTCAAGATTTGGTTTCGGTTTCTTAAACTAGAGATTTCAATTTCCACTGAAACTTAAAGAAGCCCTTTTAATTTCCTGGGCAAATGCAGAGAGAGTCGGGAGGGGAAAACGCAAGCAGCCCTATAAATGGTGTCTACAAGGTGGCAGAGAGAGAGGGGTTTTTACCGTGAAATCAGCATCGTTCCCTGCCTGATTCAGTCTCCATCAGGATGGTTTTCACACTTAAAAAAACTATCTTTCTAAACATCATGAATAATGGATGGAGATTTCTGAAACCCCTTCCTTTCCCTCCACAATTTAAATCAAGCTCTTTCAAAGCCAACATACTACATCTTGATTGAAGCCTGTAAAGGTTATAAATAGTAAAGGTTGAAAATTTTCCACAAAGGTAGGTAGATGAACAACAACAAAAATCTCCTAATACCATCAATACACAGGCAAGATGTACTCAGCAGCTCATTGTCAACACTGTCCTCCACCACTGCACTGACATTGTGAAAAAATGCAAGGAACAAAAAGGGTCTGGGACCCCACCGTGCTTGCCTGCAAGCTGAAGCCTCTGCATTATCCTGACTTCTCAGAACCAGATGTATGATGCCATTTTCTTGAAGCTGAACTTGGCCCAGGAAGCTGTGTGGAACTAGAATTCCTGATACAGTCTCCCTCTGACGCTAGCCATTGTTTGAATGCTGCACACTCAGTGCACTCTAGAGGATCGAAGCTTACACCTGTAAACTGCTCACTGAGTACCAATTTCCAAGCTGGAGGAATTTTTTTTTTTTCTCTTGCTTTGAATTCCTCTAGGTTTTATGCAAAACTCTTGCCAATGTCACAAACACAAGATCTTAACAGAGAAGGCTACTGAGACTATGAAAAGGATACTTCAGGCTAGGGCAATGGAAGGGGTACTTCATGGATGAGGTGGAGAAGGCTTACTATTCTTATAATGTTATTTGCATGGGGTTAAATTTCTAAAGGACTCTCAGAAACCTGGCCATCCGATCTGCAGAATAACCCTGTGAGGCCGTTCCACCTCTCAGGGAGTCTCCAGTGAGTTTCATGAAATAAACACGTATTGAGCCACCAGTGCGTACCAGGTGTTGGTAGGCCCGTGATAGTCAAGACCTTTGCTGCCCTGGAGCTCTGGGCTGAGTGTGAGAGGCAGATAAATCAACACGAAACACAAATGAATCACCTAGATAACGTAAGATAGTGAGAGAAGCCGTGAAGAGAATCCAGGAGGGCCATGTGTTAGAGATAAGGAGACCGTTCTCAGGGGTGATGCTCAAGCTGAGAACTGAAAGAAGCGAGGAGCAAGCGATGGGGTGATCTGAGGGAGGGTCGTGTCAAGTGGAAGGAAGTGCAGCAACTTTGAAGCAGGGACCTGCTTGGCATGTCCTGCAAACAGCAGAAAGGCCAGCACGATGGATGCGAGCTTTGGAGAGAATGGTAAGAGGTGGTTTGGGGAGGTGGGAAGGGTCTCCCTCCTCGGAAGTACATGACCATGTATAAAGAAACAAGATGGAGGAGGGGGAAGAAACGGGGCTCCTATTTATTGAGTGTTTACTACGGGCTAGGCTTTGAGCCCAGTTCACAGTCGTAAGTGTTGGGGGCTGGGACTCACACCAGGTTCCCTGAGGCCAAATCCTGTATGTCTTATACCACACCATGCTGCCTGGCCCACTCCCTGCCATCTGGAAGGCCAGCTTTGGTTCACCCAGGTGGAAACGAGAAAGGGAAGGAAAAAAAATAATATTCTGAATCCCACACAGGATCCTTTGTACTTGCTGGCCTATGTCCTGAGTGATTTCCTAGGAGGGGCATAATTTTGGCCCAAATTTTAAAAGTTGCAATTTCTCTAAATGCAAAAGAATACTGTCTTCATTTCCTATCTTCGGCAGCCTCTGGTCTAAAGAATCAGCTGACTGTGGGGCGCCTGGGTGGCTCAGTGGGTTAAGCCTGTGCCTTCAGCTCAGGTCATGATCTCAGAGTCCTGGGATAGGGCCCGCATCAGGCTCTCTGCTCAGCGGGGAGCCTGCTCCCCCCCCACCCCTCCACTGATTCTCTGCCTGCCTCTCTGCCTACTTGTGATCTCTGTCTGTCAGATAAATGAATAAAATCTTTTAAAAAAATAAAAGAATCAGCTGACTGTCTCTACACGCTGAGGCAAATTCAAGCACTGAAGATAGAGTACAGTTATCAGATGAAACTAGAAAGGTGACTGGAAAGGAAAAAAAAAACATATTTAATGCCTCTAGGAAATGAATCCAAATGGATTTTGATTAGTGTTGCGAGGAGGACCCAATATAAGGTATTTCTACCACCCTCCTTTAAGCAAGTTTGAATACTCTCTCTGACACTGCTTTTACCTGAGCTCAAATTGTTTTAGAAACCTGTCATATTGAATTAGCAAAAGAAGATAGTAATTCAGAGGGGTGCCAATGTGGCATTATTGAAAATTATTGGATGGAAGGCTTCCTCTGCAGGATTATTTGGGAACAATAATTCACTTTTATCACCATGTGTCAGTGTGAGCCAACGATGGGCTCCCTGTGGTTTTTGGATTCACCCCTTTAAAAAGCCCACCATACAGATGAAAAGTGCACAGAGAACATCTGCACTCACTGACCAGAGAATGAGGACACATGTGAGAGCAATGGCACATCCATGTGTTGACTCCGTTCTGGTCACTTGGCATGGACCAATGCCGAAAACACAGACCCTGTGGCAGCTGGGGGGGAGGGAGGGCACAGGGGAGGGACAACAGGGTTTCAAAAGACCCTTGACCTTGACAGCCAACTAAAAGGCCAGGATAATTAGGAATAAATAGAATAGACATTAAAGTAAAGTACTCTCCCTCGTGATCTTAATGATAGGCCATCCCTTCAGAGAAGTCTTCCAGAACCATCCTATTTCCTCCACCCCCACCCCTGCTTCACCACTCCCTGTCATGTTACCCTCATAATTTTCTTTTTCTTGATAAGATGAAACAATTTTTGAAACTGCCCAGTTAATTTTCATTACTTGACTGGCTACTTCCATCCCTCCCATTCTACAAGATGGGACATGATTTCTACGAGAAGTAGAATTTTAACCACCCTCCCCCCAGCCTCTAAGAATAATGCCTGGAGCATAGTAGGCACTCAATAATAGCAACTGAAAGACTGTGGACTTCACACAAACCTCATTATACAAAAGCAGAGGCTGTTCTGTGTGCAAGCATGTTGTTTTATCAGCTGTAACCATGAAGCCTATGCAAGCAAGAATCCAGGCAGTCACCGTGAACCATCTGCGGATGAGAGATTGGCTGCATATCTGACTGTTCCTTGGGGGAGGGATCCTTCGTTGTGGGACAGCTGCAGGGCAGTATTGGTTCTCCACACCAAAGTAAGCTCAAGGAAAATGTCATCCAACTCTTCAACACCTACTTCTTGAGCTGCACAATGAAAATCGTCCATTATCTCTGAGACTTCTCTACCTCCAAAGTCTAGGATCTTTCTGCAACTTTTTATCTTGAAAAATCTAAAGGTCAAAGCCTTTAGAATGGGTGCAAGAATTGCACAATGAACACTGTAGACTGGCCAGCTGTTAAATACTCTGTCTCGGAGCGCCTGGGGTCTCAGTTGGTTAAGCAATGGACTCTTGATTTCTGCTCAGGGTCAGGAGATCAAGCCCTGCATTGGACTGCACATGCAGCAGAGTCTGCTTCAGATTGTCCCTCTCCCTCTGTCCCTTCCCTGCTCTCTCTTTCTTTCTCTCCCCCAAATAAATAAATAAATCTTTTTAAAACATAAATATTCTGTCACATTTATTTTCTTTCTCCTTGTACATATGTGAGTCTGCTTGTGTGGATGTGTGCACGCGTGTCTATGTGCACGCACATACACGTGTGTGGTGTGTGAATACATATTTGTCTACATATACACGGGCATTAGGTGCACATGTGAGTATCAATGTATATTTGGCTTGAATTATTTGAGAGTTCATTGCAGACATTGATGTACTTTATTCCTAAATACTTCAGCATAAATCTCCTTAGACCAAGAATAGTCATCTCTATTGCAATTATCACACTCAGGAAATGTAAAATTTATAACTATACGGTTTTCTAATAAGGAGTTGGTTTTCAAATCCCTTAAATGTCCCCAAATGTCCCTTATAACTTATTTTGGATTCAGGGTCCAATCATGTGTCACCCATTATATTTAGTTGTCCTCTTGCTGGAGTCTCCTTTATCTGGAATGGTTCCCCAGCCATGTTTGCTTGTTTATTTCGGGCCCTTGACGACACTGACATTTGTGTAGAGTCCTGGGCCAGCTGTTTTCCAGAATTTCCTTTCATTTTAAAATAACCTGATTGTTTCCTCTAATTATATCCAGGTTAAAGTCTCTTGTTGGAAGAACCTAACGTGACCAATATAAAGCAGATGTGAAATAATTATGGTTCCCAAAAGGAATATTTAGGCTGAAACACCAAACCAATGAAGAATAAGAGCACTTCTGACATAGGTTCCAGATCTCACCTGTTAGAAGAGCCTTCTCCATCTGTTAAAAGTCTCATAAATGCAATCAAGTTAGTACTTCCCACATATCATTCTCACACATACCACCTTCAAGAATTTTGTTATGCCCAGGTTTGATGTGTGTTAGCATGTGTGCTATCTTTTGCTTTAATTCAGTCTATTTATTTAACTATCATCCTAAGGAATAATATCCATAAAAATGGTTTTGCTATGCATGCTCTATTTTTCTAATACCTATCAAAGTACACAAAAATACCCAAAGCAAACTTATGCACATCTAAAATGACTTCCTGTCCCACAGTGGGCTTCTTGGGGAAATAGTGAGTAGAGTGTAGTCATATTGCTGTGTGTGTTGTGTGCGTGTGTGTGTAGACAGAGTTGGCATAAAAGGCCTTCTCAAGAACTAAGGAAACAAGAAGATGCCAAGGCTGTCAGGCCAAGCCAGGAACAACATCCAAATAAATGACAAGTCCTGCAGTTCCTGAGAGGCACAGCTGCTATCTCCAGTCCCCTGACACCAGATTGATTGCTTCTCTATTCATTTCCCAGGCCCTCAATAGGCAAGATCGAAAACAGGCTCAGGAAAATGCTACTCAGGCAAATTTAGACACTAAGGAAGGAATCACTGTGTCCTCCAGAAGATCACTCTCTGTGGCCCATGAAATATGCATAGTGGATCATAGAATTCCTGAAGTTTCATACCTTTCTGTGCCTCCCAGAAGGAGACTGAGGCCCAGAGATGCTGGGTGGTAGGTTGTCCAAGGTCACATTGCCGTTGATGGCAAATAAGGAACTTCATCTACAACTTCAGATCCCCTGGGCCAGTTCATTCCATACCTCATGTTGAGGCCTGAGCCAAGATAGTTTTGTTGTTGTTGTTGTTAAATATATAAAAACCATACCTATATACACCGTTACATATATAAACCATATTTATACATGCATATATATATATATACACACATATATAACCAAACACACACACACACACACACATTCTTGCTTCCTGAATCCCTCCTAAGAGTTCTTCTAACCACAAATGTTCCCAGCCCCCATGAAAAGGCCATTCTCTGACCCTCACCCCTGCATCTTGGTTACTCACAAAATAATCATCTTTCCCTGTGGCCTTTGATATGTGAAGCATGTAGCCTAGGCCAGCCCACACTCAAATGCTTCTAGTAGTTCTACCCATCCCAATTTCATCCAATGTATAATCATATTGTGAAACTCAGCATTAGACCTCCAGAAAAATATTCTAGGGCTAGACCTTCCACCTGCTTTCTACCTCAAGTCAAGGCCTTGTGGAGCACAAGGTCTGGGTGGCTCAAGGATAGGTTGGGGAAAAGCCCACACCTGTACTGGCAGCTGGTAGATGACCATATCCATTGGCCCTAGATGCTTTCAGGGGCTCTCCCCTCTCTTTCATCCCAACATCCGATTGGTTACTAAGTTCTCCCCAGGGTCTGTCTCCTCCATTCGCTCTTCTCCTTCCCTACTGATACGCCTTGGTGCATGCCCTTATCTTCCTCCCCTACGCTGTCAGAGGTACCCCCACCACCCCGGTATCCCTGCCCACTGCTTGCCCACCAAGCCGCCTTCTACACCAATGGCTCTCACAGTGTGGTCCAGGGACTCCGGGGGTCCCCGAGACCTTACATGAAGACACGACTCTTTCCATGATATTGTAGACATGGTTTGACTATAGACACTATGTAGACTATTTCCATAACACTACAGATATAATATCAAAGATATGACTTGCCTTTTCTAAGCTTATTCTATCAAGAGTATACTGGGGAGTTTTCCAAAGGTTTTCTGACATGGGATATCACAGAGTGAAACCAGGAGCAGACATGAGAATCAGACTGTGTTCTATTAAGCAAGATGTTAGAGATGTATAGAAATGTATAAGGATGTCACTATTCTAATTGAATTTTCATTCTGGAAAATAAAATATTTTTCATAAATATGCACTTTTATGTTAATAGGTAATGGGTTTATTATTATTTTAATGAAATGGTAATCATTTTATTAATTTTCAGTTTTAATTTCTAATATGGTAAATAAGGTTAATATAATCCACATAAACAAAAACTAATGCTCCATACAGTATAGAATAAATACAGTAAATCCCTCATTCATGATAGCTCTGCTTCCCTGTTCATATCCTAATTCATATTAGATCTCTAGGTCTTCTGCCTCTCTTCTCTGTCAGGTGCAATTATCAGTTTGATCTTTCCCTCAATCCATCCAGGGTCTCTAAAGCCCCTTTGAAGCCATTCTCACCAACTTGCGGCCCAAGAAAATATGACTCTTTTCTCTCTGACCTCATTGCTCCCAGCACATACATGTCGTACTCTGCCTGTAATGCTTTCTTTATGAGCTCAGTTCTCCATAGATCTCTCTCTCCCTCTTACATCCACAAGTCCTCAGGGGTCAAAGACAGAATCTCACAATCTATATCTTTGTATCCCTGGTCCCTGGAACAAATACGTATTTGTTAAATGACCTGAACACAGGGGAGGTGGAATAAATGTGACAGTGGATTTTAAAACATCAGACAAGGGCAAAGAGAATGAATGAGAAATGGTGGGATCAAAGAATATCATATGTCTAAGCTGGGGAGGGGTCTGCATGAAGCAGCAATTTTTAAAGTCACTAGGCACAGGGATAACTTAAGGAGCTTGTTAAAAATGCAAATTGTTAGTTCTACAGATGCAGCGATTCTGACTTTGCTGGTTTGGGGCAGGCCTAGTACACTTCGGTTCAACAAAACACAAGGTGAATTCTGATGATGGGGGGGTCCTTGGAACACACTTTATGAACCACTAGCAAAAATAATAGACTGGGGAGAGGGGCACTCAGGGGAGTGGTTACTAGATTAGGCTGGGCTGAATCACCTGGGAGGGGGAGGTAGGGAGAGTAAGGAAGTCTTGATAAAAATTTGGTTTCCTGAGCCTTGCCCCAAGTCTTCAGAATCAGAATTAGAATCAGAATCAGAATCAGAATCATCAGAATCAGAGGTGCATCCTGTGGGGCTTAGAGTCAGGAACCTTTACTCCTATGGTTAAAGTGCTTAGTCATAAGAACTGGAGCGGGGGTGTTAACTTCTTATATTCATTCAATAATTGCCATTCCTTCCTGAGCCTCCATCTATGATGCACAGACCATATGGTGCCCCAGGATGTAATGGTAAATACTCATAAGGAAAGACCCTTTGGAGGGTCGTATAAATGGATTCTATGGAGAAGATGGGGACCTTTTGGGAAAATACTAGATTAACAAAAAGACCAAAAGAACTGTTTCATAGAAAGGAAGGATGAGCATCTCCCAAGTTTTCCAGAACTGCAGTATCCACACGATGCTTACGGATCCTGCTCCCATTGTCTCCCTACGTAATCTAGACCCACACCACTCAATACAGCAACCACTAGTTGCCGTGGCTACTGAGCACCTGAAGTGTGGCTCCCATGATTAATTTTATTTGTGATTAATTTATATTTAAAACCCAATATGTCAGTTATTGGAGAACATTCAAGTATATTTGAAACAACATGGATATGTGAACCTGCTTTTTCAATTGTCAGTTTTGTGAAATCTGAACATAGGTCAGATGTTTCTGATGAAAATTCTGTGTCCAAAGTGCAATGTGCTGTATAAAATACCTACTAGTTTTGGACTCGCTATGAAAAAAAAATTCAATAAAGTTTAACTCAACATATGTCAAAATGACAATTTGGATATACTGGGTTAAGTAAAAAATGTTATTAAACTCAATTTTACCTTTTTCTTTTTACATTTCATATGACTACTGGAAAATTTTAAACTCTGTAAGTAGATAGCATTATATTTCTGTTGGAGAACACAATTCCATTCAAGATGGTATAGAATGTGACTATTGAATATTGTCATTAAATATTATGAAACCATCTTGGAACATTACTTTATAGAGGGAAATGACTGTTCCTTTATAAATTAGTCACCCTGGGGACTGCAGGCAGATTCCAAGGATGCTATCATTTTGGAAACTCAATCTTTTCCAGATCTCATCCCTCCTGCCTCCCCGATGGTGGAGTGGCTTCCAGGACAACTAATGAGTCCCTGCTGAAAAGAACCCTCAGAATTTTCAAGGTCCAGGCTGTTGTTTACACACCTGATCACCCTCTGCCTTTAGCAGCTTTACTTCAAATGACTTTGGCTTATTTCAAAACACCAGACCCACCTTTAAACAGTCTAAGAATTCTCTCTTATGAGACTATTCACAACATTATGCCACCAGCTCTCAAAGAAGACCCAATGCTCTACTGCATAAAGGCAACAGCATCTCTCTCCAGAGAGACTAATGAGTAAGCCAACCATACTCTTTAGGTCGAATTCTAGCATGCTTGTTAAACAAATTACCAGACAGCGACATTCTTTACAAACCCCTTCTGTGGGTTTCATCTGTCTGAAAACTGCTCTCATTGTTATTTCCCATGTTATCAGGCATTGACTCGCACGTTGAGACAGAGGATGAGGTCCTCTGTCTCCAGGGGTCCACGGTCCCCCATTGAGAGGTCATTACTATAGTGCAGGGAATACACAACTGTGGGAGGTCTTTTCTGACTTTTATTTCCTCCACTGATCAACAACCGAAATTTGGTATTTTCTTCAGTTTTAAAGACAAGCAACAGACTACACGACTGTCACCAGGGCCTGTGACATCACCACTAAAAATCACAGCTTTTGTTTTTTTATATATAGCAACACAGTTGTTCAGAAATCTTGAAATATCATTCAGGCATATCACAACTTCAAAGTCTTAATAATTAATTTCTCCTGACCAAAGCACCTCCTAATATAGAGAGACAATTATTGGTAAACTTCTCACCTGGTAGTCACGCTGCCACAAAAGGGAAAGGAACA
This sequence comes from Mustela nivalis, assembly GCF_964662115.1. NCBI lineage: Eukaryota > Metazoa > Chordata > Mammalia > Carnivora > Mustelidae > Mustela > Mustela nivalis. Next base: position 140,223,886 of record NC_139020.1, on the reverse strand, counting down.
TCTCCTCACTCAGTGATCAGACACCTAGGTTGCTTAATGGCTGTCCCTATCTACACTTATTTATTCTTCATGGATAAATAGAAAGAAGTCAACCATTTAATTTATTTGTTACAGTTTTGCAAAACTGGACAGTCTAAATGAGAATGTTTAATTCTTCATAATTTAGCACTGTTTTCTGAATATGACAGTTATGTGGGCTACAAGTCTAGACCAGGCAAGTTCAAACATATCTGATGGTGAAGCGGTCTCCTGAAATGTGTTATTTTTTTTAATAGTAATGACAGATTTGGCAGTGATATAGGTCATGCATAGTATTAAAAGTTCAGTCTGACAGAAATTTCAAGAATCCCTGAGAATCAGTGTTTTATGGGTATTTTTGTTGTTGTTATGGTTCTTTGTAATCTTACATATTTTAAGTTTTACATTTAAAATATTTTAAAATTTAATTTAAACAAACAAAAAATGTTAATTTTACATTAAAAAAAATAAAAAGTGTACATAGGTTTAACCAGACTTCCAAAAGGATACATAACTAGAAAAAATGGTTAAAACCCCGTGAACTAGGCATTGCATGACTAATCCAGGATCCCGAACACCCATGTGTATTTATTATAAATATCTGCTACAGGTGGAATCCACAAATGTTACCTGGCACTGGTCACAGTCATATTCACCTCCCCCTGCCCACTCCACCCACACCGAGAAGAAAGATTTCTCTGTATTAGTCTCTACTATTATCAACACCAAAAAAAGGTAAAGTAGAGAAAAGAACACGATTTTTTAAAAAGAAGTCAAGATGCACAATTTCACCCTAGAAGTTTAAGATGTGTTAGAGGTTTTGGAGCTTGGGAAGTGAACAGTAACTTCTTAGTGACTCAATAAATTATCATTAATTTTTCTAGAAACCAGTTGGCTCTTCCACCAGCAATATGCAAAGTGAATTAAAACCTTGCCTGTTATTACTAAATCTACTTCCTCAGTTAAGTACAATATGAATGTATATTTAGAAACACTGCAACACCTTCCAATTTAAAAGAAAGTATTGTGGGGCTTAGAGGGTAAAACCAGGCGAGGCAGAGGAAAGTGACGTACATTGAAGACCCATATTTTTCAGCACTGTTGTCCCAACGTTTAGAAACCCCTGGCATAAAAATAATGCTGTCCACTTTTGGAAATTTTGTTGTTCTTCTTTTTTTTTTTTATAACACCAAAAGCCAGCTTCAGCCCACAATTTAATATTGTCAATACATTTTCTTCATTACACAACTGGCACACCAACTGTTACCTAAGCACTTCACTCTTCAAATCCCACACCCACACATTCTGAACTCATCTGCACCCAGATATGAATAAAGATGAACAGCATCTTGAGGAAATAGCTTCTCCATTCTCCAATGGCAAAAGCTCTAGAGCAAATACCTCACAGTATCTGAGGGATTTCTCAGAGGAACAAGAAAGAACCCTGAAGCCACCATTTTGTCAGGAAAATCACATCCTTCCATGGCAACTTGCCCACCGGGGATTTGAAATCCAAAGGGATCTCAGAAGTCCTTTCTAATATTGAGGTTCTGTGACTTTTCTTTAAATGCCCTTTTTTTTTTTTTACTAAATTTTGAGCAATTAGGTTTTGGTAGGTCAGCAGCCCAACTCAGTATTTCTTTATGGAGAATGGTTCGAGGAGACCTTGATGAAACTGGAAATGCTTGGAAATAGTCACTTGCTTGCATGCTGGGTAAATAGGAAAGCATGCTGACTATATTTATTTTACTATCATTATGTCTCCATGGGGTGGGCTAGTAAAAAAGTGCAAGCTGTTAACAGCTTGGTATATACATACACACACACCCCACACACAGTATACGCTAAAAGAGTTTATTTTTCCTTCATCTCAAACCATGACTGCAGAAAATCCCCAATACTCAAATGAATTTTCTTCCAAATGTTTGTTTCTAAAATGGATGCTGGTCAGTCCATTCATTAGTGTTCATTAATTCGACAAGCTATTAATGAAGGCCTACTATGTGTCTGACTGGTAGAGAACATCACATTCAAAGGTCTAAACACAGGCATATCTTTACTCAAAGAAATGCGTCACAAGGTAGGTAGGTGCCCGGACTAATGTAGAGTAACCTCCCATATTAATCATCTCTGGCTGCAGTAACAAAATACTATAGCCAAGGGAACAGCATGGCCAATGTCTTTTGAAGGATCCCTCCTTGGGCTGTAGATGGCCTTGTTCTTAACGTATCTGTATACAGATACATTATGTATGCTGTATGTATATATTATGAATACTGTCTCCTCACAAGACCATTCCTCAGTGGGTGTGGGTGGAAAGAGAGGAGGCCACCTTTCTGGTATCTCTTCCTATAAGGTCACTAACTCACGATGACGGGGCCACCCTCATGACCTCACCTAAACCTAATTACCTCTCAGATGCCCCATCTCCAAATACAGTCATGTCAGGGGTTAGGGCTTCAATACCTCTTTAATACCAAATGTGCTGTCACCTACAATGTCAATTCAGTAGACAGCGGTTTCAAATCCATCTCAGAAGAGCAGGACTGTGGTTCTTCTACGAGTTGGCTGTCGCTGTGGTGAGGGGTGAGGGCCCAGACACCAACAGAGGGTGAAAGCCACAGCAGCACCAGACAACTCAGTCCTGAGGACCCAGGTGGTTTGGGGTTTAGAGGAGGATGACACAAACTCAGGTCAGCATCTAAAGCAGAAAACATAAGATCTCTTGCCATGAGGTCAAAGATCCAGAAATGATAGGCTTCTGAAAATCAGGTGTCCTTACTTCAAGGCCTGCCTGCCTCTTTGAAGCTCCTCATGGTCGAGTTCAATCAGGCAATACAACAAAACAAATGAAAATAACACAAAATCAGAGTAAAAGCAAGATTCAATGTATGATACTAGGCCTGAGGTTTTCATAAAGCTGCCATTCCAGAGCCCTTTTAACCAGGCCTGAGGACGTCGCCAGCTGCATACTCCCCCCTCCGCTAAGGGAAAGCCGACATCCACCCAGCCCGGCCCTTCAACTAGAAATGCTTGGACTCTTCCAAGCCTGGATCACTTCCTTCAAGGCCCATATGATCAAACCCAGCCTGGAACTGACAGGATCAAAGAGGAGAAATTCCAGAAATCCAAGTGCAGGTTTTGACTCTGACGAAAACTTTGTGCAGCTGACTTCCTTTCCGACAATCCTCTGCGCCTCAAGGAAACAACCAGAACAAACCACAGAGGTTGAACGTGCCTTTCCCCAGGGTCCTGAGTCTATGCAGAAGCAATCAATAACTTTCAGCTGGGTCTCTGACATACAGACTTCCAGAACGGAATGTCAAGCTCCTTCATGTTTTTCACAGAATGAAGGGGGAAAAGCACTCCCACATTTCTCTTTCCCCATCTAGTGTCAAAATTAAAAGGCAGGTGAGGACATTCAGGGATCTTTGGGTGACTTAACCCACGCTTGGGGCTGTGCAAATGTATGGAGAATACATTTGGGAATAATTCTAATGCATGCCTGGTTCTTTGCAGGGGCTTTTATCTCCGGAGTCCAGAGGATCCTCACAGCAAGTTACACAAGATGAGAAATGTGACAGCCGTTTCGTAGAAACATGGGACTCAGAGAGTTGAAGGGACTCTCACCTTTGGTCACACAGTTACTGGCAGAATCCTATTCAAATCCAGGAATTCCAAGTGCAGATTTTATCACTGTCACACAAGCTTGGGACTAGAACTCCATTCTTCTGCAGGAGGCTGGCTACAGTCTGTGGATGTGTTCTGCATTTTGTTTTGTTTTGTTTTGTTTTGTTTTGTTTTGTCCTGTTTTTAATTGAATTAGTTCAACCATTAAACATCAGGAGCTTTCACCTAACAATTGGGATTTCTGACTTTTTTGGGAAAATCAAAGCTCATATCTATCCTCAACATAGGCAACAGAGGAGTGGAGCTAAGCGGAGACCATAGCTCACTTCCCTGTGGATAACCCATGACCAAACATGATCAAAGACTCCCTCTCCCTCTATGGGCCTCACTCAGCTCCCGCTAGCCTGTTGTGCTATTCCCATGTCCATGCCTGTGCTCATGTGACTTCCCTCTTCTGGTATTCGTCTGTCTGTCTCACCAGTTCGGGGGGGTGTAGGTGAGCCATCCTTCTGAATTCAATTCAAAGGCCTCTGGCTCCATAAGGTCAGTTCCTCCTATCCCTGGAAGAACTCACTGGCCTTTGTTCAGGGATCTTGAATATTTTCTTGTGTTTATTTGATTACACCTGTTTTCATCGGTACATATTCAGTATTGGACCATGGTAGGCAAACAACAATGTGTTGATCAATAATAAAAGCAAAGAAGTAAGTAGTACCTACCATGTGCCAGACGTTGTTCTGAGCCCCTTAGACATCGGAACTCATTTAAGCCTCACAACGCTTTCACATGGAGAAAATGGAGGCCTCTGAAAGTTTGAGGCATTTTCTCGGGGTCACTCAGCTTGCTGTGAAGTGGCAGAAGAGGAATTGGAACCAAGTCTGGCTACCTCTGGACAGATGGGTAGATGGAAAGCCGGAAGGAAGGGAGAGACAGAAGAAAAGAAAGAGAGAGGGAAGGAGGGAGAACCAGGCAGGTGAACATTCTGTGGCAGGAACTACAAGGCTGCCGGGGGCAGGGGCAGCTGGTGTGCTGGCAACTTTTAACAACAGGTTCTCTGGCAATAAAAAGACCTGCTTTGTAGTGTCTGTGAGTTTCTGTGGTGTCAGTAATCCTACCAGAGGGGATTTCGGGCTACCAACATGATATCACTGAATGTAGAGGAGGAAGGAGGAAATGTGACCAGTTGTGGGACTCCCCAGTGCCAGCCCCTCAGCTGGAACACACGAGGGGACAGGACATGCCCAGGAAAGTGATCAAGGATGAGACAGGCTGGACCAGGTGAGGCAGAAGCTATTAAACCATACTAAGGATGTAACTTTCTCCGGGCAACAAGGGGTGATTCTCAAGTTTTAAGCAGGAAGTGACACATATCACATGGTTATGAAGATGGGCACACAGTCAAAACTTCAGGAAGCCCTCCTTCATCTTTCCTACAACTTCCCTGACTGACAGTTATGGCCGCAAGGAAACTTATCAACTATGCTACCCTTTTCCTTACTCTGTTCTACTTTGCATCAGCTACACGTCCTTTTACTACTACTCCTGACAACCACCATCATCCCCTTCTTCTGGGCTCCTAGAAGTGCTCTAAGTGTCATCAGTCTCTCAGACTGCAGAGTGTCTACCTATCACTACTGGTTCTGTGGCATGTCAGGGCCAGAAGGCCTAAGCAAAGAAGTGAGCCTGAACCAGGTGTACAGGAAAGCCATCATGGGGAGTATAAATAAAACCATGTCAGATGTGCCCTTAACTTTAAAGACTACAGAGCTGGTAGGGGCTCTAGAAAGCCTCGAGTTTACTGGGCAAGTAAAGCCAAGGACAGTCAACATAACTAGACCAAAGACATCAGGCTGGTTAAGGTCAAAGCTAGAAGCAGAATGATGTTTCCTGGTTCCCAGTTACATACTCTATCTGCATATCAAGAGGATGTTTTCTGAAATGTTGCTGCCCCCTGCACAGTCAAAGATTTTTTTAGGAGAGCTTTTTCCATGAGCATGTTCTACTTCACCAAGGAGAACAGGCAGAAACAGGGTGATCTCTAAGATCAGGGACATCCTGTCATCTTCTCACCACGTAGGACAACATGAACCATCTGTTTAGAAAACACTCTATGACCACAGTCCCCTCTCTATCACTCTCAGCCTTATCATCCAGCTTAAGAATTCTCCAGATTTGGACCTTTTCTGTGGATCTCCATCTACCTGCCTGCACTGAGGCCATTTCCTGATAATCAGGAAACCGGCAGGGAAAGGAAGTGAACCTTTCAAAGCCATTGTGGCAGCTCTGCTTTGGGGGGAAAAAAATCGTCGGAGGGGAGAACTTAAAACTTTCAGCTGAAATGCAATGCAGTCTGATAATTCAACCTCACTTCAGGTGAAAGTAGCCAAGGCTACAGGGCATGGAGCCAAGGCAGCCATTGGAAACTGAAATCCAGGCCAGTATTCATCTAGCCAGGAGCCAGAGGCTGCTGCTGCTCCAAGGAAGCTCGTTTTCTAGTTTTTACAAAGCCATCCCATAGCCTGCCTGTGCCCCAGACCTATGACTTTCTGCTAAAGGTGTTCTTACTTGCCAATAGCCATGCAACCACATCCCTGGGAATAGGGCAGGTAAAGTCAGTTTCTTAGGCCAGAAAAGTGAAAATTAGTCCAGAGAGGTAAAAGGAGCTAGGAGGACCCTGTTACACTTTGCCCACATCTGTTCCAATGCACATGTACAGTATTAGTTGCAGACGTTGAAGCATATGGGTTCGGGGTACTTGGGGGTCACAGATGTCTGGGGCATTTATCAATATAATTCCAACAATCTACAAACTTGAATGGGAAAAAAGTCACAACATTGTTTACTAACATTGAACTACAATTTAGTATTTCATTCCATTACGAACGCAGGCTGCAAACCTGACATGTAGTAGCAGTACCAGCGATTTCGCCACTGATATAAATCAGGTATTTTCATATCAGAACACAGCTGTTGTCATTAACTCGAGGCAGCTTTGCTGCTGTTCCCTACTTAGGAGAGATGTAGCCATCCATCCCATCAATAGTTGTTACACATGCATTAGCAGGTCACGGTGGGGGGTGTGTATATGTGTGTGTAGTGTTATAATCGTCTGCATTGCTTTTTAAGCATTTAAACACATCATTCCTGGGTCCCTAAGCTTGGCGGACTGCCAAACGGCTGCAAGGCATCAACGAGATGAAGAGCCCTTGGCCTGGTAAGTGAGGAGCCACATTAACAAGGGACAGGGGAATGTGAGTACGAGACCATGCCCTCTGTCTGAGCAGTTAGCCGGCCTGCCTTTGTGTTGACCTAGACCTTGAGGAATTATTTGGGCACATTATTTTTCCTCGTACACTTCTTTAGCTCTTTATCACTCCCATTCACTTTCTTTAGCCCCTGATTGCTATGCCCTTTTAATCTTATCCTTTAGGTTTGGCTTACTATCAAATCTCATTTAGTCTTTCTGTCCAATGGCTGCGTTCTCTTCCTTCAGATGGTCTCTTTTCCCTCTTGGTCTTCCTCCCTTTCCCTCTTTCTCTCCTCTGCCTACTCTCTGCCACATCTCGGTTACCTCTCTCTTGGCCCTCCCGACCTGGCTGGCTATCAGTCATCCCTCCTTCTTGGGTTCTGCAGTACGTGCTTCGGGCACTTAGTGTCTACACTATTCCTTGCATTAGGGAAGGGAATTAATTTTGTCTACAGGGTGTGTTTCTAAGATACAACCAAAAAACAGACTGACCACCTAGGCAAAGGGCAACAAAACATTCCATGGTAAGGGGGTATCCTATCTTTGCCAACTCAAGCTTAAATATAATTTGTAGGAGAATGTTTGATAATCCCTGATGACCATATGCCTAAGGAAGGTCATCAGACTGGACAAGGAGTCTTCGCAGGGCATAAATTCCCAGAGTAGCAAAAGGAAAGTATACTGCTTAGTCACTGCTACCAGGGTGAGTGAGCCCTCTGTAAGCAGGCCTAGACCAGCATCGCTTTTCTAAAATCAGAAGTGATGAGGTTAGACCAGGGGAAAAGCCAGGGTGACTTCATGACCTTTGTTCATTAGCTTTGGACAAACATACAAGCGCACTGTACCTCCTCCCGGCCCTCACCAGTTGTCCTGAAATAGCCAACTCTCCCAGCAAGGTATTGAATACTCACAGGTCACATGTAGACTGAAAATCCTATCAATGGCCTAAAAAAGAAAGGAAGAAAGAAAAAAAAAATGGAAAGAAATAAAGGAAAGAAACAAATAACCTAATCTGCATTTGAAAATATGCTTATTTTTATTACTTATTGCTATTCTGTTTATTTATTTATTATTATTTATTACTTATACTTATTATTATTCTGTGTTTGAACCAGTGTCTCAATATTTTTTTTATTTGTTTCTAAGAAAAGACACAAATCTTTAAAAAAAAAAACCTAAAAACTGAGAGTGTAGTGACACTTCATTGGACAGTTGCTAACATAAAAAGCAGCTCAGAGAATTTAGGATAAACTGAAACCACAAATTTTATAAACTTCACTGATCTGTTCTTTGATCCTCTTAAAGAAAGAAAATCTATTTTTATCAGGGTGGTTCTTTTTCAGTATTTGTTCATTTTTTTATTTTAAGTGAATTATACCACCCTTACGATGAACTCATCCCTTTTGAGAGAATCATCTGTTCCAAACCTGTTAGCTCTTAGTTCCTCATAGTTCCCAACCACTTGTAGAATAAAGCTCCTCAAAACCACAATCTGAAGATAAAATATTAAATTTATTGCTCATATGGAATATTCAAACTTAAATATAAATTAAGATTTCAGATATTTATTTAAAATAAAATCTATGAGGGTAAAACTTCTCAGGTTCTTCTTAGAGATATTTTTTCCCCCTGCCAACATCTTTTTCCAAACTCCACAGAAACTCATTATGTGGCTTCTCTTGTTACCAAAACTAGGTCAAGTTCAGATTCTCTGGTCCTTGATTATGTTCTTATTTTCAAATATCTAACCCAGACTGAGAATTTTAATGCATGCTATGTATCGCATCAATGAGTGTATTCATTGTGTTCTGAATAAAAGAGCTTTGTTTTTTTCATAAACATTCCCCCAGAACATGTTGTTTAACACGTAATTGTGATTTTGCCAACACACTGACATCAGTTTATACGATTTAAGATAAATACAGGCAGAAGGAATTGTCCCAGCAGAAGTGCTGTGTGGACCCTTTAAAACCACACCGCACAGAAGCCACAGTAAACTGGGTAGGGAGGATGCTTGCAGTGCCCACACATAAACAGGATGAGACTCCAGCTAAGTCTCCTATCATCCCTGAAAAGCTGTGAGTTGGGAACCAGGATGTCTGCCCGGATCAAAAAGGATTCTTCTTCCTGTGGTTCCTAAAAGAAAGACCATTCTATCTTTTTTCCCTCTCACATTGCTGTAATCTAACTAAACCAGCATCTCCACTTTCAGAAGGCTACTCTTCGGGGATAATTTGATTTTTCATGGTTCTCCCTGAAGCTTAGGGTAACTATGCATATTTTTTTCTGACTTACATAAAACAATATTCATTTCTAATAAATTCTCTAGAAAGTGAATGCTTTGCTTGAGATAACTGGGGATTCTGGGATTTAGATGGGTCAACCCAACACAGATGACAAACTAAAGTGATAGGTAGGCGGGGAAGAGGGCAGAAGAGCATCAGTGCAGGCTGTCCATGGCCATTCCCGTCAACCCAAAGCCCATTAACAGCCAAACCTCCGTAGACCCCCACCCCAGGTTCTTGACAGCACTGTTCCCCCACCTCCAGCTTTTCCTCCTCCACCCCCATTCCCTGCCTTTGGGCTTCTGTCTTGGCTTGCCACAACATCAGGGATGGAAATCCTATTCCAGGCGACATAAAAGGCACCAAGTTTCCACCATCTGTCTGCCTGTAACTCTTACCCCTCATGTGATTCTGAGAAACAGGCTTTTCCCAGTCCCCCTCTCTGTTTACTCCAGCTGACTTTTTCTTGATTTGTCTCCAGGGGCAGGACATCCTGATACTATTACTACAGAGCAAAAACAGGGATTGTTCTTAGAAACCACAATTCTGTCCTACAAGAATGCCTAGAGGTATATGGAACCCTTATGCTGTTGGAGAGGGTCCCTTTGTTATAGGGGCTCAATGGGTGAGGAAGCAACAATGAACTATTTTTACCCTTTCTGAGCCCCAAGTATATCTACTAGAAAGATACTGTTTTGCCTCAGATTTGCATCAACCTGAAGTTTGACCTGAGAGTCAGAAATCCAGAAAAAATAATCCCGAATCATTTCATTGTATTCAGGAGGATTTCTCTTGTTTTCTCAAATACTTGGGCATGAGGCCAGACAGAGTTATTCAACTTGACGAAAAGACTGCTAAAATGATTGAAAATCCATTTAATTTTATTTAGAGTCATCTAAAGGTTTGCATGGTTAGTTAGATTCTGTTAACCTGAAGGTGTATAAGTATTGGGTTACAATTTTTTGCAAATGAGGCACATTTGTGATGGTTTATCCATTATATGATCATTACTTTTCCTGCTTATGCAGACTGAGGCATTTACGAAAAATAGAGAAGTAAACTTTTTTTTAATAGACAAGTTTTTCCCTAATTAATTTTAAGATAATGAAAAACAACAGCAGTGAATATAATCTATTTTTGCATCAATATAGTTTATTTTGACCAAGAATCAGAAGACAATGCTTCTAGTACTAGTTATGCTGGGAACACACTGGTAGCCTTGAGCACATCACTGAATCTCCTGCCTCAAGACTGGGAGCAGTGCTCTCTGAGGTTCTGTTAGCTCTAATCTTCTGTCATTCAATTACTAAAAAGGGACTCATTTGCCCCCCCAAAAATGCCTACTGTTTGTGACTACAGAATCTCCCCACAACTTTGAATCTCCCCCATCTTGCCTTTTCTCTTCATATTTAAAAAGGGAATGTCTACCAAAAGTTCCAGAAAAGAAGTCCATTGCCAGTAGACAATTCCCTAATTTACTTCCAGTACCAGGATCTCATCCTACCAAGATGCACTTTAACAGACTCCAGAGGATCAAATATGCACCACCAGGCTCCCCATCATCACAGGCAAGGACAGACACACAGTATGCCCCTGGGGTTTGGAGTAAAGAGCTGGAGCCCTCACCCATACTCTCTCATGGACAAAAGAACTTTAGTAACAAATGGGGCTGAGAGCTTGGGGGGCACACCCAGTGTTCTCTACCCACAAACTAACCAGTTTCACCACTTATTGGCTGGACAAGGAGCAAATAACTTAATTTCTCCGTAGCTTAGTTTTCTTCCCCACAAAACGGGAAAAAAAACCTGGACTTTACCATTCAGGGTTGTTTTAAGAGTAAAACCAAAAACAGTTCACGCAAAATATCACAAGTCGTGCCTGGCTCAGAGTAAGAGCTCAATAAATTTAGCGCTGATTATGACTGCTACCTGTCTCGGGTAGCGCAGCAGCGGTGGAGGGGGCGAGCAGGGACAATTTGGTGAGGAGTCCAAGTCCTCCCTTCAAGAGTTAGAAGAAGGACCTGCTCCAACCTGTTTCTATGGGCAAAGGGAAGTGGTCTGAGCACAAACCCAGGTAATAAGCATCAGGAAAGAAATGGAGCCTGGGGTGTCCGTAGCTAACTTTCCCCGGATGAGGGACTTAGTTCTGGGATCCTACCTCAGGTATCCAGGTAATTCGGCAGAAGCCAATGCTCTATCCCTCGCGATGCCTGGCCTGTGAGGGTGTGGCCTTTGTGCTCAGGAGCTGCACCCGGAGTCTGCGCTGAGGGAATCCCCGTCCCGCTCCTTGGGGCTCCGAAGCTTGCCGCCGGGAGACTAGGAGCTCACTGCTCCAGGGGTGCCCCAGGAGGGGAGTGACCGACCTCAGGACTCCTCCGCGGAGCCCTGACGAGTCGACGTCTCTTCCGGAAGGGTCTGGCCAAGGCGCGGGGCCCCTAAAAGGGGACTGCGCTGAGCTCTGCTCTCTCCCCGCTGGTTACAGGAGAGCAGCAGACTTCTACCGGGCGACCGCAGAGATGGCTGTGCCCCTAAACGCCTGCACGTGGGAGGCCCGAGCAGGCAGGGCCAGAGGGTTTTCAACAGCTCCAGAACCCACGCAACCTCCAAATTCTTCTCTGGGCCAGTAGGAACCGGGAACCAGACTCTCAGCCAAAGGCGCTGCTTGGAAAGGGGCGTGCACCTCCCCCAGAGAGAGAAGGGTTAAAAGAGGTGCTTGCAGGCCGTTGATAGCCCAGTCTGTTCCCCAGCTGGACAAACGGAGCCCAGGGACTGCCCGTTCTTTGCAACCGCAATCTAGGTCCCCTCCCGCAGATGGTCTTCCATTCCAGATTGCTGGGGTGCAAAGGAGGAAATGAGCCTCGCCTTCCCGCATCCACCAAAGCGTCTGGAACAACCAGAAGGATCTACGTAGTGTCCAAAGGTGGACAGACCCACCTCGGCCCGAAGGCCCCGACCCTGAAGCCAAGTCTTCCCTCACCTGATGTCCACACCCCCTTGCCTGCCCCGCACGCCCTCCAGCTCTGCGCTCTGGAACCTCCCGGAGCAGCGTGGGACTCCCCCACTCCCTCGCTCCGCCCAGGTGCGATTTGCGGAGGGGCGGGGCGGGGGGAGGTGGCTCTCACTGCAGCCTCCGCCCCTGCGCTCTCCTCCAAACGGTTCGTACCCCAGTCTACTCGCTAGGCGCTGGGGACTCCCCCCTACCCAGCACACACGCCTCCCCTGGGGGCCAGGAATCCCCTTCCCACGCTGCGGCTGTGCAGACCTCTTTGACTCGGAGCGCCTGGCAGGGAAGATGGGTGTGGGTCTACGGACCCGACTGCGGAGGTGGAAGGGTGTATAACTGGGTGCCGGAGAAAGGAGGGGACGACAGTCCTCTTAGAGCCAGGAAAGGCATCCCTGGTCCATGATCCGACCACTCAGTCACCGCCTAAGATGCCAACGCATTCAGAATCTCGCCTGGAGGTTTGTTTCTCCTGGAAAGGAAGATCGCCCCATCCCAGGCACCCAGAAGCCTACCTTCCCAAGTGCCCCTCGGGCCCTAGCATTCCAGGGCTCCATTCTAGCTCTCTGCGCCTCCCCAGGTGCCCAGCTCCTCCCCCATCTGTATTTACACACCGGAGCCAGAGCCCTCCAGACTCAAATCCCTTTTCCTGCAAGTCAGGTGACGGCTCGGGGCTGGCCCCTCGCCCACTTTAAAAGCAGAGCCCTTTGGTAGCCTTTCAACCCGATCTACCCCCGACCCTCGGTTTCTTCCCCCACCCCTCCAGCAACATTTCCCTCCCCAGATGACTTACTTCAACCCACCCGGATCTGCACTTGCCGTTCCCGCGGCACACAGCCGCAAGCCACTCCAAGGGTTTCATTACCGAGTTGGGGATGGCATTCGCAAGGATGGACCGGCTCCTGCCGTGCTAGAATGAGCCCCAAGGGTAACCGCAGCCTTCCTCCTACCCCCACTTCCCACCCCTCCTATTTTATTATCTCTGGTCCTATCCAACCCCCACAGGCAGGATGTGCACTGCTGGGTCCCAAACGCTCGCCTCTCTAGCGGGAGCTGCAGAGAGTGAAAAGTCGACTAGCAAGAACACCGAGAGAGAAATGGGCAGATGCAAACGTCAGGGGGTGGTAGTGGGGGAGGACTGGGGGAAGGGCGCACGCGAGAACTAGACGTGCAACTTGCACAGCACGGGGTGAGCACCGCGCAGGGAGGGGGGCACAAAAGTTTGCAGACTATTGCACCGCAGCCGACTGCACGCGAATAGAGGGTCGACTCCCCCTCGCCAGGAGGGGTCTCTTCCAGGGTCGGCGCCAAGGGGACCGGGGGTTTGGACATGGCTCTGACCTAGAGTGATAGTTCTCCTCCACATGTTACGGAAGGGAGGGCCTAGACACCAGGGCAGAGGGACGACACCGCGCTTTGCGAAAAGCAACAGGCGGCTGCACCTTACCTTGCGCCAGTCCCGGGCCGGGGTGGCTGCTCCATCCTCGTGGCGCAGGGAGGAGGCGTTGGATGCGTATGGCTGGGGGTGTGCGCTGCCAGAACTGCAGCGGCCGCTCTTCCCACCTCGCTGCGAGCCGGGCTGCCCACCCCGAACCCGGCCGGCCGGGAGGGCTCGTTCCGGGTCGCCGCGGCGGCGTTAGTGCGCGGCGGCTGGAGCGCGGGACGCGGGCAGTGCGTGGCTAGCTGGCGTCCTCCCGCGCCTCCGCCGAGCGAGGGTGCGGCCCCGGGCGGCCGTGCAGAGCACCGCTGGGCTCCCGCTTCTGCGGCGGCTGCTGCAGACCCTGCGCCCGGCCCCGGAGCCTCGCAGGAGGAGGAGACAAAGACGCGAGGGAGGCGAAGCGCCGCTCGCCCAGATGCGATCGTCTCAGTCACTAGAGGGGAATCGCCTCCAAACCCGGGCTGGGGATGAGGAAGGAGGGGGGAGGAGGCAGGGGACTGGAAAAGCAGCAGGGAATGAACGTGACAGTCGGAGACCTGCCGCCGCCTCGCCCGCGCTGCCCTGTCGCCACCCGGGTGGAGGGTCCGGAATGGAGAGGGAGGGCGGGGGCTGAGCGTTTACTGCTGGAGGAGATGAGTTGAGGTGGGAGTATTCGCTCCCTCCGCCTCCCATGCCTGCCTTCCTCGCAACCAACACCCCACCACCACCACCACCACCTCCCGCCCGCCCCGCCGGTGCATAGCTCCACTCTCAGGAAGCTATGGCCCCATTCTTTCTCCTGTTTTTATAACTACTGAGATCAAAGCTGAGTAAAACTGGCAGAAGCAGCGTAACATGGTGATGGGTTGATTGTCCTCTAATAGGGAAAAGGCGGATGCTTAAAATCTATTTGACAAATGAATGTCTACTGGGTGCCAAGTACTGTACTAGGCTGTTCTGGGGTAAGATGAATAAAGTGAGATATACCCCTCCAAGGCTCTATAATCAAATACCAGAATGATCCCCTGCAGCTCCTGAAGTCCAAAGTTTTGGGGATGAGTTGTGGCCCCTCATCCCTACCCCCAACCAGTCCAGTTTCTTAAAGCAGAAGGTGCTAGGAGAATTGAATTTGCCTTCCCATTGCAGGGATGACTCTGAATGTACAGCCAAAATGGAGTGTATAGTGTATATAGACCCTAAGAAAGTATGTGTGTGTGTGTGTGCGCGTGCGTTTGTTAAGATTAAAGCAAATTACTGCTTTTATAAGTTTTATGTCATGACTTAAATTATTCATCAGATCTGCTCCTAAATAAAGAAATGAATAAACAAACAAACAAACAAACAAACAAGAAATTTGGGCCAGATGAAATCTGTTTTCCAGCATCTACAGATACCATCTTTTCTGACAGCCGGTTTCCACAGCCCTAACCTCTTACTCTAGGCAGAATTGCTTCTCCCTTTCTCTTCGCTGTCACTATCCTACTTGCCAATCACTTGCAGAATTCACACAGTACAGATTTTTTATAAACTTCTATTGTTTTACTCACCTTTTTTTCCTCCTTTTTCAGGATTCCCCTGCAACATCCAGCCTTGTTTTGTATGTAGCTAATGGGTACTCAAGGAAAGCTTAACCAATTGAAGGCTGTTTTCTCCTCTAAACACAGCTAAATCCCAGTGTCTCCAGAATTAAAGGAACTTGAGTGATGAAATTTTTAAGAGTTTGGAGCAGGGGAGGACACATATAGAGTTCTACTCACAGCTCTCCTGACCTAGAAATGTAAAACTATGTAATTCGTGTTTCTAAACAATTTTCTTCTCCCAATTACAAGCCCACCTCTGTCCGCTGAATTCCCAGAAGCAAGGGAAACTAAGCTGTTGGACAAATGCATAGAGCAAGAGATTCGTACTCAGCTGCCAACACCTAGAGCAAACCCCTTCCAGGTGTAGAATGACCCAAACCTCTTTGATCATTTCAAGACCTGTGTCAAATATGTTGAAAGCCTGTCAAGGTGTCTCATTTCCAATGAGGGTCTCCTTGTGGATGCATTTTAGAATAGTTTGGACAGTATTTCATTGTTGAGAGGTGAGAAATATGCTGTGGAGTTTAGGGATATTTAAAATTGTTCTTAATTTTGGGCCTACTTCCTAACCACTGTAGGATGGATACCCTAGATCAGGGATGCTTTATGAAAAGGGTCCAGAATGGGTAGGAGATCAGAGAAAATGACCGCTATGTTTCTAAGATGATACTGTGATTGGAAAGTTTGTAGTTTTTTGTAGCTTAAGTTTTGCTTATTGTTTTTTTAAGTGAAGTTTTAGGACCCAGACACAGGTACATATGGATGGCAGGTATGTAATTTGGTATAATTTTTCTGAAGGGAAATATGATGTTATTCTTGAAAGCATGAAATTTTTGCATGCCAATGTCCCTAAGACTCTACTCCTAGAAATTTATCATTAGGGATAAATAAGGATCTACAGTAAGATTTTTCTATAAGGTTATTCATTGTGGTGTTGTTTATTCTAGTGAAAAACTGAAAATACACAAAACCAAATGAAAATGTCTAACAAGATAGGAGTGGTGAAGTATTTTGTAAGTCTATAAGTGAGATACTGGTCAGAATTAAACCGTGTTGTAAGTGAATGAGTGAATATTGTCAACAATGACAGTTACACTTTTAGATGAAAAAAAAATCAGATGCACAGGATGAGAGATGCAATAATAAAAATTAATATCTGGAGTCAACAGATGTAGGTGTGGAGCTAGACGTTTCTTCTTGATAGTTATGTGATCTTAGACTTGAACTTCGAATTCCTCAACTGTGTGACTGGTTGATGTTATTTAGCTCATGGTGTTGTGTTTTACAAGAAATAGTATTTGTGAAACACTTACTCCAGTGCCTACTACATGGTAAAATCTCAATATGTTTTTCTCTTGGCAATCATTAAATGTATAATATAAACACCTACATATATTTAGGCTCTTGTCAAAGGCAATATACATTCCAGTATTAACAGTGCATATCCCTGTTAATACAGGCATTACAGGTATCTTTTAAATAATATAGGATAATCAAAAGCAGAGGAATTTGTTTTTAATTCAGTTTTCTTTTAATTAAAAACAAATGATTTCTAACTATTGACACAGGAAACCTCTAAACTTGGATGCTTTCTGCTCTAGTTGACTCACATAATCATCAACAATAGTTGCTCACCATTGGTGTCGCCTATGCTATAAAAAGGATAAACGACAGGGCATGGAGTTTGTCACCTCTGATATAAACTTAGATTTGTTTTGTAGCAACCAGGAGTCAAATCCAGCTCAGCAAAATATGCTGTTTAATACCAGGAGCTGATTGGTTATTATCCTTGACTTGTGTTGACAGCCCATAAAAAAAAAAAAAAAAAAAAAAAGAAGAAGAAGAAGAGAAGAGAGGAGGTATCAGAAGCTATATTTGTAACTTAATTAGTGAATTAAGAAGGAAACCTAACATTGAAGGGCCATGGGATTTAATAACCTTCACATCTATAGCAGTGACCCCTCTGGGCCAAAGGTGGAGATTTTGTAAAACTTACTGTGTGTGTCACAAATGTTGCAAAAATGTGCAGGAGAGTATCATTTGCATGTGTTTTCAGTTTAACTATCATTAGAAATAGGAGCCAGCATTGTTTTAAAATCAATATAGTCTAGTAAGTTTGCATATAAAGGAAATCCCTTGAATTTTGAATTGCATTCTCCATTTGAAACTCTCTAGAGAAAATAAAAATGCATTTCTCTGAGCACCTGAGTTGATTTTCTGAAATCCGAGTAGTTGGGGCACCTTAAATGAAGGGGATCAAGGCAAGAAGACGTTAATATCCTGAATCCTTTGTGGAACATGTTCCAGTGAACTATTCTTCATAACAAACCACTCTAGAATTTCTTAGCTTAAAAAACAATGATCTTTTATTGGCCTGAATCCGGAATTTGGAGAAGGCTCAGGAAGGAAGTCTAAGTTCGGGCCCTCTCAGTGTCAGTTTAGGGCCACTGGATTCAGAACTAGATGATTCGATTCCCGAATGACTCATTCACACGCCCAGCAGTCTCTGCTGCTGTTGCTGTTCAACAGGAGCTGAGGGTCAGGACCTCGGTTTACACATGGTCACTCCATGCGCATCTCTCCATAGTTTCTCATAGATTTCCTCACTTCGTGGCATTAAAGTTCACAGAGAGAGTCCCAATAGGAATCAGAACTTGCCTGGATAGTGAAAACCTGAACAGTTAATCATTGCGTATTACACAAACAATCTAGTCTTTATACAATATTATAACTATTAATCCAGAATTCACTGGACAATGTAAACCAGTGAATATAACTCATCCTTTGGACGATTTAGGTAAATGGATCAATTTTTCTTCCATTTACTGAGATCATTTGGAATGTGAATTAGTACACCCACTATGGGAAACGATATATAGATTACTAAAAATAATTAAAAATAGAACTATTGCATGATCTACCAATTCTACTTCTGGGTATTTATCCAAAGGAAACAAAATCACTATCTCAAAATATACCTGTACCCTCATGTTATTGTAGCATTATTTCTAATAGTCAAGACTTGGAAACAACCTAAGTGTCTACTGATGGATGAATGAAGAAAGAAACACACACACACACACACACACACACACACACACACACACACACGAATATTATTAAGCCATAAAAAAGAGGGAAATCCTGCCATTTGTGACAACATGGGTGGAACTTGAAGGTATTATGCTAGGTGAAATAAACCAGACAGAGAAAGACAAACACTGTATGATTTCACTTCTATGTAGAATCTAAAGGAACAAAACAAAACCAAAAACCAAAAACCTTAGGTACAATGAACAGTTTGGTGGTTGCCAGAGCTGGGGATTGGGGGAGATGGGAGAAATGGGTTTATTGTTTAATAAAAATAAAGGGATTAGAGGACTAGCCATTTATAAATTCATAATAACTTCTGTGTGTGGTTTAATGATGGTTCCACATAATAAAGACCAATTTCCCTATCATGATTTTCATGGGCCTCTGCAATTAAACTTTCATTCTAGCTCTATCTCATAGCTTCCTCTAATTTCTTATGTTCATCCATCTCATCTGGGCCTGATGTTGACTCATATTTGGGCTAGCTATTGGCAAGTTTGCCCCTCTTAGTAGACTTGTAGTAGGGCACTGAAGTTCCTTGAGAGCAGAGACTTTATTCCAACCAGTATATGCCCCCACAACTGTCAGCCGAGCCATGCAAGGAGTGGGTGCTTATACGTATTTATTGAAAAGATGAATAATTCAACACCCCTTGCCTTTCCAATTCAATCATTCTATCTCCAAAATGGCAACATTGCTCGTGAGCTGCTCCACAGGGGAGCTAATTAATTCTCTGAAACTAGAAAATGTTTTGAAGTTCCACAGTACTTTGGAAGCACTCAAGAACATTAATATGTGTAATAAAGGCATTATTATTACTTCCCTGACACATAAATGGCAAATAATCCATTTTAATGTGTTTGTTTTGAATATGCTCAACAAATTTGCAAGAAGTAATGCATTGTTGGCTTATTTCTATTAATGGACACCTTGTGTGGACTGAATAAGATGTGGCCTCTTTTGGCTCTGCTGTTTGTTCATTTCTGTAGCTTTCGGAACTGCTATTATATGAGCTTCCTGCCAGAAAGGTACCCATGATATGACAATCAGACTTGTGGAGATTCTACACCTTGATATGTAGTATGGGTACTTAGGAACTTCTAGGATTGCGCGCTTAGTCCCCAGCCATATAATTTCTGTGGGAAATGTCTGGTAACTACAAAGCTGAGTGATCCAATAGAGAAATCCTAGCAGATGGAGCTATCCGTCTATTCCTGGGAATTTGGGGAAAGAAAACGGGGAAGACGGGGCTCATCTCTCTGATGGCTAACACTGCAAGAAGCAAACCATCGGAGCCATGACCGAGCATGACATCTGCCATTTGGAGAAGGCCACACTGCGTCGGGAGTGATGAAGCTGCCACAAGGGGACAGAGGTGAGAGGCAGAGGGAGTCCTTGTAGGGTCTGAGTCCCTGGGTCCAGCCATTTGGGAGTTCAGAATATCTCTGCTTTTCTCTGCCTTTATTCATCCTCTCTTTTCAAGAAATCACCTTTTTGCTTAAACTAGTTCAAATTTAGTTCCCACCACTTGGGACCAAAAAAAAATTCCAACAAATGCAACATCAAAGAGAAATGCTTCTCAGAGTATGTTTGATTAAAAGGTTGGAGAGAGAGCACTTGGGGACACGTTGAGATGAGGCTTATATTTTGAGAAGTTAAAAGCCCAGTGAATAATAGAATTAGAACCCTATTTTTCCAGATAATAAAAATAGGATGTGTCATGTGAAAGCAGGATCCCAGTGTTTGTGATTTACTAGCATGTAGGCTTCATGAGAGTAGAAATTTAGATTTTTTTACTACTGTACACTGATAACCAGAATAGAATTCTGTAGATATTAGGGGTTTGATATATATTTGTTGAATGAGTTAATGCATTTATTTGTTGTATCTCTTCCTCACTCCTAGTAAAAATATGAAAAACTATTACTTATTGAATTCACCCTATAATCTAGTCACTTTTCTCATCAGACCCATCATTTAGTTTAATCCCAGACCTTGGAGTGGGAGGCCACTAGGGATGAAAAGAACTTGTTCTGCGATTAAACAGTTTGTCCAGGGGCACCTGGGTGGCTCAGTGGGTTAGGCCGCTGCCTTCAGCTTGGGTCATGATCTCAGGGTCCTGGGATCGAGTCCCACATCGGGCTCTCTGCTCAGCAGGGAGCCTGCTTCCCTCTCTCTCTCTCTCTCTGCCTGCCTCTCTGCCTACTTGTGATCTCTCTCTGTCAAATAAATAAATAAAATTAAAAAAAAAACAGTTTGTCCAGTTTGCATGCAGATTCTATATGCTGAGGGTCAGGATTTGAACTCTGGAGCATAAGTCTCCAAAATGTATGCTCTCTCTAACATACCACACTCACATATTAACATATAGGGCAGAGATTTCTCCTGGAGCAATAAACTTAAAAAGGATAGTGTTGGACTAGAGTATTGCTTTATATATAATTCCAGCTCTAATTATCAAGGATTTAGTGAACACAGACTAAGTCCTCATTTAATAGACGAATAAGTACATGTCTACAGTGCCGCCTCCAGTACTCCCAAATCTTAGAAAGTCTCATGATCAGGATGGAGGCTCTCCTCTTATTTCCCCTGTCTTCCCATAAGGGAACTTCATTACACCCCCAATCCCTGATAGCTACTGGTGCTTCACTACAACCCTTTGGCATCACTGTTCTTAATCACACAGCTTCTTACTGCAAGCTCCTGCTACTCCTGGTCCCTTAAAGGGGAACACTGGAGGTGTTAGGGGCCTTATTCCTTACCCCCAAGACTAATGGGAATAATGGATAAATACCCGACACACTACTCTTCTGCTGGTTTGACTCTCCAGAATATTCTACACTGTCTCTGAGAGGTCCTCAGTGTGACTGTGCCTCAATTACCCATAATACTAATTTGCTCAAAAGCAAATCCTTTAGTGCTTTCCTTCTCTTCCATGCCTCACTTACCTAGACATCTCCCAGAACTTTCCAAATAAACTACTCAAACTCTTACATTTATCTCAAGGTTCTACTTCTGGGCTAGCCTAAGCTAAGTCATCTCTCTGACTCTTTCATCTTCATCCCTAATGGAGAGGATCAAATTATGTGATTGATGAGTTTGAAAAAAGAAACTGAGCACTGTCTGTTACTTCAACTCTTTTGAAGAGGGCAGGTTCACAGGAATTGCATGTTTGGACTACTCTTTGCCATGGGTTTAAAAGACTTGCCTTCACAGGAAGGTCTTCAGTTAGCAACTGGATGGATAAATCAGTTTAATTTATGCAATATAGTGGACATTTTGATTCCATGAAGATTAGACTCACATGATTCATAAAAGGCAACATGTGGAAACAACCCAAATAAACATCAACTGATGAATGGATAGAGAAAATATGTTATAGCCAGAGAACAGAGTATTATTTGACTTTTAAAAGGCATGGAATAGTCATACTTGTTACAACATAGATAGATATTGAGAACATTATGGCAAGTAAAAAAATACAGTCACAAATTATCATATATTGTATGATTCCACTCATATGCAATGGCTAGGAGTTCTGCAGATATAAAATAGATTAGTGGTTGCTTAGGTCTAGGGTATGAGGAGGGGAGTGGGGAAGGGAAGAGACAGCTGAAGGGTGTGGGGTTTCTTTCTGAGGCTATCAGAATGTTGTAAAATTGAGTAGAGTGATGTGGTTTCCCATATCTCTTCATATACTAAAAACCATTGAAAGGTATACTTTAAATAGGTGAATTGTTTGGTATATGAAGTATATCTCAACAAAGCTCTCAAAGTTAGGTCCAGACCATGATGCAAACTACTGACATGAGGGGAGACTAGGTAAAGGTATGAGAATGCTCTCTATTCTTTTTTTTTTTTTTTAAATCAGAGAGAGAGAGGGAGAGAGAGAGCAAGAGAGCACAGGCAGACAGAGTGGCAGGCAGAGGCAGAGGGAGAAGCAGGCACCCCGCCGAGCAAGGAGCCTGATGTGGGACTCGATCCCAGGATGCTGGAATCATGACCTGAGCCGAAGGCAGCCGCTTACCAAACTGAGCCACCCAGGCATCCCTGTACTCTTTTATAGAAGTAAAACTATTTCAAAATAAACAGTTTTAAAATTGGGTATAAACTTGGACAGGTTCCAAAACTTCTCTGACTCAGTTTCCCTACCTTAAGGGAGAACAGTACTTGGATAATCATCTCATAGATCAACTGAGATAGAGTCTATGACACAACTATATCTGGCAAACAACGTCTCTCTCTTTCTAACTAACATCGAGACCTAGCAGCATAAGGCAGATGGTCAGTTTGTAACAGGCATCCCACGTCCCCCCACTATCCCCATCCTCCTATCTCCTCGTTACTTTTCAGATAAGAGGTTTGGCCTGACAAGATGTGATCAGAGGTTAACATTCTCATTACCACAACTTAACAGGTATAATGAGCCAACTCATTTTGCAATGCCAAAGATTTGGAGGTGGGGGGAGCAGAGAAGCTGGGTGACATTGACCATGGATGCCAAAGTGGCCCGCCTTTGCAATTAGTTGTTTTTGTTCCTTTTGCCTCCCATCATAGCTATTTTTGTTGTTACTTGTGTTTTGTGAAATGGTATCATTCCATCAGACCCACATGTAAACCTCAAGTTGCTGATGCAGGCTTTCCTTTCCTCCTTCTGTAGCACTTATGGAAGCCAGCACAATATTTCTGCTGGCTGGTCTGGAGTCAGTTCTGTATCTAATTATGGGGTTGATTTTCTTCTTTTGTATTAAAGTTTTCTCCACCCACTGGGGGTGTTAGGGATGTGACAAGGAAGCTTTCCCCATGGTCCCTGTTTCTTTGTAAGAAGCCAAGGGCGCGGAGGGGAATGCCCTTGTAGTGGAGGCTGGGGTTTCAGTCCTTTCTCTAGATTTAAGGGACAAAGGAAGCCTCAGACAAACCATTTAATTCTCCAGGCGTCAGTGTCTCCTTTATAATATGAGAAAATTGTCCTAAATCATCTCTTCTGTAACTATTAGTTTTTCCTAGGACTGACATTCTCCACAACACAAGCCATTTTCCTAAAGTTTACTGACAAGTAGTTGCCAAACACTAGATGAGTGCTGATATGTTGTTAGCTAATATTATCTCTCATCTGTTTGCAGCGTCTTGATGGGAAATCATTCCTGGGAGCAGCCCTCTGTTCTGGTGTCTGGTCTGAGAACAGATTTACAGAGCACAGGAAGAAGGAATTGTGGGGAGAGTGGATGCCCCCAACATGGATGGGGATGGTGGCTTTCTGTTACTATTCCGAAACACAGAGAAAGCAATGGAAGGCTGGTCTCAGCGCCTGGAAAAGGAGTATTACATAAGTACAGTTTTACTTTCTGCGTTAATCTTTGCTGAGGTAATTGCCTTCATTCTATTTTTGGAGTGTTGTTGGTAATGCTGCATGGGCTACTGACAGTTGTTCAATAAAAATAGAGATCATACCCAAGAGGAGAGGGGCACTATTCACACACGGCCAAAGTTCTTTGAGCCACAGCCCTCAATTCCTCAAGAGTTACATGGAAAGAGATGCTGCTAGCATTTAGCAGGATCAAGATTGAGTTCAAGAAAGAAAGAAATCAAATCAAAGAAATCAAGAAAGAGTCACGCAACAATTCCAGCAAGGGGAATGGAGGGACTTTTCAAAACTAAAATCCTATTCTTCTGTCTACTCACCACATATTCACCTTCAGCCTCCTTATGCACCACCAAAGAGAGCTACATGTGCCCCCTAAATATCTCTCTAATGGTCCACTCCACACTATCAAGCCCTCCTCCAGTGCTGTTTTGATTCAGAACGTTATCATTTCTCACCCAGGTACTGTACTACCCTCCTAAAGATATCACTGTCCTCAGCTCTGCTCCCAGCCTCCTTACACTCCCCGCTCAGCAACAGGAGTGATCCTCTAGCCTGCGAATGTGTTGGTCACATGCCTTGCTCAAAATTCTTCAGTGGTTCCCAATCAAACCTGAACTTCATTATACAGTCTATAAGTCTCACTGT
The DNA here is from genome assembly GCF_964662115.1 of Mustela nivalis. Classification (NCBI taxonomy): domain Eukaryota; kingdom Metazoa; phylum Chordata; class Mammalia; order Carnivora; family Mustelidae; genus Mustela; species Mustela nivalis. The sequence continues at coordinate 140,199,606 of NC_139020.1, read as the reverse complement.
AATCTGCCTGCCAATTTCACTAGCCTCACCCTCTGGCACTTCCTTTTTTTCAAGGGTCCACCCAAACTTAGCTCTTCGTGGTTCTCCCAAATTCACCAGACTTGTTTACCTCTCGGTGGGTTGTGGTTGGCATCTCCCATCTCCTGCTTCCAGGCTCTCCTTACCTTTTAAGTGTCTCTCACCAACATCCTCCCCAAGTTGCCTGTCCTAACACACCAAGGACTACTTCCTTCTCATTTCCAATATTCCATGCACATACTTTCAATATGGCTATAATCAAACTTAGCATTTTCAGGGAGAATTCAAGCGTGATCATCTAAAGCCTAAGAGCACATGGTAGACCTTCAACTCCCTATCACCACACCAGATAAGAAGTGCTCAACAAATGTTTTAGGATGAGAATGGAAAGAGCCATTTTCTAAGCACCTAAGATGTGATAGGCTCCATGTTTGACTTTGGGGAAGTGCAGGATAGGAAGAGAAAGTAAGCAGCCTCTGATTTACATCTGGGAGAATGATAAAAATAATGAGAGGATGGGCAGAGATATTAATAATAATAAATCATGCATATTGAAAAGTCAATAAGCCTGAAAGTCCTTGAGTCTTGGGTAAAATTTAATAAATCATGGAAGGAAAAACAAATTAAGGGTATTATTAAGGAAATAAGTACCTTATCTCCAAAGAACTCCCACTCCTTTGGTGAGTGGAAGGGCCCTGGAGTTCTCACTATTAATGCCTGTGGGCGCATTTGAGGATTTCTGTGATTATCAAGCATCTAGAATTTGGAGTGGATCAGAAAATGTAGATGCTTCAAATAGGAATACCGTAATCATTTCTCATAATCTGTAGAGATATTAAAAGGAATTCTTAAGTAGATGACTTTATACCTATAGGATTTAATCATAGCTCCCAGCAAAATTATTCTCTTATTCTCCTTAGCATCGACGACTGACTTTTAGTGGGGCATGTTGGGAGGTGAAGCAAGACAAGTAGCAGACAGGAAATTATAACAGGACTTGGAGACTATATTATGGAGTTAATATTTTATCAGGAACCAGTGAAGAGTTTTGAACAAGTATCTCACAGTCACATTTGCAGGCCAGCAGTCTGACTGCTGTATGCAAGTTGGATGGGGGGGTAACAATAGAGGGGTGGGCATAATGAGAGCATTTAGGACTCTGTAACAATAATCAAGGTGAGAAATGTTAGTGCTTAGAATCGAGACAACAAGAGGGTGGATGGGGAGACATAGATAATTCTAAGGTAAATTAGGGCATCTGATGTTCTCTACATGACACATTGTATGATGGATTCCAAGTTCCCCTTCCACATGCTAACTCAGTGGGGTATTCCTAGCCCATCAAGATTTCTATGGCCAATAGAACCCTAGCCCCATTTTGACAAATGCAGTTGGCTGCCCAACCAAATGTCCCTTCTCTTCCCCACCATTCTTAGAGTGGAGGACTTACCTCTCTATAGAAGCTGAAAACCTGCTTTTCCCAGCAGACTTTACAGTGAAGGGTGGGCATCAGACATGACTGCAATCAGTGAAAACTGAGGTGAAGCTTGCTGCCAGGACTTTTTTAGTAAAGGCCTTTCTCTTTATACAGAGTCACAAGAGGACCAGTATCTTTCTTCTGTTTCTACTATCTTTGTCTTTGTACTAAATGATCTTTAATTAAAATTATTAACTTTTATTATGAAATATTTATAATAGAATTATTAAATTTAATTATAAATTATTAAATAATGATTAAATTATCTTTATCTTTTTATTAAATGACAAGGGACGTACCCCTTGTCATGCCTATGTGTGATGACTAGGACCGTGGTAGCCATCTTGAGATCATAAGAGAAAGGTGTGAAGACAGAAGCCATTATGTTGAGGATCAGAGAAGAAGAATGGAAAGAACTCGATTCCTTATTGATGGCATCTGAGCTTTTAAACCCACCCTGAAACCATCTACCTCCAAACTTTTGTCCTATGAAACACTACAAAGCCTTGTTTTAAAAGTTCTTGCTACTCAAAGGGTGGTCAGTGGATCAAATCTATCAACGTAAACTGGAGCTTGTAAAAACGGCAGAATCTTGGGGGGCGCCTGGGTGGCTCAGTGAATTAAGCCTCTGCCTTCAGCTCAGGTCCTGATCTCAGGGTCCTGGGATTGAGCCCTGTATTAGGCTCTCTGCTCAGCGGGGATCCTGCTTCCCACTCTCTCTCTGCCTGCCTCTCTGCCTACTTGTGATCTCTCTCCCTGTCAAATAATCAAATAAATAAATAAAATCTTTAAAACAAACAAACAAAAAAAAAAAAAAAAAAAAAAAAAAAACCCTGGCAGACTCTTGGGCACTCTTCCAGAAAATCTGACTAAAAAATCTGCATCTTAATAAAATCCCCAGCTTCAGTTTAAGCCACTTTTAAAAGAGTATTATGTTACCTTCCTTTGAGGCATCCTAAGTAATATACTCACTACATACAGCTCCTTTTATAGCTAGAATGAATTGTATGTTCTCCTGTTATTCCACAACATTTGACCACCCCTCTATCACGGTATGTGTTTATTTTGTCACATACATGTAGTATAGTTAGAACTACCTGTAGCAATCTAACCCATACAACTTCATGAATTCCTTAAAAGTAGGCCCGACATCCTACTGACCTTTCTATTCTCCTTCCTCCCCTGCATTAAGCTCCACCAAAACAAATACTCAAATATTTGTTGAATGAAAGCATAAAAGGAGTAATTGATTTTTAAATTCCTCCTGCCAATGAGAATTTTAGAACCTTTTATAGGTAGCTATAATAGACTCAAAGGTATGCTCCTGATCTGCCTTTGGCAATACATGTATTCTGCTTTCTTATCCAACCATTTTTCCAGGCAGAGGTTTTCAGAGGCAAAACACTCAATAAATCTTGGGTCTTCTCCATGGTGGGTAACATGCTTGCCATCTTCCTAAAGCTTAATTGCCTGATTGTCACCAGAATAATGAAAGTCATCTCAGGGTTGCCCTGGTCTGAGTCACCAAATCCAGCCCTCTTGGGACCACTCTATCCATATACTGATTAATTAAAAAAAAAAATTAAGATTTTATTTATTTATTGACACAGACAGATCACAAGTAGGCAGAGAGGCAGGCAGAGAGAGAGGGGGAAGCAGGCTCCCTGCAGAGCAGAGAGCCCAATATGGGGCTCCATCCCAGGACCCTGAGATCATGATCTGAGCTGAGGGCAGAGGCTTAACCCCCAGAGCCACCTAGGTGCCCCCATATACTGATTAATTTAAAGTAATCAATGCCACAAATTAACTCACCAATTAGCTGCAAGCATTGACCACTGAATATTGCCAGGAAGGAAGTTTCTGGCCATCCAGAATTCAAGGAAAAGCCAAAAAAGAGGCAGGCACATTCAGCTGACTCTGCTTTCCTTAAAAGGCTCTGGAAGTGGCCAAGCTTGGAGAAGCTAGAATGCAGGGATAAATATAGAAAGTTGATTTATCTTTTTCATTTAATAAAAAGCATCGATAGATCTCGTAAAGTAGGAACCCTGCATATAGGTCATCCAAATAGAGGACACAGACACACGTTTAGTCATCTTACAACACCGACACAAATACATAGCAGTGGGTTTTGACTTTCTGTTTTATCTATGATTTTGTAAACACACCTTCACAGCCCACTATGTGTCTGCATGCTGGTCTGCTCGCTCAGGGTCTGGCAAAACAGCAGGCACTGTAGGTGTGGTGAGCAAAACCCAAGGGGAAGAGATAGGATCTGGTCCCAACTCCACACTGATTAACAGTGAGAGGTGAGCTTATCCCAGTCTGTTTGTTCAAATGAATGGCCATCCTTTTGACTAAGAACACTCCTCAATCTCAAATTTTAGGGTGGACCAGAAAAACCATACACTGATTTACAGGAAATAGTTTCACAAAATTCATGGAAATTATATGAGAGAATTTAGGAGAGGTTGCACTGAATTCTGTCTGTTTCAACCATTTCATTTATTTACTGACAGCTCTAATTGGGCAAAGGAGCAGACGTGATGTAGCAAAATAATCCCTAGCAGTGTCTTCCGTAATTCAATATTGTCAACTGAAAGCTAAACCTTATTGGACCAAATTGCCCAATAAGGCCCGCAGAACACCACACATGGACAGCTGTGGTTTTAAGTCCTCAATTGACTTTGCAAATAGGAAAATTGCAGAAACTATTTCAGAATCTGGGAATGCTTATTAGAAAATTTTTGCCTATTCAAATTATGGCCTAGATTGAGAAAATCAGTCTTATAATTGTTGGGCACATTTTTTCACTCCCAGAAGAGAAACTAATTTTATGTTTATATTAATAAGATTTTTTGAGACACTATTCATTTGGAATTCAGTGGAAGCTAATTCCCCAGAAAGGAGTTGGTTAACCAATTTATAGAGTTTCCAATTTGAATTAACAGACATCTTACTTACACTTATGATAAACGCACAGCAAGAAGAGAGCCCTGAGCAGTTAGTGGCTTGCCCAAGGTCACTCAATTAGAGGCAGAACTAGGGCCACAGCCTCGTTACCCCTTTTAGAGCAGTGATACTCAACTGGTGGTAATTTTGCCCCCCTAAGAGACACTGAAGAATATATGGATACATTTCTGGTCATCAAACTAGGAAAAAGGTACTACTTATATCTAATGAGTCAGGGCCAGGAATGCGCCTAAACATCCTTGAGTGCACAGAACAGTTCCTCGGCATAATAGTGATGAGGCTAAGAAACCCAGGGATAGAAGAGCATTTAAATGATATTTGCAGGGGTGCCTGGGTGGCTCAGCCGTTAAGCATCTGCCTTCAGCTCAGGTCATGATCCCAGAGTTCTGGGATCGAGCCCTGCATTGGGCTTCGAGCTCAGCGGGAGGCCTGCTTCTCCCTCTCACACTCCCCTAGTTTGTGTTCCCTTTCTCGCTGTGTCTTTCTCTGTCAAATAAATAAATAAAATCTTTAAAAAAATATAAACGATATTTGCATACATGCATACCTGTGCACACACTCGCATAAACATGAAAATGGAGAGAAGAAGATAAGATATCTACATGATGTTTAACACTTGTTTATAAGCAAAATGGCAATGGTAAAGACAACAGAAAGCCTTCAAGTTTTCCATAACACTTCTCTTTTACTCATTTCACTTCCAGCATCAGCACACCCTGTCAGCTCCTCTTTCAAATAATATGCTCAAAACAGCTGCTTTGGGCCACCTCCACAGACACCTCCCAACCCTGGCCATCACTCTCTTTCTCCTGGACCACTGCAACGTTCTAAATGGTTAATCTTCAACTCTCCATCTGTTCAATGTTTTCTATCAACAGTCACCGTGATCTTCCCAAAGTAAACCTGATCCTGTCCCTTCTTTGCATAAGGCTTGGGCTCCACAGGGACGAGTCCCATATCCCAGCCTGCTGTTGGACACGAGTAGGGCATATTTGTGGTTTCATAATAAGTGGGGAGCTACTAGACTTTAATACCTATGATGAGGGAACAGAAGGCAAGCTGAGGACACAGCAGAACTTGACACCCCTCATCCCCCACCCCCTGGGATATATGTGACACTAAGTAATATAGTGTCACTATATTACTCCTGGCTGCCCTAAAGGAAAAACAAATAGTTAACTTGTTAACTTGTAGAGATCACAATCCTGCAAGACCTGAATCTCCCTCAGTTTAAAATGTCCTAGTGATTTACAGGGAAGAGGTTTTCTTATCAATAGCTTAACTTCCAAAGAACCATAACTCAGTTCCTGAAGCCCTAATATCATCTTCCCCTCCATAAAACTGAAGGAGGCTGAGGCACAGGGAAATGTAAATAAAGTTAAATTTCTTCCAAACCTAAAGCTCATGGATAAGGACGTGTGGTAGCAGGAGTGTGATATTCCTCCACGATGCTCTCAACTATCTAATGGTTAGTACCTTACTAAAAGAAAAAACAATCTTAACTAGACAAATAGCAAAGCCTTTGGTATCCTGAGTGTCTTTTTTAATACATGAAAGTTCTTTCAAACCCTTCCTTTTCCTTACCTCTCCCAACCCCATCGTATATAATCAGCCGCTCCTCACAACCCCAGGCAGAAGCTCTTTCTGCCCACGGGTCCTGTCCCTGTGCTTTCATAAACCACTATTTTGCACCAAAGACCTCTCAAGAATTCTTTCTTGGTCATCGGCTCCGGAAGTCACTTCACCAAACCTCGATTATGTCCTAAAACTTCATCACCTGGGGGTGGCGGAAACGCATCAGGAAATGTATCCCCCAGTGATGGGAAGGATTGTCAAGAACTGACTTACCCAAGTTGTTGAGGACCTCTTGATGAGGGAGCAGGAGGCTGGCTGAGGACAAAGCAAAAGCTGGCACCTTGCACTCCCTCTCCACCCACTCCCCTCAGTAATATGTGTGACATTCCTCAGGCACCTCTGGTTGCCCTAAAAGAAAAACAAATAGTTAACTTGCAGAGACCACAGTCCTGCAAGACAGGAGTCTCCCTTTGGTTTACCAATGTCCTAGAGATTTACAACAAAGAAGCTATCTAACAATAGCACAATTTCCAGAGGCAAATAACTCAGTTCCTCAAGCCCTAAATAAAGTTAAATTTCTTCTAAACCCAAATCTCACGAAGAAGGACACTTGATAGGAGAAATGTGAAACTTGATCTCTAGATCTCCAAGATAGTGTCAAGAGTCTTTCCCAAGCATATGGCCCACTGATATACATCTAAAGGGTCTCACAAGAAGATTTTTACTACTAGTAATGAATAACCTTTCTCCCAACAATAGCTAGCCCCTCAAGGTCCTGGAGATCTTGCTTCCAAAATTCCTTAGAGACTAACATCACCCCCTTTACCTCATCTTCCCCCAACCACAAGGTACATAACCTCCATCCCTCACAACCCAGCACAGCATCTCCGTCTGCCCACGGGTCCTGGTGCAAAAAAAAAAAAACCCACCTTTTTGCACCAAAGACGTCTTAAGAATTCTTTCTCAGCCTTCGGCTCCGAACCTCACCCCACTGAACCTCACCTAGGTTTAAGAACTTCATCACTCTGATAGGGTGTGGTGGCCTCACAGCCCACCCTGCTCTCCTGTTTGCTCTCTGTTCTCCAGCCGGTGTATTTAGTGTTCCTTGAAAGTGCCAGGCATGTTTCATTCTCAAGGATCTGGCACCGGTTGCTCCCTGCCCCCAAAACTCTGCCACACGTATCTGGAGGGATGTCTTGTCCCCACCCCCACCCCCCGCTTCATTCAGGTCTCAGCTAAATTGCCATCTGATCAGAGAAACAGTATATTGACCTCTTATCTAAATTAGCATAGTCTTCATTAAGGTGAGGTTCTATTTTAATCAATGTTTCCTCCTCTAATTTATCAGTATCTGATGCTATTTTATAACATGTATTTTTTGGTGTATTCTGTCTCTTACCTGTCTCTCCTTTAGAAAGCAGGGTCCAAGAGGAGAGGGGTTTTTGTCGGTTTTGCTCATCTTTGTATCCAGTGCCTAGAACAGCACCTGGCACACAGAAGGGATTACACAATGCCTGAGAAGTGAATAAATGAAGGCATGTCTTTACTTAGCCTGAAAATTATCCCTCTGGAAATGTGTGATCAGAATAGAGAGAATAATCTTCAATTTTCCTTTAATTTGGCAGCTATATATATATATTTTAAAGATTTTTATTTATTTATTTGACAGAGAGAGAGAGATCACAAGTAGGGAGAGAGGCAGGCAGAGAGGGGGGGGGAAGCAGACTCCCTGATGAACAGAGAGCCCGATGCGGGGCTCAATCCTGGGACCCAGAGATCATGACCTGAGCCGAAGGCAGAGAGGCTTAATCCACTGAGCCACCCAGACACCCTGACAGCTGTGTGTGTGTGTGTGTGTGTGTGTGTGTACATACATATATATACACACACACATATATATACATATTCATATATACATATATGTATGCATGTATGTGTGTGTGTGTGTATATATATATATATATATATGTATATATATATATATATTTAACCTAACAATGCTGGGAAAAAAAAACAACAACAACAAACAACCCTGAATTCACCAAGGACTGCTTAGAAAATAAGACTTAGGAAACAGTCTTAATTGTTAATTATTTGGTCACCATAATCAGTTTTTGTGGACCAAGTAGTATAAATAAGTCAAGCTATTTCTCAAAAACTTCAGAAATCAGGGAAGAAAACGATCTATTCACATGAGATATCCCTGAGAGTCTTTTTAAGAGATGCAAAGTTTGATGGGCTATTTTGTGCTGACATTCTTAAACATATAAATTCAACAAGAATGGTGAAAAGGAATTCTTCCCCGTTAACTTTGATGGGAGTTGGGCATCTGGCAAAACTGTGATTACCCTGAGGCCTAGTTTCAGGCCCAGGAAACAAACTGCTCCTCTCAGGGAAAAGGAGGAGTTTGGAGAGACAGTCCTTTGATCAGTAGGCAGAACTCAGCTTCCTCTCTGATATCTTTCTGAGCTCTGACTCGCCCAGGGGTCTCCATGAGCCTCCTGGCTAGGAACAATAGGAATGGAGCAAAGCGAGAAGGAGGCCATTGTGGGAAAGGAAGTACCCGTAACACTCATTGCATTTGAAATTGTTGACCCCGTGTGTTTTGGGCCATGTTCCATAGACTGAGAGCCCCAGTGGGTATCTCTGCGCAAGTGTCTTATTGGAGACTCCTCTCTGGAGAAGGGCAGCATAGGAAGCGGGACAAATTAGGGGAAGAAATCTAAGCAAAGAGGTAATTTTTCACTGGGATTTAGCTTCAGCCTGATCCCCTGGGGAGATCTGGAATACAAAGTGTACTAAGGAGTTGGTTCCCCTGGGGCCAGGAGACCTGCTTTCCATAGCTCTTTGTCAGTCAGTCTTGGGCCTTTGACTGCTCAATAGGATGGAGTATGACCTCAGCTTGGGGGTAGCTGTGCACCCTGAGCACACAGGCTGCGAGTGGGGGGCCCCTATCCCGTGAAGAGGAATTAGATTGAGACACCAACAGCATTTGCTTTATGTCTGCTAGAGTCCAATAGAGACATGAATCACAGTTTACCAAAAAAAAAAAAAAAAAAAAAAGCACTTTCTCTAAGTATCATGAATGGCACAGCATTATTCATAGTGGCCTTGAGAATCTCGTCTGGCATCCTGAGTGTCTTCTGAGGGAACTCAGCTAATGTAGGGCAAAGGCGACATGGTATTTGCAATGCCGAATAACAAACATCTCCTTTTCTCCTTGAAATGTTCCAAGCATCTTACAAAGAGCCATATTAATAAGTCTCAGAGAACAGTGGAAGAGGTTAATAGATGTGAAAATATCTAACTTAAAGATTTGAAAATGGAGCTCATTTTATCCACAACTTTGAGTAATAATCAACTGAAGCCATTCCAGCAAGCATCGCATACATCTTCTTTTCCCTAGTTGTCCTTTTTTAAAAAATATTTTCTCTATTTGAGAGAGAGAGAGCATGAGGGGAACAGAGGGAGAGGGAGAAGAAGGCTCCCCACTGGGCAGGGAGCCTGATGAGGGCTCGATCCCAGGACCATGGGATCATAACCTGAGCCCAAGGCAAACACTTAACCGACTGAGCCACCCAGTTGCCCTGATTCACTTGTTTGCCTTAAACAAACACACAAAAATATCTCTGAAGCAGCATGAGCTGGTTCAGGATTCTTCATCTTAGCACTATTTATGTGTTGGGACAGAGAATCTGGGGCTCTTCTGAGCATTGCAAGACGTTTACCAGCATCCTGGCCTCTACCTACTGGATGTCAGTGGCAGCCCTGATCCCCTTTGACTCTTCACATTGCCAAATGTCCCCTGGGGACAAAATTGCCCCTGCTTGAGAACCAAAGAAAAAGCCAAAGAAACTCAGAATAATCTTTGGAATCATGGCAGGGCCACAGACTATGTGTCTTAAGCAAGTTTTTTAGAAAGTTATTCTAAATCTTGGTTTAATCATACATGAAATGAGGAAAATACAAAGCTCATGGGACTTCCATAATGATTTCAGTGAAAACAGCAGTGTGGCACAGAACCCAACACACTGGCCACTGTGTATGCAGCTCTCTTCCTTGCCTTCTAAACTAAAAACTTTAAAAATGTTTTTGAGGGGGCACCTGGGTGGCTCAGTTGGTTAAGCGACTGCCTTCAGCTCAGGTCATGATCCCAGAGTTCCGGGATCGAGTCCCGCATCGGGCTCCCAGCTCCATGGGGAGTCTGCTTCTCCCTCTGACCTTCTCCCCTCTCATGCTCTCTCACTCTCTCTCTCTCAAATAAATAAATAATTAAAAAAAAAATGTTTTTGAGGGACACCTGGGTAGCTCAGTGGGTTAAGTCTCCACCTCTTGGTTTTGGCTCAGGTCATGGTCTACCTGTCATGAGATCAAGTCCCCGAGTTCCACCCCGCCCCCCACCTGGAGCCCACTCTGAGCTTTGCTCAGAGCCTGCTTGAGACTCCCTCCACTTCTCTGCCCCCTTTCTCTTTCTCTCTAATAAATAAATAAATAAATAAATAATATTTTTGCATTCTTATGGGTAGAAGAGCCATAAAAGGATCACTTCATATGAATTAGGATAGGGAGTATGGTTGCACTCCAAGATCTAAGTTTGAGGGAGAGAAAAATAAAATAACAAAAATCTTAATTCCTCCTCACTGGAAAAGATGTCATTCTCACTTGTTCTCTTTCAGTTTTTACTGAATATTCTTTGGGGAAAATATACCGGAAATTTAAGCAGGCCATTACAAAAACGGACCCTTTCTGAATGCTTACATGTGTACCAGATACTATTCTAAGTTTATACAGATTGTCTTCTGAACTCAATTTATAGATGAGAAGTAGGAGAAGAAAGAGGTGAAGCAAGTTCCCCCAAAGAACAGAAAATGGTGGTATTGGAATTTATACTGAAAAGATCTGTTGGAAAGTAGAAGAGCCAGATCAGCATCTACAAAGACAGTTGGTGGTTTGAGGAGGGGGACACACAAAGAAGCACAGCCAGAATATGTTGCCAACTCTTTGTTGACTCACCTCTGAAGACCAGTCCTGGAGGCACAAACTTCTTTCTTAAATTAAGACCTTAGAGGGCCTACATATAGAAGAGTTACGATTAGGTAATTACCATACGCAATTCAAATTAAAGTGATAAAAAATATGAAATTTAGGAAACCCCAAGAAAGTCCTATTTTTTTCCATGATGAATATATTCATGCTTTTTTTGAAACATCTAATATCATTTTTTTTTTGCCAAATATTTTCCCCGTGTTTAGCTTGGCTACTGTGGATCTCGGTACAGATAACTCTGTTTTCATCCTCCTGCAAAAGTCTTGATATTTAATCAGTGGTCTTGACCTTGACCCTGGATTGGAAAACTTCACTTTACTCTTCTAAACCTGATTAGATTCCCTCATTTGTACCCTCCATGTTCCTTTGGATTTAGGGAAGACACCTACTATCTAAAGGGCTAGATAGTAAATGGATTAGGTTCTGTGGGTTATGGGGTGGGTCTCAGTCACAGATAATCAATTCTGTCACTGTCGTTCAAAAACAGCCATAGACTGTATGTAAAGAAATTGACATGTCTCTGTTCCAATAATGTTATATTTACCAAAAAATAAAAAAAAGAAGGTGATGGTTCAGATTTGGGGCTTGGGCCATTGTTTGCTGATCTCTGATCAAGGGTGCTGCCATGCAACATTACACAAAATTACAAAATAAAAGCAACGAAGCTTATGGGTGAAAATGGAGTTAAGAGAACAAGAGTCAAAAACATCAGTGACACAGCAAAAGACAGGAACCGAATAAAAATTATGCCACAATTGACACATGTTAAATGGTTAATAAATACACAAGTACTACAGAAATATTGGAAAATTCTTAAAGCTTGCCTGTAGAAACATGCTTTGGAACCTCTATCCTTGTGAATTATTGTGAAGTGGTAGAAAGAGGGTTGTGGGATCACTCAGGAAGTTGTAATACCAGGTGTGGCTGTGTGACTCGGGACACATGTGGTGTAGCCCATGGTGGCTGGTAGATGTGGGAGGGGTGTGTGGGGGGAAGGTTGATATCCCTGTATGGCATGGTTCAGTGGGGTAGAGTTTTTGGCATTCCCAGAGTGTCTCTTGTGGATGGAATCACACATGAGCAAACACAAAATTCTTGTTAGGCTCAAATTGTTCTTTCCTACATTACTATCAGGGGAACCAAGTCAAGGTTTCAAATGAGTGTTATAGCAGGACTGATGACTCACAGGCATCTCAGTGCTAGCACATTCGACCATGGCATCTCCAACTGTTCTTCTTTGCAAAATCTTGCTTTCTCCATGAAGGTTATTGATGCCACCAATGACTATCCAATGGCCTTAAACAAAAACTTTGACATGATCTTCAACTACTTCTGTCTTGTTCACTGCATTCAATCAGTCATCAGCTACCATCAGTGTTACCTTATAAATATATCTCAAATTCATCCTCTTGTCTCCACTGTGCATGTGTTCATGCTTACCATTTCTCACTAGAACTCTTGCAAAGTCTTTTTTTTTTCTTCCATTCCCATCTCCCTGTGCCCAATCTTCTGTGTGACCATCATTGTGATCTTTCCTGGAGCTCTAAAAGTAAAGGCATTGGGCTTAAGTCCTTTCTTTGCCCTGCTATCTGGATGATTTTGAGTGTCTAACTTAACTTCTCTACCCCTCAGCTTTCTCATCTAGAGGATGGGAATGCTAATAAATCTTGTGTCATAGGATTGGTGTCAAGATGAAATGTATAAGATGCTTAGCAAAGAGTCCAGGATATTATCATCATTGTTATTGTTGTTATTATATGCACTCAGTAAAATAGTAGTTATGTTCAATACCATTAATATAGTTATTAGTATCACAGTTATCAGCATCATTATTGCCATCTTCAGGATAGCATCATTCTGCATGAGTTTTCCCAAGCTGGAAAACTGGACTTCAGCCCTTTATGGCATTCAGCTGAATTCAGTACAGAGTAAGTGATACTTATGTCGTGCTGACTGGATCTAAAGCAGCATCAGGGTAGATAATGCAGTTGAATATTACCACCTAGGCTGACAAAAATATCAAATTAATATCTCCAATTTAAAGCAGAATGTCATGGGGCGCCTGGGTGGCTCAGTGGGTTAAGCCGCTGCCTTCGGCTCAGGTCATGATCTCAGGGTCCTGGGATTGAGTCCCATATCGGGCTCTCTGCTCAGCAGGGAGCCTGCTTCCTCCTATCTCTCTCTGCCTGCCTCTCTGCCTACTTGTGATCTCTCTCTATCAAATAAATAAATAAAATCTTAAAAAAAAAAAGCAGAATGTCATGATGGCTATAAATAAAGTACAGAAGGAATATAGGCAAAGTGAAATTCTGGTGGAGGATTTGGGAGCTTTGGGGGAAAGGATAGGACTTGACTGGTCCTGACGGGTGGGAAGGGTCTTGAGAGGCAGATATGAGGAATGTGCTCCACTTGGAACCATACAGGGTTGGGTTTGGCTGGAAGAGGAAGGGTTTAGAAAGGGAAGATTTTCTATGTATGAGGTGGGATGAAGTGGGATAGAACATGGTTCACTGATGGATTGGGTTGCAGTGAGGAGTCAGCAGGTACTGTTCAGTCTACTTCAAAGTGAAGTGCAAGCCCATGCATTCGTGCATTCATCTTCATTTCCACCACTGGGAAGTAGACTGTGCTGTAGCATTCTCTGGGGATAAGGAGATCCAGGTGGAGGAAGGCACAGGCCAAAGTTCAGAGGTGGGGATATGTGGTGATTCTCTGTGGGTTGCCTCAAAACTGGAGTGGATGGAGCACAAGGTCCAGGGGTAGAAAAGGAATATGCAGGAATAGGTATTATTATTATTATTATTATTTAATTTATTAGGCCTTTTTAAAGGAAGAGTAAATGCTGAGAAGATGATGCCATACCTAGCTCTTTCCAAAACAGCTGAGCCAAGACCATCCTATGATAACAAGTTTCCAGAGGGTAATGGTGATGGGCTAAATTGAGAGCTTCTTGTTCCCACCCAAGTGAGTGTGCCCCAGCCCAAGAGCAGCCCCTATATCTTGATCCCACCAGTTTTATGCTGAGCTCACCAGAAATGTCAGCCCCAAGTTTCACTCACTGAAGTCACTCCCATGGAAACTTAACTCTGAAGCATTCCTGGAAATGTGTTTGACATTAGTAACTGGACTTCTAGTGTCCAAGATGTGCTTGCCCCACGGATGTTTGCTTGCAACAGTGCAAAGGAGAGACAAACAGAGGACAGGCTGTTCATCCTGAGAGCCTGGGGCACGCTCTGTCTGGGTCCCAGAGGTGTCATAGGGCCAGACAGGGTCAGGCAAACAAGTCGCTGGTAGTATGGCCCGAAGGCACTGTCCTTTTCTAGAACTTACATAAACTGTTTTCTGCAACAACAGAAGATACGGGGCTAAGAACTGACAAAATTCATTATCTTCTAATTCCTAACCTTGGTAAACCAGAGCTCTATTAATTAGTAACCAGGCACTGAAATATGACAAGACGGAGAGATATTGGCAACAATGGTTCCTCAGGCTGGGGAGAGAAGCAGAGAGTGTGCCTGGCACGGGCTCGGTAGATAAACACCACCCAGCATTCATGCCTTTGTACAGAGATGACTCAAAGGCACCCTGCCCTGTCTCCTGAGCTCCAGAAGGGCCAGTATCCCACAGCAAGACCCTGGTAGAGATCATGCCCTCTAACTGGCTGCCCCACATATTTACTCATTTCATTCTCACATCACCATAGTGATCTGAGTACTAATATCCCCAATTGATTACCTTGCCCAGGGTCACATGACCGGTTAGCAGAGGAGCCAGGTCAGGCAGCTTCGCACAAGAACCGATGCTATTTTTCATATAAGGAACCTAGGCTCAGAAAGGTTAGTAAACTTGCCAAAATTTGCACAGATGGCAAGTGACAAGGCTGACATCAGAACTCATGTCCATTTGCAGCCAATGCACTTTACCTACTGACTAGCAAAAATCTTCCTGGAGGTCCCTGTATGCATTCAGCAGCCTGACCGATTCTCTGAAGGAACAAGCCTGGAAATGCCACCTGCAACCTTGTCCAGTGGTGCTTTGCCTTGTTTCACTCTACAGTCTTGTGCTGAGAAAGACACAAACCCACAGAGGTATGGTTGGAGGGAACCCCCAAGCCACTGTGTAGCCTGAAGCTACCCCATGCTTTTACCTGGATGTTTTCTAAAATGTGAAATTACTTAATAAGAGTTTGCTTCTTACGTGTTTCTGATCTTTGATCCTAGTAGAACAGCTGGCATTTGACGAATGTTATTATCCTTCCACAGCAAGGGGGAAAAGAGGTTTGTGCTTCAAGAAAACATCAAAGCCTTCAGTTTTCAGAATTTTTCTCTAAGTCACTCCTAAATCACTAGCCACATCAGTAGGAAGAAAGCCCGTAAGAGTCAAAGCATGTTACAGTGGGATGCCTGGTTCAGGTTGGGGCTACAGCACTTCTTGACTGTGAATTTATGGAAATCGCTTCACCACTCTGAGCCTGACTTTACACAAAGGAGAATAACAGCACTGTTGGCTACGTTAGCCTCAGGTCAGGATCACCATGGAGCAAGACGTAGGAAAGATCTTG
Source organism: Mustela nivalis (assembly GCF_964662115.1). Taxonomy (NCBI): domain Eukaryota; kingdom Metazoa; phylum Chordata; class Mammalia; order Carnivora; family Mustelidae; genus Mustela; species Mustela nivalis. The sequence continues at coordinate 140,183,959 of NC_139020.1, read as the reverse complement.
CAAATCTCAAGAAGCAATAACATAGTAGGGACACTGCAGTATTGCAAAGTAGGGGTGTCTGTCTCTTCTTTTAATTCTGCCAATATTAACAAATGTAATAAATATTTATGGTATACATATGATGTGCCAGACTCTTTTGTAGGCTCTGAGGACACAGGTAAATAAAACAATTTCTTGCCACGCATAATAGTGTAACCAAATTAAGCAAATATTTACTTTGCTAAAGGTTATTAAGTCCTAAGAGGAAAAAGAAAGCAAGTTAGGGTAGAAGTATTACGGGAATCATTGCACTTTTTAAAAATATAGTGGCTAGGAAAGATCTCTATGAGAAGATTACATCCGGGTCAAGACTTAGAGAAATGAGAGTGTAGAGCACAAAGGAACAACTCAGGACAGTAGCACACTTTGGGGTTCCAAGGAATACACTTTGGTAAGCACTGCTCTGGTGGCCAGACCAACGGCCTGCACTTCATGACTATGGCCCTTTGGAAGAAGTAGAGCGTGCTTCAGTCCAGCAAAAAGGAGAGGGACTTAGTCGGCCCTGATTCTGAACATGCACTTGTAAGTTAGGAGTTCGGGACATGCTACTCTCAAATATGGCATCTTGGCATATGAAATATCTTAAGCTGAAGAATTTTCTTTTTTTTTTAAATGGCAGGAACAAAACCCCGACCCCTTGCCCTTCTTCTCTAAAAGCAGGAGATAAATCTTCTCATGTGAAAGGTACCCTACCTGAAGCTGGAGGAAGGGAGATCTTCTTCTCACCAAAGATGGGAGACCCAGGACTGAGAAATCGTCACAGACCTTGCTAAACTCACTCTTACCTTCCCGGTTACTTCTTCAGCATGTAATATCCCTAAGCCAAATGCTCTGTCTTGTCAATTTTTTACAAATTTATTTTCTACTTATCTGAAAGATATAAAAGCTTCCTGCTTGGGGTGCCTAGGTGGCACAGTTGGTTAAGCGTCTGACTCTAGGTTTCAGCTCAGGTCCTGATGTCAGGATCCTGAGATCGAGCCCCATATTGGGCTCTGTGCGCAGTGTGGAGTCTGCTTGATTCTCTCTCTCCCTTCCTCCTATTGCACCTCCGGCTCATGCTCTCTCTCTCTCACAAAAAAAAAAAAAAAAAAAAAAAAGAAAGAAAGAAAGAAAGAAAAAAAGAAAAAGTCTTAAAAAAATAAAAGCTTCCTGCTCTGGCTTCTTTGGGTCTTCATTCTCTTGTGAAGCTTCTCGTTTGCATGCAAAAAGTCAAGGGAATGGATATGCTTTTTCTCTTGCTAGTCTTTCTTTGTCAGTTCCATTTTCAGACCCAACCAGGAGCCCTAAGAGAATTGAGGAAAACTTTTTCATCATCTCCATAAGCTACTTGCCATCTATTCGTTCCTCTTATCTGGAATCCCAGTTCAGGAAACCTAAGAAGAAAACCCAGGAAGCTTTCAGAAAACTGGCATCTTGAAAAAACCACTCTGTGAAGCCTGCTAATTCTGCAGACTCCCGGGCTTCCATTAGGGCTGTAATCAGAAAGGAACATTCGCTATGCAGAGGGCGAGTGCAGAGCTGGCAAGGCCGGCCCACTATAGGTCTCCCCCACGATCAGAAAGTAGAAGGGACCTATGAACCCTTTCATAAGCCAAAATGGCACAAAGTGAAGCAATTACCATTCTTTCCTAAGGAAAAGTTGTTGAGCGTTCCCAGACCCCCTCCAAAAATAACCTCTTGGGCTTTTTCTGATACCATAGGACACATCTTACTAATGGATGCACAAGATAAATTGAAATAAAGCCCAGATGCTCAGAGACAGAGTTCAAAGCTATTGTTGGCCTGGCACTGAGATGCTGGAGTATAGTTCCCTGGGAAGGGATGTGTGTGGGGGGGTGCCCCGCCGCTAGTAGGGGTGTCTGCTGGCTCTCTCAGGGCTCACTGCAAAACAAATACTGAATGCTGTTTTCTCGTTTTGCCTTTTTTTTTTTTTTTTTTCATAAAAGCAAAAATCCTTTCCAGATTTCTCTTGGTTGCCCAAACCAGGTACCAATGTAGTTCTTTTGTAAATGCAAAGTGGTGTAACATGAGCTTTGAGAAATGGGGGCTGCTGCACCGGCTGTATGGGGGGGGGGTGTTTTCCAGCCCCCTGCTCCTGTCAGGAAATAGCAGCATCCCCAGCTGTGGGAACAGGGGCAAGTTCAGCAGCCTCCGTGTCATCACAGGGCTATGGAGGAGATCTGCAGTGTCCCCAACAGCACAGAAGCATCAGGAGGTCATTGGTGACCCCGAATGACAAAGCTGGTCTTAAGTCGGCCAAAGACTGCATTTGGACCACCTGAGGGTCAGTTAGACCGAGAGTGTTTGTTGCGGCTGGAGCTCTGCATACACCGCATTGCCTGTGGAGAACAAGGAGCAGAGCGCTGGGCAGGGTTCCCAGGCAACACGTTCAGCCTGAATTTTACTTAACAAGTATCGGACTCAAATTGCTATGCTCAGCTTCATAGCCTCACTCCTTCCAGTGAAGCAAGAATAAAGGACTGACTGTGTCTCAGTTGCCCTGGGATATGTTCTTGCCGCTCAGAGATGAGGGAAGAGACTCAGAGGTAGGGAGCAAGAGACAGGCTTCTAATCCCAAACATGTCTAGCCAGGGACCTGTGGCAAGGGAGTAAATGCTCTGAGTTTCAGTATTTCCATCTGCAAAACGGGAAATCATTTCTTCATCCAGTAGGAATTCTTCAAGGGTTGATCCAAGCGTCTTGTTGAAAGTCACGATTATGTTACTTAAAATAGTGTTTTTTGGTGATCTGTCAAGTGAAGACACAAGATACCACCAGAGAGATATGTGAGAGGGAAGGAGAGCTATGCTACTCACAAGTCCTAGAAGAGAGAGGCGTGGCAGGCCACACAGGGAGGGGACCAGATGAGAGGAGGGCTCAGGGAATAGGCTCAACCAAATTTAGGTGGGGAACTGAGAGACTGAGCACCTGTGGGCAAGTACCTTTTTGGGGGGTCAGAGTGGAGTACACAAGCCAAAGGTTTGAGGAATTTCATTGGTGTGTTCCGATGTTGGTAGCTCACAATTAGAGGAGGACAAAAAGAGGAACTCGTGACAGGGACCAGCCATGCAGGACATCCCACTAGGGCAAAAACCATCATGCAAAAAATTTCCAGATCCTTCTGGCAAGACAAAAATTCTCTGGGGATTTACATGAATTTGCAAATTTGCAGCCACGTGGATGGAGCTAGAAGGTATGATGCTAAGTGGCATCAGTCAATCAGAGAAAGACAAATACCATATGATCTCACTCCTGTGCAGAATTTAAGAAACAAAACAAGAGTGAAGAAAGAAAGAGAGAGGCCAGCCAAAAAACAGACTCTTAACTATAGAGAACAAACCAGAAGAGGAGTGGGTAGTTGGGGGATAGGTGAAACAGGTGATGGGGATTAAGAGTGCACTTTCCTAATGAGCACTGAGTAATGCATAGAACTGTTGAATCACTATATTGTACACACTGGAAACTAATATAACACTGTATCTTAACCATACTGGGATTAAAACAAAACTTAATGAACAATATGCAAATGAAAGGTCCTAGGACCCATTTAGGACCACCAGACAGCCAACATTTTTACCCTCCTCTCATTTTTTACCCTCTTTTCCATCCTGCTCATTGGATTCTCACTGGTAAATGTGTTTTCTCTAACTGCTTTCATTTAGAAACTACTTGCACACCAAATACAGATAAAAGGCATGTTTCAAAAATGGTTTTATATCAGATGTTTCTTTAAATTAAATAAGAATATTTTTCCATGAAATCATATCTCTATGAGGTAGGAATCATGAAATGAAGTTGACATTTTTAGAGGAGAAACTGGGGGGGCTGCTCAGAGAGATAAGGAATCCACAGAGGTCACACAGCTAAAAAATGCCAAAGCCGTTCCCAGTCTGATTTCAATTCCCTGATCGAACTGAAAAGCTATACTAGTCAACTATTTTTTTATAATGAATTATCCCAAAATGTAGCATTTTAAAATAACAAACACTGATGATCTCACTCAGCTTCTTGGTGTCAAGAATCAGGGAGAATCTCAGAGGAGTGTTTCAGATTGAAGTCTGTATTAAAGCTGTAGTGATGACGTTGCCTAGGGCTGCAGTCATCCCAGTGCTTTGCTGGAATATAAGATCCAAATTTGCTCCCATGGATGTTGGCAGGAATCATGAAGGCCTGTCTATAGGACTGCTTACAGTATGACAGCTGGCTTCCCCCGAGTGAATGACCCGAGAGAGAATGCTCCCCAGATATATATCCTAGGAGGTATCTAACCCAACCTCAGAAGTAACACATCATCTCTTTTCCCATAAAATGCTATTGGTCACAGAGAACAACCCTAGGAGAATGTGGAGCGCACTGCCTAAGTGTGTTATCTTCCAGGGGACCAGGACTGTGGTGCGCCACCTTGGAGGCTGGATTGGATTGCCCAGCAGAGTTCAACGTTATCACTTGCAAAGGACTCAACAGCCCCTTGGCTGATGGTCTCCCTCCCAGCCACCCGTCAGCATGGAGAAGGTAGGGGAAGGCTTTTCTAGGCATCTTCTCCTTGATAGAGCAATCAGGAACAAAGGGAAAGAGGAAAACAACATAAACCTATGTTATTTTTACATCCTTCCCCAGTGCCTTGAAAACATTGGGCATGATATGCTGAGGGTAGTTCACGCTTTTCAGGATAGGCACACACCCTTTTTTTGATGAGAAATGGAAAAGGGGAGGAATGGGGCTTACTTTTACAGTCTTTCTGGACACAGATTCCCTGTCAGCTTTAGTGCTATTTTTCTCACAACATGGCAGGACACAATCTAGCTCAGAAACTAAGAAAACCTGATGGGAAGAGAAGGGGAGAAATGAGCCATAAATGTTGGCTACACTTCCCAGCACCAACAGATGATAAACTCCTGCTGCTCCTTGCATAGAGCTGTGGCTACAGCTGCTCTTGCCCCCTTCTAAAAATAGCAATCAGAGTGGAGAGTATTTCTGCAATAGTAGAGTGTCACCTTCATTTTTAAAACGTGAATAAGCTACACAGATGCAGCCTGTGGGGGCTAAAGCATCAGGCAAGAGAGACTCTGGGCAGAGGCAGGGGCAGATTTAGTCAGGGGGTTCTGGAAAAGAGTTGGTTATTCATTCACTCTTTCAACTAGTGTGGAGGTGGCCTTTATTATGAGATGGCTACTAAGTATTTGGGGGAATATTAAAATATAAGGGATGCAGGGCCTGCCTTCCAGAGGTAGAATATTATCAATTGATTCCCATAGATTTAATAGAAAGACATATCTTCAATCACTTACTCATTCACTGACCAGATATTACTGTGTCAGACATTGTACCGGACACTGGTGTGGCAAAGGTCAGTAAAATAAGTTGTCTGTTCTCCAGAGCCTATGGTATCCTGGAGGGTCAGGATTCTGGTGGGTCTGGAATGATAAGGGAAGAAAGAAAAGAGGAAGTTCCCAATTCAGTTTAGGGGAGAGGATGGAGAAGTTTCTAAGGGGAAGTGGTACTGCAGCTGAGTCTCAGAGAGAGTTTAAGTCATTCCTTACATGCATGTGATGTAATAGGCATGTAATGCATAATGACTTGTGTAACTAACTTTCCATCTGTCTATCCAGTAAGGGGGTGTGGCTTAGAGGTTGCAGGCATGGGCTTGGGTTTGGATCCCAGTTCTGCCACTTTCTAGCTGTGGAACCCTAAGTAAGTGACTCTGGATGCCTGTTTCCTCATCCGTAAAATGGGGATACTATTAGAAATTACTCCTTAAGAAATTAAAAATAGAGCTTCCCTATGACTCTGCAATTGCACTACTGGGTATTTACCTCAAAGATACAGATGTAGTGAAAAGAAGGGCCATCTGTACCCCAATGTTCATAGCAGTAATGGCCACCATTGCCAAACTGTAGAAAGAACCAAAATGCCCTTCAATGGACGAATGGATAAGGAAGATGTGGTCCATATACACTCTGGAGTATTGTGCCTCCATCAGAAAGGATGAATACCCAACTTTTGTGACAACATGGATGGGACTGAAAGAGATTATGCTGAGTGAAATAAGTCAAGCAGAGAGAGTCAATTATCATATGGTTTCACTTATTTGTGGAGCATAAGATATAACACGGAGGACATGGGGAGATGGAGAGGAGAAGGGAGTTGGAGGAAATTGGAGGGGGAGTTTCATGAGAAACTGTGGACTCTGAAAAACAATCTGAAGGTTTTGAAGGGGTGGGGGGTGGGAAGTTGGATGAGCCTGGTAGTGGGTATTAAGGAGGGGCACGTACTGCATGGAGCATTGGGTGTGGTGCATAAACAATGAATTCTGGTACACTGAAAAGAAATTTTAAAAATTAAAAAAAAAAAAAGAAATTACTCCCTATGATCATTATGAGAATTAAATAAATGAGTTAAAGTCTGCAAAGTGCCCAAGAGAGTACCAAGTGCAAGTAAGATCTAAGAGTACCAAGCTCTATGTAGGTTTCACTCACTTATTTCTAGCTACAGAGGAGATAGTAATAAACATTTTCCAACAGAATGCCTCCTGGTTATGTTCCTGGGTAGTAGGAACTAAAAGCAGGACCCACGAAAGAGAAAGGCCAAGATGCTGGTTTTGAGAGAGGTCGTAGAGATGAGGGGAGGAGTCTTTATGCTTATCCACGGGGAAAAGCCAGAGTTGCAAACTTTTGGGTAGGAAGCAGGGGCAAGAGCCAGGCTTCTTAGATCTTCACAGTATCAGAGGCCTTGAGGTGGGAGCTGTTGTACCGATACCTTCATGGATGTTCTGGCTAAATTGACTGCAACATGGCAGGGGGTGGGGGACAGAGTGTTTGGGTCCATCTCCAGCAGCATCCTGCAGGGCAGAAGATGGCAGACAAGAACCTAGTCTGCTTTCAAACTCTTTGCTCTCATTGTGTCCCTCCTTTCTCCACTCGTTCCCTTTGGGAGGCCCAGAGTCTGTACCTATTGGGGAAACTGAACCTGCAATCAACGTACGACTTACATCCAAGTAACTGTTCTACAAAGTGTCGAGTGGGAACCCTTATGTGTAGCCACAGGAAGAGGCATTTTGTCTACATTGTGGTACCATGTTTTATGCATATCATTCCGTATTTAGCTTCAGACCAGCCTACTGAGGAAGCTTATATTATCATTCCTATTTTAAAATGAATGAAGAGTTATTCAGAGCAATTAATAACTTTCTTGATGTTACTATTAGCAGTTGGAAGAATTGCACTGTAAGCTTAGGTCTGTATGACTCTAAGGCAAGTGCTTGTAACTTCTGTGCTATGTGGTATCAGAACTAAGGGGTTGTAGAATTTCAAAGAGTAGCGAGGGAAATGGTGAGGACTTCCCCGGCAACTGAGTATTTGGTGTGAGTATCAAAAATGGGTAGTGTTTTACATGTGCAAAAGGTAGAACATGTCATTCTAGATGAAAAAATGCAAAGGTATGAGGGTATGAGGGTTACAAACCTCCCAGGGATTTGGAGAGGAGGCCAGTGTAGCTAACATGTGGGAATGTGGCCACACACAATTTGGCTAGGGTCAAGTTCAATGAAGGTCATTTGTTCCCTCCACCTAATAAAAACGCAAGCTCTTCTTTATAGTGATTGGTTCGAAAGGGGAATGGAGGGAAAGCCTCTGTGTCCTACCATGAAACACACGCAAGTGACATTCTGTTCCAATAGTCTTTTGCCCATGGTTGTTGCTCAGTTTCTGGATCACTGTCTGAGGATGGTGGCATGACCTCTAGACACTGCAAGGGACTCAGCCGTCTGGATTGGACTTGATGATGTGAAATGAGCAGAGCAGCAGCAGAAGAAAAACCTGAAAGGAGCTGAACCTTAGACCCAAGCTTGATGGATCCTGAAGCTGAGGTGTCTGACTATGCCAGGAAAGAGTCCCTTCCAGCTCGTCTGGGCAATCCTTACAATTCTCATGGTGATGCCAGTTTGGACACAACCATTCCACAGAGAGCTCCTGTGTTTTTGAATTAGGGTTCACAGAATTTATCAAGTCTGGGATTTGTTTTTAATGATCTTGTTCTTTTCCCACACCATCCTTGACTAGAAATCACCCCCAGGCAGCTAGCATGTCATTTTCAGAGGTAACGTGAATCCAAAGCAAAAAAACTCTGACCTATTCACCAAGAGAGTAGATATGGTATCATTTAAAAAAAAAAAAAAACACAAAACAAAACAATGAAGCATTGCTTTTGTAAGTAACAGTTCAGATTCATATGCTACCTCTTAGCACTGAGCTGTTCCATGAATTTGGATAAAGTGCTCACCTTGCCCAAGCCTCTGTTTTCTTTTTCCTTTCTTTTTTTTTTTTTTTTTAAGATCTTATTTATTTATTTACTTGACACAGAGAGAGCAAGCGAGCACATAAGCAGGCAGAGCAGCAGGCAGAGAGAGAGAGGGAGAATCAGGCTCCCGATGAGTAGGGATCCTGAAGTGGGGCTGGATCCCAGGACCCTGGGATCATGACCTGAGCCGACTGAGCCACCCAGGTGTCCCAAGCCTCTGTTTTCTTAACCGTAAAATGAAGTCAAGAAATTGTGCCTCACAGGATGGATGTGGACAGAAGTAAAATAAGGTGCATAAAAACAGACTGCTATTTTAGAGTCTCGAAGAGCTTTTGGATGGCACGAGAGATAATAGAGTCATTTAAGAATCTGAGGGAAACCTCAGGACCCCTAAGGGGTCCCCTTGGACACTACTTTCTACTTTCTCTGTTAGACCCCCTGAAAGTACAATAGAGTTTTCTTCCCAGGAACAAAGCAGAAGAGAGAAGAGTTTCAGGCACTGTTGGTGCTTGCTGTAGGCAAGGTCTCCAATCACTTTCATGTCCTCTCAGGCCTAGCAAATGTTAGGGGTGGTAACATCAAGGTGCATGTACATTTAGAAGAGGTGAACATCTAGGTTAGCCACAGCACAGACCCAAAATGTCTCCTTCTCCACTGCCCCCTCACATGTCTACTTGCTACCTGTTTGTAGTTTTGTGGTCTTGAGAAAGTTATTTAAGCGCACAATGCCTCAGCTTTCTCCTCTGTCAATAGCGACATTAATAGCACCTCCCTCGTCATACTATGGTTGTGAAGAATACTTACGATACGACATATAAGCAGCATGTCTGGCACAGAATAAGCACTCAATGAACATTAGCTCCTGCTAACATGATAATTACTGTAGTATGTCGCAATCACCTCTTTCCTTCCCCTGGAGGTTATCAGCCCCACCAGACTGCGTGTTCCCCGCAGGTGGTGCAGGGCTGGGGGGTCTGCCATACAGTAGATGAAGAGTAAATGATCTAGAAAGGCCAGCCATCCCAGTGGACAGGAGCAGGCAGACGGCAGGACAGAACTGCTTGGAGGGGTAGAAAATGGAGCTGAGACTCAAAATGAGCTGAAGTCATTGCCGTGTAAGGAGGAGTGGCCGGAGGTCTCCTCCGGGGCTGGGGCCCAGGCATCCTACAGGATGACAGTGAGGCCAGCACCAACTGGGAACTCAAGGCAACAGCTACCGGAGGCCTTGAGCTGCGTGTTAGGAAGGAGGGAGTCTATCCCACGGGCGTCAGGGTTCGCCAAACTTCAGCCTGCATCACCTGCATGGTTTTTGCCAGATCTGAGCAACACGGGATCTCTGACTTAACCTCTTAATAGTTCCCTTAAATTAATTTACCTTCTTTAAACTTGAAGAAACCTACAGTCAAAGAAAACCCTATTACTCTTGTCAGTAATAACCCATATCTTCTGCTGTAAATATAACGGTGAAACAAGTAAAGTAAAAACAACTTACTTTCATAAACCCCTACTGGATACTTTTGTCTGTGAAGGCTCAGAGCCTACTGTCTCTTGGCTAAAAAGGGAAATCAGTAGGTTTTCGAGGAGTGTGAAAACCATCAAGCACATATGGCCAACTTTTCACTTAGAAGGATGCAGAGGAAGCTGGGAAGGGAATGTGCTTGGTGCCAGGGAATCCGATGTCAGGTAATTCTGTCACTGTGGGTTTCTGAAAGCATCCTCCGAGCTCATAAGGGCAAAGGTCGCACATTAGGGAAACCATCTCAGGGTGATGGGAATAAGTTTTAATGATTTTATGGAAGAAAAGGGACTCCTTTGGAACATCTTTCTGGCTATATGGGGGGGGGTGGATTTATAGGGTCTGAGATTCGAGGCTGGGAGTTCAGGTAGAAGCAAAGAACCACAGCCCAGATGACAGGTAGTGAAGGTCTGAGAGAAGAACATTGTAGGGCGGAGGGGCGGGGGGAGGGAGAAGCCACTGATGGAATATCCAAGGACCATGCTTGCTGATTGACTGTCCAAAGAAAGAATCTGGGATGACCTCCCTGGGGTCAGCTTGGGCCAGAGGGAATATGACCGCACCAAATGGAAGAGAATTCTGCAAACACTGTCCCCACTGCTCTTTTCTGAACTTGTCCATCGTCTTCTTCCAGGCTCCCAGGTGCTGCCATCTTACTTCTAGGAGCTCAGACCTTTGGGATGCCTCCAGTCAGAGGGGCGGAAGAGTTCATACTCCAAACCCATTAGACTGCCTACAGTGATCCCAAGGTAGGGGACTAGATGAAGACAAAGCACTCTATAGCTTGTTCTCCCCATTCCACTACTATTATACAGTTGAGAACTGGAGAAAAGTAAAATCCAGCACGGGGGCAAAAAGAACTTCAAAATTCTCCCAGAGAATCCTACAAATCCAGGTGTGGATTTCAGGATCTCACTAATTTTCTTTTTCCAATTGGTGACTAAATTAGAGGCTGACTGTATGCATTTACAGCTCTGATGATTTCATAGTGCTGCCAAAGGAACAGTTTCCTTGGTCCCAGGCTTCCTTATGGCACTGCTCAGACAAACATCTTTAATTGCTACCATGGAACTCCTGCCCTTTCCTCGAGGGGCCAGTGGTCTTCACATCAATTCGCTATATCCTAGAAATGAGGAGTATCTATCTTACTTCTCCCTGATGCAAATGAAAATATCAGCTGGCAGTCACAGCAGAAAGTGGCTAATGAAACAGCTCACACTATGGTGTAAATGACTATGAATAAATTAACTGTCTAACATTTAGCAACACATTAATCCAGAGGTATAAATATCGTATGTGAAATTTCAGATCCATGGGATTTTATTTTGAAGTAGCAAATACATCTTTTCCCTCCTGTGAACCTATCCTAAATCAACAGACACCAAGGCACTAAAGTTTCATTGATTGGGTAAAAGTGGTCTATAAAAGACACTCCCAAGAGTGTCACGAACAGTCTTACTTTCAAGTCCAGCCACAAAGTAAATTAAGTTCTGAAACAAACACCTTCTGCTATTCTTAAGAATGATCACATCTATTTCGAAATGAAAACTTCTCCTTTGGTGATGCTTTAAATTGAAAAGACAGTAAAGGTAGTGGCAGAATGCATAAAAACCCTCTGTGGAGGACCAAAATATTTCCATGCAACTTTGTTAGTGGGTAGACCACTGACAGAATCTGATGTTTCATAGGTAATTCAAACCTATTATCTAAACAGAAAAGTGGAAGGGAACACAGAAAAAAGTGATAAACATTCCAGAAATTACAGAGGCAAACTATGGAGTTCACTATTTTGAGAAAGTAGTGATTTCTGCTCCCCTCATTATAAATATGTCAATTTCCTTTAGTTGGACAACCTTTGAATTTGTCCTTGTTGACAAATTTCCTATGTGAGACTACTTGAAAAGACTGAAGAAGTTGTTTGTAATTTGATTTAAAATACCTCTTTGACTCTGAGACGGGGAGGTCAGTAGGTGTTGTAAATTGTGGCCATTCAGAAGCCACAAGGTCAGTGCCAGCCAACAGGTCTATTTCCTTTAACATTTAGGAGAGGAGCTAAAACATATAGCTGTATTATGGTCTGCTATGTCAGAGAATCAAAATTAAGGATACGGGCTAGAGAACAAACTCTTTCTTCATCAAGTCATGTTTTTCTGACCCAGAAGTGCCTTTTCTGACATAGTACTCGATTATTCAGTCAAATCATAGATTCCTAAGATAGAAAGGAGCTTAAATGTACAAATACTCCATGTTGTTATATCTAAAATAATGGTTTTCAACCCTAGATGGTCATCAGAATTCCCTTGTGAGCTTTTTAAAAAAATGCACATGGAGGAGCTCCACTCCTCGGCTACAAATCATTATCCATGGTCGCTGGGGCCTAGGCACCAGTATTTCTGGAAGCAACCCTCCTTCTCCTGGCCCCTGATGAATAGCCAGGGTTGGGAACCACTGACTTGGAAATCAGACTCACCCCTAGTGTTGAGATTGTGCTTCTCAGTGGTCAAATTCAAGGAATACTTCATTCATACATAAGGGGTTTCCTGTAAAATGAGTCCTGATACAGTATTTATTTGCTTTCCTCTTTCCATGTACAACATGGACTTTCCCTTTCCTCTGTAGTCAGGAAAAGAGAGTTTGAGCAAGAGTAAGATATGAGCTGAATGGGGAGAAGGGGTCAGAGGCATCATCCTCCCCACCACCATTCCTTAGAGAGAATCTTCTTCAAGGTTCTATCAACAACATCCAATGGAGCCAACTGGTATGGGGTATGAGTGAAGATTGGGGAACTAACCCACTAGACCCTGTGCCAACCCAGGGCAGCCTGGACTTTGCACCTTGTGGCTATCCCACCTTTGGCTTGGCTATTGTTGTATTTCTGCCTGGGAGTGAGCTACAAGGATCCTTTTCAGCCTACCCACCCTGAGGCATGTGTCAGCTGTAATAGTTACAAGAACCAAACACAAAGACAGTTGGTGACTATTATGCATGTAAATTAAAATGTATTCTTGGGCTTAGGATATTAGGTTATCATTGGGCTATTTTATAGGCATCTGCAATATGTACTCCTCATTCTCAAAAATGATGATCTAGCCTTTAAACTTAATGAGTCAGTGAATAATTGTTGAACTTCTGTGCTTAACAACTTACCAGGCACTTAAAAATATATATATTTATTTATTTAAGAGCTCGAGAGAGCACCTGAGTGTGAGCAGGGGTGGGGGTGGGGGAAAAGGGAGAGGGAGAATTAGGCTCCCCACTAAGCAGGGAGCCTGATACAGGACTTCATCTCAGGACCCTGGAATCATGACCTGAGCCGAAGGCAGCTGTCTAGCTGACTGAGCCACCCAGGCACCCTTGTACGAGGCACTTTAGTGAACAGAGAATAAGACCTAAACTCTGTCCCCAGAGAGTGTCTATTTTGTGCATCTGTAAACAGTGAAAACATTGTGATTTGAAAAAGCAGTGGTCTCTGAGACTTTAGACACTGACCAAAAGAGAAAGTACACGTAGCAGAACAGCAAAGAATAAATTTGGACCCAAATGGGGAGATATCTGGAAGGGTCATGAGAATCCAGCAAAGAAAATTACACTTGGTAAAGACAGCCACAGTGGGGATTTGGTTCCTAGGAATGCTCTGATTGCACGGTGAGCAGTGGTACCCTCAGGAAAGGGGGTTATCTGGGAGAATGGAGGCAGGCTGGTGGTACACTGAAGCAGGGGTTGTAACATGATTTTGTGGCTATGCGATCCCATTGTGAATGGAAAAATGATAAGAATTGGGCTTTGGGAATGGAGAGCAAAGAAGAACGAGCAATGAAGAAGGTGTGAGATTTCTAGGGTAAATGAGTGTATGGCTACAGTCATCTTGGAACGGAACCAAAATTTGCTTTTAAAGACATCGGGTTTGAAGCCATTCTAGGACGTCTAAATAAAACTCCCAGTTGGTAATGGAAGATAAGAGGTTAGACTCTGAGTAAGAGAGATTGGAATGATGGATCCTCTGACAGAGGACTTAGGAGGAAAAGGGAGCTCAGAGTTGCAGAGTCTGAGAAACAACAGCCTCTAGAGAAGAGATCATCAGTAAGCTCTGTGTGTCAGAAATACGTTTGTGTAGTTATTTATATGTGCAAATGCCTCCTCCGTGGTTTTATTGAGGTTGAAATCTCAGACTTTAGCCCAAAACAACTCCATTTTATGCCATCAGTTTAAAATCTCCCACAAAGAATGAAATTCTTTTTGTATATTTCCCTGTGTTGACCAATGAACTCTAACAGAACATTTTGTCAGATAGAAAAAAATGTTTGCAGAAAAGGAGAGAGACAGTTACCTTTTAAAACTGACCTTTCATTTTTCATATTTTATTCATCCTTTTTTAACAGATAAGGTTAAACTCATTGTTATTTAAACCGTGTCACTAATTCAGTGAATTTGTGGGGAAAACCTTGAAACTTAATAGTACTGAAGATTTTAAGCATCTTATTTTAATGAACCTGTTACCACTTTTTCTCCAATTACCAATCAATCATGCTCCTTTTTATTCCCGACTGTGAAATATGGAGCAACGTAGGAGTATTTAGCAGAGAATTTGTACGTAATGGGATTCAACCAGGAAATCATACAGAATAATGATCATCATTTCCCTTTGGGACTCTGAGTGAATATAACTAACCTATCTGGGCCAATTCCACCTCATCTATAAAATGGGCCAGATGAGATCTGACTTGCTCATCTAATAGGTTTTCCATAAAGACTAAAAAAAAAAAAAAAAAAAAAAAAGGAATAACCTATGAAAGAACTTTCTAACCTATAAAACCTTACAGGCATGAAAGTTACCACTGTTGGAAATCGTATGAGTACCCAGAAGAGTGGAGAAGAGTTCTCTATTAGCCTAATGTTGAGGCAGATAAAGGAGCATTTGGCTGGGCTATGAGCGATACAGAAGGCAGGTGCATTTGAGATTGTCTTAGTTTGGGTCCCTCCATGGAAGGAGGCATAAAGCAAAGGTTCTTATTAATGTTGTTTTTTTTGGGAAGTTCTGTGAGGAAATGGGGAAGGAAGACAGCGAGGAGGGACAGCAACAAAGGGTGCAAACCTAAGCAGGACACTGCTGTGGGCGGCACAGGGTCAGCCCCCAGGGACCCTCTGGAGGACTCTGTG
Source organism: Mustela nivalis (assembly GCF_964662115.1). Taxonomy (NCBI): domain Eukaryota; kingdom Metazoa; phylum Chordata; class Mammalia; order Carnivora; family Mustelidae; genus Mustela; species Mustela nivalis. The sequence continues at coordinate 140,168,952 of NC_139020.1, read as the reverse complement.
CAGCACTCCTCTGAATTATCCAGTGACATGAGAAGCTTGGGTACTTAGTCTCTAACTCCCATCCCCCCACCTGGAGGGTTGCTCTTAGTGCCTTAATTCCTGACATTTCCAGGCTGTGACACGTAGGAGCAAAAGGAAGCAAGAATATGTCACCCCAAGATACACGTCTCAGACAAAGATTATTTTGAGCTTAAGGCAATTAAGAAGTAGCAAAATCAGAAAAAGCTCCCTGTACCTCCCCACCTTTTCTGCCTAAAGACAGGATATAAATTCAGTTTTATAGAAGATGGCACCAGAAGAATCTACAAACAAACCTTACTCCATCAGTTTCCTTCTATATGTTTACTTTACCACAATTTTGCCACCCTTGGAAGCCAAAGACCACTTACTTTCTTTGGTCCTGTCATTTTGGTATGAATTATTTTTATTTTAAGATTTTATTTATTTATTTGACAGACAGAGATCACAAGTAGGCAGAAAGACAGGCGTGGGGGAGGGGAAGCAGGCTCCCTGCTGAGCAGAAAGTCCAAAGCAGGGCTAGATCCCAGGACCCTGAGATCATGACCTGAGCTGAAGACAGAGGCTTAACCCACTGAGCCACCCAGGTGCCCCTTGCTATGAATTTATTGTTCTTTGTTAAAGATGCCATATAACCCAGAGTTCTGAGGCACTTCTGTGTTACTCATCTCGGGGTGCTTCCGTGTATTACATATGTGGTACGCATGTTGGTAAACCTGTTTTTCTCTTGTTTATCTGTCTTTTGTGACAGGATCCTCACTGTAAGACCTTGACATGGATAGAGGAAAACCATTTCCTCCTCTCCAGAGCTAAGCACGCTCCCACTGGCTAAAGAGCACCTTTAGCTAGAGTTGCCAGAAGCCTTGGGCACCTACTGGAATATCTGTAGGTGACTTCCAGGGTGAAACAAGGTCATACAGGAGGGGCATCACACCTCTGCTTTGCAGCCAGTCCAACTTGGTTTTGAATCCTGGATCTGCTCCCCCTAAACTGTCTAGCACATCGCTCAACGTTCCTGACTTCAATTTCTCTAGCTGCAAACCAGGGACAGCACTAACTACCTTGCAGAATACTAAATCAGTTATGCATTCTTTTGATGGTATATCCAATCACCGATGTTATTCAAAAATAGTAAATGTCCTGGGAAAAAGCTCACATGATAGAATTAAAGGAATACAAGAAGGCACACTTACTTGCACGATGAGCCCATTTTTGTAAAGGACAAATATTTTATGCAGAAGGATAATCATTAGGACAAATGTACTAAAAGATTAAGAGTGCTTATCCTAATTTATATTTCCCTATGTATGCTTTTCTTCATTTTTCCCTATGTATGTTTTTATTACTCTATAATCAGAAAGAGGCAAATTTCACAGAACCCACTCTTCAGGACTCTTATGAAGATGATAGATGGTTGCACAAAAAAAAAAGTGTTTATCGCAGTACATGACACAGAAATGTGCTCAATATATGACCATTCAAAAAGCAAGTAATACACATTACTAAGGAAATAAGAGCTTGCTTACCATGCAGCAGGCACTGTGCACAGCACTTTGCATTTATATCCCTTTTAATTCCCAAACCAGTCTTATGCCGTAGGTACCAACCTCACCATAGCTGCGCAGATGTAGAATAATGAGAATTAGGAAGAATACAGAATCTTATTAAAGAGACATATTTCTATGTCCCCAAACCCTTCAGGATGGCTTGGACATTTTAAAATAAATCACTCAGAAAAAATAAAATAAAATAAAATTCACTTCCTTCCTTTCTTTTTTTTCTTTTTTTTAGTTCAAAGCCTGAACATAATTTAAAGTTGAATGTCGAAGAGTAGCCCCTAGGTGACCCTGGTCCATGAGCAGACTGTTTGGCAGAAATCAAATGGACCTGCGGAGCTTCCAGCTTGGCCTATAGGGTAAGGTTTCTGAACACCTCTTGAAATGCAGTTATCTTTGCTAACAACAAAGGAGAGCTGGAGACAGCGTTTCAGCCGGCAAAGACCCTGTACCTCAGAGATTAGAAGAGACTGCTTCATGGACCGTTCTGTTGCAGGCCACAGAATCAAAACATGCCCGTTTGGAGTACCGCCTGAGAAAGAAAGAAAAGAAGATTTGCATTAGGCAGAACGGTGTTACTTCGCTTTATCTGTGTTGCTGACAGTAGAGATGAGGCTCTTTTCTTGTTTCTTTGTTATGTGTTGTTGGGTTCCATAGACAGAAGCATGTAGGGCTTAATTAAAATAGTTCAAATGGCCTTCGTCTGTCAAGCTGACAATTCCCCTCGAAATCCTCTTTGTTTTCCCCTTAGTGAATTTCATTATAAGAAAATCAAAGAGGAAAAACTCTGGAAACTGTTACCTCGAAAATAAACAGGGTGAAGAGAGTGGGGGAGGAAGCGATGGAGGAGGGACCAGTGGCAGCATGACTGGGGATAACAGCAAAGCCATTCTAATTTTCAGCTTAGCTCTTTTCAAATGACAGAGAGCTTCAGCCACTGCCTGTCAGAGGTGGAGGCCTTTGAAAATACACAGGAGAGCTCTAGGTCTATTTTCCCCCAGCTCTACTCAGACTCTGTTTCTTGTTGGCAGGAGGCAACCAGGGAAGGTGAGAACGGCCTCACCTACTGCTGTTTTGATTCCAGGTGGCAGGAAAGCTTGCAGCCCTTTGAACATGTGCTCCTGTTAATTTGGTGGAGGCTCCTGTGTGTGTGAGCAAAAGCCCTTGTGTCCCAGATAGAGGACAAGCCTTGGTGTCTAAGAGCTATGAATTCTGGGACTCCCACTAGTGTGCTTTTATTCATGCATTGAATCCCTTGCAGCGTTATGAAAGCTAAGTATAAAAACGGCCTGTTACCTTGATGTTAGCATCATTGCCAGCTTTGTTTTGTGATGCTTTCCTAGACTTTTCCTAGATTTTCTTCACCTTTTTAAAAAAATGTATATTCTCTTGTGTTTTCCTATGCATTATTGTGAACTGGCTTAAGTTGTTTTTAGAAGAAAGTATAAAGAATGTTCAAATTGTTTGTGGACCATAATGAGGGATCCACTCAGTACTTGGACAAAAGGTGGTCCTTGAAGAATGAAAACCATGCGGACACTGTATCCCAGGGAGTATGGTTGTAGATCATTTTTTCCCTCTGGAGAAGGAATGATCCAGCTAAAAGGGGTAACGTGGATAGAAAACTGGGTTCAAAGATCCCTATTTGACAGTCCATTATTGTTTCAGACAGAGTCCCTAGGCTTGGGGATGACAGGAATTCTGACCATCAGCCAGGGGTACCACTAGTGTGAGGCAGTGGTGCTTTTTCAGGCCTCTCCATGGCCCGAATAAAAAGCTTCACAAATATCCATTTCCTTTTGTGCTATATCAGTGCCAACCTGACACATTTCTGATGATTTTATTGAGCTCCGAGCACCCTGATGGGGGTACTATCGACAAAAAGAAAAAGCATACTGATTACTAGAACGAACTCTATCTTACTAGAAACTTAACTCATTGGACTTCTGGCATTGAATCATTAGTCATGTGTCCATAGTTAAGACAAGTTTAACACCAAACACTGATCACACCAATGAACAAAGTTGACTTTCTCCATGTGTGTAGTTGGGTCCCAGACTGAGCTTATCAGTTCATCTAGGAAACTGAACCCTCTGGGGCTTTGAAGTGGCCAGGCCTCAGCATTGCTATGGTAATAGCTTCTGCTAGTATCTGTTTGATTGGGCTCCCACAAAATCCTGAGATAATGATTTGATTACAGTTTGTTTACTAGGGAGATGATTATGAGGAGCCCTGGAAAGATAGGAGGAATGAGTCAGATGTGGGAAGAAACCACTGTGGTCAACTGAGACTCAATCGCTTTGGGACAGTTTGCGAGATGGTGTCAAATACTTCAACTTCCCAGGAGAAGATTTATCCTTGATCACATCCAACATTGGCTAAGGATTGCTCCAGGGGGAATTAACTCCCGAGGACACTGCTTCGGCTGAGTAGATTTCTTTGGCCAGGGAAAGCCTCAGCCATAGATATGGGGTTGCTGGCACGGGCGGTAGGGAGTCGTTGGGGTATGTGGAACAGTGGGCTCTGCTGAGATTTGGGTGTGGCAGTGTCAGTGTCTATGATACTTTTCCATAATACCAACAAATGGGACTGCACTTTTTCATTTCCTGCTTCCCCTACTGCTGCCACCCAATGTATTTGCCATGTTCATTGATTTTGATTCTGAATTTTATAGAGACTTCTTAAGAGTGGTTCATGTTGGATCACTAAAGAACACTAATTGAGGGCTTAGGGCACTAACAATGCTTTTTCAAAAAAAAAAAAAAAACAAACACAAAGAAAAAGGTATTGCAACTATGATCATGGGAAATAACACAATTTTATTGACTTCGTTTCATTGATGTTATGGTTAGAATTGTTTTCATTTTGAGTCATATGTGGTCACTGGGGAGGCATGGTAACCGATCTCCGGCTTCTACTGGTATTAAGGCAGCCCTGAGGCTAAAGATGAGTCCAATCAGGACATAATTAATTTCCTAGCCCTAAGTATTCTGGAGCTGCCTCTCCAACAGCCAAGCAGCTGACTTTTCTAAGAATGGTCTCAGCATGGGAGAGCCTGGGTGGCTCAGTGGGTTAAAGCTTCTGCTTCTGCTCAGGTCATGATCCCAGGGTCCTGGGATCGAGCCCCACGTTGGGCTCTCTGCTCAGCAGGGAGCCTACTTCCTCTTCTCTCTCTGTGTCAAATAAATAAATAAAATCTTAAAAAAAAAAAAAAAAGAATGGTCTCAGCATGTGGGAGTGAAACTGCAGTAGCAATGCATTTATTAGATGATCCTGCCCTTTTGGCCATGGTGATTGGACATGTGGTGCAAGATGTGTCAACCAGGCTGGCTCTCTGAGGAATTTGAAATTTCAAATGAAGATACACAGAGTAAGAGTGATTGGGCCTGAGTAACCTTAAGATGGTGGAACTTTGGGAAGCGAGTCCATGTGACCTTCTAGAATAAGATCCTGAGGGGCGCCTGGGTGGCTCAGTGGGTTAAAGCCTCTGCCTTTGGCTCAGGTCATGATCTCAGGGTCCTGGGATGGAGTCCCGCATTGGGCTCTCTGCTCAGCAGGGAGCCTGCTTCCTCCTCTCTCTCTGCCTGCCTCTCTGCCTACTTGTGATCTCTGTCTGTCAAATAAATAAATAAAATCTTTAAAAAAAAGTAGAATAAGATCCTGATTTTTTTCTTTCCGTTCCAAAGCCAAGGTCATTAACAAAGACTCCAGCAGTGGACATTCACTTGTTGCCTAGTTAACCTCTATCCCCTAATTCCCACTTTCTAACAGGGTACTGGTTTACATTAAGATGTCTGTCTTGTGACTAAGGTGATCCCACCCTCAATCAGATACAGACAGTGGTAAGTCTAACAAGGTCAGTTTGCTTCATTTCACTTATCACAATGACTGGTTCAGGTAACCCAGATCAAGTCATTCCCCAGGCCACAGGGATTAAATAATTGTTGGGCACATCACCCAATTTAGGCGGTTATACTTCAAATAAATCTGTATTGTTTCCTTGGGCTGGCCACCTACTGAAAAAATCTATAGTTAATATAGATAGGTAAACTGAGGACACAAAGTCATGGTGATAATGAGCCATGGTATTTTTTACAAAGTTCAAGGAGTACTTATATGTTAATGCTATAAGAGCTAAAGAAACACTTTGAAGAATCCAAAGAATGTTGCAGTCATCTGACTCAAGGGTGGTCTTCAAGAATTCTCCCCTTATGCTATTTTTGTGCCTTCATACAGTTTGTCCAACACTAAATAGAGCTGGCCTGGCAGCAAATAAGATATCACAGAAACGATGGAATGTCACTGATGAGACTGGGTCATAGAAATCAATGTGGCTTCAATTTCCACTCACTTGCTCTTGGGGAAAACAGATGCCATGTCGTACGCAACTCATGAAGCTGAATGGACAGGCCAGTGTGGTGAGGAATTGAGGCCTCCTACTAATCACAGAATCACTCACATCTGTGTGAGAGAGCTATTTTGGAAATGGATTCTTTAGCCCCAGCTTTAAAGATGACAGCTCTGGCTGACATCTTTAGTGTATATTCGATTAGAGTTCCCAAGTCAGACAATTCAGTAATGCCATTCTTGAATTCCTGACCCAGAAATTATGTGAGATAATAAAGTTGTTTTAAGCTGCTACATTTGAGGATACATTTTTGTGCAGCAATAGATAACTAATACACATTATAAACCACCTGTATATACACACACTAATATAATATACTATTTATATGTATATATAAACACACACATATCTCCCAAGTAGAAACACACTTTTCTGAAGAATGAAAACATTTCCTTACTTCTTTCACCCACCTGCCCATCCATTCATTTGTTCACTCATTTGTGGAGTGTTCACCATGAACCAGGACATGAGCTAGGCACCACAGATACACTGTCCCGGCACTCCAGGTGCTCCATCTGTAGCCTACAGATTTCCTAAAAATCCTTGGGTTTACCTCAGGTTTATCAGCTAACTGATCTCAATACTCATAGAAAACACCAATCTGATTGGAAACATTATTTGCACATTGAGCTAAAAGTCCGAGTAGAAAAGAAAAACAAAATTAAGACAGGCTCTCTAACCAACTGCACATGAACATACCATTTTGTCAAAAGCCGGTGAAGCTGTTTCGAAACTGATATTCTACACTGACCTAATGGCATTAGGGAAAAGATAAGTCACAGCCACATATCCAGTGCTGAGTGTTTTGGTTGTTGTTGTGTTACAAGACTGCTCAGTTTTGACTGTACGTGTTCTCAGAACATGTCTCCAAAAAAGGTTGGTGATGACATTGCCAAGGCGACTGGGGATTGGAAAGGTCTAAGGATTACTGTGAAGCTTACCATTCAGAACAGACAGGCCCAGATTGAAATGGTACCTTCTGCCTCTGCCCTGATTATCAAAGCCCTCAAGGAACCACCAAAAGACAGAAAGAAGCAGAAAAACATTAAGCACAGTGGAAATATCACTTTCGATGAGATCGTCAATATTGCCGACAGATGCGGCATCGATCTTTAGCCAGAGAACACTCTGGAACCATTAAAGAGATCCTGTGGGCTGCAATGTTGATGGCCGCCACCCTCATGACATCATAGATGACATTAACAGTGGTGCCGTGGAATGCCCAGCTAGTTAACTACAAAAGAAAATTATTTCAATAAAGGATCATTTGACATCTAGTGGAAAAAAAAATCCATAGAGGATACAGTTTATCTTGTGCAATGCTCAACCTGTCCTCTGTTCAGTGTCTAGTCCTCACAAACAGGCACTGAATACCTTTTATTTGGGTGGGAATGATGATCATAGTCATCAGACCCAAGTCCAATACTCCAAAAATTCAAGAGCATAGTCAGATGAGAGGATTTGGAGGCTCTGATGTTAACTTTTCCAGACAAATTTTCCCTCTCTGAATACAGTTAATGGTGAAACCATAAAAAAAACTAATCTGTCGAGAAAATAAATCCCCCCCCCAATACCAATTTACAAACTTCTTTCATTCCCCACTTCAGGGAATGTCATACTAGAATTGAGCTGAAATATGTTGCATTTTCTGTCTAAACAGTGATTTGTTTTAGATGATACAAATGGCACGTAGCCATTTATGCATGGTCTTAGGTCATATGCGTAATTTGAAAAACATCAATAAGTACCACCTAATTGGACATTTTAACAGTTTTCTATGCCACCCTGTTAATATCTTTATGTGTCACTTTTATAGCTTCTTAGAGACATATCTGACACAAGACTGAAATAACTGAAAATATTTAAACTATACAATTTGATATTTCGACATATGTATACACTTGGAAAAATACCCCAAAGAATATAATGAACATATCTTTTATGCTCTAATTCTTCCTTCTGCCCCTCCACACCAGCCTATCTTCTATCCATACACAACCCCTGACTTAATTTGAGCATTTTGGATTAGTTTACATTTTCTCATATATTACATAAATAAAATTATATACTATGTAGTAGGTTCCTGGTCTGGTTTCTTTCATTCAGCAGTTACTTTTTTCTCTTTACTCTCTCTTTTTTTTCCCCTCACATAGTTAATACCTTTTTGTTTCCTTTTTTGTGTTGTTTTGTTATTTGTTTTTTGTCTTTCTCGTTCAGTCCTGTTCTATTTTAGGGATATTACACAATTTTCTTTTTCCTTTCAGCTGTTGTGGACATTGGGGTTCTCTCCAGTTTTTTACTATTACAAATAAAGCTTCTATGAACATTTGTGTACAAGAGTTTGTGTAAATGTCCTATCAGTTTTCCTGAGCAATATATGATAGAATGATAGAAGAATGGCTAGCTCACATGATAGGTGTGCACTTAACATTCTAAGAAATTACTAAACTGTTTTCCAAGGTTGTTGCATCATTTTACCTTCCCATCAGGAGTATCTGAAAGTTCCAGTTGCTCCATGCTTTTACCAACACTTAGTATGGTCCAATATTTTTTAAAATTTAAGACATGTTATTAGGCATTAGTGGTATATTGCATTGCTGTTTTACCCATTTTTTGATTTTTTTTTTTTTATTATTAGCAGTTTTGAGAATTTTTTTATTCTGGTTAAAAGTTCTTTTATTTATTTATTTTTTATTTATTTTCAGCATAACAGTATTCATTATTTTTTCACCACACCCAGTGCTCCATGCAATCCGTGCCCTCTATAATACCCACCACCTGGTACCCCAACCTCCCACACCCCCGCCAATTCAAACCCCTTAATATGTGATTTGCAGATATGTATCTTTTCATTCCCTAAGAATGTCTTTCAGAGAGAGAATTCTCAATTTTGATGACTTCTACTTCATAAATTATTTATTTTATGGATTGTGATTTGGACGCAGATAAAAAATCTTTGCCTATCTAAAAGTCATGGAGACCCTTTCCAATATTTTTATAAGTTCTATTTGGGGTTTTACATTTAGTCTATCATTTATTTGAATTATTCTTTGTACATGATTTAAAGTATGAATCAAGGCTTACTTTTTGCATTTTAGATATTATTTTTTGTATTTTTGCATATTAAATTGTTCAGGCACCATTTGTTAAAGAACATTTTTTTTCCTTACTGAATTGCCTTTGTACATTTGTCAAAAATAAATAGACCTTATATATGTGTAAGTCTACTTCAGGGCACTATATCTTGTTCTATTGATCTGTTTGTCAACATTTATGCCAATATCATACTGTCCTGATTGCTGTAGCTATGTTATACATTTTGAAGTCATGTAGGGCAACCTCTTTAACTTTGTTTTTTTTTTCAAAGTTGTTTTAGCTAGTCTAGGTCCTTTGCGTTTTCAAATGAATATTGAATGAAGCAGCTTATCAATTCCTATAAGAAAGTCTACTGGAGTTATGTTTGCTGTTGCATTGAATCTCTACATAAATTTGTGGAGAAATGACATCTTAGCCTTCTAAGTCTTCCAGCTTATGAACAAGATCTCTCTCTCCATTCATTCCTTTCAGCCCTCTCTATCTTCTTCAAGCAATGTTATATAGCGTTCAATGTTTAGATCTTGCATATCTTTTATCAAATTTATCCCTAAGTATTTTACATGGTGCTGTTATTGTTAATGGTATTTTAAAATTTCAATGCCAGCTTTCTCATTGCTAGTATATATTAAATAATTTTAGTATATTTTTCTTGATCCTATAACTTTGCTAGAAGTTCACATACTGCTTCTCATAACTTTTTTTGTGAATCCTTTAAGATTTTCTTCAGTATCAATGATGTCAGCTGTGAATAAAGATAGTTTTTTTTTTCTAAATCTTCTTTTTCAAGCTGGATACCTTTACTTTTTTTTCTGAAATAGTTTTAGATTTACAGAAGAGTTGCAAGATTATATCAAGTATTACTCTTTATTCTACACCTCTTTCTTTTAATGTTAATAACTTACACCTGTGATACATCTGTCCAAAGAAATTAATCTTGGCACAATGCTATCAACTAACCTATATATTACCATAAAATGTATCACTTCATCTCTGATAATAATCCTTACCCAGGAGTTTACCTTCTGTGGTATTAATATAACCAGTCCAGCTTTCTTAAACTTTGTGTTTTATAGAGTATCTATTTTCTACTCTCAATTTTTACTTCTGTAAATATATTTAAAATGTATTTCACTTAGAAACTACATAGTTGGGTCTTGCTTTCTAACCCAATATGATAATCTATACTTACATTTGCACTTGTTTAGGTGATTTGCATTGATATCTATCTATCTATCTATCTATCTATATCTATCTATGATATATATTCTCTCTATATATAGTAGATAGATTTATATATTGATTCATATATCCATTTATTGATATAGATATCAAACTCTTTATATATACATATAAAGAGTAGACAATTGGGGTTATACCTACCATCTTACTATTTTTTTCTATTTGTCCATTTTTCCCCCAGTTTCTTTCTGAGAGTGTCAATCCCCTCACCACGGCCAGTGCCTGGCACTTACGAAGTAAGGCTACTTACAGATCAGTTTGATTGTTTGATGACTATTTTTAAGATTTCTTAGGGAAACCTCTCTCTAGGGCTATTTTACCCTGTTATTAATATGTGATCCTATTGGAATCTCAACTAAATGTCCTGAGCACCCAATAAGATCTCAATTCTCTGGCTGGTCAACCCTGGAAATCACTCAGTTCACAGTTGCTTGGTAACTGTTCTTTGCCTGAAATTTGTTCTTTTTCTAGTAGTTGTTCTGGCACATGAAATTTTCCCCTACGTGTTCACCACTTTGTCTTTAGCCAAAGACTTGACAGGACCCTACTGCAGATTTCAGGAGCTCTTTCTCTACACAGATCCCTTCCTTCTGGTACCCTTGCTCAGGCAAATTCTATCCATTTTGAGTCCCCTGAACTTTGATCACTATCTCTTGAACTTAGAGAGACCACTGGGCTCTGCTTATGTTTTCCTTTCCTCCACTGCATTCTCCAAAGTTCCTCTAGGCAGAAATCCAGGGTGGCAAACCGACTCCACTCTTCTCCCCCCTCTTCTCAAGGATCACTTTCTTTTGCTCCCTGTTGTCTAATGCAATCATTTCATTTATTTGTCTTATTTTATACTTGCTAGTTGTCTTTGGGCACGGTTTCAGTTTTCTTTGGCTGCTATAACAAAATAGCACCAACTGGGGGCTTAGCAACAGAAATGTATTTTCTCAAAGGTCAGAAGGCTGGATGTGCAAGATCAAGGTTCGGCAGGGTTGGATTCCTCTGAGGCCTCCCTCTCTCTCTTTGGTTTGTAGATTACTGTCTTCTCCCTGTGTCATCACACGGTCTTCTTTCTGTGTACATGTCCTAATCTCTTATAAAAACACCAGTCTTACTGGACTGACTACAGCTCATTCTAATAAATTAATTACCTCTTCACAGACCGTATCTCCAAATGCGTTTACATTCTGAGGTACTAGAGGTTAGAGCTTCAGTATATGAATCTGGGGAGTTAGAAGAGAGGTAGAACACAATTCACCTACAACAGGCAGTCTACAAATGGCTACTCTTTCATGCCAGCAGCTGAATTTTTGAATTTCCATATTTGCCAGTTATTTTATTAAAATGTTGCAGACTTTAGTTCAATGAATTCTCCCAAAATCCCTGTCAGAGAGGAATGATAAGTCCTATTTCAGATCTAAAAACATTGAGGCTTAGGCAGTTAGGTAATTTGCCCAAGATTCTAGAGCCCAAAAGCAGAAGACCCTGGATTTGAATCCATGCATTACTCCCAAACTTTGCCCTCTAGTTACCATGCTTTGCTTTCTTTTAGGACACATGTGAATGGCATGATTAGTTCCCAGTATCTCAGAACTGTGGGCAGATAGTCCTGGAATATCGAGCCTTGAAGCTTGACTGAATACAGAGTTTCACTTCTTAACAAGCAAGTCACAAATTTTCCCATGTCAGAAAACAGAAGAATACTAGAGTATTCCAGGACTCAAATGACATAAACACCTTTCCCTTTCTCTTTTATCCCCAACCAATTTCTTATTTTATATATGCTTATATAATTTTCCTTGGGATATTTTTTAAATAAACAAAATTTTAGAATTTTACATAAGTTAAATATCATATACCATGACAATCTAGTATACATTGGGTAAAGTTTACTTTATATTTAAATTATCAGTCACTTATGGATTGCTGACAAAGAAAACTCTCATTCTTTTGGGGCATAATAATTTTTTCATCAGTTAAGTAAAAAGGTTCATCTAGGCATCAAGAGAAGTAGACATTGTTTAATGTTCTCCCATGGGCCCATTTCTATCAAGGATAATTAATGATCATCATAAATGTATTATGACTGCAATGTTTTCTATCCTGAATAATAGATTAGACTAACACTTGGCATTTACATTTTAGTTTTTGAGTTGTATCTGATAGTAGCACAAAAGTTCTGAGCAAAATAGATAGTCCATGCATGAGGCAGAAACAGACATATACAGGAGATTCTAATGTCAGTACACCATTTTGGGGGCACTGCATTGTGATTTTAAGCAGATAATGTTGTCATGTATATCTGTGCCATTGATTGTCAAATGATAATGAGCCCAAGGGCCCGACTTGATTGGAGTTTCTCTTATATAACTGATCCTGATTATAAACATAAATATCATTTCCTCATTCTCCTTATTCAAGTGATGTTATTTTTAGCCTGTGACTAGAATGTCAAAATTTTACTTATGAAGGATTGAGAAATTAAAAGGGAAAATATAAAAAATTTTTTAGACATCAAGGTTTTGAGAGTATACTCCACTTCACACTAAAAGTCTTTGCTCATCTTATTTTATAGACCTACCTGGAAGCTAGATCTCAAACTTGTTCAGATTCTGATGTGGTAATGATGAGAACCAGAACTTGAGACAAGGCCCAAGATGGAGTTGACTGTATTTAAGCAAAGCGAAGATAAGGAATTGCGAAGAGGGAAAAGAGAATTTATTAAAGGCAATCAGAATGCATAACTTCTTCGTTCACCACTATGCAATAGGACTCATGCCCATAGCCTAGAATGTGCCTTAGCATTCCTCTCTGAAGGAGTACAGAATGTAGGTAGCATTCTATTAATTGAGGGTTGCCCACAGGGCATTAAATCCTGTTCAGTTCTGATTTTGTGCCTGGTCACTGGCTGAGAGCGCTCCCTAACATCCAGAGAAAACCTATGGACAGAAAATCATGTGAGCTGGAAAGGGGATGGCATCAGTGGTCAATCCATGGGACTTTCCACCATGACTTTACTGAGGTCTTGGTGGGATCTGATATGGGCCATGTAAATAAAATCTGCCACAAACTGGGTGTTTGTTTTATTTTAAAAACGTAGATTTCTTTCTCAGGGTGAGCTTCCTGATGAGTATGCTTCTTTCCAGGGAGGCACAGAGCACCTCTGAGTAGAGACATTTGTCCAGTTTTCTAGAGACAGATGAAGATGAAGTTTAATCTCTCTCCAGACACAGTGCCATCTGGACCCAGGATTAATGACCACAAAGATGGAACCTTTAGAGAATTAATCCCAAAGCAATGGCAAATACACAAATATAAACATGTGTGCAGATTCAGGGCTAAAGAGTCTCTAATGGCATTTCTTTTATAAGAAATCTGGAGGGAATATATTAATATGACCTTGTAAGCAGATAAAATAGGTGGCCTATATAACCTACATTTTGCGAGCTGCCATGGCTGGGGGAGAGAGGCTGCACTGGCAACTTCCCCAACCTTAAATCAGGGGAAATTTCATCATCATAATATTTGTAATGGCTTTAATTGACATAGCATAAATTGCATATATTTAGACTGTACAGTCTGATCAATTCTGACATATGGATTGCACCTGTGAAACCAATACCACGATCAAGATAGAGAAGAGAGTCTTCTCCCTCTAAAGTTTCCCCAAGCCCTTCTGTAATTCCTCTCCCACCTCTATACTCCCAGGTTCCCACTGATATGCTTTCTATTTCTGGGGATTAGTTTGCATTTGATACAATTGTATATAAATATAGATAATTGCATGTAAATAGACTCATACAGTATGTACTCTTTTTTTTCTGTTTTTTTTTTTTTAACTTAGTATCATTTTAGGGTAAATTCCTGCTGTTTCCTGTGTCACTAATTATCCTTTTGTTAGGGCTGCGTATTTTCTATTGTATTAATATAATACAAATTGTTTATCTGTTCACCTACTGAGGGACATTTCAATTTCTGGCAATTGCAAAAAAAGCTGTTCTGAACATTGATACACAAGTCTTTATATGGACATATGATTTCATTTCTCTTCGGTAAAAGAGGAATGACTGAGACATATGGTATGTGTATATTTAACTTCTTAGGAAACTGCCAAATTGTTTTCCAAAGCAGTTGTATCATTTTACATTCTCACCAGCAGTGTATGAGAGTTCCAGATGTTCCCATCATTGCCAACACTGGGTGCGGTCAGTGGTTTTCCCTTAAGTGGGTATGCAGCAGTATCTCTTTCTGGGTTTAATTTGCATGTCTTTAAGGGTGAAGATATTAAGTATATTTTCATGTACTTATCTGCCATCTATGCAACTTCTTTGGTAAATGTCTATTCCAATCTTTTGCCTTTTGTTTTATTGCCTGTTTTCTTCTTGAATTTTGAGTTCCTTATATATTCTGGATACAAGCCCTTAATAAGTATCTGAGTTATACATCTTTCCTCCCCAGATGTGGTTTTTTCTCCTCATTCTCTTCATAGTGACTTATAGAAAACAGTTCTTCAAATTGACGATGTTCAATTTTTTTTTTTTTTCTTTCATGGGTCAGTTATTTTGCCTAATCCCGGGTCACAAAAATTTTCATCTTGATGTTTGCCTAGACTACTATCATTCTGTGTTTTATATTTGGGTATATGACAAATTTTTGAATTAATTTTTATGCGGTATGAGTTGTAGATTAAAGCCTTTTTTTTTTGAAAGATGGCGGTGAAGTAGCAGGCTGAGACTACTTCAGCTGGCCAGAGATCAGCTAGATAGCTTGTCTAAAGATTGCAAACACCTGAAAATCCATCGGCAGATCGAAGATAAGAAGAACAGCAATTCTGGAAACAAAAAAACAACCACTTTCTGAAAGTTAGGACTGGCGGAGAAGTGAATCCAAAGCGACCAGAAGATAGACACCGGCAAGCGGTGGAGCAACGGCGCACAAAATCAGGACTTTTAAAAGTCTGTTCCGCTGAGGGACATCGCTCCAGAGGCTGAACTGGGGCGAAGCCCACGTGGGGTCAGCGTGGCCTCAGGTCCCGCAGGGTCACCGAAGTATTGGGGGTGTCTGAGTGTCGCAGAGCTTGCGGGTATTGGAACGGGAAAGCCGGCTACAGAGACAGAGCCGACAGTAAGCTCGCAGCTCGGTGTTACCTTGAACCAATTGCAGGCTCGGAGTGCGGCCGGAGGTCAGGTAGACGGGAGTAACCTGGGCGCTGTTCTCTGAGGGCGCACTGAGGAGTGGGGCCCCGGGCTCTCGGCTCCTCCGGGCCGGAGACCAGGAGGCCACCATTTGTATTCCCGTCCTCCAGAACTCTACGGAAAGCGCTCAGGGAACAAAAGCTCCTGAAAGCAAACCCAAGTGGATTACTCACCCCAGCCCCTGGTAAGGGCGGTGCAATTCCGCCTGAGGCAAATACACTTGAGAATCACTACAACAGGCCCCTCCCCCAGAAGATCAACAAGAAATCCAGCTAGGACCAAGTTCACCTACCAAGGAGTGTGGTTTCAATACCAAGGAGAGCAGCAGAATTCCAGAGGAGGAGAAAGCAAAGCACTGAACTCATGGCTTTTTCCCTGTGATTTTTTTTAGTCTTGCAGATAATTTAACTTTTTTCTTTTTCATTTTTTGTTTTTTTTTCTCACCTTCTGGTAAATTTTTTTTAAACTTTTACCTTTTTCTTTTTTAACATTTTTTAACTAGTTTATCCAATATATATATTTTTTCTTTTTTATATTTTTCTTATTTGTTTTCTTTTTTTAAAATCTTTCTTTTTCTTTTTTCTTTTTTTTTCTTTCTTCCTTTTTGAACCTCTTTTTATCCCCTTTCTACCCCCTCACAATTTGGAATCTCTTCTAATTTGGTTAAAGCATATTTTCCGGGGTTGTTGCCACCCTTTTAGTATTTTACATGCTCCTTCATATACTCTTATCTGGACAAAATGACAAGACAGAAAAATTCAACACAAAAAAAAGAACAAGAGGCAGTACCGAAGGCTAGGGACCTAATCAATACAGACATTGGTAATATGTCAGATCTAGAGTTCAGAATGACAATTCTCAAGGTTCTAGCCAGGCTTGAAAAAGGCATGGAAGATATTAGAGAAACCCTCTCGAGCGATATAAAAGCCCTTTCTGGAAAAATAAAAGAACTAAAATCTAACCAAGTTGAAATCAAAAAAGCTATTAATGAGGTGCAATCAAAAATGGAGGCTCTCACTGCTAGGATAAATGAGGCAGAAGAAAGAATTAGTGATATAGAAGACCAAATGACAGAGAATAAAGAAGCTGAGCAAAAGAGGGACAAACAGCTACTGGACCACAAGGGGAGAATTCGAGAGATAAGTGACACCATAAGACGAAACAACATTAGAATAATTGGGATTCCAGAAAAGAAGAAAGAGAGAGGGGAGCAGAAGGTATACTGGAGAGAATTATTGGGGAGAATTTCCCCAATATGGCAAAGAGAACGAGCATCAACATTCAAGAGGTTCAGAGAATGCCCCACAAAATCAATAAGAATAGGCCCACACCCGGTCACCTAATAGTAAAATTTACAAGTCTCAGTGACAAAGAGAAAATCCTGAAAGCAGCTCGGGAAAAGAAGTCTGTAACATACAATGGTAAAAATATTAGATTGGCAGCTGACTTATCCACAGAGACCTGGCAGGCCAGAAAGAGCTGGCATGATATTTTCAGAGCACTAAATGAGAAAAACATGCAGCCAAGAATACTCCATCCAGCTAGGCTATCATTGAAAATAGAAGGAGAGATTAAAAGCTTCCAGGACAAACAAAAACTGAAAGAATTTGCAAACACCAAACCAGCTCTACAGGAAATATTGAAAGGGGTCCTCTAAGCAAAGAGAGAGCCTACAAGTGGTAGATCAGAAAGGAACAGAGACCATATACAGTAACAGTCACCTTACAGGAAATACAATGGCACTAAATTCATATCTCTCAATAGTTACCCTGAATGTGAATGGGCTAAATGCCCCTGTCAAAAGACACAGGGTATCAGAATGGATAAAAAAACAAAACCCATCTATATGTTGCTTCCAAGAAACTCATTTTAACCCCGAAGACACCTCCAGATTTAAAGTGAGGGGGTGGAAAAGAATTTACCATGCTAATGGACACCAGAAGAAAGCAGGAGTGGCAATCCTATATCAGATCAATTAGATTTTAAGCCAAAGACTATAATAAGAGATGAGGAAGGATACTATATCATACTCAAAGGGTCTGTCCAACAAGAAGATCTAACAATTTTAAATATCTATGCCCCCAACGTGGGAGCAGCCAACTATATAAACCAATTAATAACAAAATCAAAGAAACACATCAACAATAATACAATAATAGTAGGGGATTTTAACACTCCCCTCACTGAAATGGACAGGTCATCCAAGCAAAAGATCAGCAAGGAAATAAAGGCCTTAAACGACACACTGGACCAGATGGACATCACAGATATATTCAGAACATTTCATCCCAAAGCAACAGAATACACATTCTTCTCTAGTGCACATGAAACATTCTCCAGAATAGATCACATCCTCGGTCCTAAATAAGGACTCAACTGGTATCAAAAGATTGGGATCATTCCCTGCATATTTTCAGACCACAATGCTCTAAAGCTAGAACTCAACCACAAAAGGAAGTTTGAAAAGAACCCAAATACATGGAGACTAAACAGCATCTTTCTAAAGAATGAATGGGTCAACCGGGAAATTAAAGAAGAATTGAAAAAAATCATGGAAACAAATGATAATGAAAATACAACGGCTCAAAATCTGTGGGACACAACAAAGGCTGTCCTGAGAGGAAAATATATAGCAGGTCAAGCCTTTCTCAAGAAACAAGAAAGGTATCAGGTACACAACCTAACCCTACAACTAAAGGAGCTGGAGAAAGAACAAGAAAGAAACCCTAAGCCCAGCAGGAGAAGAGAAATCATAAAGATCAGAGCAGAAATCAATGAAATAGAAACCAAAAACACAATAGAACAAATCAACGAAACTAGGAGCTGGTTCTTTGAAAGAATTAATAAAATTGATAAACCCCTGGCCCGACTTATCAAAAAGAAAAGAGAAAGGACCCAAATAAATAAAATCATGAATGAAAGAGGAGAGATCACAACTAACACCAAAGAAATACAAACTATTATAAGAACATACTATGAGCAACTCTACGCCAATAAATTTGACAATCTGGAAGAAATGGATGCATTCCTAGAAACATATAAACGACCACAACTGAACCAGGAAGAAATAGAAAGCCTGAACAGACCCATCACCAGTAAGGAGATTGAAACAGTCATTAAAAATCTCCAAACAAACAAAAGCCCAGGGCCAGACGGCTTCCCCGGGGAATTCTACCAAACATTTAAAGAAGAACTAATTCCTATTCTCCTGAAACTGTTCCAAAAAATAGAAATGGAAGGAAAACTTCCAAACTCATTTTATGAGGCCAGCATCACCTTGATCCCAAAACCAGACAAGGATCCCACCAAAAAAGAGAGCTATAGACCAATATCCTTGATGAACACAGATGCGAAAATACTCAACAAAATACTAGCCAATAGGATTCAACAGTATATTAAAAGGATTGTTCACCACGACCAAGTGGGATTTATTCCAGGGCTGCAAGGTTGGTTCAACATCCGCAAATCAGTCAATGTGATACAACACATCAATAAAAGAAAGAACAAGAACCCTATGATACTCTCAATAGATGCTGCAAAAGCATTTGACAAAGTACAGCATCCCTTCCTGATCAAAACTCTTCAAAGTGTAGGGATAGAGGGCACATACCTCAATATCATCAAAGCCATCTATGAAAAACCCACTGCAAATATCATTCTCAATGGACAAAAACTGAAAGCTTTTCCGCTAAGGTGAGGAACACGGCAGGGATGTCCATTATCGCCACTGCTATTCAACATAGTACTAGAGGTCCTAGCCTCAACTATCAGACAACAAAAGGAAATTAAAGGCTTCCAAATCGGCAAAGAAGAAGTCAAATTATCACTCTTCGCAGATGATATGATACTATATGTGGAAAACCCAAAAGACTCCACTCCAAAACTGCTAGAACTTATACAGGAATTCAGTAAAGTGTCAGGATATAAAATCAATGCACAGAAATCAGTTGCATTTCTCTACACCAACAGCAAGACAGAAGAAAGAGAAATTAAGGAGTCCATCCCATTTACAATTGCACCCAAAACCATAAGATACCTAGGAATAAACCTAACCAAAGAGGAACAGAATCTATACTAAGAAAACTATAAAGAACTCATGAAAGAAATTGAGGAAGACACAAAGAAATGGAAAAATGTTCCATGCTCCTGGATTGGAAGAATAAATATTGTGAAAATGTCTATGCTACCTAAAGCAATCTACACATTTAATGCAATTCCTATCAAAGTACCATCCATCTTTTTCAAAGAAATGGAACAAATAATTCTAAAATTTATATGGAACCAGAAAAGACCTCGAATAGCCCAAGGAATATTGAAAAAGAAAGCCAACGTTGGTGGCATCACAATTTCGGACTTCAAGCTCTATTACAAAGCAGTAATCATCAAGACAGCATGGTACAGGCACAAAAACAGACACATAGATCAATGGAACAGAATAGAGAGCCCAGAAATAGACCCTCAACTCTACAGTCAACTAATCTTCGACAAAGTAGGAAAGAATGTCCAATGGAAAAAAGACATCCTCTTCAATAAATGGTGCTGGGAAAATTGGACAGCCACATGCAGAAAAAATGAAATTGGACCATTTCCTTACACCACACACAAAAATAGACTCAAAATGGATGAAGGACCTCAATGTACGAAAGGAATCCATCAAAATCCTTGAGGAGAACACAGGCAGCAACCTCTTCGACCTCAGCCGCAGCAACATCTTCCTAGGAACAACGCCAAAGGCAAGGGAAGCAAGGGCAAAAATGAACTATTGGGATTTCATCAAGATCAAAAGTTTTTGCACAGCAAAGGAAACAGTTAACAAAATCAAAAGACAACTGACAGAATGGGAGAAGATATTTGCAAAAGACATATCAGATAAAGGACTAGTGTCCAGAATCTATAAAGAACTTAGCAAACTCAACACCCAAAGAACAAATAATCCAATCAAGAAATGGGCAGAGGACATGAACAGACATTTCTGCAAAGAAGGCATCCAGATGGCCAACAGACACATGAAAAAGTGCTCCATATCACTGGACATCAGGGAAATACAAATCAAAACCACAATGAGATATCACCTCACACCAGTCAGAATGGCTAAAATCAATAAGTCAGGAAATGACAGATGCTGGCGAGGATGCGGAGAAAGGGGAACCCTCCTACACTGTTGGTGGGAATGCAAGCTGGTGCAGCCACTCTGGAAAACAGCATGGAGGTTCCTCAAAATGTTGAAAATAGAACTGCCCTATGAACCAGCAATTGCACTATTGGGTATTTACCCTAAAGATACAAACGTAGTGATCCAAAGGGGCACATGCACCCGAATGTTTATAGCAGCAATGTCCACAATAGCCAAACTATGGAAAGAACCTAGATGTCCATCAACAGATGAATGGATCAAGAAGATGTGGTATATATACACAATGGAATACTATGCAGCCATCAAAAGAAATGAAATCTTGCCATTTGCGACAACATGGAGGGAACTAGAGCGTATCATGCTTAGCGAAATAAGTCAAGCAGAGAAAGACAACTATCATATGGTCTCCCTGATATGAGGAAGTGGTGATGCAACATGGGGGCTTAAGTGGGTAGGAGAAGAATAAATGAAACAAGATGGGATTGGGAGGGAGACAAACCATAAGTGACTCTTAATCTCACAAAACAAACTGAGGGTTGCTGGGGGGAGGGGGTTTGGGAGAAGGGGGTGGGATTATGGACATTGGGGAGAGTATGTGCTTTGGTGAGTGCTGTGAAGTGTGTAAACCTGGTGATTCACAGACCTGTACCCCTGGGGATAAAAATATATGTTTATAAAAAATAAAAAATTAATAAAAAAAGCTTTTTTTTAAATTATTAATCACAATGTAATCAATGGTGTAGTAGAAGAAGTAATTGCAGTGGTAGGCTGATTAACATTTGTTTCTATGAAGAATGGAAGGCTGGAGGTTTTGTCTGCTATAGACAAACACTATGCCGGATGCTTGGAGGTATCATCTCTAATCTTAACCCAATCTGGAAAAACAGGTATAGATGTTTGGTACCTCATGGCATAACTCCTTAATTTACCTCTTATGTAGGTTGCCCCTGCAATGGGCACTGTGGACCAGCTCGGATTCATTTCTGTCGCCATTACCTCAGCACACTCTGTATTCCTCCTCAGAGTCTTCTCTGATGCTACAGAGCCAGTTCTCACCCAGCATTGCAAGCACAAACTCAGGGGACGGGAAAGTTAACCCTTCAGGCAATCCTTGGCCAAAGTAGACCAAGAACCAATGTATAAATGCTCAAGTCTTTTATCTTTCAGAGGACCAATTCTGTGAGGCACGCTGTACTTTTCCCAGGAGGTCATGGAGGAATTGGGCTCTCACTAACCCCAGGACAAACTTATTATCATACCCCTGCTGCCTTTCACTCCTTCCTTGTTTTATTCCCTCTTCCCCTGCTTCCTGGGGTTATCTTCCAAATAAAACACCTGCATTTAAGTCCTTATCTTGGCTCTGCTTTCAGGGGAATTCAAATGAAGGCAGCCGTTATTTTCATCTCAATATTAGAGAGAATTAAATACCATAGAGATCAAAAGATTATTCTAAGTCGCCAAGCTCAAAAGGGGTGAACCTGGGATTTGAACACAGATCTTTCTGCTGCCAGAACCTACATTCATTCCTCATTAGGATCAACCCGCCCATTCATCAGTACCTTGGGCAAAAGCAGAAATGTGTAGTAGTTAGGAGTAGGGATCCTGGCTCTGCCACCACTGGCTGTGAGGCCTTGAGCAAATCATGTAACATCTCTGTGCCTCAGTTTTGTCATTACAAAATGGGCATACTTCTTAAACTTTAACTCTCAGGATTAAACAAATTTAAACAATTTTGTCATTACAAAATGGGCATACTTCTTAAACTTTAGAACACTGCTTGCCATATAAACATTACATGTGTTATGATTACTATTATATCATGTTGTTGGTGTTTCTATAACTAAGCCATACCATATTCAAAATATCTTCTCTGATATAGAGCCTGCATGCAGTAATCTTCCCAGTGCTTCTATTTCCAGTATAGTAGTTATATTCCAGAGAAGTGGAGAGAAAGAAAAGTTTAGGAGTAGCCTCTGGCTACCCTATATAATCAGAGGATGATGAATTTAAATATTACTGCACCTTAGCAATAAAATTGCTATGTAATGGATCATGACACCATTTCTGAATCCATGTGTCAAAGCCCTAACCCCCAATGTGATGCTATTTGGAGATGACACTTTTTTTTTTTTTTTTTTTGGTAAGATTTTATTTCTTTATTTCAGAGAGAGAGAGTGCACATGCAGGAGGAAAGGCAGGCAGGGGTTGAGGTTGAGGGAGAAGCAGGCTCCCTGC
Source organism: Mustela nivalis (assembly GCF_964662115.1). Classification (NCBI taxonomy): domain Eukaryota; kingdom Metazoa; phylum Chordata; class Mammalia; order Carnivora; family Mustelidae; genus Mustela; species Mustela nivalis. The sequence continues at coordinate 140,146,083 of NC_139020.1, read as the reverse complement.
TGAGCAGAGAGCTAGATGTGGGACTCCATCCCAGGGCACTGGGATCATGACCTGGGCCCAAGGCAGATGCTTAACCCACTGAGCCACCCAGGTGCTCCTGGAGATGAAGCTTTTGAGAGGTAATTAGGTTTAGATAAAGTCATGAGGGTGGGACTCTCATGATGATTGGTGCCCTTACAGGGACAGATACCAGAGAGCTTGCACTTATGCTCCTTCCTCCCTCTCTCTCTCTCCTTCCCTCTCACCCCCTCTCTCATTCTCTGTCTCTTCCCCATGTGAGAGCACAGGAAGAAGACAACCAGTTACAAACCAGGAGGAGAGCCCACACCAGACTGAACCATGCAGGCTACCCTGATCTTGGACTTCCAGGTTCCAGCACTGTGGGAAACAAATTTCTATTGACACCCAGGCACCCAGTATGTTGTATCTTGTCTGGGCAGCCCAAGCTAAGTTAGAAATCATGCAACTTGAGTTAGATAAAGTCAAACAGTTTTGCAAAGTGTTTACACCAATTTACACTCCCGTGAGAAGCATATGATCATTAAGACGGTCTGGGAAAACAAATATATGATAATAGAAGCCACATCCTATAAGACATCAATACTGATCTTTTAGTACAAAGACCACTCCCCCCCCTCAAAAGTTATTCTGTTACATCATGAATACGGATAATAGCCCACAGTTGCATTTGCAGTAGTTATAATTTTGTCACAATTGAAAACACACATTTTCACATTTTCAAATCACAGTTTTTATAAACATCATGAGATATTGTTTACGCTCATCACCACTTTGAAATTATAGTAATTATCAGACCCACTGCTAGATCTTGTTATTTAATTCATTAATAAAGAAGAAAGCATAGAATTCCATCACAATTTTTAAATGTGTTGCTGACTATATTCCAATAACATTAGTTTCCTTGATGATTCTATATGCTTTATTTTGTGGATTTAAAAACATTATCCCAAGAAGGGATCCACCAATTTGACCAGATGACCAAAGAAGTCTATATCCCCCCAAAGGTAAAAAACCCATGTCTTAGCCACCAAGCTAGGCTGTTTCTGTTAGATTTCCTTGTACAAAGTTTTGCTGGTTGATGTGGAGATACGTTTTTACTTCTCCAAGAGGTTCTACTTAGTTAATGTTAAATCTAGGAAGCCTCTCAGACCCCAAATCAGGAGCAGATTCCTGCAGTATGTTATTTATTGGTGTGTTCAGTCCTCGTAAGTGTTTCTTGTGTGTAGTTTAGTATTTCTGCATCAGAATGGGGTTGGGGCACTTGGTGACTCAGTCAGTTAAGCATCTGCCTTGGGCTCAGGTCATGATTTCAGCATCCTGGGATCGAGCCCCACATTGGTTCTCCCCCTCCCTCTGACACTCCTCTCCCCCTTGTGCTCTCTCTCTCAAATAAATAAACAAAATCTTAAAAAAAAAAAAAAAGAATGGGGTTTAAATGGATATTGTGTGCATTCTGAAGTTGGTCCAGAAATAAACGCTCTTCAGGAAGAGCATCTCTTAAGGTCCAATCTAACTAAATCGTGGAAATAGTAGCAAATTAGTCTGTCATCAGTATTGCAGTTCTGGATGAATCTACCCGGTAATAAGGATTCCTGGGCCTCTTTGTGCATTATTTCTCCAAAATAAGTTTAAAACTGATTTCCTTATTTCTTTCTTTCCTTTTAAGGGTTAGAAAGCAGAGAGCAATCTTTAGAAATAACCTCACATCTTCAAAATTGAAGGTTAAATGAACATACAGTTTGAGTACAGCCGTTGGACAGCAGCTGTATTTGCGATCGAACACGAGAGTATCAAACAATTGGGTAGAGAGATAGTAAACCCTTGTGGCTCAACTAGTTGTTTATTGGTTATACATAGTTTAAATTGGTGCTGAAGAAATATATCAAGTGGCATTCCTGGAAAAGGACTCTCAAATAAAAATCAAAAGAAATATTTTATGTGTAGTTAAGAGAACATTTGGGTTTTGCTCAATGTGAAGAGAAAATTGTCAGTTCTTTAACCATAAAGCACATGATGACTCAGGATTGTTACCCTCGCCAACTGTGTAGGTTAATGTTGTTGTATGGTATTTGTAACCTACTCATAACTTTCAATTTCCCAACTGCCTGTAAACATGTCTTCCTTGTCACAACTTGGTGTGTTCATGCTGTAAAGGAGGGAGGATTTGGTAGACGACCGTCTACATTAGGTGATCTACACTAGCAGCTGAGGCAAAGGAGGATCACAGGGTGTATGAGTTAGGATGCTTGGGGTCGTGACTAATTTTTTAAAAAAAGAACATGCTGTCTAAGCTGACAGAAGATGGTTATCATATCTGTTTTCTCATAACTAGAAATAGTAACAACGGCTTTAAGCCTGGCCTCATCCAGCACTTGAGACTTGGAACAAGGACAGAGATTCTCCCTTTTCCTCAAAGGCTTCTTCATCAGTAATAGCTTCCTTCTGTGGCCAGGCAGTGGCTGTGGGGATTCAGGAGGCTACTGGCTTTTTTGGTTTGATGCTACTGAAAAGAAAAAGAGTTGTCTCGGACTGGCCTAGCCTGGATCATTCACTCATCCCCGACCCAGCACCCACAGGAGGCGATAGAATAAGAAATCAGCTAAAACCAGTCACAGTCCATACCTTGAAAAGAGAATGAAGTCGTTCTCTCCCAAACCATAGGGCTTGAGAAATTAAAAGCCTGCTGTAGAGGGGAAAGAGAGATACGGGGCAATCTTCTGACAAGCATCACTTATGCGATTGAAGAGTGTTGTTGGCAAAGCACAAGCCAGAGGACTCATGGGTTTGCTTTTCCTCTTTGGTGGAGTCTACCCTGGCTTCCTACACTAAGAATGGACTGGGTGTGAGGAGGTGAGGGATAGAAGCTGGACTTGGGGATGAGGGAATAGAGGCTGGGCTTGGGTTACGGCATAGGGAATGGGCTTGTGGGGGTTGGGAGTGGGGAGCTGTTATTGCCAGAACTGTTCTTCATGTCATTTAGAGAAGAACAGGGTGAGAAAGCTTCATGCTATGCCTTTGATCCCATCCCCCTGGATTCAGAAAGGATTAGCTCGAAGTCAACCGCATTATAGTAGAATCATCTTCAAGCCTATGTCATGTATGCGAAGGATGAACCGAATACTACTCAAGGAGAGAGTAATAGCACCTCACGCTTGCAGGCCTGTGTTAGAGCTAGGGGAGTCTAGTCCTTGGGTGGCGGGGGAGGAGATGGTGTGGGACTGTTCAGTCATGCTCTTTGGCTTCATGCTTTTTTTTTCCGCTGCTCATTTGGTGATTCTTGGTATGGTGGTGGTTGTCTTCTTTCCTATGGGGATATAGCGGCTGCCTCCATTGTTGCCTGCTACCAAAGTCCAGACAACGTGGGTTAGACTAGAGCTATTGATAAAGGCATTCCAGCCAATCTCCCATGCAGTCTGCCCGTGTACCTCATGTCATTCATATAGTCACAATTACTTGTATTTTCTTGCTCAAAACCTAACAGTAATGTTAGTCAACCTTTATTGTGAGCTATGTATCAGGCACTGTTATATTATAACCACTTATTATCTATGCACTCATTTAAAAAGGTGGGATCTTCCAATGTCTTCACTGTCTACAAAATTAAAAAAAATCCCACTTCCTGGTCTGTTCCCACCTATCCTACATTTCAGACACATAGAAGTTCTCTTTTTCTAATGCTTTACATTTTCCAGCCTTTGAATATCCTCACTGTGCCAATTTCACTTGAAAAATCTGCCCACACCCCCTCCTCTCACCACCAAAACCACTATCAAATGTCAAACTCTCCATAGAGTCTTTGTCAATAACCCCAAGTGCAAATACAATTCTCTCCTCTGTGAATCCACCACGTGCTTGACCCTCTGATTGCTGAGCAATTGGAAGGGCGCTGATATCCCCTATGATACAGAGACTCATTTAATTTAGCACTTAGCCACCTAGGTGCATGTTCATTGTCAGGGATACAAAGATAAACAAGGCATGGTCCCTGACTTCAAGAAGAGTTTGGTTTAATGTGAGAGAAAGTACAGGTCACAATGTGAAAGGGTTGTGTACATTGAGACGACATTTGGCTGCAGAAGGACAAAACTAGGGGTGACTGAAATACTCCCAGGGCACCCTTGACAGTGGAGGGAGGGCTATGACAAAGAAGAGAGGGATATCAGCACATTGACACAAGAGGGAGAGTATTGAAGAGAAGGTACACCAAGCAAAGGCATGGGGTATGTCAAATTTCATATGATAGTTAGAAAACCTAGAATCTTGGGAGAATGTTTTGAGGAGGCATTTTTATGCTTAAGAGCATGGATAGTGGGGTGACTAAAACCTGGATGCAAATTCCAGCTTTATGACCTAGGAGCTGTTTGACATGGAGCTGGTTAATTTCTTTGATCCTGACTTTCCTCATCTGTAAGGGGTGGAAAGAGTAGTGTTCATGCTTAGGTAGAGATTCTATAGGAGAATGTATGAAAATACATTAGAGTACTTAGTGCCTCACACATAGTGGAGGGCTTTAAAAATTGAAGTTTTGGTGTTTTTGTATCCTTTGTACCTTTTGCCTAATGCTTTATGGAGAATTATATCAGTGCTTAGAGGATCTTCAGATCCTCACAGATAAGTATTTAACTATGGCTTGTGCCCTCTCTGGCTTCCATGGATCTCCTATGGCCAGAACTTGTAGCTATCCTCACAGAACTGGCTTCAGGCTACTGGAAACACATGTCTAGCAGGAGCAGAGAGCAGGAAGTGCCCCCACTAGTGCAGCTGCTAATCAATCATTGGCTGCTGCAAAAGTTTACATCAAGTTAAGGCAGTGCTGCCAGTTGGCACAACTGACCACCCTGCTTCCCCTCAGGGCTCAGGCTGGAGCTTCCCTGTGGGTGTGGTTCCTGTGACCACCCTCTGCTTGTTTTACTCTCTTCCTTGCCTGTCTCCCCACTGTGTTACTCATCTCTCTGGCACATATCCTTAATGAACTACTTGCACATGGAGTCTCATCTTAAGATTTAATACCTGGAACCCAATATAAGATGTGTGTCTGTCACCTTACTTTCCAGTTTCACTTCTGGCTTCCAGAAACCTCAGTCAGGCTGTGGGAGTAGCAGCAGAACCAGATCAAACAGAGGTAGAATTGACTATAGGTGGTACCAGGCATTGTGAGAATTGAGGAAGTGAGACTGCAGGCCAATCGATACTCTAGGAGATCCCACTGCTGAGATGTTCTTTCCATCTAATGGAAAGTAATTGATGCTTTAAGGCAAATCCATTCCCCAACCTTAGCATCATTACAACATTATTTGCTGAAAGCACTGAGCTGTGTGCACTTGATGTTCCCTCCAAAGGGTCAGTGTGCTTGGTTCAGAGCAGACAGTGGGACAGTGGTGCTTAGTTCAGAGCAGACAGTGGGCTGTTCCAAGGATTTTCTGGACACACATCCACCACCCAGCCAGAACCATATAGTTCTAAAGCATGGGTGCTTGGGAAACTAGGCCATCTGGCTGCTTTCAACACTTTTTCTGTCTGTCTTCTCTCCACGGGGCTCCAGTGCCCATCAGTTTAACCTAATCCTACTATTAATTCATTGTGCCATAGTCAGATTTACCCCCAGGTACTCTACCAATCAATTAGATATCCAACGATTTTTGCTTTCCAAGAAAATCCATGGAATCCAGAATAAATACCAATACAGGTTAAATTTGTAACCTCAGTAATTCTTACCACCATAAACTATAACAAAAGGGATAGTTGTCATATTTCAGATATCTATCTCTATACATGTTGCTGGCTGATGTGAAAATCCCAAATCCAGCCAACTCTCCCAGTCCCTGGATGGTGAATTCCTCTTAAAAATGGTAATTTCCTTAAAGGTTTACAAGCAGGAAGGACTTCTTAAATTTAACTAATTAGCTTCATTTTCAACTTTACACACACACACACACACACCACACACAACACACACACACCATCTCAAGACACAAAATATCATCAATGAATCAGCATGAGAGCTGATGCTTTATGTTTGACAGTACAATATCTCAAGTAAATAAAACAAGTTCTCTGTTTTTTTTTTAAACTACTATTTTATTTTTAGAGAATCAGAAAAGTGCATTTTAGTTGGAAAGTAAACATGTTTTCTTTGGCTAAGCCTGAATCATTTAAATAAGCATATTTGTAAGTTCTGTAAATGAAACCATAAAATATATTGCCTAACAGACCAAATGTCCCCAGTGCTTAGAAAGTGGACATTCTGGACAGCATCAGTTGGTACTAAATGAACCATCAATGTCACTGCTTAATCTGTCACCACTAGTGTTCAGGTAGTAGAGTTCCCATCATATCTCTGCCATGTCATAGCAAAAGGAACAAGAAAGTCCACCAGAAGTTCCACATTCAGAGAACTATGGATAACTTAACAGTGTCTATTTTTAGAGCTGTTTACAGCTTATTCATTTTGTCAAGGTCAGTACCAATCCTTGAACCACTGGGTATTAAAAGACATGGGAAACCACAGCCATTTCTAGGAAATAGTCATAGCTCATAGGTGGGGGCATAGGAGGCCTGGTTTATAACTTTCATTCAATCAGGGTTTCCTGAGGCAATTTAGAGACTTCCTGTGTCCTTTTGGCTTTACAGATATTAATTAAGTATGCTGATAGACTCTAATTTCTGAGCTTGGGTGAGAGATGGGCAAGGTCTTCAAATAGAGGCATATATACAACTGAGCTCACCTGCTGGATTCACCAAATGGAAAAATCAGTTCTACAAAAAACTGTATGTTACTAAGCCCCATGCACAGTGGAGCAGGAAGTGTTTGTATTAACTTTGTGTTCATCTTAAGCAAACCAGAGATCTCCTGTTCTCCTGCCACAGTGTTGAAGATGCAAGGCTATCAGCAGATTGAAAAGAGCTCTGACATAGTATGAAGTGGTACCTTTCCTCTATATTTCAATATCTATAGCTAGGATCTACATCTTCGGTTTCCTCCTCCCTCCTGCCAGTCCCATAAGTACACAATCATGCTCTAAAGAGGAGCTGGCAAACTCTAGCCCATGAATTGAATCTGGCCCACCAACTGTTTTGGTAAATAAAGTTTCATTGAATCTTGGCTATGCTCATTCATTTATGTATTGTCTGTAGTCGCTTTCATGCTGTAAGAGGAGAGTCGAATACTTCCAGTTGAGACCAAATGACCTCCACAACCTAAAATATATGGTACTTTACAGAAAAAAGTTGCTCTAGCATATGTCAAGGAAAATAAAAAAGTACATATCTCTTATAGCACTAAGTCAAGAGAAATTGTTTCAATATGTATTATTTAAAAATTGAAGGGTACAACAGGAGAAAGAGTTAAAAGTGATTTCCTCTTGAGTAGGATTGGGACACTACTGGCTTTTTAAAAAATTTGTTTACTAATAGAATTAAAATTTTCAAAATAAGAATATATACTACTTTGATAAACAAATAAACATGTAAAACCAGAAGCAACCACAACACCCTTCCCTTTACTCCACCTTTCTCTGTAGGTGTCATTCTCTTTCTTTCTTTTCATACCACAATTTCTGGAAGGACATCTTCATACTTGCTGCTCCTTACAGTTCTTCATTCTTCAATTAAGTAAAATCTGATGGCTGCCCCCTCTGTCTAAGGAAATGGTTCTGGTCAATACTATCAACATCCTCCATGTTGCCAAATCAAATAAATGTCTTCCCCATCTTCTTATCTGATTCTCAGTAGCCCCCAACACAGTTCATTCTTCCTTCTGACGAATTCCTTGGAATACTTCCTAATTTTCCTCTCTCTTCCCACTATTCTATGCCAGCTCTTCTCTGCCACCTCAATCTTTTTGAATCACCTTGTCTCAGGGCTCAGCCTAGCGCCCTCTCCCACCCTATCTCACTCTCCCCACCTGAGCAGTTATCCAGTTCCATGAATCCAGCCCAAATCTTTCCCTCCACCACTTACTTGATAGTCTACCAGGTTTTTAAATACTTATTTCAAATTTATTAACTAAAACCAGAGCTCTTGATAACTTCCTAGAGCCCTCACCCAAGGCTCCTTCCACTGTGGTTTGCTTCATTTATCAAATTGCACTTCCTGGTATTTCAAACCACAAATCCGGCAGTTATTCTTGATCCCCTCCTTTTTTTCCCTATCTCTTTGAACTTCTCACCACTTTACCTTCAAAATATATCTCTAATCTGTTCTCCTCTCCAAGGTGACAACTGACATCTTAGGGCGACTAACCACCACATCTTACCTAGTCCATGTCAGTGGTTCCTGAGGGCTCTGTCAACCATGATGCCTGCCCCAATACTACTCATTCACCACAAAGTAGCCAGAAAGATCTTCTGAAAATAAGCCAGTTTAACACACACTCCAAAGACTTCGACTGCTTACACAGTAAACTCCAAACCCTTTCTCATGGTCTACAAGGCCCTCTGCGATCCACCTCCTGCTTCCTACTCCCACTTCACTTCAACCTTCTTCCCACTCATTGTGCTCAAGTCTCACTGGCCTGCTTCCAGTTCTGCGAACACTTCAAACCTTGTTCTGCCTCTGAGATTTGTACTCGCCCTTCCTGGAACTCTTTTCCCCAGCACACACAGGGTTGCTCTTTGTTCTGGCCCCAAACAAGATTGTATTCTGACTGAAACTCATGGGGCAGAGTGGGGACCATTTGGCAAATCAGTCCACAGCTTAGGGGCTCACAGCAGCAATTTACTATTTCTTGTAATTGTGTGGAATTTCAGGCAGGTCCCAGCTGGGTGGTTTTTCTGCTCCATGTGGTATTAATTGGAGCCACCTTCTCAGCCTCATTCAGCTGGCTGCATGGAGAGATGCAAGAACACTTCATCCCCCCATCAATCCCAGGTCATTCCTGAAATGTAGTCTGGGGTGCACTTGCCAAATATTCCCTTCAAACGTTCGCTCAGAAGAGTCTTAGACCAGGAAAATGGCCATAACCACATGACTAGCACTTAACACAGATAGGGAACTAGAAAAAAAAAAAAAAAGTCAATTTAAGCATATTAAAATAATGTCTTTTTCCAAATAAACATGTATGTTTATAACACACATACTAATACATATTTCTGAATAAATAAATATGTCAGATTTAGAGGCAGGTAAGTTGCCCTGTTCTTGCACCATTACTAACCAGCCCCAGTTGCTCTGTCTCTATAGCACCTCTGGCTCACTCTGGGAAACAGGGCTGATTAAAAATGATTGCACAAGGTAGAAAGGCCAGGTACCTTTGAGACTCTAACAGTGGGCATATCTTCAATTTCTTCAGCCAAATATTCCCATCAAATGTTCAGATTATCTCCGTATATTAGCTCATGGCCTTTCTACCTAGAAACTGGTCCAGGTCCACTTTGTGATATCCAACACTTACTTGCAGACACGTGTTCTGATTTTATGCTCCCCTACAGTTTCTCCACTTTGTGCCAGGCACTGCCATCACAGCTATTCTGTACTTTCGAAGTTATTCCATATTTTGTTCATTCTTTAATTTTGATCAACTATACATAGACCCTGACACCATGTGAAATGCCTAGAATTCTTACTTCCCTTGGGGATATCCAAATACTGCATGTTAATCTCCCTATCCCTACTGGAACCATCACCTGCCATGTACTCCTGTCTCCTTTGTTGCTCCATCCTGCTACTCAGCAGGGCTGCCTCTCATATTCTGAGGCTGGGCTTTCTCCCCAGTACTTGTCCCATGTCAGTGGATGAGTCTAGACCCAAGCCTTTTCTTAGTGTGTCCCACTGCGATGCAATGAACCTAATCAAGATTGGCCTCATTCTGACAAATAGGAGGTTTGCCACATATTCTCCAGTATTTTTTTCAATATGGTGGTATTAACTGCCTGGATACTTTAAATTTGTTTGATTGCCAGTGGCCTCTAGTCTGATTTTTCAAACTTGGCCACCTAAAGTCTAAAATTCACATTGATCGTGGGGGAGGTGAAGGGGGCTAGGAGCAGGGGGCTGGGAATCTAAGATGCCAAAATAAGGCTTTAGAGAGGAACATAGTACAATACCCATGACTATGGGAGTAATGCAAGAATCAGCAAAACCAAAAATAGTACAGGTCAACTGAACTACCCAAATAAGAATAGGAAATAAAAAAGTCAAATCCAGAAGAGGCAAAGATGAGGTTGAAAGTCTTGTAGAACTTACATGGCACATTCATCATTAAAGGCCTTGGCTTATTTATAATACAATGATGAGGATCCATTCAGTCTGGAGATATATTAGCAGTATCATTATTAATACTAATGAGTTTCCTCCAACTTTATGCAAAAATATAATACAGTATTAGAAAAGAAATGTGAGGGGTACCTGAGTGGTTCAGTTGGTTAAGCCTCAGAATCTTGGTTTCTGCTCAGGTCGTGATCTCAAGGTCGTGAGACTGAGCCCTACATGGGCTCCATACTCAGTACTGGGTCTGCTTTAGACTTTCTCTGCCCCTCCCTCTGTGTGTGCGTGTCATGCACATGCCCTCACTCTCTGAAATAAATTTTTAAAAAATTATCTTAAAAAAAAAGGAATGTGAGCTTTATTATCAGATAGACTTGTATATATTACTTATTATTTCTTCAAAATTAAGATAATCTCTAATGTTATATGGAGGTTAACACTTTGTAGAGGCTACATAAATTGCAACAACCATTATGCAATAAATTCTAATCTTCTTGAAACAGAGACAAGTCTCACTTGGGTTATGTCTTCAGTATGTGACAAACACTTAGCACAAAGTAGGTGTTCAACATGTATCAAATGAAAAAAGTACTTGAGAGAATCTGGCAAGGAAAGGTGAATTCTGTTTTTTTGTTTTTTTTTTTTTTCTTTTCAGTGTAATAGTATTCATTGTTTTTGCACCACACCCAGTGCTCCATGCAATCCGTGCCCTCTATAATACCCACCACCTGGTTCCCCCAACCTTCTACCTCCCACCCCTTCAAAACCCTCAGATTGTTTTTCAGAGTCCATAGTCTCTCATGGTTCACCTCCCCTTCCAATTTCCCTCAACTCCCTTCTCCTCTTCATCTACCCTTGTCCTCCATGTTATTTGTTATGCTCCACAAATAAGTGAAACCATATGATACTTGACTCTCTCTGTTTGACTTATTTCACTCAGCATAATCTGAGAGAATTCTGTTTTTATTTCAATTCACATCTCTTTCACATAATTTTTCATGGTGGACTTTCAGTCCTCTACAATTTCCCTCTCCCTTTACATTTAATTTGGGCTTGCTCTGATCTAGACTTTGGAAGTGGACATATCTAGTTTGCTCTTGGTTCTTAGAACCCCACTGTGATGTTCATAACCCAGGATTATGTTTATTTGGGGGATAACCTAGGTTTTTTTTTTTTTTTTTAATAAAACCTCTCATTTATTCCATTCATTATATTTTTAGTTGCTTTAATTATGCTTAATTAAGGACAATGACTCATCAAGATATGACCCACCTACAATCTTTCTTGTTTTTCTTTCTTATAGCTGGTCTCCAAAATCAGTTAGTGTTCTAGTCCAGTACCTCTCAAACCTATGTCAGAATCTCTCGGAATTCTGGGGGAGGAACCCAGATGGCAAGGTGCTACTTCCAGAGATTCAAATCCAGGTAGTCTGGATTAGGGTCTGATAACTAGCATTTCTACTAAGTTTACAGATATTGATGCTGATGTTTTTGGTCCATGGACCATACTTTAGCTAGAACTATGCTTGCCCTGTGGTATTATCCAATATTCCCCCAACATATAAGCATATTTTCAGTGCCAAATCTTTGATTTTTCTTTTCTATATGCCTAGAATATCTTTCCCTAGTCTTTTTTGTTCAGGAAATTCTGCTCATCTTTTGGGATCAAACTTAGTGTTACCTCCTTGGCAATACTTTCTCTGTCCCATCTTTTATTCCCAAAGAATCAGTACTTTCTTGTTAGCTTTCTCCCTTGTCCCTTTCACCCAAACGTCTTTTCTGTGTTTCAGTTTGCTTTTGTGCATCTGTTTTTTCCCACTAGATTGTGAGTTCACTGAGGTCAGAGCCTATATTTTTCTAGGACCACACGTCCTTCTCACTGACAGAATTTTGTATACAAAATTGTTTTTGATTAAATTATCACTCCTATTTCTTCCTTCCTTAAGTTAAACTATAATTGCATTGCCGCTTCATACCAGAGGTTTTGTTCATTTCTTCCTTTTAAAAATATTATACACCAGATGGCACCGGAAGGCTTTAGTTTAATTCTCTAGGGACCTTGAGGGTATTAGGTAACTGCTATGCACAACAAGGATCACAAGATCACAAGAAGCACTGGCACAGTCTAACAATTATCACCCCCTTTAAAAGCCTTTGTCGTCCTCAGAGACAGACAGGCCAGTCATTAGTAGCAAAACATCATCAACGCATTTTCTAAATAGGAAGGATATAGCCTGCTTGTAATGGAAAGAAATTGGACCAGTGAGACTGTTCACATGACCTACCTGAGCTTCATTTAAAGTCAGAACCAATCAAAGCTTGTAAATTAGCTTGAGATTCATGGGGAGTTAAAAAAAAAAAAGTATCTCAGGGGTGATGAAAGCCTCTGATTTACTACTTCTGATTCCTTGAACTATTACATTAAGGAGATCTCATCATACCCCCATAAAGAAAAAGGATGGTCTCCCTCAAATAGTTTCATTTGTTTGGTTTAAATTTCTCATTTAAGCATTAGCATTTCTAGATAGAAGCAAGGAAGGGTTATAGGGAGCTAGGGGACAATCATGCATATCAGTCTTACATAATCATGTACCCTTTCTTACAAAGGATGAGCCATAATATCCTGTAAGCCTGTGTTTTTATGAGAACACCTGCCCAAGACTGATGGTAACATTTACCAGCAAGGATCCACTGAACTAGATACTGTCACATAATTAAGTCACATATCCAGGAAGTTTAGTGCTGTTGGCTTAGCCAGCTTCTAGAGTGATTGTCTAACAGATTAGCAGAGCCTATGTTCAAAAGGCACCAGTGGCTGGAGGACCGGTATCTACTTACGAGAGATTGTAAAGACAAGAGTTCAGTAAAAGGTCAAATTGTCTCTCAAAGTTAGCCCTATGATGACCTTACTTGCTTTTGCAAGTTTAATGAAATCATGGATATTTATTTTATACTGCACATTATAATCAAATACAACTTCACTTTCTTGCTCAAATTTTCCACTATTTGGCAATCGAGACCTCTTTTGGTGGCTCCTATAACCCTTTGACATACCTCTATAGTTGGAGGTTTGTTGTTGTTGTTATTGTTGCTGTTGTTTGTTTTAGCACTTCCTTGTTTGCTGGCACTACAAGATTCTCTAGGCAATGTTGCGTATTTCCTGCCTCAGTCCTAGAGTCAGCCATTTTCCACGGAACCCTGATTCCCTTCGTTGGTGAGTGGTAGTAGAAATACCATGTGGGTGCTGGGTGTCCTTGTTGCTACTGGGGTCTTACTGTTTCAGGTCTTCTTAGCTGACAGAGCAAGGAAATATATGTGTGTATACTAACTTACACACATAAAGATTTTTATGGAAGATTTCTGTATGGAAGCATCTCCATCTGTATTAAGTTAAGCATGAGTTCTTACTAATGCCTCCAACTCTAATTCACTTTTACTTGCATCATTTTGCTTCTTTGTAAATTGCCACTTTAATAGTCAGAAACCTGGCTTCTACCATTGGCCATTACTTTATTTAGTCAAGTTCCAGAATATATATATAGTGGTTTCATAGTTTTTAGCCTGTATAGCCCTGGTAAACAACTTCATCAACTCGAGGACATTGCTTATAAACAGTCAACTTTGCCTTTAATCTTAACAGTCTCTACTCATTTCCAGGGTGACTTAGGTTTTTTGGTTTTTGGTTTCTTTTTTCCCTCTTACTCTCTTTATACAGATTCTTTTGTAAAAATTCTGCATTCCATACTTGGGTCTCCAACCCCCTAAATAATCACCTTTAATTTCATACATCAATGTTCACTCTTTATGCCATAAACTTCTATGGATATTGGCAAATGCATAGTCATGTATCTACAGTGACATGATATGATAAAAAATAGTTTTACTTACCTAAAAATAGTCCTCTGTGATTCACATATTCAATTCTTTTCCCATCCAATATCCTGGCAATTACTAATCTGTTTACCTCATTTAGAGTTGTACCTATCTAGAATGTCATACCATTGTAACACTATAGTATTCCACTTTTTTTCAAACTGGTTTCTTTAACTTAGTAACACACATTTAACATTTCCTATGTCATGTGTGGCTTTGATAAATCATTTCTTTGTATTGCTGAATAGTTTTCCATTGTAAGGATATACCACCTTTTTTTTTTTTTTAGATTTTTATTTATTTATTTGACAGAGAGAGATCACAAGTAGGCAGAGAGGCAGGCAGAGAGAGAGAGGAGGAAGGAGGCTCCCTGCTGAGCAGAGAGCCTGATGTGGGACTTGATCCCAGGACCCTGAGATCATGACCTGAGCCGAAGGCAGCGGCTTAACCCACTGAGCCACCCAGGCGCCCGATATACCACCATTTGTTTATAGAGTGATATAGCGGAGAACATATTGGTTGCCTCCAGGTTCCAGTAACTATAACTAAAGTTGCTATAAACATTGCATGCACATTGTATATGTATATGAGTTTTCAAATTACCAAATTATTGGGAGTGTGGTTGCTAGGTCAAACAATAAGACTATGTTTAGCATTGTTAGAAACTGCCAAACTGTCTTCCAAATTGCTTATACCATCTTGCATTCCCACCAGCAATAAATGAGAGGTCCTCTTCCTCCACAACCTTCCCAGCAATTGGAGTTGTCAGTTTTTAATTAAAAAAAAAAAATTAGCCATTCTAATAAGTGGGTAGTGGTAAAATGGATATATTTTTAAAAGTAGATAAATGCTTTATGGTTAGATTTTTAAAAAAATGTTTAAAGGCTCATTGGAATTTTTTAAAATAAGAATTCTCCTAAGTGTATATTTCCCTGCTTATATAAAGAAATCATTAGTTTCTTGATGGGAGAAGGAGCATTCAATTGTTTGGTAGTGCTTTGGTTCTTGTGCCAACATCATTGTCATCAGCTGGGAGCGTGTTAGAAATGCAGAATCAGGGGTCTTAACCCAGACCTACTAGATCAGGATCTGCATAACAGGACTCCCAAGTAAATTATGTACAAGCACGTATGAGAAGGATTGCTCGAGAATTATTATATCACAGATTCGTAAAGGTGGAAGGGATCTGCCGTTCGACAGGTAAGGGAACTCTCCTAGAGCTTTGTGTGCTGTGTGTGGTTTCTGTGTCCTTGTTTGTATGCAATACTCTGTTGCTAATCCTCTTGAGTACATACTTTCTCAAGGAAGGTGACATTTTGCTCCAGGTTATGCAATCAATTATTGAAAAAGACAAAAAAATAAGCCTAGTGTCATCCCTCAGTAATGTAAAATAATATAAACTCAATCTGAAATCATAGTGAAAGTCATTGGGAAACTTATACTTACATTACACAAATTCAGCGTGAAGATAATTTACAAAGCCCATCAGTTGTATAAGTGAAGCAAGCCACCAGTCATTCCTGGCTGAGTATTCACTGAGCAGAAGGCATGTTGTCACTCACATTAAGGTAAAGCACCTGGTCTCCATTTGGCCTCCAGGAAAAACTAAAAATAATAATAAGGAATCTTTTATTTACCAATACTAACTATGCAGCTGTGAACTCTTAATCTTTTTTTTTTTTTTTTTAAAGATTATTTATTTATTTATTTGACAGAGAGAGATCACAAGTAGGCAGAGAGGCAG
This sequence comes from Mustela nivalis, assembly GCF_964662115.1. NCBI lineage: Eukaryota > Metazoa > Chordata > Mammalia > Carnivora > Mustelidae > Mustela > Mustela nivalis. The sequence goes on along the minus strand of NC_139020.1, from coordinate 140,130,243 downwards.
GCAGAGAGAGAGAGAGGGAAGCAGGCTCCCCGCCGAGCAGAGAGCCCGATGCGGGACTCGATCCCAGGACTCTGAGATCATGACCCGAGCCCAAGGCAGCGGCTTAACCCACTGAGCCACCCAGGCGCCCTGTGAACTCTTAATCTTACAATAGCACTTAATCACCAGCTCACAAGAACATAAATAACCCCCAGGGCCAAGGATTGATGTAAACATACTAATGTGAGCTCCTAGTGGCACAGTGGTTCAAATCTGTAGCTGCCACTGGAGAGAGGGGAGAGTTCAATTTACCCCTTTCTCAGCTGGGAACAGATACCCTCAGACAGTGCTCAGCCCCAACTCCCATGTCTTGATGAGGTTTGAGATGTAACACCCAGGGATCCCCCCACCAGCCCCAACAACCTAAGGTTGGGATGTCCTCAGGGACACCTAGAATGTATTCAGCACTGCTGGTGTGAATCTGGGAAGCAAAATCCAAAATCCCTGATACACACAACATGACCCCAAAACAGCCACAAAGGATCTGGTTAGAGATGCAGACTCTTGGGTTGTACCCCAAATCTGCTAAGTCAGAATCTGCATTTTAACCAAATAACCAGGTGATTTGCATGCACATGAAGTTTGCTGAGTACTGGTATGGAAGGAAATGCACTAAGGGACAAATACCCAGGTGAAGGGAAAGAAAAATTCTTCCTCTATCCTTCAAGTTCTTTTAACTGGACTAAGAATTAAATTTACCTGAGTTATAAACAGGAGGGGGGAAAGAAAAGTTTTATTACTATGTGTGCAAGCAGACCCAAGATTGAAACTGAGACCTAAAGAATAGAGCAAGGTAGGCAATTTTTATACTTTTCAGACAAAGAGACAATAAAGTTGTGCACAATTCACAATACAAAGAAAACTTGTGTTTGGGAGTTTTAATTAGTCAGGAATTGGGGCTTATCACAAAAAGTGACAAGCATTGTTAATATAGGCTTTTTGGTTCTAAATTTCCTATTTCAGGTGACAAGGATGTTTCTTTACCTCCTCGTACGGGGGGGCACCTTTCACATGGAGGGGGTTATTCCTTACTTTTAGAGGAGGCTCTATGTGTCCTTCTCACACGGGCTGTCTCTTAGTAACTTTTTAAAAGTAGCCAATATGCCAAAGTGACACATTCTGGAGTAGCCTGCCCTTGGTCCCCACACAAGATATGCTTTGATGGTGAGTAACTTATATTTCTACCCCATAAGCCTTATAACTGAAAGCCATTAATATAGACATAGATAGCAAGATGTAGAGAACAATTCTAAGATTAAAGAGAACACACATTATTTCTAGGAACATAACTTAATTGCTAATACAAAGATGGCTATTGGAACGGTGAGTTAGGAACAAGGTCCTCAGAGACCACAACGAGAAATTAAAACAAATTGCTTGCAGCTTGTTTGTTTTTCAACTTCATCCGTCCTTGAGAAGTGCCCTGTTCCCGGGAAGCCCACCGAAGTTACTCAAGGGAGGAGATGTCCAGGAACAAAGAAAATCAGAAATTTCCTGGGAAATCGCACTGTTAAACAAATGCCTTTTAAGTCCTGCTTGAACGATTACAAAGTTGTGCTCAGTTCCTGTGACTGCTTCCAATTGTAAGAATAATTGACCAAAAGATTTCTGGCTGGCAACGTAAAGGGGCCCTGTCATTTGTGTTAGAGGAAACAGTTCTTTAAGAACTCGCTTCCTGGGGCACCTGCATGGTTCAGTGGGTTAAGCCTCTGCCTTCTGCTCAGTCATGATCTCGGGTCCTGGGATCGAGCTCCTCATCCGGCTCTCTGCTCAGCAGGGAGCCTGCTTCCCTCTCTCTCTCTCTGCCTAGCTCTCTGCCTACTTGTGATCTCTCTCTCTGTCAAATAAATAAGTAAAATCTTAAACAAACAAACAAACAAACAAACACAACGCACTTCCTGTGTCCTTACTTACTACAAGTAATAAAAACCACTTGCCTAAACCAGAAGACTTGGGGTGGTCTATTGGCAGATGCACCCCAGCCAGCAAGCCCTTGGAGTTTGTGACAAAATCAGATTGGGCTCTGTCACTAAGCTTCAGCTTCTTAGGCCTAGTAGCCATTTCACGGGGTCACACAAAGGAATGCATGACATAGAAGCACATAGTGTGGTGTCTCTCCCATGGAAGTATTGAATTAATATTATTTTTCTAGATTATTGTGTGAAATGTCTCTTCTTCAAGAGTAGAACAATGATTTCTAGTTTCATCATTTGTGTACATCTTGCAAAATTTTATTTATATAAATAAAAAATGTATCATGGTATAAGAACTCCCCCCCCCCCTTTTTTTTTGGTTGTTGCTAAAGTGGATTTCGGGGATTTGAGTATATATTGAATTCTTTTCACAGTTAACAAAGACTGGGGGTTGAAAGCAAAGATTATTTGTGGCATGGCTCAAAGGCTAATGGAGAACATCTAGAACTCATAAGAAGAAGCTGTCCAGGCATCTCCTGTGCTCTTTCCTGGGTTTTTCTGGTAGAAAGTATTGCTTTGCCCTAGTGGGTTCCATTGAGGTTTGTTAAGCCCCACACTGCATCCTTTAAGCCTCCTGTCCCAGTCCCAGCTACAGAAACACTTTAAAAACTGCTACAAGAACTGTGCTAGGGGATTATTAGGGGTTTTCCATCCTATCCTCCTCTTCAAGCTTTCACTTTTATCTTTTGTTTTCAGGGTTGTTTGTTTGGGGTTTTTTTGTTTGTTTGTTTATGATGCAGTTGAATGGTCTGGAATGAGACATGACTGGGTTTAAATCATGGTTCCTCCATTTGCTAGCTTTTTTACAGACAGTAGTGACCAAGACTCTGTAAGCCTCCGTTTATTCTTCTGTTAAATGGGGATTGCACCATCCTCTGAAGTTGTGGGGATGAACTAAAATTATGTACGCAAAGCGCGTAGCTAAATGGTTCATAGAAAATGTTCAGTAAAAGGGAGCTCCATTGCAAGGATTTGTTTCCTCCCTGAGGAAGCTGCCTTCTGAACCCCCTTCTAAAACCTCATTACATTCTGGGGAGCCTGGGTGGCTCAGTGCGTTAAGCCTCTGCCTTTAGCTCAGGTCATGATCTCAGGGTCCTGGGACCAAGCCCCACATCGAGCTCTCTGCTCAGTGGGGAGCCTGCTTCCTCTTCTCTCTCTGCCTGCCTCTCTGCCTACTTGTGATCTCTCTCTCTCTCTCTTTCTGTCAAATAAATAAATAAAATTTTAAAAATAAATAAATAAAACCTCATTACATGACAACCTGAGCCATCGATGCCCCATCCTAGTCTGAGACTGGCTACCCGGACGCTGCACCTGGCCCTGATCTCAAAGCCTCAGGGACGTGCTTCTGAGTGCAGTTCGTTTGAAGTGTGTGTATGGGTTCTTTCAAGAATATTTACAAAATTCTTGACCTTGGGAACAAAAATAGGAAGTGAGAACTACATAGCTGAAAATCAAGATTTTAGAATAGTGCTTTTAGCATGAAGCATTAAAAGACACTGCCGATGTTTGTGGAAAATTGTCAAAGTTGAAGGAAAGCTTTAGTTATCAGTCTATTTCAAAAAGAAAAGGCAGTTGAGCAGGTACACCTATTTAAGGAGAAATCCAAGGAGTAACTCACCCAAGCAGAAGTAAGCCCCAGCTTTTGATGGAGCAGCTTTAGAACTGATGGACTACTGAAAGGATTGCTAAGAAATATGTATTTGCTCTCTGCACCCCACCTTTCTCAGCATGTAACTTCTAAGACCCTTGCTTGGGTTTTTCAAAGTGATAAAAGTCTTATTATATATGAATGAGATGACTGGTGGTTGGAGCTCCTGGTCAACCTCAAGATGTGAACTGGTTATCAGGTTAACCAACCAAATAATTAGAGGGTTGACCTTTCAACCCCCTCCACACACATACCATCCCTATACCCCCAACCCTATACTCTAGACCTTCAGGCCTTTGTAATGAATCATACACAAAAATTCTACTCAACAGGGTTTGGCAATTCCTGGTTGGTGAAGATGAAGAGGTGTTGGGAGGGTGGCAACATTGGAGGCTATGAATCCCCACATCCTTTCCCGCATACCTTTCTGTATGCATCTCTTCCATCTGACTGTATATTTTTATAATAAACCCATAATCTTGTCAGTAAACTGTTTTCCTGAGTTCTGGGAGCCACTCTGGCAAATTAATGAAACCAAGGAGGAGATTGTGGAACCTCCTGATTTGCAGCCAAGTCAGATGGAAGTTGGGAGTAACCTGAGGACCCACCCCTTAAGACCTGTGTCGAAGTATGCAAGGGAAGGGCAGTCTTGTAGAACTGAGCCCTCAGCCTTAACCTGTGGGATCTGACCCTCACTTCAGATGGATAGTGTCAGAATTGAATAGTAGGAACCAGCTATGTCTGTAAAGAATTAGAGAATTGCATGGTATGGGAAAATTCCCGTAAGTTAGGAGTACAGAAGCATTCTACGGGGAGAGTTCCGAGAGTAAAGGTAGAAGCAGAGGACTTTCTTTTATTTGCCCTCAGTGTGCAAAGAAATTAGGGAAGAGAGTTTTTCTACTCAAAATGTCCATCTCTATTTTTGATGCCCTAGTGGGAAGAAGCACTACAAGAATGGCCCCTATCACATGCTGAGTAGAGGTCAGCTGAGCTTTCCTGTTCATTGGATATGTCCCCTAATCCAATATTACATCATGACCTTCCCTTACATGAGCTATTTTGGTAGATAGAGATAGAGCAGCAGAGACAGAGATATTTTAGTGATAGAGCAGCATCCCAGGCTTATGAGGAGAGGATCCCTGACCCTCTACCCATCTTTAGTCACATCCATTGATACAGGACACATTTGGGTATCCTAGCTTGGTACCAGGGGATTGTGAGCCAAAGGAAGCAATCACACCTCTTTTGAACATACATGCCTAATTTAATCAGATGTCTGTTTTAAAAGCATAACTGCTTAACCAAGAGTGATTTGGGAGGAGAGGAAATATAATCTTCTAAAGTTGAAAGAGGCAGATTTTCTGTTATGTCCGCATGGTGTCCTGAGCACAATTCCACAGGAAGTGACCACAGTGGTATCCTGAGCTGCCTCACTGGCTAATACTGACATATGTGATAGTGTAGCCAGCAGCAGCATGCAAAATGACTTATCAATTATTTTGTGGTGCTCACCCAAAATCTCTTTGGATACCATATCTCTTTGGCCTATATCAACTGGCTGCTGTTTAAATTTTCTGACCATCAAGCTGAAGACCTCACTCTCTTAGTCTTCTGCTCATTTGATTTTTCAGTAGAAATAACCGGTCTGTTTAAAATAAAGTAATATAAAGAATTTGAGTAATGTCTGCTTGATGACCAAACTAATATTCTGTGAACTAATATCACTTTGTATCTCAGCACATTTTTAAGTCCTTTCTTTCCAGCACATGGAAGAGTTATAATACAGTGTAAAATCTTGGGAAACACTTCCTGTTCTGAATATAGATCAATAAAATACTACTGTCCATTCCTGAGAGCCAGAACATACGTGATTTAAATGGAATCCTTTCCTGGCATGAAACTGGCAGTGATGGAATTTTCTCTTCCTGCGGTGCTGATCAGAAGCCAGGAGTCAGGGGTCATGACATACTATTCCAAATCCTACATGTTGTCATCTTATAAATTACACTGCCCACTGTTGATGGACAACTCTGTCACCTTCCCTTCCAACACCATTGACCAGTAAAACATAACAGATCTCTCCATATGTAAATACCCTCCCTAACTGGGCTATTAGGAACACTGTTCTCTTTCTTTTGACGACAGAGTATTTGTACAATCATCCCTTTGTTATTTGAACTTGGGCTTCTACAGCTGAATTTTCATTCTAGTTCTGTTTTATACTGACTGTGACATTAGACCAGTGGTCTAACTATTTTTGGCCTTGGTTTCCCCCTGTGTGAAATAAGGCATAGCAGAATGTCTGGTGAGATAACTGCCGATAATTCCACCCATTCCTGTACACACTCCCATGTGCCATTCTTTGCTTCAAGAAATGGAGTTTATTTCCCCTTGTCTTGAATCTGGCCTTTGAGTTGCCTTTTTCAAAAGATTCAACAGAATTGATGCTGTGTCATTAAGCACCTGTGAAAGAGCTACAGAAAATCACTGGCAACATTCAACACTGAAGAGAGCTTTGGCTTCACCGAATGTAGATAATTCTGCCTCATCTGTTTATTGGTTGCATGAATATCAGTGATGCACTCACTTCAGAGTCCATTTTCTCATTGTGAAATGGGGTCATTGTATTAGACCTCCCTGGGGCACTGTGAACTGGTCAGCAGAGTATCTGGCACTTAGCCCATAGTCAAAAAGTAACAGTTATTAATATAATTATTAAAACATGCACCTCATCTCTCTGTTTCCTTCTCCTTCCCTGCCCTCAAAGGCGTGGAGGGTTATATTTTATATATAAGTTTTTGACATCTTAATGTAGTATAATATGAAGAATTAGTCATAGTACTACTAATTCTCTTCAATTTAGACCTCTTCTCAGTTTAGAAGAGCTTCTGTATTTACTATTTGATTTTTTAAAGTCCTTAGTAATTTGGGAGAATAGCATTAGCTTCATGTGTCAGCCTCTGCAGCATAACAAATCATTTCCAATTTAGTAGCCTAAGCCAATACCATTTTATTGCTCTTGATTCTATGATTTGGGGACGTGGGCTTGGAGTTCAGAGGAGGTCAACTGAGATGCTTGAAACACAGGTAGATGTTGACCTTGCACCACCGGGATTGGTAGATCCAAGACAGCCTCACTCCCATGTCTGGGCTTTGGTATTAGCTGTCAACTGGGTGTCCTGGTTCTCCTCCACATGATCACTCTCCCACCAACAGGATAGCCTGGGATCCAGAAGAACACAAGCAGAAGCTGTCAGGCTGCTTTAGGCTCAGGCTGTGGCCTCACTGCTTTCCTGTGCTGTTAGTTTCTGAATTTGGGAGGAAGGTTGCACGAAGCAGAAGCAATACCCCAAACATGGCTCCCTCTGTTTATTGCCTTGTTTGTGCTCTTGCTGGGCCGGCTCTCACTTGCCCCTTTCAGGTCCCTTGGCAGGACTAGGGGCTGAGGATATTCAGAGGTTCCGGGAAACACAGACCATGTAGGTTTTGGCTGTGTATGAAGGTGCTTTATTCTCAACAGAGAATAATAAACCCTCTCCATAGGTGCAGAAACCGACATTCAAGAATAAAAGTGCAGGGCGCCTGGGTGGCTCAGTGGGTTAAGCTGCTGCCTTTGGCTCAGGTCATGATCTCAGGGTCCTGGGATCGAGTCCCGCATCAGGCTCTCTGCTCAGCAGGGAGCTTGCTTCCCTCTATCTCTCTTTCTCTGCCTGCCTCTCCGTCTACTTGTGATCTCTCTCTGTCAAATAAATAAATAAAATATTCAAAAAATAAATAAAAGTGCAATAGTAAGTGGACAGAAAGAAAACAAGCTTCAAGTTTTCTGACTTTCCCATTCCCATGAAGAAAATTCGCATCACTTCTCATTTACCCATGTCTTGAGAAGCCTAAGCTTAACTGTGAACTATGATGGGAACCACTTGGAATACTGGAAACAGAATAAGGAATCCACTGAGATGCATGCAGATGTGTGGACACTGATCTCCAGGCAGCAGGTCTCATTCTGCTGGACAAGGAACCCAAGAAAATCAGCAGATGATCTGGATATTGTGTTTGTCTGAACATTGCCCGTTTCGACAGCCTCTGAACATAATTTGAAAAAGAAAGACAACATGAAAAACAACAACAACAACAACAACCTAAGCTACTATCTGTTGCATGTGATCGATAACCACTAAGAAGTTTTTGGAGATCCGAAACATCTCTTTTCCCCACGGTATAATTTCTGTGTGAATTACATGGGTATATATCTTATTTTTTCTTTTATTTTGCCTTTGTGGCAAGGCTAATGTTTGTTGTATTTTATAAACATTATTAGTTCTAATATCTTCAGAAACATTATAATCTGAAAATAATTTATGAGAAAATCTTCATCCATATTTATAATCAAGGTATGCATGCATTAGTAAACGTGGAAGAGGATATCATTTTCATGACTTAGTCTCCTTGGATTTGAATTTCATTGCCTTGTAAAATTCAAACCTTGCACTGTATGTTTCATTCTTCCTTAGTAAAAGCCGGCATCCATTTTTAAAATCTCCCACAGAGAAGGGTTCAGATTTCTTTTTCAACTCCTTCGTGTTCAATTTTAGTTATGGGGAAACATTCAGACACAAAACAAAAACAAGATATTTTCATTCATCACGCATTTTAGAAAATCCATTTTGAACTCCTATTCTCTATTGCCAGCATTTCCTGAGGTAAATTTATTCTGTATGCTCCTTGGTCTAAAATAGTTTATCCCCTCCAAACATCTGCCAATATTCAAATTCATGCTGGGAGAAAAATTTTGGAAGCAGGTGTACAAGAGGAGAACTTTTCCTTTCTTCCCTTCTAGGTTCTTTGGATGGTCTGATGATTATATTGACATAAGAGAGAGTGACAGGAAGAAAATTAATTTATTTTTGCATTACAGAAGCCCATAAAATATGAGACTCAAAGAAATGACCAAAGCAGGCAACTTTTATAACTTTTAGATAAAGAAACAAAAAATCTGTGAAGAACTGACTAAACAAAGAAGTTTGGGCTTCAGGTAGCAAGTTAGTGAAGGAGTCAAGTTTTGTTTAGACAACCTTCTCCTCCTAAAAAATCCCCTAGCTCTCATAATGAGGCTATGTCTCTTTCTGCTGATCCAGGGAAGGTACCCTTCACATGAACAAGTTATTTGCTGCTTTCACGATGACAAAGGAAAGTCAGTGTGTCCTGCCACCTCCTGTTTCTTAAGTAACTTTAATTCAAAATAATCAATATGCCAAAGCGGCATATTTTGGGGGTAGTCTGCCCTGAGTTACCTAATACTCATCTTCTCTGTGAGGGTCTTACTTACAATTCCTTTGCTTTTTTTCTTTGGAATCACTAAAACCCACAAATAGATTTAGAATCCAGTTTCAGAAAGAATCGGGAAGGTGCCAACTGCAGACAAGATAAGGTTTGTACAACTGGGGTTAGAGAGCACATTTCATAGATAAGAGAGAACTGATGGCTACCCTCAGTACTCCAGCTGCTAATTAGTGTTCAACAAAGCCACATCAGAATAAGCACTTTGAGATAATTGCTTTCAGTAGCCCTCTAAGTGCATCCCTTAACAGCTGACTTCACTCTGCACGATGTTGGGTGTTGTTGGGGAAGAGAACATCAAACTAAGAATGAAACACAAAACACAACAAATAAACAAGAAATACTTTGTAAAAACTTCCAGTTCCTCTGAATTGATCACTAGCTCCTTTTGAACCAATGTGTCGGATCTCGCTGTGATTTCTTGCCTGCGTTTTCACAGCTGTTAAAATGAGAAAGACAATTTCCCCTTTCGATTACCTTGTAATAACGTTTGAGATGGCCAGTGAGTGCTCTTGGATTGAGAAACCGAAGTACCCAAAGATTACACAGCAGGCAGGCTTGGAGGGCACCAGCCTCAGCGAAGAGAAAAAGGAAAGGAAAGGAAATGAGATTAAGCTAATCCTACTTTATCTCCAATTCCACTAATGATTAGAGCTGAGTTGCAAAGAGATGAATTTTCTTTGACCTATATAGAGCTTGAAAAAAAATTGAGGTACATTTAAAAATTGGAAGATGTCTCATCAAAATCTGGATTTTTTTTTTCTGGCTTCTCTAAAAAAATAAAATAAAATAAAAAACAAATAAATCCAGAAGACTGGGAACAGTGGGCCAAGCTCCTCCCACTTGGCCTCAGTGAACAGGAGCTGTATGAAGCTCCTTAGATGCAGCATGTGAATGTTCCCTAGTGTGCCATAGGCCACACCTGACCTACCCCCTGCATCTATGTTACCTGTCTACACCTTGCAGATACTGGAGTGAGAATCTCAAGGTTTTTTTCCTTTTTTGTTTTGTTTTGTTTTGTTTTAATAAAACACTAATACTAAGGTTACAAGAATAGGATCATGACACTTCTGGGAGTCCTAGTATACACTAGAGCCATAGTGCTACCCCAGAATACTCCCCCAATCCTTACTTTGCCCCCACCCCCGGTTTCCTGTGCTATTGTAGGGCAGTTCTCATGGCAGTGTTGCTGCTGATAAGACTGGGACTCAGATGAGCTAATTTTAGGAAGAGTTTTGACATGCGTGCTGACCTAGCTCCTGTCACCACTCTTGCTATCACTACCAGTAGCATGACAGAGAGAACTAAGAGGCCCTGGGGCACTATTTGCCCCAGAGGACTCTGGAAGGCCAGGGAGCCCAACCCCTCCACCACAGGCTACCTCCTTCTGGCTCTTTCTGAACAAGGACAGGAAAACAAGTCTCTCTGTTCCCCTGTACGATGCTAATTTCTGCTCTGGAAACACTGGCCTACTGTTGGCCAGCTGCCCACACCCCACAGCCCTCTGGCCACTGAGCACACTCTCTCAGGCCAGCCTCCCCAAGTCCTTATTGTGGCTCCTCAATGGCTAGGCTGAGGGACTTCTGTTGCAGTCACCCATCTGGGCCTTTCTCCTCCCAACTCCTGAGGAGAGGAAACTTCTCCCCTCCCATGTCTCCAGCTCATTCTCATTTCTGGTCATAGAGCAACTAATCTGCCCCTCATGAGGAAAGCTCCATGTGCTGGTTTTACTGTCTTGTCTCTCAGCTTCAAAACTATTCTTCTAAACTCTGCTCTGTGATGCCAGGGCTGGGTCTCTGCAAACCACATGTATCAGGATTTAAGCACAGAAAAAGAACTGGTAGGAGATAAATATATAATACACAAGTGTATATAATCATATACACTTAAATGATTCATGAATCAGGGAGCATGCCATCTAGCAAGTAGAAGGAGTCCCCACATATATGTACATTTTAATATTTATTTATTACAAGGAACTGGCTTAGGCCATTGCGGGGACTGGCTAAGCAAGTCTGAAAATTCAAACTGTACTCTGTGGGGCAGGCATTCGGAAAGAGAAGCTCACAGCCAGACTAGAACCTGTAGGCATGAACCAAATACCCACAGGAGAGATTTCTTCTCTCTGTCTCTCTATGTCTCTGTCTCTGTGTCCCATTCTTTCTCTCCTGGGAAGCCTCAGCCTAGCTTTGAAGGCCTACCAAAATTACCCAGGGTCATCTCCCTTACTTAAAGTCAAAATGACTGGGGGCTCTTACTACACTTGCAAAATCTCTTCAGAGTGACACCTAGATAAGCATTTAGGTGAGTGGTTGGAACCAACCACCTATCCAAGTTTACGCATGGAAAAATCTACAGTTTACCCCTTATCAGCTTGGTACCTATACACATGTTCTCAAACCATGCTTAAATCTCTAAGACAATAAACAGTCACAATTCTGCCAAACATGATACAAATGTCCTGCAAACAACCACAAACCTGCAAACCACTCTCCTAGAAGAAAATGTAAAGTTCTTGGGTGACATTTGGGCTTCTCATTCTCTTTTGGTATTCTCCAACTTTAATACTGAGTGAGGTCCACAGTAGACTATGATTAGCATATTTATATGTTAATAGTTATAAGAAGAAAGACAAAAATATTTCATACATATGCACACATAGACAAAAACATATTCATACATACACACAAACATATTCATATCAAAATAAGGAAGAATAACTATTACAGTTGACATTTTGCAACTGATTGCATAGTAGCCAGTGTTGATAGCTACCATATACTTCCACTACCCATATTTCATATGCCCCTTGCTCTTGGGAAGCATGTTAACTGGCTGTGATTCTTTGCCTAATGGAATACCCAAAGCTTCATTACTAAACTGTCTGGGCCATTAGCAGTCCTTCCTGAACTAGATTGTTATAGTTCCCCATTGACTGCACTCACAGGACATGGTGTTGCTAAGAGATGTTCTGGATGATCTTCTATATCCTAGATGTTCTCCTCCTTACTCTCATTATGTGATAGCATTCCAATGTCCCCTTGGTAATCAGGATCAATCACCCTAGCTAGTCCAGCTGCCCCCTTCTTTCCCTGTTGGTTCATGGGCAGGAAGGGCTTAAACTGGCTACATTGCCATCTTAACTTTCAGCTCAGTGGCATCATGGTTGTGTATCCAAATGGAAGAATTCTTCCCCTTGGAACTAAGACCTCGTAAGCAGAGCCTATGGTTGCAGAGATTTAAAAAAAAAAAAAAAAAAAAAAAGTTTGTAGGGGCTTCCCAAAGAGTAAATCCACTCCTATTTCTACCCTAGATTCCTGAACCTGTGATTCTTGACTATGGAAGAAAGCTCCACTTGTTGAAATCTAGAGCACATACAGTCTCCTAGAAAAGTTTGCCTTGCCCTGCACGGTATTGCCACCTAACTAGTACCATAACCAAGTCTTTAAAAGATCACATCTCTCTTATGTCAAAGCCAGCTGCTTTGGGGTGATAGGAAACATGGTAAAAACAATGGCTTCTATGAACATGGGCCAACCTCTGTACTTCTTTTGCTGTGAAGTAAGTTCTTGACAGAATTGCTGCTGTGTGGAATACGATGACAGTGGATAAGACATTCTATAAATCTACTGATAATAGTTTTGGCAGAAGGATTATAAATCCATACCCTGAAAGCCTATTTAATCAGAAAAAATGGTGTATCCCTTTCCATGATGGAAGCTGTCCAGTGTAATCAGCAATCCACAGAGTAGCTGGCTAATCACTCCAGGGAATGGTATCCTATCAGCTCTTCAGTGTTGGTTTTGTTTCTAGCAGACAGAGAAGTCAATATCAACCATAGCCATACTGATGTTGTCAGTGAAGTCCATATTGCTGAACCTATATGTAGCCTTCATTTCTGCCACCATGACTACTTTGTTCATGAGCCTACTGGACAATGACAGAGGTTTTTGGGGGGAAGGGCAGATTGGTATCAAAAGAATGGGTCATCTTCTCCACCTGATAATTAATATCCTCCTCTGCTGAGGTGACCCTTTACACAAATAAATATCTTCCTGCCCTCTGCCTACCTAGAGAGGTCTACTCATATATCTCTTCCTCAGACTTCCTTGGCACAAATTTTCTAATTGTGTTTCTTCTAAGTTTCTGGCCAACTAGCCAAATTATTGGCCACAGTCTATGAACTAATATGCACTCATACTTCCAGCTATTTCTCTTTTCAAACAAGGTAAACACTGCTCAAAATTTTGTATGCAGGAGGATTTTCTTTCAACACTACCCTTCTGACCTGTCCCATCTATTTCTTTTCTAGTAGCATCATGATCAGCTGGCCAACACCTTGGAGCTCTGTGAGTCAGAGTATTCCAATTACTACTTTGGCTCCACTGTCCATTATGATAGCCACAGCCACTTGTCCTTGGTGATTAGTATCTTTACTTTACCCCTGACATCTCGGGGTCTCCTTGTTCCCATTGCATCTAGGAATCTTAGTTAAATAGTAGTGGTTCCTTCAGAAAAGAGTCACCATAGAATTTTCAAGGAATCTTTACAAACTTATTTCTCACAGTAATATGAGAAAAGTGTGTCCCCTTGCCCTCCAAAAACAGGTGATCAGGTCTCCTGCATGATGCATACACTCTAACATTCCAGTCTTCCTGCCATTGGATACTTTTGTCTGCAGTATACCAGAGCAGTTTTGGCATTTTAACTTTATTCAGTACAGCCCACCATTGGCTCCATATTTAAGAGAATCCTTCCCTCAAAATGTTGGAACCATTCTTAGACTTTTGAGCCAAAATAATAAATCCAGAATCTTTGCTTAAGGGGCTCATATCAATAAATTTAGCCTGATCCAATTTTATATCTCTTCCACTATAATCACAGGCCTTAAGTATTCATTCCTACAAATATTCTACAGGTTTCTGTCTATATAAATGTTAAAAACCCTGTCATTCTTAGGTGTGTATTGACCTCCTCACAAGTAACTCTTTGTACCTTGTCCTTTGGTTCTTGCTGGGACATGAGTCTAATTCTAAGTCTGAAAGCAAACTGGGTCAAGGTCTTCAGGAGAAGGAATAGTGCCTAGAAGGGGAGGCCATTATAGATTCTGCAGACAAAGGAAGGTTGCACTCCTTGGATAAAATAGAGGAACTACTTCTGCTGCCAAAAAAGACTCAACAGGATTTAGGAGTTGAAGATCCCAAACTTCATAAAGGTCTTCTTTCATGTTCCCATTCTAATTTTCAGGATCTCATTTCTTCCTAACCAGAAACCTCAACTTTTCCCTTCCAACTTGATTGAGATTATACCTGACATATCACATTATGTGAGTTTAAGGTGTACAATGTGATTATTTGACACATGTATATGTTATGGAATAATTTCCCAGTAAGTTTAGTTAACACATTCTTCACATTTTGTTGTTGTTGTTATGGTGAGAATAATTAAGATTTACTTTCTTACCAACTTTCAACTATATGATACAGTATTGTTAATTATTTTCATCATACTGTATCTTAGATATCCAGAACTTATTCTTCTTATAACTGGAAGTTTGTATCAGTACACCAACATCTCCTCATCCCCCTGCATCCCCAATCTCACCCGGCCCCTGGCAGCCACAAATCTAGTCTCTGTTTCTATGAATTTGGCCTTCTTAGATTTTCCATATGAGTGAAATAATTCAGTAATTGCCTTTGTCTGATTTATCTTACTTAATGTAATGCCCTCATGGTTTATCCTTGTTGTTGCAAATGGTAAGATTTCCTTTTTAACAGCCAAATAATACTCTGGTAAGTATACACTACAACTTATTTATCCAATCATGCACTGATGCATGTTTAGATTGTTTCCATGTCTTGTGGAAGTCTCTCTATTTATTACTGGATTTGTATGTAGTAACAAAAGCTTGGACTTTTTTTATGTAGCTGAACTTGTGTCAGCTGGGTTCCATTTTTGAAAGGGATTTGATCTAGAGCTCTATCACATTTTTAAGTTAATGCATTGCCTTATTTAGGAATAAGAAAGAGGTTTTAGAGGTCAGTGCTACAACACTACAGATCAGCTCTAGTCAGCTGGCAGTGGCTGCTTGGGGAGATGAATTAAGAAATCTAAGGCTGTGTATGTACTTAGTGAGAGGGACAATAAACTGGTTAGCCATGTCCATGATGAATTCAGAGATGTAGAAATAGACATACCACTGATCTGTCATTTCTGGCCTAAAATTCAGTGCTTGGCAATGTTGCTAATTCATTTGTTATTGCCTGTTGGTAAGTGTTTAGCAAAGAGAAAAGGACAGGTTTTTGGTGGTCATCATTAACAAATACTGACTTAAGTGCCTATGTATACATATAGTCACATATATAGTTGCATTTATACAGTTACAACAGTAAAGGAATTTTCCCTTTCCCCTCCTCCAGTTTAGACAAAGGTCACAGATTTAAAACATCACCTGAAATTAGGGGGCACTTTGAGGGCCCATTATATTGATAGGAGGAAAATATCCAAGCATATAGAAGAGATACTTATGAAATGAAATACTTAATGAAAGAGGTCAAGTTTAGAGGAAATTTCTGGCTTCGGTTTAGAGAAATTGACCATCTTTCTACATTAAAATAGTTTGCAATATTGTCCAGGGGACAAAAAATTTTTCTTTTGTATTAGGGAGGGGAAATAATGCTTTTCTTTTGTATTAGGGAGGGGAAACAATGCTTCAACCATCAGGTTCCTTCACCCACACTCTGGGTGGTGTTCATCAATGTGGGTGGTAGCTTCCTGCTATAGGACTCAGAACAATCTGCCTGGACGAATGACGAATGTGCAGAGCACCTGTTAAGCAAGCACTTCTGTGTGATTAGTCAGGACACTACAGAGGAAATAAAAACCCAAAACATTTAGGATATCTACACAGTAGATAGTAGATAGATAGACCACCTGACATTCACTTGCTCTCTGACATTCACTTCATTAAAAATTGTGTGTTCACACCTCTTATGTTCAGGAATGATGAGAACACTTAGGAAAAAAGATGCCCCTTTCTCTTGGCTGTTGAGGGCCTCATGCAAGAGAGGAGAGAGATGTTGGTAAGAAGGTAAGTAGATGAGAGAAAAGAAAGCTATGGAGAGAGAGAGAGAGACAGCGCACAAAGAGCTGGAGGGAGAAATAGCTCTTCTGAGCCCCTTCCCAGTTTACAGTTTTCAAAGGCAATATTTTGCATCGAGGAGAAAAGCGTCTTGCCTTTGCACCAGCAGTAACTTTTCTTTGTGATACAGTTGCCATGGGGATGATATGCCGGGTTGTGCCACTTTATCATCTCTCTCACACATTCTATTATAAAGTGAGTACTTGGTATTCTAGATCATACATATGCAACCACAAAATGTTAATCTGTAAACTAACCTGCCAACCAACTTCAGAGCAGTGATCGTTCCTCTGGCTGGCAGAACTGCTCCCCCCACCCCTCACCCCCCGCCCCCAGCCTCTGAAAGCCACCCAGGCAGGGAAGCGATGGGACAAACACAGGCATCTGCAATGAGAGGCACTATTTCCTTTCTGGGCCTTGTGGCCTTCTGGGCCAAAGGCGGAAAAAGAATGTAAATCACTCTTGCAAAGAATGGAGTTTACAAATGCTATTCCACGTTTCCAGGTTACTTGAGGCATTTCTATGTAATCCTTTGCAAATATTTTTTGAGGCCAGTCAGATTCTTTTCCAGATCTGTGGTAGAGAAAAAATGTATGTGGATAAATCCCCAGATAGTGGCATAGCCTGTGTATTTAAAAGCAGAGCACAATATGCCTCAGCCAAGTTGAGGTCATTGCATGGGATGAGCTTCACAAATCCCCATCCCTTCTGAAGCCACTGACTGACACACAGAATCTTTCTCTGAGGCTTCCATGGGTTTCGTTCACAGCTAAACTGGAATTCGTAGAAGCCATAGCTCCATAAAGGTAACTTGAAAATAAAACCAACTTGTTTACAGTAATTGACCCACTCTGGTCGCAGCCCTGTCCCTTCAAAACAACTCAGTCTCAGGAAGCAGTTGTCAATGCTAGCCATGTTATTGGATTGAACGTAATATATAGGTTCTATTTTCTATTCATTTCAACAAAAAGATTACCTTTGGGAAGCATTTAGCAACTTGGTGCTCTCTGCCAGAGACCTAGTTCAATAGACTTGTTCTACTGAGATTATGTGCCAACTTTCTTTTCTGAGGAAGAAACCACAACTTAGTAATTCTTTTTTCAAAGAACAATATCACATGAAAACCATATGCTAATAATCCTTGTAAAGGATAACATTTCTGCAATCTTGTAATTGTTCAGAAAAAAATGATAAAACCGGTACTAATGTACTATTATCAGTTCAGACATCTTTTTCATGATAGGTTATTACTCAAAATTTTCATTGTTTCTCCCTGTGGAAGGATTATACATTCTCACTTTATTAATATCAAGCATGGTCACTGAATCACTTTAGCCAACAAAATGTGAGCACAAGTGACACATGCCAATTCCGGTTGAAGAGTCAAGAGCCATCTTTTCTTCTCCCTCTTATGCAAAACCCACCATGTCTTCAAGAGTGTCTGTCTCTTCAGTCAGGGTTCCCAAATGGTGACAAAATAAGGCAGAGGTTTAACTCACCCAAAACAGACAGGATGTAAGATTTAGGGTTGTTAAAACAATATAACTCAGCCTACACTGTTATACCTCATCTAAAAAATTTATTCATTCTCTTAACATCCATTTATTAAACTCTTACAGTAGGCCAGATGCAGTAGTAGGTAATGGGAATTTGAAGATAAGGAAAACCCAATTGTTATCCTTGAAGTATTCATTGTGTCACTTGCATGAAATATGACAATAGAACAAGTGTCTCTAAACTAAGTTTTACTCTCTTCTTTCAGAATACGAAGATCTTTCAGAAGATAGAATTTTACGCTTGGTGTACTGGATTAAAGATGGCAGCATATTCTTTTTCACCTCCCTCCTCAGAATTTGGAGTTAATAACTCTAACCCCTTGAGCTAGAATAGAATATAGGGGGATTGCTGCTGTACCAGTTTGGGGCCTATTCTGAAAGTGGCAATTTTACCTTGTCCCACTTGGGAGCCATCACCCCTGCTAGAGACAGTGGTACCTGGAGGGCCCCAGTTGCCAAGCTGTCCTGGCTGGGGGTCCAGTTTTATGAATAAAGGAACAATATTGGATATTACAGTTTCAGCATACGTCATGTGGAACAAGTGGAACAAGGATAAGCTATTCCTGCTGTGCTCTGCCCCAATTTCTGCCCACAGAATCATGAGTATGCAAAATTGTTGTTGCTTAAGGCACTTAAATTTGTGGGGTTGTATTATACAGTGATAGATAAGCAAGCGATGTAACCCAGAAAGCCCAGAACTGTTTTCTGAATTTGCTTTGAAACACGTTCCTACCGATTCACTTCAAATCTCAGGGACTTCCCTTGCTTTTATGATTCCCTGACTCCTCTTAATTTCTATAGTTTCCGATAACATTTTTTTCTTTCTCAACACTATCCTTTGTTTGGAATTTATAAAATATCTACCAGCCTAAAATAGCACACTTTTCCAGGATGCTATTGTCAAGTTCTAGTGTGATATATTCTCTTCTAAAATTGTCTTAAACTAGAATTTAAGGATTAAGAGAACAGGGCAGGGGAAAACAGAAAGGCAAAAAAATGAAATTTTGAAAATGGCAAACATTGCTGCTAAGGAATACAAGAGATTGCTGTTTGAGATGATTCTATAAATTTAGGTAGTTTGATGATTGGCATGACTCCAGCTCAAGGATTTTCAACTTTAACTTAAAAAGTGAAATCTCCTGGAGGGCTTATAAAGAGATTGCTGGGCCCCACCCCTAGAATTTGTTGGTTCAGTATGCCTAAGTGGGACTTGATTATTTGTATTTCTAGCAAGTCCCCAGGTGCTGTTGCTGCTCCAGAGACCACGCTTTTGAGAATCTCTGGGCAGATCTGTTTCTGCACATGTGTTTCCGCTTTGTCATCTGTGTCTGTGACAGACGTTACTAATTAATCATTGGACTTTCTCTCGCTGAACCTTGGAGCCAGTACACCATTCAGGCAATATCAACTCATTTTAATTGAAAATTGAGAGAAAATCTTTTTGCTATGTAAGATAATTCTAGAATCCAGGTAACTTTTATAATAGACCATTAATGTTTGTCTTGTTCTTGTCTCATCTTATCTCCCCCATTATGTTTTTAATTAATATGACAAAATATTCAATCTCCATAAATATTTTTGGTCAATTTCTGTTCACTAGATAAGAGCATGAAATTTACATCTGCCCTCATATAGCATTGTATAAGAAATAACTAGGTGATATATACTAAGAAATTAGTATCTGATTCCTGACGTAGTAATTGGCCAAGTCCGAGTAATACCAAGAGACAGATATAAGTTGTTGTTTGTCCATATAAGTTGTTGTCCCAATGCCATATTAACTACGAATCAATAAATCCTAGAGATGGGCACACACAAAAAATCAGTTTTATATCATCCAGGTAAAATTGCAGTTTGGAGTTTATATTTGTATTTTCTGTAAACTATTTCCTTTGTGTAATAACTTCTTCCATTACAGAGGTAATTCAAAAGTATATTTAATTTTGCTACGAACATTCTTCTGAAAGCATAAACTTAAATATAGTGATATAGTATCTAATGTTCAGTAATAAATAATTTTGTGCTATTCTTATGGTGAGGTAGAAAAAATAGACTACCTAAATTGCCACGATATATTTTCTTCAGAATTTGTTTCCTCATCTGAAGAGTAACTTCTGGGTTTTGAAATATTTGAAGGTTTGGGTGAATAATTTTATTCTTTAATCCTTGAAAGATTTGAAATATTTATGATTTCTCTTGGATGATAAACAATGAATTACAGCTTCCAGATTTTTAAAATAAGATTTATTTATTTATTTGAAAGAGAGAGAGAGCATGCACAAGTGGAAGGAGGGGCAGAGGGAGAGGGATAGAGAGAATCTCTAGCAGACTCCTTGCTGAGCAGAGAGCCCATTACGGGGCTCTATCTCAGGACCCCGAGATCATGACCTGAGCTGAAATCAAGAATAGGGCACATAACCAACTGAGCCACCCAGGTGCCCCTTGTCTTCTAGCTTTGAGAAAAATGTCTTGAGTAGAAATGAGACATCTGAAAATGTTTCTTGTTTCATTTTGAGATTCTTTAGAAAGAAATTCTATGACACCTAGTACTTGTTTAAGAAAAGTTATGAAGAGGTCAAGTTTAACTTAGTAAATACCAACATGACTATCTTCAATAACATTTACCAAATTTTATAATCTTTTGGTAATCTCCAGAGCTCTTTAATTTCAAGTAATAATGATCAATGAGATGGACCAATGGTTTTCTTGACAAACTACATGACTTTTTTTGCATATCATAGCTTTAATGCTTCTATTTTGGTCAAATTTTTGTCAATGTAATACAATTTGCAAAGAATGCACATATTGAAGATATTTTCAGATTAATTAATGTAGGAATAGCTAATAACAGGTTGAGGTCTAGCTCTAGGACAGGCATTGTATTGGGAATCTTACACTTTTATTTAATTCTTGTGACAAACCTATAGATACATACTAACTCTGTCTTACAGATGAGGAAACTGGTTCAAAAAAGTTAAGTGACTTCCCCACAGTCACAAAGCTAGTAAAGGATGGAGTCAGGTTTTGAGTCCAGAACTTTCTAATTACAGAACTCTACATTTTAACTGATAAATTGACGTTCCAGATAGCTGTGATGTCATCACCCTTCTTAAAAGGAAAATATAATTTATTTAAAAGATCATTACTCTAAGTTCTACACACCCCTTGCCACCTCTGAATAACTTTACTCACAAACCTTTAAGTCAAAAGACATGCATGCCCCTAGAAATATAACTCTCTTGGCACCTGCTTCTTAAAATGCCATGATAACTCCATGACATTCTCTGCCCTTGTTGGAGGCACAATCATATTTACATTGATTTCCTCAGGCAAGTTTGTCTTTTGTTATTAATTCTGTTTTGTTTACTCTCATCACAAAGGTAATACATGATAGCTGCTAATACAGCTATATAATGTAATACAGAAATACATACCGTTGACAGTGAAATCTGTTGTAAGGCTTTGGCATTTACATCCTTCCACATTTCAGTGTGGGGTTTGAGATATATTTATATTTACATACAATAGTGTCATATCCCAAACACTTTTCTACAACTTGCTTTTTCACTGATACATCTCTTCTGTCTCTATCCTTCTATCTCATTTTCTATAGTTAATGCTCCACAAGAACATCCTGTTTCTTCAATCACTTTCCCAAAAAGCCCCTCCAATGCCTTACTTTCAAGGAAGTCAGGGCAATCCCTGTGGATGCAGTTTCCTTTTCATACTTCTCCCTGGAATTCCCCTCTCCAACTCACGTGTCAGTCTTGCTGGAGTTGGGGCTGCTCGTGTCCTCTTCCACAGCGATGCCTCCGGACCCTTACTATTCCATGCCCTTGGGCAGGCCTGAGCCCCTTCCCCTCCAGATTCCTCCTGCCATGACTCCAGCCATTTCTACTCAGAGATCCCCTTTCCCACCACTCCCCACCTCATCAGGCCTGTAGGGCTTCACTCATGTCATCGTTTCTGTCAACTCCATGTCCCTTCATTCCCCTACCACTGTGCTTCTCCCAATCCAATTTTTAGAGTTGTAGACTTGATTATTTTAATCCTGCTCTTGCCAGTTCTCCAGTCACCTCCTCTTATCCACCAACCCTCAGTCAGCATAGCTATTTTCTTTCTCATTGTCTAAAGCAAGTTCTGATAGAGTGAAAAACCACGTGTCCATTAGCTTGTTCTACATAAGATTGCGCATGGCCTTGCGGGGTCACTACAACATATTTGGAATTTACCCTGTGTGAGATTTTGAGCAAATGAGTGATGTGACTTTATTCATTAAACAGAATCACTGTCTACTCTGTGGAGAATAGAATTTAACACAACATGAACTGAAGAGGGTCCCTCTGTTATGGTATTAGGGTGCTGTGGTAGGGCACCCAATTTGATACAACAAAAACAAATCTTAACTCCCTACTCCCAAAACAAAAGTATAAGTCTGCATTGCAGCAGAAAGTAGAACATTGGTTGCCTACCTGGCCTTTCATATATGTCAGGAGCAGTCAGGGTGATTAACAAACCCACAAAACTTCTTGGAAATCTACTTCTCATTCTTTACCTCTTTTTTTCCTATTAAGATTATCCAATGACTGTTACATCCTCTTTACCTATTATGATATCAACAAAAGTCTGTCAAATCCAATAGATTGTGGAAAATGAGGAATAAGAAGAAACAACCAGAAATTATTGGATTTGACTAGAAGGTAAGCCCAGTGTCTTTCTAGTAACTAGTTTCTGCAGTGGTGTCAGTAGGTAAGTCAGTCAGGCAGGAGAGTAGCAAGTAAACAGTATATATATGTTCAGAGTTTACATTCCAAGACAAGTAATATGTGTTTCTTATGTAGGGGAGTACTGGAGACAGCTGAAGGCAAATGGGCAGGGACCACACAGAGGGAAGGTGCTAGAGAAGAATGGGTTGAATCAAAGCCTGATCCTTGAGAAGGTGAGATGGGGCACAATTCAGATCACCAGAAAAATTAACTTTACAAAAATGAGAGAGCTAAATTTCCTCCTCCCAGCACCTCGGCAGGCTCAGAGAAGAAATGCAGGGATAGTTCAATCTAGGATGGGGTAATTAAAAGGAAAGACAGAGCAAATTACATTGGTTGTTTTTTGTCCTCTATGTGAAATAGGGTCATGAACTGTAAGTATTCTCAGAAATTCAAAATCTCAAACATACATTTAAAGCTTTCTATTAGATCATCCCCTAATATTTAAGGGCTGAAGAAAGATAATCTAGTGGCTTGGGCATCAGGATGGTCCAGAGCAGCTTTGGTGGGAGGGAGCCAATAAGAGAGTGGGCTGCAAAGAGGCTGCAGAGCAGTAGCCAAGGCCATTTGGGTGATATCATTATGCAATAGGACCTATCTTCCCAGTAATGAAATTGCAAGCAACTATTATTTGAGTTTGTTCCATGGCCCTTCTGTGGGCTGGGAAAAGAAACAAGAAAATCTGATAGAGAAAGTGAGCCATGGTCTGGAAGTCTAAGTAGCTGAAAAGAAGACTCAACTTTGTTTGAGATCAGGAGGTAGAAGAAAACCCTGGAAGAACATGATAACATAAAATAATTTAATTACTCAACTAATGAGTGAATAAGACTTTGAATTTAATAGTTGAAGAAAAAGTAAAGGGACAATATAAAAAAAAAAAATTCCCTAACTCTGGTTCCCCACTCCACTGACCATTTACTCAATGTGTCAAATCATTTCCACTACACTGACCATTTACTCAATGTGTCAAATCAAAACCAGGCTAAGAAAGAGAGTTCTCTCCCCATGCTGAACTGCTCCCCCCATTGTATAGACTCAATGCTCAATACAGGGCTGTTTTCCCCAGGGGAATTTTTAGGTGAATATTAATTATGGTTAATTGAAGATGAGACAAATGAGTATTTGTCAATTATCAAAAGATCCTTGGAATCGAGAGCTAAACCTTATGTTTGCTCACACTTTAATCACAACAAGGACTGATACTAGAATGATTCAATAAGAGCTCTTAGGCTAGAGATGCACCCAGGTGGCACTCTGAGATTGGTGGATCACTCTGTGAAGGTAAAGACAGTCATTTGAGCAGGTAGCCATAGTTGGTGGCCACTGTGAATGCCTCATTTCCTTGGGTCCACTCTTCAAGATATGTTGTTGGGGGACACAAGTCAACCCATAGCAGTGTGTATGAACATAATTTTTCACATCAAATCTTATGATAAAAATGACTAATATGAATCCTTTATCAAGATCTTCTAATAATGATCTCCTTCAATTCTTGAGTTTACCTGAAAGAGAAAACTTGTTTGCACAAACAAGTGGCAGGAAAATTAAAATACTTTCAACCATTCAAAGTGACAACAGTTGACAGTATATTGAAATAACCAAGGAGCTCATTTTCTTTCATTAAAAAAATGTAATGACATTGGGGAGGGTATGTGATTTGGTGAGTGCTGTGAAGTGTGTAAACCTGGTGTTTCACAGACCTGTACCCCTGGGGATAAAAATATATGTTTATAAAAAATAAAAAAAAAATGTAATGTCATCTTGTTGTGATGATGCAAATGGTTTTAGATTCTGATCAAAACTTTTTATTTTATTTTATTTATTTATTTGACAGAGATACAAGCAGGCAGAGAGTCAGGCAGAGAGAGAGAGGGAAGGAAGCAGGATCCCCGCCGAGCAGAGATCCCAATGTGGGGATTGATCCGAGGGCCCTGAGATCGTGACCTGAGCCGAAGGCAGAGGCTTTAACCCACTGAGCCACCCAGGCACCCCAAAACTTTTTTTATCAAGAATATCAATATGACGAAGCTCTAAATACACACATTATTAAAGCAGTCACTTGGCAGCTAGCTTGGGCTGCACTAAAAACATTCATCAAAACAAACTGACAGAAGAATCAACAACAGAGATGCAGGGCTGCTGCCTGGAGCAGAGCCCATCAGAAGCCCTCATCCAGGCTTTTCTGCTTATCACAACCACTCACTCTCTACTCCCTGGCTTTGGAATGCCTATGTCTTTCCTTGATCATATGAAAGAACTCATCCGACCACACCAAAGATTTCTTGTCCATAGACAACAGCATGGCTTGCTGTTAGCAGATCATCTCGTTGGGGAATTCTGCACCCAATGGGCAGAGCAGCAGGAGCCAGAGGTCTCTCATGCCCACACTGCAGAACTGTAGGGTCCGGCCTTAGACATCACTCAACCCCAGAGTAGAATACTCAGGATTGGAAAGCCACACCTTACTGTCCCAATGCTGATGGAAAGAAGCCTGCCTCCCGAACCTGAAACCCAGTCTCAGCCTGCCTGTGAAGTTCTGCTATAGGACATGCAAGTGAATAATAAACCATCTCAGGTTTTTCCAAGCTCCATCTTTACCTTAATGTGCTAATCAGGGTGAAGGTTGTCTGTTTGAAATTTAGATAATATGATATGACAACTGAGCTGTGGAATTCAAAGATTAAATGAACTGCAGACACATCAATTATTAATGTTATTATTACTCTCAACCCACCATTTCTTAATGTACTTTTCACCTCACAGAACACCACTGGGAAATGAACTGTTGTAATAATCCTTGGTTCAAGCATGGATGGAAAAGCCGCCATAGACCTTGATACATGTAGCAGGGTACTTCGGGAGAGTAGCTCTCCAGGGTTCAATTGACATAGAAAGGGATGGATATGCTTCAATTTGTAATTATATCACTCCAAGAGACTTTGAACTGTGGTTTTAGAAGACACAAAGAATTTGGGAGTCAGTGCTGTGCTGAAGTTGATGTTTGGTGTTGGTATGGAAACCAGTATTTGCTAAAGATCAGGCTCATTGAATCCTTATCTACTACATAAGATGGTTTCTACTTAACAAATAATAATAACTTTTGTTTTTTTTTCTTGCCATCCTTGAAAACAAATGATACATTTAATAGTCCTTGATTTGACCATTTCAACCCTCTCTTGAGTTTATTTAGTTACGATGAAAGGGTCATAATTTTATAAGTTATTGGTGGAGGTAGAAGAACTTTTTAGCATGGAATATGTAAGTTCTTGAAAAATCAATGTAAAATCTTGCAAATCAAATTTTCTTTCATTTCAACGAATGGCATTACCATTAGCTTGATGTTTCAGCCAGAAACATGAAAGAAATTTTTTATTGCTCTCCTTTTCACACTCCTCTGTGTCATTCTACATTTAATACTTATATATCAACTTTGAAAACATCTGTCAAATTAACCTGTCCCTTGGCATCTCTCTTGCTATCTTCCTAACTCAAGTCACCTCCATTTTTATCTGTACTGTTATAGAAGCCACCTCCCTGTTCTTCCAATTTCCATTCTTTCTCCCCTTCCACTCCATTTTCTACCTTATATACAGAGTGATCATCTAAAGCTCAGGTCTGCCATATACGTGGTCAACTGATAAATGAAAAAGGTAACTGTGCAGTTCAGTAAGTGACATTGGGTCAATTAGATATATAAAACAGTAAACTGGACACCTACTTCACATCATTTAAAAAGTCCACATGTATTGAAGATCTTAATGTGAAAAGTGAGACAATAAACTTTTAAAATGAAACACAGAGAATATCTTTATGAACTTGGGGGAAACAAAGATCTCTTCAGTAAGACACAAAAAGTATTAACTACAAATGAAAATTGATAAACTTGGATATATTAAAATTATGAAATTATATTTATGAAAAGATAGCATTAAGAATGTAAAAGAACAAGACACACAACAAGGAAAGATAACTGTAGTACACATACCAAAAGAAGACTTATTTCCAGAATATATAAAAAGCTCCTACAAATCAGTAAGGCAAAGTCAGACACTTAGAAAAAATAATCAGAAGATGTCAACAAATATATTACAAAAGATTTCAAAGTATCCAGTAAACATACATAATGGTGAAGAACTTCATTAATCATTAAGAAAGTACAAAGTAGGGGCGTCTGGGTGGCTCAGTGGGTTAAAGCCTCTGTCTTCAGCTCAGGTCATGTTCTCAGGTCCTGGGATTGAGCCCCCCATCGGGCTCTCTGCTCAGCGGGGAGCCTGCTTCCCCCTCTCTCTCTGCCTGTCTCTCTGCCTACTTGTGATCTCTGTCTGTCAAATAAATAAATAAATAAAATCTTAAAAAAAAAAAGAATGAAAGAAAGTACAAAGTGCAATCATAGGTCAATATCATAATATACCCAACAGGATGGGTAAAATTAAAAAGACAAGTAAATAGCAGATGCTGGTGAATATGCAGAACATCTGAAACTCTTATGTTATTGGTGGAAGTATATATACTGGTACAATTTCTTTGACAAGTGTTTGCAAGTGGCTACTCAAGCAAAATTTTTGTATCTCTTAAAATCCAATAATTAAACTTCTACATATGTGCCTCCCAAAAGATATATATATATACATTCACTTTAAAAAAGTACACAAAAATGTCCATTCAGCACAATTCCAAATAACTCCAAAGTCCATCAAACGGAATGAATAAATAAGCTGTGGTATATTCATATAATAATAACATACATCAGTGAAAATGAATAAACTCTGGCCACAGAGAAACATCAAAGTAGAAACATGAAAGCAAGACACTTCTGATTCTGGGGAAGGGCATGTAAGAGAGCTTTAAAAGGCCTTTGAAGTAAATGGTTTGGGTTCTCTTTTCTACCAACAAAATTCCCTTGGAAGTTTAGGAAATTCTGTTTTATCCTCAATGATTCAAATGAGGTAAGTTATTTTTCTTTTAATTGAGAAGTCAACCACTTCATTTATCTTTTTTCAATGTTGACTTCTTGTCTCTCTTCTTGGTCTGTCATGTCAATGTGCCTCCCACTCTTTCCTTATCCCTTTATTGAAAAACCAAGAAAAGCTGATGGTGAGGTCATTCAATCCATTCAAGGACCCTTAACTAGAGAAAGGGGTAGAGCAATACCACAGGTCTCAAAACAAGTCAGGCAGTTAAAAAAAAAAAAAAAAGGTGATTGCAAAATGCTCAAA
Source organism: Mustela nivalis (assembly GCF_964662115.1). Taxonomy (NCBI): domain Eukaryota; kingdom Metazoa; phylum Chordata; class Mammalia; order Carnivora; family Mustelidae; genus Mustela; species Mustela nivalis. Next base: position 140,102,564 of record NC_139020.1, on the reverse strand, counting down.
GGAGAGTGACCAGGTATCATCTTTTTGGAATCCAATGCATTTTAAAACATTTATGCCCTGTTGGCTTAGTAATTTTCAGAAATATATTAAAAAAGGAGAAATCTGAAACTTAGGAAAAAAGGTTAATGTGCATAGATGCTTATTGCCATATTACTTATAATGTTAAAAAATAGGAGGAAGACAAGGAGTGGAATAGTCTAACACTTAAAAAATTAAAGAATGTTTAAATAAAATGCTTATACCATGATATTCACTAATTAAAATAATGTTTTTAATGCATATTCAATAGAGAAATATATGTTAAAGGGCAGAGTGACAATATCTTATTATACAGCTGTATATTAATATGAACTCACCTATGTAAAAACATGAAAAAAAGTCAAAACCAGAAAATGTAGGAACATTTTAATATGATGATAGCTATTACATCTGGTGATAAGATTATTTTTATTTTCCTCCTTATAATCTCTATGTTTTCTGCATAATTTATAATGAGCATGCACTGCTCATCCATCAGAGAAAGGAAATAAGCTATAAAAATCACATGGACATGTAAAACCCAAATGCTATTAATAAAAGTGTGAAGAAACAAGAAATGCTATGGTCCATATGAGAATGGACAATTTTTCAAAATCACCCAGATGTATCTACTCTTTAAAAGGAACAAAAAAACCACTAAAAGTAAAATAGATATTGCTCCCTCTTTAATTTTGGTTCCATAGGGAGGGACCAGGAAGCAATTTATATTTGGAATCCATAGTTTTCCCGAAGTCACTATGCAAAGACTCTTTCCTTAATTATGGTATTTTTTTTTTAAGATTTTATTTATTTATCAGATCGGGGGGGGGGGGTGGAGAGAGAGCACAGGCAGACAAAATAGCAGGCAGAAGCAGAGGGAGAAGCAGGCTCCCTGCCAAGCAAGGAGCCCGAGGTGGGACTCGATCCCAGGACGCTGGGATCATGACCTGAGCCGAAGGCAGCTGCTCAACCAACTGAGCCACCCAGGTGTCCCAATTATGGTATTTTTTATGTTGGTTGTTAGGTGTAAGTAAATAATTATGCTTCAAATTCAAAATTATTCCAGTCCTTTCTAAATTTGACTTGAGGTTTGATGGAACACCATAACCACCTTGTAAACTTTCTAAAAAGTGTACTTAGAGGCCACTTTGTAAAGAGTACAGGTCCTTTAATGGTAGTAATGCTGGCTTTCTTCACATTGAAGTTTGATATATTAATACCTAATGACTGACAGGACCAACACTTGAGTTAATGGTAAAGTCTAATTTTTCAATATTTTCATGTCTTTTATAAGCATGAAAACCAAAGCATTTGGATGGCTCACAAGCTCAGGAGAGTAATGATTTAACATTCTATTATTCACACAAAATTTATATTCTAGCCAAAGCCTTGTATGCCAAGGGGAAATAATCTTATTTTGATTTGGAGCTCACTTCCAGAAATGAGAAATAATTGCCAGGAAAAAATGTAAATGAAGAGAAATCAAATCAATGGCATGATAAAGAAAGAGTGCCAAAATAGGTCTTTGGACTGTGGAACTGAAGTTAAAAACAAAATTCTTTCTATTTTGGTTTTTTCTTCTAAAATTAACATGTATCTTTAAAAAATATATATATTTTTATTTATTTATTTGAGGGAGAGAGAGAGAGACAGAGAGAAAGCAAGCATGAGCAGGGGGCAGCAGCAGGCAGAGGGAGAAGCGGACTCCCCGTTGAGCAGGGAGACTGATGTGAGACTTGGTCCCAAGACCCTGAGATCACGACTTGAGCTAAAGCCAGATGCTTAACCAACTGAGCCACCCAGGTACCCTAACGTGTATCTTTTTAATAATGAAAAATTATCAACAAATGGTCAGTATATGCTATTAGGGCTATCTGTTTAACTCCTGCCATGAAGTGATTAAATGATTAAATTAAACAATACTCATATAAGTATCAGCTATCGTGCTGCAAAAAAGGAAGACTAATTTTACTCATTGTTAAATCCTGGTTCCTTTTGGTAGCTTTTGATAGTGGAAGACCTCAGTTACCATGCACTGTTTAAAAACTTCTGTTGGCAAAATTTCTACAAGTAATAACTGGAAAATATGGAAAAGGAATAATATTTGAGGACTGGTTAAGTCTGACACGACATTTACATTTTTTCAGTTTAAATCTTAACCACTCCATGTACTGGGTAGATCCATGGCAGTTTTACATAGGAAGGAATGAAAGCTCAGGAAAGCCAAAGTTGTTTAGTCAAGATGACACAACCCCCAAGTGGCAGAGGTAGTATTGGGCATAGCTGCATTTTCCCTCATGGTAAAGTGCCTCATGCACTTTCCTTTTTGCCACATGAGATCTTTTCTACATTGTATGAAATATGTCAGAGGTGTAGAGACCTCCCTAGTTTTCTCCATCGTGGTCAGTGGCTTTCCTGTTGCCCACCAATTCAACAGTGCTCTGAGAATTTACACAGCAAAAAACAGTACCTTATTTTGTGTCTGGAACACCAACAAAGAATGATTCTTTAGTTTGACACAGAGTCCCCACAAATTCCTGAATTTGTGTGTGTGTGTGTGTGTGTGTGTGTGCACGCACGCGTGTGTGTTTCCTATTAATCTCACCACATTTTTTCTTCTTTATTGTTTAAATTGGGAAAGAGAATAACAGAAAAGAAAACATGACACTGTCACACTAAACGTGCAAGCGAAATACCATGATCATAAATTTATTGACCTGCAACTAACACTGATAATTATTTATGGTTTTCTGTCATCTTTTCCCTAATATAATTTTTTTTTAAGAGTAACTAAGTATTTTTCTCTTCCTAAGGTTCTAGGGAAGGTTAAATTTGACAAGTGAAAGAGCAAAAATATAAGAAAAGTGTGTGGTAGCACAAGGTGGAAACTCATGTACCTTGTCAACATTTTTTAAAGTTGATGATCTTCAGAGCTCCATTTTGGAAAGATCGTAGTCAAGCAAGATCAAAGTATAAACTGCCTATCATACCTGCCATCGTTATTTTATGAAAGGTGTCAGTGAGATGCTTAAAATTCATCCTATTTTTGAAAAGCATGCAAGATTAATTTCTGGTCTAAATCCAAAGTGCATAATGAAGTTTGATATCCTATAGCAGATGAATACACGATTGATGTTTCTTTGTTTGGTTTGGTTTGCAACAAGAATACACACTTACACTTCCTTCCCACATGAAATGTACACTCAAGGTTATATTGACACACATATGGTGTGATATCCCAGCCACTTCCCAAGCAAACTTGGACTATAAGTATATGAAATGCAAAAGTAAAAGCTTTAAAATTGCTTCCTGTCAAACATCACAGCATTTGTATACATCATTTTGTGGCATGTATGCCATTTATCAAATAGCTTCAATATAACAAGCAACGAAATGGAAAACTCACTTTCACGCCAAAGTGCTGTCATAATGTGGATTACTTGGAAAAGGGGGACATGTCAGGGCTTCAGAAGGAGGTTTCTGCAGATATTATTCCTTGGGAACAATTTTGCTTGCCTTGGTATTCAGGAAAATCACTGAAGTCTATCCGTGTGCATTGTCATTTAAAGAAAGTGAGTGGAAGATCTCAGACAGACTTAAAGTGCCTTTCATGCTCCTCCACATAATGAAAATCAGGAACTCAGAGTCCACCAACTCTTTCTGATTTATGCTTCTTCAATTTCCTGCCGTATGTAAATACTTCTAACCATCAATTCTGAACGAAGCTGAGAGCCCAAAACCTCATGGAATGGTGACACATACATACTGCACCATCAATCTAGTGCTGTTTTCCTCAAATATCCTAACTTGACATTCAAATATCTACCTTGTCATTCAGGTTAGAGTTTGCCTTCCTTTCCCAACAATGGTTCCAAGTACGAACACCAATTAGGAGAGTTCAAAGAAACAAATTAGCCCATCACCGAATACCTGAACTGGAAGAGACCCTACGTATTACATAGCTCTTCCTCTTTTCACAGGATGGGATATTGAGAACCAAGGTGAGTTTTTGCCTTAATGTTTTTGATAATGTTGTCATCACTTTTGCCTGGAGTTCAGTCAATGTATGTTCTTCTTTATCTCTGTTTGCTTGAAGGGACGTTAGAAGAGATCTGCAGAATGTCTTTATTGTGTTTCATCAAATAAGACATATAGATAATCATAGGCATTTATTTTGCTTCAAAGAGAAAACTGCCTTAGTTTCAGAGAGAAAAATATCCTGATGAAAACAGTATTAGATTAGTCACAAATTACCCTGCCATCTTAAAAGGTAAAGTGGGCTTGGGTCTAAAGTAGAAGTCCTTTTACTATTAGAGTCTCTATTAATAAAATTCATCAAAATAACAATAAGTTTAAAAATTAAATATGATCATTCAGTAAGTTAAATTGGATGATCTTGCTTTTCTTGATCTTGCTTATATAACAAATTCATAAGATCCTTCAAAAATCTATAGACTTAAGAAATATTACTTAATATGACCAACATTCTTTATAAGGTTATAATAATTCATTTTTTCAATATGATTGTATTCCCATGGAATTTTTAGTGAGAGATTGCTTACATGAGATTTGGATGTGGCACATCTTGCCCCAAATCTAATGTTGATGATATACAGTTATTCACTGTGTGTGAATTCATTGTGTATTCATTGTGGGAGAAAATATTTACCATTCATAGCTAAAATAAATGAAAATTTTAAAGTAAGTTCACTGAGCATTACTCTTGGAAATACAACCTTCATATGGAAGAAAATGTTCCAAGAGGGAAAACAAAAAACATAAATATAGCCATGGGTCAGTGTGTTAGTAAGAGAGAATAATACAGAGGTATGTCTTACTTTCATAACTTGTCAAGTTCACTTTCAAGTTAATGCCCAATAGGGAACCACGTATGTATTGAAGTATGAGATCTTTTTTTCCTGTATCTCTTTTTCAAAATCATATGAATTACCTACTTAGACACACACTGTAGGCTGGGCTTTAGGAAAACCAGCTAACAAAAGAATACTGATTCCAGAAAATCCATTGGTTTAAGCATGGATATGAAACAACTTGTTATTTATTTGTAATGATTTGGTTAAACTCTTTCATTTTTCCTTTATAAAGTGATGGATAAAAGAATTGGCTCTATAATGTTCAGAATGAAATAATTCATTATTTTCCCAACAGTGTAGTTTGTTAATGATTAAATTGAGAGTGAATGATGATGTTGCTGGATGTTGCATAAGAAGGAAAACCCAGTTAGTCTATATATTTCTGTGATGTCTTTAACTCTTTGACCATACTTTCTTTCTCATACAGTAATTGTTCCTCTAATACAGTATCATAGCTCTTAGACCTGGAATGTTCCTCAAGAATCATCTCATCAAGCTCTCTGCCCTTCAGCAGAGAACTCAATTCAACAAATTGTTATTGAAAGCCTGCCACGTAAGTCACTGTCCCAGGTCCTGGGGCAGATTAAAAAAAACATGGTTCCTGGTCTTAAGAAATTAATATTCTTCTCAAGTAATAGATTAGGGAACTGATTCCCAGGCAAGAACTAAACTCTTTGCCCAAGGTCACAAAGCACAGGGATCTTCAAAAAAAACCTATCATCTTCAGTGTATTGCCTCTCAGAGTTGACAAATTATTGATAATGTGATGCAACTGTGGTAATAGGAGCGTAATTTGTTCCTTGCTTTATATTATACACACACATGCACACACACACAAGTAACATCACTTGAATTCAAAGGAAAGAGAAAGAGAGAAAACTGAAACATACAAATTAGGAGCTGAGATATAACCATAGATAGATTAATTTTTAAAAGACACTACCAAGCTCTCCTTGAGAGGAATAATTTTCCCAGAAAATATAAATGAGAAACGTAGAAAACTGAGATATAGCCATTAAAATGGAAAAAAAAAAAAAGAAAATTTGTTAAAAATTGCATCCACTCTCCTCCGCTTCCCCAAAAATGGGGCCAGGCTAATTTTTTCAAACTTTTAAGGAACCCATTCCACTATAAGTTCTTCTCAAAGCCACATATCTTTATTACTCATGTGTGTATCTCCAATACCCAGTACAGTACCTGGCTTATAATAATGTGTAATGTAGGTATTATTGGAAGAAAATAGAAATGACACTTGCCATTGAAAATATTTCACAGAATAAAGAAAAGAATGGATGCGACCATATTTATTTTATCAAGTAAGCATAACTCTGATAGAAAAACCTAAGAGGATTACCAAGCAAAACTGTGGACATATAATCTTACAAATATAAAGTCTAAACTTCTCAACCAAACATTAGCGATTTAATCCCAGGGTATATAAAAAGAAAAATGCTTCATGACAAAGGACAGTTTATATTTTAAATGCAAAAGAAGTTCAGCTGTATGAATATAAATCAACTTACCATTTACTTAAAGAGTCATATGACCATATCAAGATGTGTTTATATGTTTTAGGTAGAAGTTATTATCTATGTCTGACAAAAAGTTTTTTAAAAATAAAAAAATAAGATATTTTCTTAATATGACTTTGGAAAAATACGAAAACTCAAATTTAATGCCATCATTGAGATCAATAGTGAAATAAATTAAGTTAAATAAAAAAAGACATTTTTCCTTTTTTCATTATCATTTTCTAATGTTCTGAAAGCATTCCACTCTTCCAAATTAAACAAAATAAACACTATAAATGTTGAAAATAAGAAAGTTGGGACGCCTGGGTGTCTCCAGTTTGTTAAGCATCTGCCTTCTGCTCAGGTCATGATCCCAGGGTCTTGGGATTGAGTCCCACATCAGGCTCCTGGCTCAGCAGAGAGCCTGTTTCTCCCTCTCACTCTGCCTGCTGCTCTTTCTGCTTGTACTTTCTCTCCCTCTGGAAAATGAATAAATACAATCGTTTAAAAAAAGAGAGAAAATAAAAAAATTATCATAATTTGCATATAACTTCATTATCTGACTGGAAAAACCGAGAGGATCAACTGAAAATGTGTATGAATTAAAAATAACTATTGGGGGTAGGGCGCCTGGGTGGCTCAGTGAGTTAAGCCGCTGCCTTCAGCTCAGGTCATGATCTCGGGGTCCTGGGATCGAGTCCTGCATCGGGCTCTCTGCTCAGTGGGGAGCCTGCTTCCCTCTCTCTCTCTCTGCCTGCCTCTCCATCTACTTGTGATTTCTCTCTGTCAAATAAATAAATAAAATCTTAAAAAAAAAATAAATAACTATTGGGGAGAGTGCTGGTCACAGAAATAAATTAGTACCAATTGCTTTCATATATGTTAATAATCAACAATAGTTTAACAAATAGTGTATGCCATACTGAATAAAGTAATATAATCAAAATAATTCAACTCAAATTAGCATCAATCATGTAAAATACATTAGGACTGAATTTAAGAAGAATTGTGAAGAATATATGAGAAAAAAATCACAACATTCAACTGGAGAGTATAAAGAGTTGGGTAATGAAAATACCAATTTACTAAAAATAAAAAAGGAAAATATTTAAAACAAATGTGGCAGACAAGTTAAAAGATTTTCTACATACAAAAATTTTATATAGCAAAAGTAATATGGACTAATAAGGCAAACAAGCAATTTACAAAATGATAACTTCAAATGGTGAACAGAATTACGGAACTATTTTAAATCTTATTTGTAGTTAAGTAAGTATTAATAAAAATGGGCATTATTTAAGGTCAGTAAAATGATGATTGAAAAAAATGCTGCAGCCAAGTACTTGGGAGTTTGGGAATTGCATTCCTTTATAGCTGGAGATGTGTCTTGGTACAGCATTTTGTTAAATCTGTATTAAAGTTGAATATATGCATCTCTTTTAACTTAGGAATAAAACTTTGGGAATTTATCCTAAGGAAAATAATTTAACATGTGCACAAGATGTATACATAAAGATGCTTACTATGTCATTGCTTTTAAAAGAGAAAGCATCAATATAAACATTCATCAATAGGGGAATAGTTAAATCAATTATGTTATTTATGTATGCATATTTATAATTATTGTTGTGTGAGGATTCTATGAATCTGTTAAACAAAACCAAAGAAACAAACAAAAAGTAAAAACACAAGTTACAAAACCTTTGCAAAGAAACGATTTTCATATAGCTAGAACTCTTCCATGTTTAAGTTCTGGAAGCATATAGTCAGAAAATTCACAGTCAGATTAGGGGTCTTTATCCTCTTGTGTACACTCTCTTGTGTTTTCTAGTTTTTCTACAGTGAGTACATTTGTTTTTTTTTTTTTTTAAGAGTTTATGTCTTTTAAAATGGTTTTAGGTTCACAGCTAAATTGAGGGGAAGGTACAGGGATTTCCCATAGAACGCTCACCTGAGCACATGCGTAGCCTCCCCCATTTTCCATATATACTTTTTAAAAAAATTAAATTAATTTATTTATTTTCAGAAAAACAGTATTCATTATTTTTTCATCACACCCAGTGCTCCATATATACTTTTAAACATGAAAAAAAGAATAAAGGTTTAAAATGAAATATATTATTTGGGGTTAAAGAAGCTAGCCCCATATATTAAAATGTTTCCTTTATGAGCCATCTTTTCCTGATGGATAAATACATAGCTGAATTTGAAAATGAATCAGACAAGTAAAAAGAACCTTCTCTAGAGCGCTTAAGCCCACCTAAGTAACCATTGACAAACCAACCAAAGGAAGCCAGTGTTGAGCAAGGTCTGTCTTGAAAGCACACCACGTATGATCTCTCACTTAAAAAGTCAGTCTTTTGGATAGAGTATAAACTGGTGCAATCATTTTGAAAATCCATCAGTGACTATTAAAGCTAACTAAGCATATATCCTTTGATACAGCTGTTCCACTCCTTGGTTTACGTCCAAGAGAAACTGATGCTTATGTTAATCAAAAGACCTATACAAGAATGATCATGGCCATTTCATTAGTAAGAGTTAAGAACTAGAAGTGACCCAATGTCCATGAAAAGAAAATTAAGATATAGTCCTACACAGCAACAAAAAGAGACTAGTATCAAAAGCAACAATGAATGATGAATCATAAAGACATAATTTTGAGTGAAAGAACCCAATCATGAAAACATCATTACCATGATGTTATCCAATGAAATAACTTTTTATCCCATTTACATCAGTCCCATTTACATTTTATCCCATTTACATCAGTCCAGAAAAAGAAAAAAATAATCCACAGTAATAGAAATCAGAACAATAGTTAGCTTAGGGTGGAGTTATTTCCTTAGAAGAGGACAAGGGACCTTCCGGAGCGCTAGAAATATCTTGATCTCGGTGGAGTTCAGATGGATGTATACATAGTAAAAGTTTACTGAGCTATACATAAAGATTTGTGAATTTAATTTATATAAAAGTGATACTTCAACAAAAAAGTTATTTTTAAAAATTTAACTAAAAATAAAAGCTAATCTTTCCAGAAAGAAAAAGCAGGTCAGCACACTGAACAGAGGCTGTTTCAGGAGGAGAATTACATACTCAGCACATTTTTCAAGTGATGGGAAGATTATTCTATCATCTGAATACACTTAATTATTACAACTGGCCAGCAGTCATTTATAGAAATTGTTCATAAATATTTAAACATACTGCCTGGAAACATTTCTAAAGAGCTTTTAATATTTCTCAGTTGAGGTACATTGGTATGATTTTCCAAGATCATGCTTTTGACATTGAAGTAATTGAAAAATCCAGGGCAAACTGACTAATCCCAGTAACAAAGAAACCTATTGTTTTCTTGCCTTGTGTTTTATTTTATATTCATTTATTTTAGGCCCATCATATTCATTCTGCTCAATTGAATCTCTGAATACGGAATTCCTGCCTGACCCTTCCCAATTTGTCCACTATTCTGGTGTTGCCAAACTCCCTCCACCCAAAGCTGTTTGATGGTTTATCTATAAGAGAACAACGATGGAGGAGAATTTGCCAAGGGCAAACTGTAAAAATGTCATGAGCAGTTCTCACAATTTTATGATTCTTTTTAAATTATTTCATCCTATCATTTCTATACTGAAATATTTTGATTTCCAGAGAGCATTTGGGTAGCAAGAATGCAAGGACTGTACTACAAAACTGCACTGCATAGTTACAAAGGTATGCATCTTGCTTTCAGACACACAGTTTATTTATTCTCCAGCACTGGCCTAAGCTTCCCTGTAAGCCCGATTCCCATAAGAAATGGGAACAACTCAGACGTGCCAATTAATAAAGGTTCAGATTTTTACAATTCATCAGTTTCCTTCCAGTATAAATATTTGGTCCTTCAAAGTTGAGCCCTTTATCATATCTCTGAATATCCTAAATGGTATTTTTGGAAAGAATTATGTCTTTTCAGATAAGACAGCTGTACACGGTCTTCTTTTCTCTCAGTTCCATTGCCCTTTTCCAAGATGGTATTTGGGTATTTGGGGAATGAGTTGGGAGAGTTATCACCAGTAGGACTTCATGGTTGGAGAGAACAGCAGTGCTTTCATTCCTGTAGGTCTTCTGCTTCCTCAGGCATCTTTCTGAGGAGATGTCCCTTGTCTGGTAGCTTGTGTGATGTATGACCTATTGCTATTTGCACATAAAGTAGGCAGGCTGATCTCCCTCAGCTGGGTGTAGGTTCAGCTGCATTCCCTGATGGTCTCAACCTCTCTTCTCTTCTAAGTGCTGTCACAAAGGCCTCTGAATACCTTCACATCGACCAGACAGCCCTTGGCCTAGGTGTTCTATATGACAGGCCCCTTGGTTCTTACCTGGGTAGGCCCTAAGGCAGAGACACTTGACTTCAGCTTGAACATCTGTCTTTGGGGACCTGTGAAAATTCCTGACTCTCAGATCAGGCCAAAGGATAGTGGTCCTCAAGAAACATGTGGAGGACTTGTCAAAACACAGGCAGCTGAGTCCCACTCTCAGAATTCCTGATTCCATAGCTCTGGAGTGGGGTCCAAGAATTTGCATCTCTAACACATTCCAAGGTGATGATGATAGTGCTGTCACCCTTTGAGGATCTCTAGCCATAGAAGAACCAACCAATAGGAAAGCTGAGACTTCAATACTTTTCATTTTACCTTGCTGTGGCTTGATATGGTTGATGATCATATGACATGATCATCTTCTGGACTCCTTGATGTGAACTTTTATTTTAAAAAACAACCCCCTGTTTTTGTTGTTTCCCTCACCTAACACACTGGTGTCTCTTTGGGTTGCTTACATTCCCCACTCCCACCCCCATCCTGTTTTTTTACAGCCTTTCATCCCTTCACAACCTTTGCAAACCAGAATAACTGGATTTGGCCTTCCCATTTCCTATTTACAATATTCTCTTACCCTAGGCAATAAGCTAAATGGTGCAGCTGCCATAGAAGGCTGAGTACTTTCTTTACACTTTATGGAAGATCTGGTTCCAGAAATGGCCAAGATATTTAGAAAATTGTGGCTTTCTGTCCCCTTCCTCTGCAACAGTTGGCAGTTGGATGTCTCAGGTTAGCTAGAGGGAAGATTTTGACCATGTAATTCCAAAGTACAGAGGTCATTAATATTTCACTAAATCAACCTTGTTACAGATAAACTTCATTGAGGACCCCATTCTAGTTCTTTCTTTGAGGGACTAGTGACCAAAGGGCTCAAATTACAGGGCATGTGACATGTTATAAAATAGAAAGAAAATCTATCCCTAGTGCTAAAATGGTTTTTAAATTACTCAATTAGACATTATGGAACCAAAAATCCCTATATACTGTAATCATTTTCAAATATTCACTTTCCTGCCAATAGCCACATTTTGCCAGGTTGTGGAGACAAAGCAAGTTGGCAAGGTGACGAGAAACCTATAATTGGCAGTGTAGAATATCTTTCTGTTGCCAATTTCATGGGCAGGTGCCTGGGACTTGATAAGATGTGAGAGGGAAATTTGTTGCTATGATTCTGAACTTTATAGAAAGCCACTTCCTGCTATTTTAATATTTATGACCTCAAATCTATGCTGCTAAAATTTTTTAGGTAGTTAAGTCATCTTGGTGAGTCTAGCACCATATTATACTTTCTAAATTTGGGGAAAGAAATAAGACATTCAAATAGGTGTAAGGTCCAGAAAACAAATCAGACTCCACAGTACTATATAGCCTCTTTTGAGCATTCCGTTACAGAGTTCACTAGAAATTAATTTAACTGACGTCTTGGCTTTGAATTTTGTTAATTTCTGGAACTTTTAATTTTCATTTTATTTCTTTTCAGTGTTCCAGAATTCATTGTTTATGCACCACACCCAGTTCTCTATGCAAAATGTGCCCTCCTTAATACCCACCATCAGGCTCACCTTCCTCCCCTCCAAAACCCCCCAGTTTGTTTCTCAGACTCCACAGTCTCTCATGGTTTGTCTTCCCCTCCAATTTCCCCCAACTCACTTCTCCTCTCCATCTCCCAGTGTCCTCCATGTTATTCCTTATGTTTCACAAAAAAGTGAAACCATATGATAATTGACTCTCTCTGCTTGACTTCTTGTACTCAGCATAACCTCTTCCAGTCTCATCTGTGTTGATACAAAAGTTGGGTATTCATCCTTTCTGATAGAGGCATAATACACCATTGTATATATGGACCACATCTTTCTTATCCGTTCGTCTGTTGAAGGGCATCTTGGTTCTTTCCACAGAACCAAGCAACTGTGGCCATTGCTGCTATGAACATTGGGGTACAGATGGACCTTCTTTTCACTACATCTGTATCTTTGGGGTAAATACCCAGTAGTGCAATAAAAGGTCATAGGGAAACTCTCTTTTTCATTTCTTAATGAATCTCCATACTGTTTTCCAAAGTGGCTGCATCAACTTGCATTCCCACCAACAGTGTAAGGGTTCTCTTTTCTCCAAATCCTCTCCAAAACTTGTTGTTTACTGTCTTGTTAATTTTGACCATTCTGACTGGCATAAGGTGGTATCTTAATGTGGTTTTGATTTGAATCTCCCTGACTGCTAAAGATGATGAACATTTTTTTCATATGTCTGTTAGCTATTTGTATGTCTTCATTGGAGACGTGTCTGTTCATGTCTTCTGCCCATTTTTTGACATGATTATCTGTATTTTTTTAAGGTTGAGTTTGAGGAGATCTTTATACATCTTGTATATCAGCCCTTTGTCTGTAGTGTCATTTGTGAATATCTTCTCCCATTCCATGGTTTGCCTCTTTGTTTCATTGACTGTTTCCTTTGCTGTGTAGAAGCTTTTGATTTTGATGGAGTCCCAAAAGTTCATGTCCATTTTTGTTTCCTTTGCCTTTGGAGACATATCTTGAAAGAAGTTGCTGTGGCTGATGTTGTAGAGGTTACTGTCTATGTTCTCCTCTAGGATTTTGATAGATGTCTGCCTCACATTGAGGTCTTTTATCCATTTTGAGTTTATCTTTGGGTATGGTGTAAGAGAATGGTCAAGTTTCATTCTTCTACACATAGTTGTCCAGTTTTCCCAGCACCATTTATTGAAGAGACTGTCTTTTTCCCACTGTATATTTTTTTCTTGCTTTTTTCAAAGATTATTTGACCATAGAGTTGAGGGTCTATATCTGGGCTCTCTACTCTGTTCCACTGGTCTGTATCTGTTTTTGTGCCAGTACCATGTTGTCTTGGTGATCACAGCTTTGTAGTAAAGCTTAAAATGAGGCAACATGATGCCCCCAGTTTTGTTTTTCTTTTTCAACATTTCCTTAGCAATTTGGGGTCTCTTCTGGTTCCATAGAAATTTTAGTATTGTTTGTTCCAGATCTTTGAAAAACGCCAATGGAATTTTGATCAGGATGGCATTGAAAGTATAGATTGCTCTAGGCAGTATAGACATTTTAACAATCACTGTTAAATCATACCAAAGGGATGATGGTTGGGGTATTTGCTAAGTATATCAGCCAGAAATGGAGTACAATCATTGATCCCTTATATAGAAGAAAATTTTTGCTAAGACTTTGTTGACTTTTGGTTTCATCATACAACTTCTAATTTTTATTAGTACAGACACAAAGGAAACGTTTGCATCCAGAAAAAGGCAAAGGCAGCATTGTTGGACATTATTTACTGGCCCCCATTTAGGGGTCTAACCCTGAACATCATCTCTGCTCAGTGAAATGCACCCCCTTCCTAGACCTCATAGGAGAATGGGCATCAGTTTTTCCTAAAATAGATCCTGGTTCTCTCATTTTATCTAGTTCGTTTTTATTGCACATTTTTATTGTTATTTTCTCATAAGGGAGGGTCTTTAATGTAAAGAGGTTATTGTGAGGTGAAGAAAACCATTTTCGGGGTGGGGGGGAATCTGCTTTGAGTAATGTTTGTCTTTTAATCAGCCTGATATAATGGAAATATACCAGACCAAAGATGAGAAAAATTGAGTTCATCTTCCATTTCAGGCACTAATATTATACATCATAGAGCAGATCTTTCCTCACTGGATTGCTTTTGTAAAATAGAAAGCTGGCCCAGAAGACATTTATTCTTCTTTCTTCTACTGTTTTAACAATATGAAGATTTGTATTAGGATGCTGTAGGAGTCCTTGGCCTGCTCACACTCCCTCTAAGCTACCTATTACCACCCAGTTTGCTTCAGTCCAGCAAAGAACCTATCAAGGTGCCCACAGCTGAAGCTCACTCTCTTTCTGTGTGTGTGGGGGGGGGGGGCGGGGGATGGAGGGGGGGATGTAAGGGGTGGAATTACTGAAATGACTTCTAAGACTTATGCAGGGTCTGCCCCCCAGGGTGTTTATTAAAAACCCACATATTTGCCTCCAAAGAGTCCCCACAACTTTGGGGGAGAGACTACCTAAGGGAATGGAAGTATTTGGCTCTGGGGGTCTTATGGTAGAATGCCCAGACTGCTTCCCCTCTTGTAGCCAGGATTTTTATTGTCAAGCAGTGTGTTATCTAGAAATCAGGCCAACTTACATTACTTTTTATAAGCTCTTCTAGCTCTGTTTCCCTATTTTTGAATTTATGGGGGCTGGTTTCCGCCCCTCCGGGAAGCCCTTTTTCCCTACCACTAACTTATTACAGACTACAATTTTTAGAATTAATGTTGCATCATGAATCAATGCATCTCCAATATGCATATCAAAGCCTGAAGGAAGATTAAAAGCCAATCAAGACAATGGCATAGAGATGTTTCTCAAGGTAGTGAATTTGTTAGGGGTCCTTAGCACTCCAAGTCAGGAAGAGAAACCATGGTTTCTACACACAGAGATTCCCTTCTATAAACTCCCAGAAGTCCATTAGTGAACACCTAGTCATGATATATTAACCTGTCATCTATCACTGAGTTAAATCCCTAAAAGAAGACTGTTATGAAGTTTTAGTATATTTATAATTACCCTATCTTCACTGAATCTAATTGAATACGTCCACATAAAATGATAGGAAAGGAATTATATGTACAAAGCAGCTTTTTTTTTTTTTAAGATTTTACTTATTTATTTGACAAACAGAAATCACAAGTAGGCAGAGAGGCAGGCAAAGTGTGGGGGAGCAGGCTCCCCGCTGAGCGGAGAGCACAATATGGGGCTCGATCCCAGGACTCTGGGATCATGACCTGAGCTGAAGGCAGAGGCTTTAACCCACTGAGCCACCCAGGCGCCCCCAAAGCAGCTTTTAATTAAGAGGAAAAGCACCTATGTGTACTTGGCTCCTTGGTGTTATTTTAGTTTTCTCAATGTAGAGCATGGCATATCAGCTTTTAAATGGCTTCTGATTAATAAGTACTTGTTTCAAGGCTATAGAGACTGAAATAAGATAAATACATATTAACAGTGTGGGAACAATAACAAAAGGAAATAAATGTCACTTGTAAGAGATCCAAAAGCATGGAAATGCAGTTATTAAACCAGCATGGAGGACCATGGTCCTATTTTGTTGAAGTAATTAAATACTCTCCTCAAGTTTATGGCTCCTTGGATCATTTTAGGCAAATGAAAATTGGAGGGGAAATGTTAACCAAGGCCTAATAGATGGCAGCTAGCTTGACTTCTTGATATCAGTGGACATAGTAGCTGTGTTTCAAAGACCATTTTCTATGGAAAATGCATGGCCTATTGAATTTAGGGCTGAAGATGGAAGAGGGCTCAAATAAATGGTACCATAGCCAGTGTTTTCTATCAGTTGCCACACAATTACAGTATTGATAATAACAACAACACTAGTAAGAGTGGAACCTTCTGAGCACTTAGTACAGGAGAGGCACTATTTCAGGCAGTTAATAAGTGTTAGCTCACTTGAATTTGACCATAACGACATAGTGTAAGAAGAATTCTATCATCATACTGACCATTATATCACCCTCCTCTGACCCTCCAAACCAGAGGTGCTGTCTTACCCCCTGACACTCCATGGAGATGGCCTAGATTTACTCCCTTCTTACATGGCTCATGATAGGCATCTTCACTTCCATTTACTCATCTCTGGCCCTTTCACTATGAGAAAACAAGCTGACTGAGATCAGAGACTATATCTTACTAGCCACTCTATCTTCACAGTGCCTAGATCACTGATTTCTTCTTCACATATTTGTAGAATAGGAGATTTGCATAAATTAAGAAATATTGCTCTGCAGTCAGGTCTTCAGATACATATGGCTTTGCTGCATACTGGCCATGACCCACTACCTGATATAGCAAGGGCACATCTATGTCCCAAAATTGGGGTCATGGAACATCAGCTGTTCAGCTGTGGGGATGGCATCCCTTACAATTATTTTCATATTCTTACTGAGTACACTGACTTACTGCAGACCAGGAGGACCTGACCTCTGCTCTGATCAAAAACATCACTCCGGGGGCACATGACTGGCTCCGTCAGTAGAGCATGCAACTCTTGATCCTGGGGTCCCGAGTTTGAGCCCTATGTTGGGTGCAACTTAAAAATAAAATGAGATTAAAAAAAAATAAACTTTAAAATTAAAAAACAAACAAACAAACATCATTCTGAAGACCCCAACAGTCACAGAGATTGGCATGGCCATTGCAAAGGTCTTTACAGGATATTGGCTTATCCATCACAACTGTACACCTGAGGTCCAAACCAATGAAGTTACAAAAGTGAAGAAATATGAGCAGGGATTCATCACAGACTCTGAGCTCTCAGTCCTGAAAATCAAGTTCAGGATGTGTTTGAAGCCTGGCATGGCTTCAAACACCAACACAGGCTAGATGGGGAGTTGATATTTTCGAGGAGGAGGAGCATGGCTGGTTTTGGAAGTGATCATGATGAAGATGAAATACTGGGTGGTAACCCCTGCAAGCATCACATTGAAGGAAGCAAAAAAATTCCGCAGTGCAACAAGAAGGGAAAGTTACCCATTGTAAATGAAGATGATGAAATAGTAGCCATCATTGCCCAGACAGACCTGAAGAAGAACCAGGGTTACCTAATGGCTTCCAAAGACGCCAAGAAGCAGCTGATAGTGGAACAGCTATTGATACTCATGAAGATGACAAGTATTGGCTGGACTTGCTAACCCAGGACCACTAGCATCCAGCACTCCTGCCAGGACATTGGTTGCAAGAGTTTGACCCAAGACCAAGCCATGATGAATTCTGTTTGAGAAGAGAACATCCTTAGCTCAAGTGGAAGGTGGTGTCCACACCCTCCATTTGTATAAGAGGCTTTTCTGAAAAAGGATACAGCATCATGCCCCCTTGGTTTTTCAATAAACATTTTGGGGAGGGGGGAGAAATACTATGTAGCTTTCTTTTTCTCTCAAAGAATATTCCAGAAATTGTTTGTGTGTTTTGTTTTGTTTTGTTTTGTGGGGGAAGGGACAGAAGGAGTGAGAGAGAGAAAACTTAAGCAGGCTCTATACCCAGCATGGAGTCTGATACAGGGCTCAATCTCACAGTCCTGAAATCATGACCTGAGTCAAAACCAAGAGTTGGATTCTTAACTAACTAAGCAACTCAGGGGTCTGAAAAATGTTTTAAATATTCATAGCTTTGATTTAAAATGAAAAAATCTAGTTGTGGGGCGCCTGGGTGGCTCAGCAGGTTAAAGCCTCTGCCTTTGGCTCCTGGGGTTGAGCCCCGCATCAGGCTCTCTGCTCCACGGGGAGTCTGCTTCCTCCTCTCTCTCTGCCTGCCTCTCTGCCTACTTGTGATTTCTGTCTGTCAAATAAACAAATAAAATCTTTAAAAAAAATAAATAAATAAAAGATCTAGTTGCAAAACAATATTCAAATTGGACCTCAATTTACAAAACTGTTATTATATAAAGACACATAGATTAAAATACATAAAAATATTAAAAGTGAGCATCTGTGGACAGGAAGAGGATGGATAATTTTTATTGTGTTTCTATTTTCTAAAACAAAGTCTTTATAAGACTATAACAAATGTTGGTTTAAAGTATTAACTTGCTTTAATATAATTATGATTTTGTCAAATTACTTTTGCTGAATTTTTAATAGCATGGAGAATAAACAGAATGGGGAAAAAGAAAAAAAAAAAAAAACAACTCACATCCCATAAGTGCTTCATAGAAATTTCTAAGGCAGGATTTTAGCTGTCCATTAGAAAAACCCCAGTTTTATTGACTAAAAGCTGAGTAAGGTACTACCAGGCCTTCTCCCATTTCTGTTTTCCACATTGGATTTTTATTTGCTCCCAAGACTAAGATGTGGAAACATGAGAACTCTCTGGTAGTCCACATATAGAATCTTGCTGAAAGATATCAGGTGAGGGGCAAGACAAGAAAAGAAATATTTCTTGGACACCTATACTTTCCTAAGGCACTCTGTGAAATTTTGGCAGCATGACTTTGGGATGACCCTAAATAACATTTCTTTGAACACCTTGGAGTAGTCAGGAGGCTTTAAAACCATACTTGTCAAGGTTCTTATTGATCAAAGCCTTTCCTCCCCTTCAAAGCTATGTGGCTGCTATGAAGAAAATGTTTCCAACAGACTTGAGCTAAATCTACACAGAAATATGTGAGGGTCAGCTAATGCCAACTTAGCAAATTCTACAGCAGGTTTTAAATCTGTAGAAATTAGAAGAGGTTTCTTGTTGCTACAGTTAAGTAAAACGTTTTTCTCCGCTTTTTGGTTGCAGTAGTAATTCTGTGCTTACTTATTCCATATAAGGTCTCAACTCGTCACATAACAATGGATAAGACAACAAATAAGGGAGAAATCTAATCTGAAAAGTGGAACAGTTTGCCATAAAACACTTTTCTATTTGATAAAACTAGCCAGATAAACATTACCTGGATTAAGTCACCTTCTACAGACACTTGGAAAATCCAACTTTCCCAGATTGGAACCTTTGTCATTCCCAATCTCCTGATGAAGTTTTATTTACTGTTTATATTACTCGATGAAATTCCTGCAATTTTACTTATTTATTCTACTTGATCATATATTGTTAAACTCCCTTTTTCAGTGGAATTGAGGACCAGAAAGCACTTTAGTATCTTTTCCTCTTCAACATGCATACACTTAAATGTTAGAACACAGAGCATCTACAAGTAACTTGCCAACACTAAAAGAATGAAGGAAATGCACACAGAATTTCTAAAATTCCCTTTTTACTTCTGTTACACAAACAATGGATGCTCACTGTAGAAAGAGTTGAACACACAGAAGCAAAACTGAGTATAGTTACAACTCATATTGCCACCATTCTGAAATAACCACCGTTAACATTTGGTGTATACCCTTTTAGATTTTTCCTCCATTTTGTAGATAGATAGAAAGATAGATGTATTTATGCAAACATATGATTGTATTTTATAGTATCATAATCTGTTTTCTATTTCGTTGCAACATAAAAAATCTGCCTACATTGCAAATGTAATTCCACATTTAAATCTTTAATGTCTGTTTATATTCTATTATTTGATAGTATCACAACTAAACAATCCTTATTTTTAGAAACTAAAGAGATTTCTTAATGATTTTTTATTATAAATATTATTATAAAGAATATCTTTTTCAGTAATCATTTCCTTAGGTTACATTTTTATGAATATAATTTCTTGCTCAAAAGGTATGCACATTTTAAAGGTTTTGTGATTTATTGACAGATTGACATCCAAACAAATGGTGCCATTTATGAGAGCACTATTGCTACAAATCTTTTGCAATACCTAGTATTATCACTCTTAACTTTTAAATATCAGGTCATAAAAATAACAACTATTTTGAATTTCTTTAATTATTACAGAAACTAAAATTTTTTCATGTTAATCATTGAAGTGTGCTAATTCTTTGTGAACTGTCTTATGGGTATTTTTTAATTATGGAAAATTTTTCATATTTATTTTTAAGAAGTAATTATATATTTAGGGTATTAATATCTTTCTTTGCCATTCCTGAAGACAGTACTTCCCCCAGTATTCATGTGTTGAATTTTATTCATGTTTTTAAATACCATTTTTTAAAATTCTTAAATACCTGAACTAACTTGGAAAAGTTGTCAAAATAAAATTATCCATAGAAGTATTAGGCTGGATCCTACCAAAGTTTAAGTTGGCCTTTTCCCCTCAAGCTGTATAAAATCTAATCCCACTCTGAAAGAGTTGTATCTGGTCCTTTCGTTGGCAACTTAAAAAAATATAACAAACTTTGATAACTAATATTTGACACTGTATCTCAGGGTCTGTTATCAGTAAGATAAGACAATTAACCAAGAATATTTTTGTCTCATATTTCTTCAAAAAAAATCAGTTTTGATGAATCTAGCTTACATGTGGTTAATTATATTAACAATTGCAAATCCAGTTCCTAGTGCAAAACCATGATGGATTCCAACAAGACATTGGTTTGCAGGCACCTGATTCATCACAATGGCTCAGAATCATGTCTACTTTCTGTCAGAGCCATAAGTTCTTGATTATAGGCATGAACGAAGTTGAATTTACACATGACAACTTCTAACATTCTTCGATTCTGGATGAATTTAGTGATTAATGTCATTTGGCCAGGATAGTGACACACTCACTGTGTGGTCCCGCCACTCACACATGCTGCAGTATTGTGTCACATGCAACAGTTTTCTCTCCTAGGACATTACATGGTACATACAAGAGCTGGGATCGCTGGTGCTTTTAAAAATGGTGTTCAGGTGTGCCTGGGTGGCTCAGTGGGTTAAGGCCACTGCCTTCGGCTTGGGTCATGATCCCAGGGTCCTGGGATCGAGCCCCACATCAGCCTCTCTGCTCGGCAGGGAGCCTGCATCCCTTCCTCTCTCTCTGCCTGCCTCTCTGCCTACTTGTGATCTCTGTCAAATAAATAAATAAAGTCTTAAAAAAATCAAATAAAATAAAAAATAAAAATGGTATTCATAAAAATATATCTTTTGGCAGCTCTTCTGTGATGACCATCAGCACAAAGAAAAACAAGGCCAATGGTGCATGTGTTTATTCCAATGGGAATTTCCTATGTGTTATATTTTGTGGGGACAAAAAAGCATAGAACCTTTAAAAATCCACTGAAAGCTCTGGAGTCTCACTATTGTTTGTTTGTTTTTTTCTTCTTTTTAAGATATTTATTTTACTTATTTATTTTGCAAGAGAGAGAGGGAGAGAGAGAGCACACAAGCACAAGTGGGGGAAGGGGCAGAGCGAGAAGCAGACTCCTGTAGAACAGGGAGCCCAGTGTGAAATTTGATACCAGGACCCTGGGATCATGACCTTAGCCAAAGGCAGACACTTAACTGACTGAGCCACCCAGGAGCCCTATGGAGTCTCACTATTAAAATGTACACATATACATAGGGAAAACAGTTTGCACATAATATGTGGAGGTACAGACTTCCATCTGATGCCCACCTGTGGTTCTGTAAATGCATCAGAAAATTATACTCTTGGGGTGCCTGGGTGGCTCAGTGGGTTAAAGCCTCTGCCTTTGGCTTGGGTCATGATGTCAGGGTCCCTGGGATCAAGCCCCACATCGGGCTCTCTGTTCAACAGGGAGCCTGCTCCCTCCTCTCTCTCTCTTTGCCTGCCTCTCTGCCTACTTGTGATCTCTGTCTGTCAAACAAATAAATAAAATCTTTTTTAAAAATTCTACTGGATAATGATATGACTGCTAATACCTACTTGAGGGTCTGATAAATAGTAAGAAAGGATCAAGGCCCAAGGAGACCTCCAGTCTGATTCTGAATTTTACATGGTGATACGAAATACATCACTCATGACTTTGCCAACAAATGCCCTCCCATGTCAAAAAACTTTTGAAGACCAGAATGGACAGCTGGTCCAATTATGTTGTTCCAGCAGAGTTGACCAAGCACTTTGTGAATGCACCAGTGTGTAATAAACAGCCTACTCTGTCTAAGATTATTTATCATTTCCATCACCCAGAGAGAAGCCAGTCTTCCTCCTGATGAAAATGATAAGTGTTTGCTCACACAGACTGCATTATTCTTCATGAAGCATTGACCTGGTCAGTGAGAAAACTGATGTGTCCTCTTTCTGGATCACACACAATCACCTCCCTCTCTGTCCATTTACTCGCTTTCACTCTTGCTTTAGTTCTTAGCACTGAACTATAACATACAGGATACACCCTGATGATAGCCCAAACTATAAAAGATAGCTTCGAATCCATATTGCATTTGCTGACTATTTCACTGAGATCCAGGAAAGGTGATAAAATGTTAAGAAAAAAAAAACACTATGGATAGAGAATTGTAAAAAAACATTACCCTAACCAGGTTGTAGAAAGAAGTGGTGTCCCAAACTACCTGGAACTTTCCAATAGAAAGGGGTTAGGACTGCAACATATGAATTTTGGAGGGATACAATTCAACTATATGTTCTTATGAATATAATATACTACTGTTTACATAGACACACACACACACATACAATCTGTCTTCATTAAGGTGCAGTTTATGATAAAGAAGATCCCAAATGCCACAGACTTGCTGGCTCACTACCTGGTCCACACCATCAGTCATCAAGTTCTTTGGGAATGTCTTGAAACTATGGAATGACTCTGTGAAGAAGCAACTTCCTTAGACATAAGAGGGTTTGAGACAAAAATAAAACATGTCCTGACACACTGTTTCTCCTCTGGTCCCATGATTACAGTGTGTTTGGGGAGTCTCACGTGGGTTTGGCCCCCTTTTATATTCCTCTGGAGCCAAAAGTCTGTCTGAATGAATCATCAGTTAAGATATTCTGCCAATCAGCAGCCTCAGCTCTAAATGGACTCCCAAACCCTCCTAGACAGAGGAACCCTGGTTCTCTCCTCTACACATGTCTGAATGGGTGTAGACAGCTTAAGGAGATTAAAGAGGCAGAAAGGTCTCTTAGTAAGAAAGGAGATGTTAGAGTTTGAGTCAGAAAAATGTGCATTCAAACCCTGACTACAGTATTTCCTCATTGTGTGACTTTGGACAAGCTAACCAATCACCTGGAAATAGAGTTTGTGTGCTCCTAAAAGGGCTTGGAAATACCCTTCACAAGACCATCTCAGTATTAAAAGCGGTAACAGATGTGAAAATACATAGCAATTGGCTACTAGCACATGGCCAACCCATGTGGGTTTCCCTTCCTGTTCCACGGAGCCCGTGATAACAGATTCCGAGTCAGAAGAGTTTTAAAAAACCCAGTGATCTTTGGGGCCTTGGGCCTTGAGGATGTTGTGCCACAACTCTGGCTTTAATAAGATATAGCTTAAATTATAACATTAAGTATTTATTACATAGCAGCCCAGATGATTTGTAGCTAGAAAGTTTAAAAAAAATATTCATTTTTTCACCTTTGCTTCCCTCTCTTCAAATCTAGCTCTTCAGTTTGTTTTCTGAATTCGTGAAGAAATCTCTCATTACCTTTCCTCACCTGTCACTGAGTAAGAAAGTACTCTACCTGAAATATTGATTAGGAGATTTTACTTTTATCTCATTTTTTTACTAGATAGTCCCTTAGAGGTGAGATCTGTAGGACACAAAACTCTTCCCTACCCAAAACCAGGTCCCTTAATCAATACACGGGATGATTAAAATTCCTAATATTTAAAACCATCCATTTAGTTTAAGGAATTTTAAAATATGGAACAGATGCTATATTAGCTAGTTGTTTTCTTGACATCCGAGCATTTGTTGATACAGTGGACCACTCCTTCCCTGACATCACTTCTAGGATATCACTGTCCTGTTTTCTCTAGCTCGTGCTCACCTACCGCTATAGTCTCCCTTCTCTTCCTGATCTCTAAATATAGGGTGCCCAGGGCTCAGCTCTGCTCCCATTCTATTCTCCAGTCACTCCTCCTAAGCAAACTCATCCCATCTTATCCCATATCTCCAGTGTGGCCTATTCTCAGAACTCCTGATTTAAGTCTAGCTGCCTTACTTGACATCATTTTTTTGCTACATGGGATAAGTAAATGTCTTTATTAGCTAAACATTCGACAGTAAGTTCTTTAGTTACATGCAGCAAAATACAGCTAACTTAAAGAAGACTACCTGCATTGTCCTATAAAGGAGAAAACCCTGAGACCATGAGGCCTGGGGAAGGAGAATCCTTTGGCTAGTGTGAGGGTGAGTGGATGGCATTGGAAAAAGAAATGTTAATGACAAACAAGCAGAATTTTAGAATTATATGGTCATGATTTATAGGGGTATATACAGTGCCTAAAACACTTTCACGTCCATTAACTAATTCAGTGAAGTCTTGTTATCCTTCATCTTTTACTTAACATAGCATCCAGTATCCCCAACCAAGTATCTCCGATATATTTCATTTCCACATTGATGAACTGCCAGAAAAGACAATACAGCATAATGATTAATAGAGAAGTCTAGTTGGTAGGAGGATGAGAAAGTATCCATCTAGGTCTCAGTTTCCACATCTATAAAATAAGACTATTAAATTAATGCTTTATTTGTTTTTTTAAGACTAGAGTCGACATATAATTCTGTATGGTTACGCATGAAATGTTTTATTTAATCAACATTCTGGAAGATGGTAATCCAGATATACCCTTATCAATGTAGTAAGATATTAGTCAGTGTAATTTAGAGGCAATACAGGTTTTTAAGTACCTTCAGAATTAAATACAAAAATGAATCTACACTGATTTCACTGTGTTGACCATATTTTATTATATTGATGCAAATCTGTCATATGATATCACTTATGTGGTACTCAGTGATTTACAGTTGATAGAAAATGTGCTCCATTTCAGAATAGTACATAATGCAGTTTATATAAACAATACAAAATTATTTGATGTAGCCACTCTTTGACCTTGTGTAGGGCCCCCTGAAAGTCCAATTTCTAGATGTGTCTACCACCTACCCGGCTGCTATTTTCATTCTTCTGACCTTCAACTGTTTTGCAGAATAAGAGGCTGTTTAGAAACAGATGTAGTTTCATTTCACAGTAAATATGTTAAGGTGCAAATAATGCATCTAACTCATTTTCCTCAAAATCAATCCATTTCTTCATCTTTCGTATTCTGACATATTCCTTCCTGAAAAGTTGAATTACTTGTTTCCTAAAAATACAGAGCCCAAGAGAGATGGCACATACATTGCCTGTCTAAACGTTTACAATCTCACACCTGCAAACACTCAGGCAGCAACAAAAGGAAAATACAGGTGCTCAGTTTTTGATGCTCATACTTTCTCTTCTCTTGGGAGAGATGGGAAAATACTCTTCCTTCCAGTGAGCCCCGAACATGTGTCTTTCATGCTCTTTCTGCCAAGATTAACTCGACTAGTCCCCATCTTCTCTCCTGGGAAAACTCTCATCTTAATGAAGAGTACAGTACAGAGGAATGGCATGACCTCACAGGTCATGGTTTACAGAACATGCGTATGAATAAACTGCCTTTTTGAGATAAAGGTATTGATATATATATTTTTAACTAACTTCCAAACTTACTCTGAATATTGAGATCAAAAAAAGCTCTTCGTGCAT
The DNA here is from genome assembly GCF_964662115.1 of Mustela nivalis. NCBI lineage: Eukaryota > Metazoa > Chordata > Mammalia > Carnivora > Mustelidae > Mustela > Mustela nivalis. Next base: position 140,076,665 of record NC_139020.1, on the reverse strand, counting down.
TCTCTGCCTAGATTGGGATTGTAAAAAAATGACAATAAAATAAAAATAGCAACTATGTTAAGAACTGCTTGAAGCAAGAATATTTCCATTCAAGTTTTGCAAGACGTAATTTGCATTGGAATAGAAATAATTTAACACCACTACAACCAAGTGGAGAAAGAAAAGCGCTTTTATGATAGTTCTTTATTATATTTTTAACCACCTTTTTTTTTTAAGATTTTATTTATTTGACAGAGAGAGAGAAATCACAAATAGGCAGAGAGAGAGAGGGGAGTAAGCAGGCTCCCTGCGGAGCAGAAAGCCCGATGCAGGGCTCGATCCCAGGACCCCGGGATCATGACCTGAGCCGAAGGCAGAGGCTTTAACCCACTGAGCCACCCAGGGGCCCCTAACCATCTTTTTATTAGAAAATAGTTTCCCAAACAATGATCTACTAGGTGAAAATATCTGGTTTGCTCTTGTCATAACTTTCCACCGTTATTTTATTCTCTGTTGATAAAGAAAACTCTTAATTACTCTTCCCAACTTTTTATACAAACATTTATAAAATGCCTTTCCAATCTTTACTCAAAAATAATTCTCTGTAACATTTCTAATGAACTTTGGAACCTTATCACAAAGCTCAGTAAACCTAGTGAATTTAATTGTTTAGTTAAAGTGTACTCATAAATTAAGTTTTATCTAAATTTCAATAAATTGGAACAATGATTTATCCATGAATAAAACTCAAGACATAAATAGTAATTATAATAAGATTTTTCAAATTTTAAAATCATTTTTAAATTATAAAAATACTATAGCCATATTAGGTTAGTTAAGAAAAGAATTGAAAACTTTTAGTTAAAGCTGATGGAGTTATGATCAATGATATTTTTATTCTATGTCTCTAAAAACATTAAAAGGACAAAAAAATGGAAAATAAATTCCTGTGTAAAATGATAAAAAGTAACTATCATAACTCAAATCACATTTATAGATTACATTCCAATTACCATAAAGTTTGAATTGCAATGAAGCATAATGTCAAAGGCTGACATAAGCCTTCAGGTACCTCAGAAAAAAACAAACATTTTTGTGAAAGTAATTGTCATAGTCCTGAAGTCCATTTAACAAAACTTTGACTTTAAAAATAGAAAGGGGGACACCTGGGTTGCTCAGTGGGTTAAGCCTCTGCCTTCAGCTCAGGTCATGATCTCAGGGTCCTGGGATGGAGCCCTGCATGGGGCTCTCTGCTCAGCGGGGAGTCTGCTTCCCCCTCTCTCTCTCTGCCTGTCTCTCTACCTACTTGTGATCTCTCTCTCTCTCTCTCTGTCAAATAAATAAATAAAAATCTTAAAAAAATAAAAATAAAATAAGAAGGAATAGGTACAGGGCAGTAAAGAAGTGGTATCACTGTACCAGACTGAAACCACAAAAAGAAGAGAGAGGAAGAGGTGAAGAAGAGATATGATCGTGTCCTAATTTTCAATGTCTTGACCTCCTAGGTAAATAAAACAGGGCCATAGGTTAAATGAGGAGGATGGAGGCTGATGTGAGATCACTATGTGAAGCTGTGACTTAGTGGTTCACTGAGAACCATGATAACCTTTGAAATGTCTAACACTAAGAGAAAGCCTGACCTCTAGATAGATAATATATTTTGTAGAGGTGGAATAAGGCCCAGATAAAGAGGAAAATTGCCCTTATTCCTGTCTGCAGAATGTGTCAGCAAAGAGCCTGCATGGCTAGACTCTCTCCCCTCCATTAAAAATTGGTGATAAGCAGAAAATAATATGTAGCTTAGGCTTACAGACTGATAATGCTACTGCCTAGTCCCACATCAAAAAGACTAAAGCATGATTGAAAGAAAAAAGATAGGGAGAAGGAGAAGAAGAGGGAGAGAGCATAATAAGAAAAGACAAGGCAATTGGCTAATAGTCTTCGACAAAGCAGGAAAGAATGTCCAATGGAAAAAAGACAGCCTCTTCAATAAATGGTGCTGGGAAAATTGGACAGCCACATGCAGAAAAATGAAATTGGACCATTTCCTTACACCACACACAAAAATAGACTCAAAATGGATGAAGGACCTCAATGTACGAAAGGAATCCATCAAAATCCTTGAGGAGAACACGGGCAGCAACCTCTTCAACCTCTGCCGCAGCAACATCTTCCTAGGAACAACGCCAAAGGCAAGGGAAGCAAGGGCAAAAATGAACTATTGGGATTACATCAAGATCAAAAGCTTTTGCACAGCAAAGGAAACAGTTAACAAAATCAAAAGACAACTGACAGAATGGGAGAAGATATTTGCAAACGACATATCAGATAAAGGACTAGTGTCCAGAATCTATAAAGAACTTAGCAAACTCAACACCCAAAGAACAAATAATCCAATCAAGAAATGGGCAGAGGACATGAACAGACATTTCTGCAAAGAAGACATCCAGATGGCCAACAGACACATGAAAAAGTGCTCCATATCACTTGGCTAATAGAGTAGAAGTGAAAATACTGCCGCCCCACCAAGAAACAGAGAAACAAGATAAATTAGTCTCCAGAGTCTGAAAAAATTTAAGGTAACTTATTATCTAGGAGATAATAGAAAAGCTAAATAAATTGAAGAGGTTGAATGAAGAAAGAGAAAATTCAGCCCATTGAAATTGCAACATGAAGGAAAGGAAAGAAAGTCAGAAAAGACAATGAAGATCTATCTTACATTTCATGATTAAGAAAAACCACATAAAAGGAAAGTATCAAGGAGATGTCAAATGCTTAAAAGAAAGACAAAAGAAGATTAAAAAAAAAAAAAAAAAGATGTTCCTGAAAAAAACAAACATTAATGAATATATGTAACAGAATTCTTGAAATTAAGTGAAATCTAATCATCTGATGAAAGCATTCACTGTGTAACTGTGTCACAAGATAAAATTAACAGAATAATCAATAGCAACATAGACTTGGTGAAATTGTTAAAACTGATGGTTAAAAGAATCATGTAGGAACTCAAGGAAAAAAACAAATCATCTAAAAAAAACCCAAACCATCTCAAAATAATAAAAAATAAATAAAAACATCAACAGAAACAGAGAATACAATAGTGATGGCCAGATGGGAGATGAGGGAAATGGGGAGATATAAAAGGGCACAAACTGTCATTTATAAGATAAATATGTTCTGAGGATCTAATGTATAGCATGGTAACTATAATTAATAGCATTATATTGTATATTTGTAAATCTTTATTCTCACTGCACATACACAAAAGGTAAGAATGTAAAGTGATGGATGTTGATTAATTTAAGAAGGTAATCATTTTATAATGCATACCTATACCGAATCAGTACACTGTACACTTTAAATAGATGTAATTTTATTTGTCAAGTATACCTCAATGAAGTTGAAGAGAGAGAGAGATTACTAACCTGAAGATTTAGAAAGGGTACAACTGAGGCACAAGTATAAATCTGTTGTAAGGATAACTTCTATCCAAGAAGTCCAAGGTATCTGAATATACAGAAGAAGAAGAAGAGGTGGAGGAGGAGGAAGGAGGAGGAGGAGAAGAAGGGGAGGGGAGGGGAGGAGGAGAAGAAGAAGGAGGAGAAGATGATGAAGGGGTGGGAGCAGGGAAAAAGAAGGGGGAGGAGGAAAAAGGGAAAGGGGAGGAGGAGAGACAAAGGAAGAACAGGAAGAGAAGGAGAAAAAGAAGAAATGTCTCCCAATTTTAAAAAGGAAAACAAAACCCAGTTTCTGCTCCATATCTCCACATCTCACTCCTTTGCAAGCAAAATCATTCCATGACATTCTTTTTTTTCTTTTTTTTTTTTTATGGAATCATATATGTGGAATTTTGAGATGGATTTTTTTCATTTAGCATATTTTGAAGTTTCATCTACATTATAACATGTATGAATAATTCACTTATAATATCATTTATTCTTAATGATATTCTATGTATAAACCACATTTCGTTTATGCTCCCCCCCCAAAAGAAACAAAAAGGAAAATCATGTGCAAGGCTTATCCAAGTCATTAGTCAAGATCTTAAACTATGTAGTCATATTTAGAAAGGTCATAGGAAGAAAAAATGTGACACGAAAATCTTATCCTCACATAACTTGGTCTTTCATTATAAAAGAAGATCACACTATCACAAACACGCAGCAGTTCAGAGAATATTTTTTTCTGAAAACTTCCTCAAAGGCAAAAACTCAGTTCAACGAGAATAAATGAGCAAAGATGAAGAAACTAGGATAAGATAAAAAGAATTCTGATAAAAACCAGTTCACTTAAATACAAAATTAAGACTAGACAAGTGGAAATTATGGTTACAAAACAGAATGTCCTGTGAATCTTCATGATATCATATCAAATAATAAGACAAATAACAGAAATTATAGTTGATGGAGGAAAAGAAGGAGCAAAAATGAGTTAGATACTAATTTCTGCATCTTTAAAAAACAGGGTCTCAGCACATACAATCTAAAAATATGTGAGCAGGAAAACCTGGATGGCTCAGTCAGTAGAGTATGTGATTCTTGATCTAAGGGTCATGAGTTCAAGCTCCATGCTGAGGGCATGGAGCCTACTAAAACAAATAAAATAAAATAATAATAATAATTATTATTATTACTTAAAAATAAAGTTATGAATTAAAATTTTAAAAAATACGACTATTGACATATTATAAGGAAATTCAAAAAATTAAATAAATAAAATAGAGAAAACTATCAAGAAATAAAAATAAACTTTATTCTAACTTTAAAAGAGTGTTTTTTAAAAATAAAAATATGTGAGGATTAAAAACCTCTTCCTGTGTGTCATAATTTATTTTAAGCTTTAGAGAAAAGTTTTCATGCCTTGTTTCACTTGTTTTACAAAAATAAATGAAGTTCAACAAGTCTTGTACCTTCAACTCCATCCCACGTTTGTGTTAACAGTATAATACAACACACTCTAATTCTTTGTAATTTTTAATGAAACTTAAGGTATAATCTGTATTTTAGAAAAATATTTCTACCTCTACCACAAATGTATTCGGAAGGTCTTTACTACTTAAGGTCAAACAAATAAATAAAAAAAAATTTGTCCTTGTTCAGAAATAACAATGGCAAGAACATTTCCAAAAGAAAAAAAGTATTAGTATCCCATAAACTATGAAGTATTTTCAACTCATTTAATAGTCTAATTAATGCAACCTTATTTTTATTTTTTTAAAGATTTTAGTAATTTATTGGGGGGGGTGGAGAGCGCATGCACACAAAAGCAGTGGGGGGAAGGATAGAGGGAGAAGCAAACTCTTTGCCAAGCTGGAAGCCTGATGTGTGGCTCAATCCCAGGACCATGGGATCGTGACCTGTGCCAAAGGCAGATGCTTGAGCAACTGAGACACCCAGGTACTCCTAATTAATGCAATTTTATATGACCTACTATTTTTGTCTCTCAAATTAACTAGATTCTCACACACACACACACACACACACACCCCCCAAAATGTGCTTCATGGCCAGGAAGACCATCTGAAACTCTTTTACATTTTCCTAGTAGTTCAATATGGTATTAGCAGAATCTTTTGGAAAGCAAGTTAATATTTATTAAATATTTATTAAATGCCTTAAAATGTTCTGTTCACTGATCAACTAATTGTATTTTTTTAAGATTTTATTTATTTATTTGAGAGAGAGCTAGCAAGAGGAAGTATGAGCAAAGGGTTGGGGAAGCGTAGAGGGAGAAGCAGACTTTCCCAAGTAGGGAGCTGGATGAAGGACTTGATCCCAGGACCCTGGGATCATGACCTGAGCCAAAGGCAGACACTTAACTGACTGAGCCACCCAGACAACCCCACTAATTATATTTGTTAAAATACATCCCAAGAAAATAACATAATTAGAGAAAAACAACTATGTACAAGAATGTTTATTAAGATATAACAGAAACAAAGCATAAAGATTCAACTTAATTGAAATGGTGAATTTTATTTATAATTCAGTGACCATGATCATTTATATATTTCAGTAATAGTTTAGTAAGCAAAAATGAATTTAAAACTTGTCTTTTATTCTTAAATGTGGTCATGTATTCACATGTAATTTAACATTTTCTGTTCTACAAGTTTAGAATACAAAATGTGGTTATGTTTCATAGGATATTCAAACTAGAAGACTGAAGTCTAGAATAGAAAGGGTTATCTTTCATCTTTTGTTGCAACGGAAGTACTAGAATCAAGTCTAATTGACTTTGATTAGCTTTGCTGGGTCTTGTACCTATCTGCCTAGAACAAGGACCAAAACATAGTAATAGACACACAATAAATGTTTAACCAAGCTGAGTTTCTTGAGATGGGTGACTTTTACATTTGAAATTAATGGATTTTCAATCAAAATTACATTTTTCTGCCTCTATATAACACATCGCTCTCATATTGGACACATGTCCACATACAAGAGCTTTTTCATACTATTCACATCTTTTTCATCCCTAATTAGATCATAAACTTCCAGATGTTCTTGATTAGCAGTTCACTGATTGGTATAATAACATTTTATTTTATTTTATTTTATTTGCACATTTACTTCTAAATCTACCATATCCCAAGAAATAGTTTCAGTGCTTATGTCTACAAAGGCATTCCATATTTCTTTTTATTCTGTGGTTTCAGGATAACTTTTATTTATGTTGGTCTTATGTCCTTCTACAGATCCTAACTTTTGGTCAAGCAATACATCTTATTATTTTCCCCCATTTTGCTCTCTCCTTTGGAAAAAAAAAAAAGACATATCTTATAACTATTGTCAAACTTCTATGTTGAATTACTTATCTTAAAAAAAAACCCTCTCCTCTTTTCATAAGTTTCACTCTATCATTTTCACCAAAGATATTTTTAATGTCACAAAGAGTGTTTTAATCTGACTTTGAAATAATTTTATTGAAGGAGTACCATTTCCTAGAGTCAATGTTAAAAAAAGCTATAGGAAACAATAAAATTCCAATTTACGATGAGCTAAAGTTTCAGAAATAAGCAACACCCTATTTTGTAACTGGCAATACTGCCATAGTTGAAATAATGTCATTTACTTTTATCTTGATGAGAGAGGTTTATGTGTACTTGAGAAAAAAAGTGAAAATCTGGAGCTCTTCTCATAAAAGTGATGCTCTGTTATTTCTGTATTACTTTCTGAGCAAATAAGAGACTTTTTTTCCTAAGTGCAATTCAATTATTTTAATTTTCAAAAAAATGATATTTTTGGAAATATCTATTTATCTCAAAAGAAAAAATTTGTGTTTTATAACAAATTATAAACAAATTATAATTAAATCAATTAAAAGTTCTGAAACCACAGCACATCTTCGGAAGGTCAGAAAATTGAAAACCTGTTCCTTCCCTGCAGCACATATAAAGGAACTCTTTGTCAACCCCAAGAAAGGGGGCTGTTTGCTGAGGGGATACTTGTGTGTCATGTGGACTTCCAGGCAGGACTCAAGTACTGATTCCCCAGCTACTGTGAGTTTTGACTACTGATGGTACACTTGAGTTCCTTTCCACAAATTTCCCTTGGCCAAAGACAGTTGCTTCACCCAAGGTTTCCCCTACCTCACTCAGCGTTACATTCCTTCCATAGAGGCAGCTCACATCGACTGACTAGTTTATTCCAGGGCTGCCAAGGCCCAGCCCCAGTCCTTTGAATCAGGACAGCTCTCAAAGGCCATCCCTGCTGCAGTGGCCCCATTGGATTAGGAGAGGCCATTGTTGCTGCTGTATAAGAACCACTCTTGTGCCTTCACTCTCATAGGTACTGGTCCAAGGGCACATACCAATCAACTTTATCCATGCTTATCTCTCCATCTTATGGTCTATTTCCCAAGGAAACTGACCTAAGCCTCATTGTTACTTATCTGTTCATTCAATCACTCAAGACATATTTGTGCCAGGTACTCCAGTGGGTGTGGAGACAAATCAGTGAGCAAGACCAGTACTGTTCCTGCTTTAATAGAACCTGCTGACTGGTGGGGTAGAAAGGCTTGATCAGGTAAATACAAAATGAGATAATGGTGTTCACAGTTCTAACACATAAACTTGACTCTTAAAAGAAGTGTTTAGACTGAGACACCTGCACTACGATCTGAAGTCTCAGTGGGAGTCAGATTGAGGGGGTGGGGGTAGGATTGCTGTGGAGGACAATGGCTCCAAAGGATGTCTCTGTCTTAATTCCTGGAACCTGTGAATATGTGGCCATACAGGCCAATAGGACTTTGCAGATGTGTTTATGTCAAGGATCTTGAGATGGGAGAGTTTCCTGGATATCCAATGTTATCACAAGCCTGGTTATAAAAGGGAGATAGAATAGACAGAATTTGTGAAAGAGATATGATGAAGAGAACAAGAATCAGCAAGGAAAAGGCTAAAGCCAAGGAAGGGAAATGGCCTCTAGAAGTCAGAAAAGGACAGGAAATAAATTCTCTCCCAGAGTCTCCAGAACCCTGCCAACACTTTGATTTTAGGACTAATGAAGTCTAGAAGAATAAGGTAATAAATTTGTGTTGTTTGAGGCTATTAAGTTTGTGATAATTTTTATGGAACAATAGGAAACTAATTCAGTTTCAAGTAGAGGAAAATAGCATGCACTAAAAGTTGGGAGGCTTTTGTGGTGGCTGGTGAAAGATTCACAAGGGTGAGGGTTGGGAACTGGAGAGAGGTAGACAGATGTGAACAATGCAAAGGCGATAACATCAATAGGGTAAAATGGATATGGTAAGGATCTGTGAAGAAAAAGAAGGCAAGTCCAACTTTTAGCCAGTAAGGCCGGTGATCCCAAATGAATGGTGATGCCCTCACTCATAGAAGGAACATAGAAGCAGAACAGGTATGGAGGGGAAGAGTTTCATTTAAAGCAAGTTGTATTGAGATAACTAAGATATCTAAATGGTTTAACTAGTAGAACACTCTATATCAGGTCCAGAATTCAGAGAAATCTCTGCTCAAGCTTTTTTGTTTTGTTGCTTGAAATCATGATCTTGGATGAGTTAATCTAGGAACAGTGTTATAAAGTGAAATGAAAAAAGAGTCTAGACAGTCAAATGAAACTCTGATATTTGGCTGACTGGAAGATGAGACTGAAGGAGTAGCCAGGAGGAAGTTGAAGCCAAGGTTTCCATAGTTAACAACTAGGAAACTGCAGAGATCAGGTAAGTGAGGACTGCAAAGGCATCCACTGGATTGAGTAGTACTAAGTCTCTAGTAAGAGATGGTTCAGAGAACCAATGGGAATCACAGCCAGAATGGAGCACAATGAGAAGGCAGTTATAATTTAGAGAAGTTTAATGGTGAGTGGAAGGGAAAAACATGGGGAAGCTGGATGGAGATTTGAAGGAGACATTTTTAGAAGACCGTTAAGACATGAGTATTACATGCTGATGGGGAAGATTCAGTTTAGAAGGGGAACCTAGATATAGAAGAGATAGCACAAGTAAAAATGGATAATACCTTGGAGGGTGAGATGGGATAGGAGCAGGAAAACTGCCTCTAGATTAATATCATCAACTACAACTGGTCTAAATGAAGAGCCATCCGTAACAAGTTCCTGTATACATCAGTTCAACCTCTAACTAGTTAGTTCTGATGATTAAATGTTCTTAATTTGATTGTAGATTTTTTTATATTGCCTCCTTTAAGATATTCTGAAACAGTATGAACAATTCTACTCAGAGAGACACAGAAGTTGCCTACATACTTCAATGACCGACCACAGGGAACCTTTTGGCAATGGACACAGTAAACTAATTGATTAAACTGTTAAATATCAAAAGCAATCTAGATTAGCCATATGTAGGACCCTAAGAACACCAAAAAACATAAAACATGTCTGCCTTCCAAGACTGACCACTGACTGTGGAAATAAGTATCCCCATTAAAATATAGCTGAATGTAGGCAACACCAAGTACTGGCTAGAAAGTGGAAAAATGAACACTCTCACATTATACTGCTGGGAGGAGTATAAATGGGTACAACTACTTTAAAGGGCAACTTGGCAGGAATCTAGTAAGATGGAAAACGCCATATCCTCCATCCCAGCCAGTCCATTTTTTGGTATATACTCTAAAGAAGTGTTCACACATTAGAATAAGAGAACATGTGTAAGAATGTTCTATGCAACCAAATATTCAAAACCATTTCAATGAGTATCACTAGGGAATTAGACAAATGAAGCATCTTACATTCATATGATAGGATACTATCATTTAAAAGAAATGAATTATTTAGTTATGTATTATTAGGGGATATCTCAAGAAGATAATATTAACTAAAAAAAGCAACTTATAGAAAATACACAATATGAGGGCATTTATGTAAACTTAAAAAACATACACCGTGCAATGTATTATTTATGGAGAAATATATATGAAGTAAAAGTATAAAGGCATTGGACTAGAAGAATATATATCAAATTCATAGCAACAAATGCCTCTGGAAATGGACAGAGTGGAGTAGGACCAGAGTTCGGGCACAGAGGGTCTTCAATTTTATGGCTCCTCCTTTATTTTTTATGTTTTTCTGAAGTGTATTATAGAAAACAATTAATTATCAGCTCTGAGTGTTTGGTACATTGATATGTTTCACGTTACTGAGCTCTCCTGAATTTTTTAGGTTTGGGGGTTTTTCACCCCAAAAAAACACAAGTTAAAAAAAAAAAAAAAGCATGAAGCAGGCAATATCATGCTGGCTGTAAAATGCAATGAATAAGATGGGTAGACCCATATCTACCTGAATGTAGGAGGCAAGAACCAACATAGGCTGAATGAGACCAAAAAGGCTTCGGGGGAGAATGTGACATTTAAGCTGGTCTGTATAATTCCAAAAGACTGATGGAACTCAGTAAGGTAACTCTGGACAGACATACTGCTTTGAGGAGCACTGGACTTTGAATCAGAATTCCTTGGCCACAGATCCAGCTTTGCTACACGAGCTGTGTGACCTTAAGAATATGCTGCCTACATCTGAGACTTGGTTTTCTCCATTACAATTTATAAGGTCAATTAAATGATAAATGCATGTTAAATCACCCAATGCATTCCTTGGCACATGATAGGTTATAATGGGAGAAGTAGAAGAAAAACCTTAAGAAATGCTCTCTTCTTCCCAATCTTAACTTCCCCAAAGCCATTATGAAATTACTGCCATTTTCCCATAACTGGCTTTTGAAAATTAAGATGGCACATATTTGCTGGACCTCATTCATGTGTTCCCAGCATGTTCTTGCAACAAGCTGAGAGGTTTCCAAACAACAAGGCTGTGGTAACCTGATCCAGGGAGACAAAAGTTGGCTATTGACAAACCGAACCAAGCCAAATGATTATGATTATGATGATGATGATGTGTGTGATATATACAAGTGCAATTTACATCTATTTTCTTTCACCCCCCACACTCAGCTTTTAAAGACTAACCTTGATGGTGGCCATGTAGTTCTGAACATTTCCCCTGATGCAACAGGAACACCCACCTGGATGGTGATTAATCGGGCATGTTCTTCCTTCTCCTCCACCTCTGATGTTAGAGTGCGCTCTTTGTTCAGTCATAATTGACTTTTGTTTGTTATTCTAATTGTCCCCAGTGAAGATGACTCTCAAGTGTCTTCAGAATGTTTACATCCCAGATGAACCTCCATTTCTGCTAAGTCAGAAGCCCAGATCATTTCTGTATGTGAAATTGCCCCAGCCCTGTGCCTTCTGTAAGTTCTCAGGAAGCGTTCATTGACTTCTAACTTAAGCAAAGGTACCATCGAAGCCAACTGGATTTCTTTCCAAACACTAAAGTTGGACAGTTATGGACAACTCTCTACCAACAAGGAACCCTCATGTTGAACTCAACAAAGAGGTCTCCTCTGGCTAAGTTTGTTCTTCAGTTTCCTGTGGCATACCAAGTAGTTTTATGGGCCTCCATTATCTGACAGCGGAGTCTTGTCCTTCTAAAAGCTGCCATGGAACCAATATGCACAAAACCCATCCCTAACATGAGCACTACAAGATATTTTTTTTTAAAGTAAGTGGGTTTCTGTTATGTCTTCTAGCTGTCAGAATTACTTTCTTTACCTATTTTCATCTCCTTTTCTCCATTTTAGAAAGATGATGAAAAAAAAAAAACCCACAAAACAAAAAAACAAACAAAAAAACAACAACAAAAACAAAAAAACACCTTAAAATAAAAAATAAAACAAAACCCAATGGGGAAGGAAATATTCCAAAGTAGCATTTTGATTGCCTGGTGTATTTTAAGAGCTCTATATATTTGGCATCTGGAAAAAAACAGAAGTTGGTAATGCCAAACAGTACATCATCACAAGTTGTTTTGGAGGGTTAATTGCAGATTTATGCTTCAGAGCCATATGCTATTCTGGAAAACAAACAAACAAATAAACATTACCTTAGCTACTAGAAACTGTAAGAGTCAAGGCCCAGCAATCTGAATTTCTCAGGTAGATAATAACAAAGAAGGCAAGTTGCAATTTTATTTGGGGCCATTTCAGGTAGGGATGATTCAGTTGCCCCAGTGATATGTGCAATGCATTAACTCCCGGTGGATTACTCCCAGTGGGTTATTCTACTTCACGTTCTTATGGTCCCATAACCTTCCATCTGCCAGCCACTTTCATTTTTTTTTTCCCTAAGATTTTATTTATTTGACAGAGAGCAAGAGACAGTGAGAGAGGGAACAGAAGCAAGGGGAGTGGGAGAGGGAGAAGCCAGCTTCCCCCAGAGCAGGGAGCCCAATGCTGGGCTCAATCCCAGGACCCCGGGATCATGACCTGAGCTAAAGACAGATGTTTTAATGACTGAGCCACCTAGGATCCCCTGCCAGCCACCTTCTACAGCCCTCTGTCTCCCCTTCTGGCATACTCAACCTCTTGGTAAGCAGCATTTTTTAGCTATAAAGGGAGTTAGCAAAAAAGGTTGCTTTTCTTCCCCATGCTAGGTCATAATCTAATCTTTAAAGCTTTAGTTTCCTCTTGGCCATGGCTTTAGGGGAAATTTTCTGTTTTCTTTATTCCTTATTATAATGTCAGAATTATTTAAGACAATTTTTGCCTAGAAATTTAAAAAATCATAAAAATGGACAAAAATACCTTGGGGAGTTTCCATAAGTTGAAATTCATCTAGGAGAGTTGATTTGCTTTCCCACTGTTCAAACTAAGTTTGGAGTTGGAGATTGTAGGTTGAGGGGGAGACAAAATCTTAGCTACTCCTTCCATTAAAAGATGGAAGCTTTTATCCTTTCTTCCTGGAAATCTGGGCTACCTTGTGATTCAACCAGGTGAGTAAAGCAAAAGTGTTGGTGTGTGACTTCTGAGGCCAGGTCCTACAATACAATGCAGCCTGTGCTTTGTTTGTAGGGACATTAACTTTTGGAACCCTCAACCTCTGTGTTGAAGTCCAACTACCCTGAAGTTGCCAGGCTGTGAGGATGCTCATGTCCCATGAGAAAGCCCACGTACATGTGCTGTGGTTAAGTATCCTCTGCTGAGTCAAGCATTCACACCGCCAGACTGGTGAGTCAAGATGCCTATAGAAGATCTTGGTCCAGCTGTCAAGTCACCCCAAATGTTCGTTTCTCCTATTGAAGCCCCAGGTATCAAGGGGCAAAGGCAAATCATCTCTGCTGGGCATCATCCAAATTCCTGACCTACAGAATCCATGAGCATAATAACAAGTTCCTTTATGCAACTAAATTTTTGGATGATTTATTGTGTAGCCAAAGTAATTGGATCAACTTCCCTTCCCTTATCTTCCCTTTTATGACTGTGATGAGGCCCTCCTGCATCAGGAAGTCCCCATTGTATAATGAACAGCTGCTGCCAAAGATAAAGTCCAAAGCCAGTTGAAATAGTATCAGAAGAACATTATGTTAGACTAGCACATCCAGCAGGATCATACTTAGTAAGTCAGACAGATACAATGGTAGTGTTAATTGATGGGAGATAATAATGTCCTTTTTAAGGAGATCAAGAAAATAAATGAAAAAATGCAGACACACAAACACACATATTCGCTTAAGTACATGGAAAGTAGAAAGTAATAGAAATGTATATGTTATAAAATAAATAGCTACTTTCCCTGGATAGTGAAATTATGGATTTTTGTTAATGCTTTTATACTCATTTGTATTTAAAAAAAATTTCTACCAATGTGCATATATTATTGTTACAATTTTGAAAGAGCCATCTCTTTAATTCATTTAGTGTAATATGGACAGAGTCTTGACCTTCACCACCACCCTCTGTGTAGTTGTTTTTCTGGCTGCCAATAAGAACCTGACAATACTCATCTACCTACTCTGTGCTGAAGGAATTAAACTAGAGCATCATTCTAAGATCTGGGGTCAAGACCATAGCACACCCTTATGGTAGATCCACCTAAGTGAGCCTGGCTCAATTCTCGCTCACACCTGTGAAGCTTGTATTTTCTGACTTGCTGTATGTCCATCTCCTCTGGTCTAGGTAGAACTTCAGGATGCTGAGACAAAGCTACATACTTAGAATTTACAATCTATCTGGTAACTAGAAATGGTGCGGTGCACTTAAAAACTGCCTTGTCTGTGGGATCCCTGTTGAGGAGTGTTGAGACTCAGCACTGTCTTCCAGTTTAAAGATACACATAAATCTGGTTTTGTTGGAGTGAATATAATTACCAGTCACACCCATTGTTATAACCTAGATTCCAGGGTCTGGTCCATTGCAGTCAACTCCATTCGGTTCTTAGTATCTTCCCATCTACTACCCTAGTCCTTGAATGATTCTCAAGATCGAATTCATGCATAGGAAGTCACTATGGTCATGTGCCTTACGGAGACTCAGATAAGTTCATTCCCTAACTATTTCCACCATTGGCTAATTAACAAAGTTGCTAAAATACATCCTTAATAATTCACAATTTGGTATTAACTTTTTTGTTATGTTTATTTGTTGCATTTTAAAAGTGGCGCTTTAATCTTTATTATTTTATTTAAACATTTCTTAGAAAATTAATTTGTTATTAAACTGACGTGTTTGTATTAAGAGTTCTAGATCAGGTTTGCACTGGGAAAGTAGGGATATGGGCAGCACACAAGCTTTGTGCAGCTGGAGATAGCACTGGTAGGGAAAGCTACTGAAAGAGAGGAAATTGATATAGAAAGAGGAGACAAAGAACACAGGGGGCCAACTTGGCCTGCTCGTCAAGTTGCCTCCCTGGCTCCAATTCATAGAGTGGGATCTATATGTTACAGCTCTGCAGGCTGCCATTGGTGCAGAAGGTCTATCTTCTAACATCAAAACACAGAGACTGATTTGAATAAACTACCATTTTCACAGTTCCAAATTAAGCAAAATACCAAAGTGCTTGGGCATTGTGTTTTTTTGTTTGTTTGTCTGTTTGTTTTTGCTTTCTTTTTTTTTTTTAAGCTGGGGAAAAAAAAAAAAAAAAAGGAACTGTTGCTTTAAAGTGGGAAACTCTTGGCTGCCAATGCAAATTGACAGACCAAACAAAGAACAGAATGTTTTCATCAGAACATTCTAAGTTAATGTGGCTCCCTAAGCCTGTTCAGAGAAAACTGTCTAGACTATTGGTCTCTAAGCAGATGCCACTACAGAACATAAAAATATGAAACAGTCATTGTCCTGAAGGAATTAAAATCAGTCAATATACACATTAAAAAAGTCAATGTGCTGATGCATAAGTACTTTAAAAATGCAAAAATTTTGCCAATAGTCGGATATGAACATAAAAATCTCCCCTTGTTTCTAATTTCCAAAATACTGACCAGTTTGGACAGAGCAGTTAGAAAGAATCCCACAGAGGCAGCCTACTGATCAGGGGATCCACATGATGACAGGACAGTGGTAGCTGGCTCTATTCCTGTAAGCATCGAGGATGAAAATACATAAGGACAAATTATCCCATAGTCCATAGTTATCCAGTAAATGATACGTTCCTCATGTTTGATTCCAATTCTATTAATTGTACTCTTGTGATGTTTGACATCATTTTTCTCAGTTTGCATTTTGAAAGCTGGCGGCTAGATGTTACTTGGTATCCATGTAACCATAAGTCATGCATATTTACAACATTTTCCAGAATCAAAGCCTCAAAGATTCAGTAATTGAGAAAACGTTTTTCCCAAGAACTCTAGTGTAAAAATTTGAAGAACTCTTCCTTAAAGGTAAATATTAACTGATAGAGCATGCTTGAAGAGATGATATACTATTTAGATAGCGATTTAGAGCGAGGGCTGAGAAATTTCTTATGTAGAGGCAGATTGTCGATATTTTGGTCTTTGCAGGCCATATGGTCTCTATTGCAACTACTTACCTCTGCTATAATAACTCAAAAACAGCCATTGACAATTCATAAATGAATGGGCATAGCTGGGTTCCAATTAAACTGCATTTGCCAAAATAAGCAGAGGGCTACATTTGGTCCATAAGCCTCAGTTTGCCAAATTCTGATTTAAAGATATAAAGCATTTATTTAGAAACTCATAATTAGGAAATGTGGTTCTTTCTTCATGCTTTGGTCATTGAGTGTAAGTCTTTCCACAGTAACTACTATTTTAAGAAAAGGATGCTGAGAGAAAGCCAGATGAATGAGGAATCAGAGCCGAAGATTTTAATAAAAGCACTGGCCCATATCCACCACATGACCATGGGAACTCACATAACCTATATAAGCTTGATTTTTCATCTATCACATGGCAACTGCCTTCCCTAAGACTAGTGTTAGAGTCCAATGAAATAGAGTATGTGAAGGTGCACTATAAACCATACGTTATTAAGTACACCCAAGCTAGCATCAATACGTAACACAATGTCTTAGCATAGTTGGTGCCAATAACAACTCATTAGAAGCATTACTTTAAAGAGGGTATATTCGTTATGATAGCTTTATGCTAATACGTTATAAGACCTTGGGAATATTCTCCTGTAGTACCTTATATCAATTCCTTTTCATGGTACAGAGTAGGAAGGAGACATATGTTATGACAACAAGTGCTCCAGGTTTGGATAGCATCAATTCCCTGGCTATTCCTCACCAGTAAAGATTTTTTTTTTTCCTCACTTGACCAGTTCACTAAATTTCAACTGCTTGTCTTTTGAAGATAATCTCTTATAATTCTAATCTGCACAGAAAATGTAAATTTACCCATCACCCCTTTCCTTTGGCAGTTCTGATTCATAAGTAGTCATAAGGCATTTTTCTAGAACATATATTTTGAAACAAGGTTACATAAATCATATATTGTTGTTCTTGATAGAATGACTTCTTTAACTTCAGAGATGATTCCCTGCATGGGATTCTCTAAAGAGACTCTTTCCAATGTCTCACATCTCATTTTTTGAAAGATTTATTTATTTTAGAGACAGAAGTAGAGAGAGGAGCAGAGGGAGAGGGGGAGAGAAACTTCAGCAGACCCTGCACTGAGTGTGGAGCCTGATGCAGGGCTCAATCCCACGAAGCCAAAATCATGACCTGAGTGGAAATCAAGAGTCCCATGCTCAACCAACTTTGCCATCCTGGCACCCCTCACATCATATTTTTATGTCTCTATCCCACAGTTGGGTCCAGTGATTTTTATGGTAGTGTTAATGACTCTCAAGTTCAGATACTGAATGCGTAATGTGGGTTTTCCTTAGAAAGACAGAGTCACGTGCCCTTCTTCTTTTTAATGCATACTCTGCTACTACGGTCCACAGAGTCCACATTACTACTACTATTACTCTTACTACTACTACAAATACATCAGATTCAACAAATTATATATATCAGATTCATCAACTTATAAATAAAATAAAGGATAACAACAGTACTTTTTTTTAAAGATTTTATATATTTATTTATTTGACAGAGAAAGAACACAAGTAGGCAGAGAGGCAGGCAGAGAGAGGGGGGGAAGCAGGCTCCCCGCTGAGCAGAGAACGTGATGTGGGGCCCGATCCCAGGACCCTGGGATCAGGACCCAAGTTGAAGGCAGAGGCTTTAACCCACTGAGCCACGCAGGTGCCCTACAGTTCTTTTTTTAAAAGTTTTTAAAAATACTTAATTTATTTTAAGGGGGAAGAGACAGTCAGAAGACGAGGGAGAGAATCCTCAAGCTGACTTCCAGCCAAGTACAGAGCCTGATGTGGAGCTCCATCCCAAGATTCAAAGGTCATGACCTAAGCCAAAACCAAGAGTTGGTCACTTAACTGACTGAGCCACCCAGGCACCATGAGGATAACAAGATAATTTCTGAGTTAAGCACAAGAGTTGCTGTTTTGGTAAAAAAAAAAAAAAAAAAAAAAAAAAAAGATAAAGTTTTAAACCAGATTTTACTGAACTCTGAACACAAAAGGGCTATTTATAAGTATAATCATCTAACCCTTAATTCCTCTCCCCAGATGTTCACCTAACAGCCCATTCGCAGACTAGAAACCTGCCAGCCAGTCTGGAAGTCAGGGCTACACTGAGAAAAATACCAGAACAGGGTAGTGACATTTATGTTTTACTGGAGTCAAGGAGAAGAAAAATGAAAGTAAAGGAGTCATAAGGATAGGAAACTGAAATAGAAGAGAAAAACAAAACGCAGGGATAGATGAGAGCCAAAGTGTGTTCATACCGCTCATCTCACCCAGGGCAGGAAAACTGTACAAATGAGACAAGAGACAGAACATATGTTTTTAAAAAGAAAAGAAACAAAGAAAAAAGTGCATTCACCTTCATGCATCTTATTCAGTACTCTGACAAACTGAACCAAAATTACAGGGGGAAAAGAGTTTTAAACTTTTCAAAGGATTTCCCAAGAATGAAAACAAAGTGACTTAAATAGAATTAATAAAGGCACATCTAAGAGTGTGATCTAAACTCTGTAAGAATGCTGCCTTCTATTTTGTAACTCCAATTAGCCCCACAAGAATGGGGTTGGGGATTTACTGTAGACAAAGGAAACAATCTGAAACATATCTAAAAGACAGACCATCTTTTGGGAAAAGGAAAAGGAAATGATCTGGGCACTAAAAGGGTCACCACTTTGAACCAGATGAAGTTGCGCTGGGGACAATAAACAGAAGCCTTGTTTCTCTTAATGGATGATGAATTTGCAGACTCATTCTATGCAAGAGCTAATATTGACCAAATATTTAAATATATTCTAACAAAGGTGAAAGCCTTCAAAAGGCAGACCTAGACTAGGCTATGGAGAGAACTAGGATGCCTCAGGCTTAAATAATTTAAGGATTGACGAATACAATAGTGAACACTCGGGATACTTCATTGTATATTTCTTGGTTCTATTTCAGAAGCTGAATGTAAAAGTGTGGTAATAACAAGAGAGTGTGGTATTTATTAGGGGTTGATGTTCTGATTGTTTCAGAAGAGAACACAGTACACTCCAACAGGACACGGGCAATATGGGTTGGAATAGAAACGATAATGGGAATGGAGTGCTCCTACTGAGTGTGAGAACATTATTTATAGACACAATGGGTTTCATACTAAATTCAAAGAACATGGTTGGAATGCAAGCGGCCAGCTCTCCTGAGCACAAAGGCACACCTTTCAACCTGCCAGCTGGACTGGAGCTCCATAGTTGTGAAGTGGAGTACCTTTCCACTTAACAAAGATGAAAGAAGCCATCTTTTTTTTTTTTTTTTTTGGTAAAATCTTTTCAGATCATCTCTTGTACAGTTGTCATTACCAGGATGGTAATGATAATGGCTACAACACAGGCAGAAATCTTACATCTAAAAAAAATCACTGAAGGGTGACAAAGATTCTCTCATTAACCAAACCCAAGCCAATCTCCTCTGGGGTCCCTTCTCCACTAAGCCTCAACCTTGGCCTGTAAAGACTTGAACAAAACACCAACCTAGTTTCTAATAGTTCAAGGCCATATCCATCCTTAGAGTGCTTACCTGAGAAAAACTCAAGGCCGCCAAAAAAACTACTGTCCATTTCAGCCAACACCTGAGGATGTCTCTGTGGGAGGATGGAACCCTAATTTGGATCATTGATGGCTAGCAGACAGCTGACTCAATCACATTAATACTGACCCTCTCTAATACCTCACTTCCCTGTCTAATAAACCCTCTCTAATACCTCACTTCCCTGTCTCTACAGCACTCCCCAACTTGGCCCCTCCCACTTTCTCATTCTCCCTTTAAAAATGCCGGGTCAAGGCTGAACAAATAGAGGCTGAGTTCAGTTCATGGTGGATTTCCTCCCCATTGTAATAGTTATTACCAATTAAAATCTGTCCTTCCCCAATTAACTAGTGTCTGGTTTTGTTTGTCTTCAGTATGGGTATTGAGCAAGTCATGTCATTTCCCACTGATGATGTTCTAGAACCTAAGTGAGGTTCGGTGGGCTGAGGTCCGGAGCCGATGACCAAGAAAGAATTCTTGAGACACTTTGGTGCAAAATGGTGGTTTATTAAAGCACGGGGACAGGACCCATGGGCAGGAAAAGCTGCTGCCCCGGGTTGTGAGGGATGGCAGGTTATGTACCCTGTGGTTGGGGGAAGGTGAGGGGAAGGGAGGTTTCAACAGAGTTTTCATATGCTAAAGAGGGCCTAGGAGGTGCTGGAGACCAATGTTGTCAAGCCATTCACATTTTTGCTATCAAGGGTCTTTGTTTTTTTTTTTTTTAAGATTTTATTTATTTATTTGACAGAGATCACAAGTAGGAAGAGAGGCAGACAGAGAGAGAGAGGAGGAAGCAGGCTCCCTTCCGAGCAGAGAGCCCGATGCGGGACTCGATCCCAGGACCCCGAGATCATGACCTGAGCCGAAGGCAGCGGCTTAACCCACTGAGCCACCCAGGCGCCCTCAAGGGTCTTTGTTAGTGAGATTTGGGTTTAGAAGAAATTTAACTTTTATTTAGGGCTGAGGAACTGAGTTATTTGCCTCTGGAAATTGTGCTATTGATAAGGTAACTTCTTTGTTTATAGATCTCTAGGACATTTGTAAAGCAAGGGAGACTCCTGTCTGGCAGGATGTGATCTCTGCAAGTAAGCTATTTGTTTGTTATGGCAGTCAGGGGTGCCTGAGGAATGCCACACACATTACCAAGGGGAGGGGAGCGGGTGGAGACTGGGTGCAAGGTGCCAGCCTTTGCTTTGTCCTCAGCCAGCCTCCTGCTCCCTCACCACCGTGACCTCCATTTTCTTACCTATCAAAAAGTTTGATAGACTAAGGCAAAGCAGCTGCCCCTTCCAATTCCTACACTCTGATCTCAGAGATTTATTTTCATATTTCACTCCAAAGGACTGGTCATAAACTGAGTGTTTCAAGGTTCACACCAGATTTGCATATGTGTTTGTTGTGTGTGCACACAGGCATGTGTCTTTTGCAAATTAACAAAGGAGCACCTTAAATCTCTACTAGTTTTCATATTCTCTTTTCCTTCCCTTCCTGGTGATAGAAAGAGATAGATATAGACATAGAGAAATATATGCACATACACACTATACACTAGGTATGGGGTGGGGGGCACAGAGAAGGCTTCTATGCATAATAATAGTCAATACTTACTGAGCATATCCACATGTCAAGCATTGTTCTAAGCCCTTTATTGCTAGTACCTAGCACAGTGCCTAACACATAAGCATTCAATAAATGTGCTGAATAAATCTTGTATATTTGAAATTCATCCAAATGTCTTTCTCCCCTCGAATCTCCTCTATGAATTGTCAGTGAAGGTTTTTAATTGCTGGAAGGAGTGGTTAAGAGCACAAATATCTATTTGTGATTAGTTCTCTTTAATATCATTAATCTGTTAATATAATACATTTCAAAACTCACTTTTCCTTTAGTCTTGTCAGCTTAAAAATCTTATTTCATTTAAAAATATAGCAATTTTATTTGAGTAATTACACTTCTGCTTACATTTTATGAATGATAAATTTGTTTGTAAGTTTAAAGAATTTAGATTTTAAGAAGTCTTGCTTAGGAATAATCAACCCCATTTATACACGTAGTTGAGAGATTTCCCTAAATATCTCAAACTACGTTTATAGCTTATTATATCTTAATCTCTGAAGCACTTCAAATGTCTTAAAGGAAAAACTTATGACTTTAATAAGCAAAATATAAGCATTAAAGAAATTCAAATAAATTTAATATATCAAATTTATAAATGTACTAAGTCATTATCTTAAGTGTAAAAGAAACTTCTAAATAGATGAAGCATATCCCAAGCAGGACAATCATTATAAAACTTTAAAGCAAGCACACTGTATAAATGCAGTTTTTGTAAAAGTATTGATATTATATTCATTTTTTAATCATTGCCCTACTTAAGATCAAGCCTTCCTGGGGTAAAATGTTTACTGATCAAACAAAGGGAACATTATTACCCATCCTTGAGTACTATATCAAATCAGGTTATACATTCAAGGTTATTGGCCAGTGATTTTTGGACTATGACCCAAAAATCTGGCTGTTCTTTCCAGAAGACCATCATATGAAACACAGTTTGTTAATCTGAACTAATCATTGGAGAAATAGGACTTTTTTAGTCATTGCTTTTTTTTTAAACATAGTTCTTTTTTTTTTTTAAGATTTTATTTATTTATTTATTTGACAGAGAGAGAGATCACAAGTAGGCAGAGAGACAGGCAGAGAGAGAAGGAAGCAGGCTCCCTGCTGAGCAGAGAGCCTGATGCAGAACTTGATCCCAGGACCCTGAGATCATGACCTGAGCCAAAGGCAGCGGCTTAACCCCCTGAGCCACCCAGGTGCCCAAAACATAGTTCATTTTTTTTATTTCCACATCTTGTTTTAAAGCAATAAATTTTTTAAAAAGTATCATGCCTTTTTTCACAAATTTTTGTTATATAATTCAAGTTGATAAAATTCTGCATGCACACACACGTGTGCGCACACACACACACACACACTCAACCCAATCTGGATCATGATTATTTCCTTTACTCTGTGATAAAATTCCCTACACTGTTAACCATTTCACTTTCTTATCTCTCATATTGAGTCAGTTGACCAAAGTAAAAACTCAAAGAAAAAGAAGTGACGAAGAGAAAATGAGGTTGACAAAAGGAAGATTCTAATGTCCATTAGAATCCTAAGCACCTGGTGCACATAATCTCAAAATGGGCTACTTGACCCTGATGAATGTTAGAATATAGTTTGGGTTGGGGGTTCCATTAAGATGGTACTTCATAGTTGTATTGGTTTCCTATTTTTGTTGTAGAAGATTATCATTAACTTAATGGCTTAAAACAAAACAAATATATTATCTTTCAATTTTAGAAATCAGAAATCCAACATGGGTCTTGCTGGGCTAAAACCAAGAAGCTGATGGAGCTGTCTTCCTCTCTGGAGGCTCTAGAGGAGAATGTATTTCCCCACATTTTCTAACTTCTAGAGGCTGACTGCATTCCTCACCTTGTGCCCCCTTCCATCTTCGAAAGCAGCAATGCCCAATCAAGTCTTTTCACACTGTCATCTTGTTTACCACTCTTTTCTCCATTAAAAGATGCTCATAACTACCATGGGCCCACCTAGATAATCCAAGATAATCCCCTTATTTTAAAGTCAACTGTTTAGCAACCTTAATTCAATCTGCAACCTTAGTCCCAGTTGGCATGTGACATAACACATTCATAGTTTCTGATGACTATGAACACTCAAGGACATATTTAGGAGGCCATTATTCTGCCAACCAAAATGATATTGGGCAGAATATAGTACAGCCCAAAATTTACCTTTAGCTAATTATTTTTCCACAGAGAAAGCTGATTAAGAACACAGATTTTTTTAATAAAAGAGGTAAATTATATTTCATTGTTAACTAGTGCCTAAGTTCTCTTCTCTTATGGATTTGTTTTCCTAAGTAGGTTAAACATAGAAGCTTAGAACAAAATCAAGCTGTGTTTGTTCTCCCCCCTTACAACACAAGCCCTAACCCTATCTCAAGTATCATCCCTCCAAAATGAAGGAAGACAATGTTTATGCATAGCATGTATCTTTTTCCTGTGGGAAGACAGCCAGGAGAAAAGCATATCCCCCAGTACTGGGTTATTCAGATCTCTCCTATAAGACTTCATTTCCAGAAAATATAGTCCAATTACTGTCTATAGAAATACCTTACACTTTGGGAATAAAATGAGTGAGGGATTATGGAGGCTTAAACTTCACTTAGGCTAGCAGCTCATGTTAGAGGTTAATAACCACAACTGGTAGGGACATTATAAGTCACTTGAGGCATCATCTCAGAAACTATTTTAGCTTATTTTAAGTTTTCCAGGCTGTGTCACTTGTTTCAGCTAAAATCCATGAACAAAACTAAAATAAATCTGAAGAATTATATTTAAGAATTGCTACCAGGTTTTAACAGAAGAAGGACAATCTGCTAAAACACACACAACCCTTCCAGTGAGATCATATTCACATTAGGAATGATGCAAAAGTCATGTTTCATTTTTACATCCATGGTTTAGGGTGAGAGGAACATATCAGAAAATCAAATATATTATAAGCTGTCATCTATCTAAGTAGATTGAGACTGACATACATAGATAGTTGGTAGTCCTGAGACTACAGAATAAAAGGTATGAGAAGATTCTGGCTGCTCCATTTTTAGATAAAGTAAATGACTTGATCTATAGCAATTAATATCTTTTAATAAGACATTGCTAAATTTAATGGAGCACTCACACATATTAGAAAAACCAAGACCACTCAGATATTCTTTAAAAAATTGCTTTTCACGGGCGCCTGGGTGGCTCAGTGGGTTAAGCCGCTGCCTTCGGTTCAGGTCATGATCTCAGGGTCCTGGGATCGAGTCCCACATCAGGCTCTCTGCTCAGCAGGGAGCCTGCTTCCTCCTCTCTCTCTCTCTGCTTGCCTCTCTGCCTACTTGTGATCTCTCTCTGACAAATAAATAAATAAAATCTTTAAAAAAAAATTGCTTTTCACACACACACAGAGGTACCTGGTATCTTGAAGGAAGTTTCATTTGTTATACCTTGTGGAACACTTCCCACTTTGTGCCTTTGGGCTCATCACAGCACTAACTATATTAATGACCAAAAAATGAGGGACAGGAATGGGTTCATAACAGAGTTTCCTCACAGAGTTTTGTTGAGAGAGAGAGAGAAAATGACAGACAGACAGTAGAGGAAGGAGGAGGAGAAGAAGGAGGAGGAAGAAGGGAAACATCTTCCAGTGAGAAGTGGTTTTGAAGCAGTTTTGCTAACTCAAAACCAGAGGTGGATGGGTTACTAGTTCATTTTTTTCCTTTCAATTTTCATATGTTCACATTTCCACCTCAGGAGAACCATTATAACCAGGTGATGACTTAAAAGAAGACTAAAAATCTGGATGATCCTTAACATCATTCCTGCATTTTCTTCAGTAATTGCTTCCCTGTATGACAGGGAAGAAAGAAGCCTTTAAGTAGAAATCATTTGTTCTGTCACCCTCCTCTTGCCCCTAAATTCTTATTATTGGAAACTTGTTAAGAAAAAAACCATTACCAAGACCATTCTGTTCACGTTAGAAGACTTTTCCTATCTTGACACCAACTCCTTAATGTAACTTGTTCTTTTTTCGAACAAAGACAGTGAGAAAGGAAGAGCAAGCATTCTGATCCTTTTTCTAACATAAGTAAAATGCTGTTAATGATGTCCTGAAATGTAAGTACATATTACTAAAAGTAGATCTTATGTTTAGTAAGTGATGGAACAGCACTTAGAAAACTTATAGAAAAGCTTTATTCCTCTATTGCCCACTGGAAAGTAAAACATTAAATGGTTTCTTATTTTCAAATTTTAGTTATACTTTGCTTTACACCATGGTAGGCTATATCTGAAATGCTGTGCATTAATCAACCTTTTTAAGCTAAATCATGAGTCATCAGAAACTTACTTTATGATTTCTGACCTTCTTTTTCTGTATTTTGAAATCCTAATGATTTTAGCAAGTCTCTGTCTTATGCCACCTCTTAGTCAAATAGCTAATGACTTATAATAAAAATTGAAATGCAATAAACTGAACCCTCTATTTATAAGGATATTTTTGTATGCAGAACCATTTTTCAAAATGAACAACCAAAACACAAATTCTCTGCTTCATAAATTTTCATGGTTACATAATGGGTTTTCTTACAAGAATGCACACCTTTATAATTAAATAGAAATTGAAGTTACTTTGACAGACTATAATTTTATGATTTAAATGGAATCTGGTACAATGTTGGTGTTTAATAAATAATACCACCCACTATTCCATGTTTCTGTTTATTTAATGTATACTTAACACTTTGCTTCCATCTTTTCTAGATCTGGGGCCCTGCTGTGCACAGCTGCAACTAAAGACATATTGTTGATCAAAATATCAGAAAATCCTAGTGTTGCACACTTTCCTCATATTGGTAACTGGACATCTTTGTATCATTAAGTATTCCTGTTAAATGAAGCCCTTAACAAATATGTCTCCCTGGTTCTTATTTCCTATTCATCTTCTCCTTCTCCCCCGACTCTTCCCCCTCCTCCTTCCCCTCCTCCTCTTCCTATCACCTATTAAATGTAGTGAAGGCCAGAAAGGTCATTGCAGAAGAGAAGTGCTTACAGCCTTTGCACAAAGTAGGATACAGGAAACTGACACTAGCTACACAGAAATTTGTCATTGCTTATTGCTTAAGCTGGAAGCCACTGCACATCAGGCTTACTTTTCCTCAATGCCTCTCAGTCCTGCTATCTTGCCATCTTTTATTTGAGCTGAACTGAGAGACATTTAAAAGCATGTGGCATATACTGAAGTTTATTTGAAGAGAGGTCTGGGGAATGAGCTACACACTGAACAAAAGTAGTGTTGGGGAGGAAAAATTTTTATCTACCTTTCAAAATTCTCCCAGCTGATCCAAGAATGACATTGGCATGAGGGAGATCAGTAGGAGGGGGAAAAAAATGTTTAATTATGTGTGTAAGGAAGCCCAATAATGAAATGGAGACCTAATAAATGGCTAAGGCAGGCAGTTTTTATATTTTTTATACAAAGATAATAAACTTGTTGAGGAACTTATAGGACAAAGAAAACTTATATTCAGGAATGTTAGTAAGGAATTCTAAAGAGAACTTGGTCTGGGATAGTAAATTAATTAAAGTAACAAAGGTTGTTTATGCAGCCTTCTTGGCTCTGAATTTCCTATCTTTAGTGATGAGAACGCCACTTTACCTCCTGGTCCAGGGAGGGTACTGTTCAAACAGGAGAATCATTTCCTGCTTTTTGGAGACAAAGAGGGGTCAGGGTATTCTTTCTGCACTGGCTATTTTTGAAGTAACTTTTATTTAAATAATAAATATGCCAAGGTGACACATTTTAGGGTGGCCCATCTTTGCCCCCCTACAAAAAGCTGTCTATATATGAATATGAAGCATATACACACAGTGGAAAATGGCCAGGAGAAAAAAAGCCAAACTATTTTTTTTTTCTTGCTGTACATTCACTTTCTCCAGATTTCAAAGTGTGATTCTTCTGGATGATTCCAGCCATCTGTGTAGTATAAATAGATTAGCAGAAGATATGAATTTGGACTGTTATCTGTTGGAAATGGAAAAGCCCCTAGTTTTTAAAATCTGGCTGGGATTGGCAGTAGTGCAGGGGGCATCTGGACTGCATCCACGAGTTTATGATCACCATGATGCAGGACATGAAAAGATATCATAAAAGAAAAATATAACATAAAGGCAGGAAGGAAGTCTATGTGTCATCAAGACTACCTTCCTGTCTTTAAGTTATTCCAGGTGGATAACTGTTGACCCTGTCTGATACACATTTAATTCTGAATCCAGCTGGGAGATCTTGAAGAGTGGAAGAAATTCCAGGAAAATAAAACAAAAAGAAAGGTTTTATTTTGGTGAAAATAAAATATACAATTTTAAGAAAAAAACCCAGAAAGCTAATTACACAGGAAAGAACAAGAGCTGGTAGAAGACAGAGGATTAGTTTTACCATGATCCAGTCCACAACCATAAAAACACTTTCCCTAAACACTGTTCACAAGGTATGGTCCTTGGATCAGCAGTATCAGCATCCCTTGGGACAACACTGGACATGCAAACTCCTGGGCTCTCCCCAGACCTACTCAATTAAAAGCTCTGGAGCTGGAATCCAGCGATCTGTGTTTTAATAAGACCTCCAGGTGATTTTGATGCATGCTCTAACCATTCAGTAAATGGCCACTGATATACAGAACTATCATTTGAGACAAGTCCCTGCCTGCCTACAGACCTAACTTGCATTAGCTATATAGCGGAGTGGAAAGATCAGGTGTCCCAAATGCCTATAGCAGAGAAACAGCTGCAGAGACCTATGCAGGTTTCACTCACAAGCCCTAGAAGACATGTAGTATGAATGAGGGTAGCAGGCTGGGCAAGGATGGTGGAAAACTGGAAAAAATGTAGGCCCCATCTACAGGACCTGGCCATTACTCAGTTCTGGCTTCTTGTTGACAGGAAATGCAAGCCCAGTATTGCTAGATTTCTCAAATTTTAAAATATATTAGAAATCATAATTTTTACGTATAATGAACGTATTTTAAAATCTTGACGATTTTGACAACTAATTCAGTTTAAAATATACAGGGGTTCCTGGGTGGCTCAGAGAGTTGAGCAATGACTCTGATTTCAGCTCAGGTCATGATCTCAGGGTTGTGAGATCGAGCCTGCGTCAGGCTCCTTGCTCATCAAGGAGTCTGTTTGCCCTCTCACTCAGGTCCTCCCCCGACTTGCGCGCGCTCTCTGTCTCTCTCATTCAAAATTAATTATTTAATTAAAATATGTATATATAATTGAGCAAAAGAAAACTTAATACTGGTCCAGAATCAACTGCAGCTCTTAAATAACGGTGATAAGGGGAGAATGACATGGGAAACAGAGCCCAAAGTTGCTGAACTTGGTTCCTCTCTTCTATTGTATGTTTCCAAAATCACAATTAAAAGGACAACAATTGCCAGTATATTGTGATGTTTAAAGACTCTCAAGCTATTCCTTCTCAGCAAATCTTTCTACATCCATCTACCACAATGTTTGGAATATTACCATTAGAGATAATCTCTGTTCCTTTCACTGTTCATGCCTCAAACGGTTTCTTTCTCCTGAAAATACCTTAGGATGGTGGTCAGGTAAACATGGCCTTCACAGTCACATTATTGGTTTCACATCCTAATGTTTCCATCTACTGACTATAATTTTGAACATGTTATAAAGTTTCTCTAAGCTCTAGTTTCTTTAGCTGAAGCTTAAAAATAAAGCATGATAATCAGTTATACTTTATGGACCATTGTTCAGACTCAGCAAATGATATTTACTATTCTTGTTTCACTCATAAGCAACTTCCTGTGGATGAGTTTATTAAAGTGCTTTCCTCTAAGGATTTGAGAGAAAGTTTAATGGTGAATGAAATACAGTTAGCTTGAGAACAGAACAATAGTTAGAGTGAAATGATTATACTTCCAGATGTCCTAGAAATTGGTCTCATAGCCAGCAATGCCATATAAATTTCTTGGCCTGTATGTCATACTTGGGTGGTGGCCTTGCCTCTAAAATCTTCAGGTGTATAAAACCTGTCTTTCTTCCCCCACTCTGCTACTCTGCTATTAATAATTGTTAAGAGCAAAATTCAATGTGATAGATTTTCAATTGTGTTTCACATATTTCTTTTCATGAATTAATAATGAAGAACAAAAAAAAAAAACTATCTGACCTGTGAAATGCATTGGCCTCTGTACAAAAATTTATTTTGAAAATTACAAGTTAGAACACTTCGACTATTCCAGATGGGATATAAATGGAAAAATGGAAATGTCTAAATTTTCTTGAGTCATTCCACAATTTTATTGTTGCTGTTGACATGTCCACACAAGTTGACTATTTTTTTAAATAAAACTAGTAATTTTAAATATATAGGAGTGGCACAGTCAAAAGATAAACTATGGGTACCTGGGTGGCTCAGTCGATTAAGCATCTGACTTTGGCCCAGGCCATGATCCCAGGGTCCTGGGATTAAGACCTGCATCAGGCTCCCTGCTCAGCAGAGAATCTGCTTATTCCTCTGCCCCTTCCCTGTTCGTGCTCTCACTTGCTTGCTCTCTTGCTCAAATAAATAAATAAAATAAAATAAAATAAAAGGTAAACTAAAGCCAGCAAAACAAAGAATTAGAAATAAGCATACTAAAAGTTATTTATGTTTAACGCTTAGAAGGCTCAGCTCACAGTCACCAGTGGAAGTATGGGTGGTCAATACAATGTGTTAAAACTATGTACAATGCAGGGTTCAGAATAAAAAATTTCTGTACTGTAAAGTTTTGTGAAAATGTTAATGTCATCCAACATGAACCACTTAAGAGACTTTTTTTTTTTGTATTGTAATAGAACTTTTTTTTTTTAAATATAATTTTTTATTTTTTATAAACATATATTTTTATCCCCAGGGGTACAGGTCTGTGAATCACCAGGTTTACATACTTCACAGCACTCACCAAAGCACATACCCTCCCCAATGTCCATAATCCCACCCCCTTCTCCCAAACCCCCTCCCCTCAGGAACCCTCAGTTTGTTTTGTGAGATTAAGAGTCACTTTGTTTTTCTGTTTCCTTATTAGGAACCATCAGTGAACCATCCATTTCAACTTTCTATAAACTTTTGGTAAATTCTTACTTGATAACTCTTTTATCATGGCGGAAGTTTGTAAGCAATATTATACTCTCATATGAGAAATTCAAGTAATTAAGGTAAGAATATTCAATGCTGGCTGACATGAGATACACTACAAATTCACAGGTATAACCCACTCAGTATCCTCTGGGATCTAAATTAAGAGTTAGTGACCAGTCAGGGGTGTGATGCCACATTTCTGCCAATTTTCTTTTGACTTTGGTGCCTTGATAACCTTACTCTGGGTGGACTTAGTTCAGTAAAAGTGTGGCTTTGTCAGGGACATTAAATGACACAAGAACTTCTTTACAGGGGCCTGTAAAGTAAGCAGGAAAAAATCTAAAAGAAGTCAAAGGCAGATATTCGCAAGAGGGGAGAAAGAAAGAGATAGAGAATGTTTTCTTCTCACACGTTTTTCATATCACAACCCTTTGCACGGGGTTCAATAAACAGATAAATGTGTCTTGTCTCAAATTAAGTCTTACCTTCAAGCTGTTTGAGCCTGTCCTGCTTGCTTATGAATAGTTACAGAGAGTGTCAATAAAATTATTAACTTTTATGGTTGTGATTCCATATATGTTTCAAAAAAGAAAAAAAAAGATAATAAAAAAAAACATCAACACAGAGCCTCCAAGATTTAGCAATGGATGAATATTTAAATTATCTTCTGATGGAGGGAAGCAGGTTTCCATAGGAAGGGTGAAGTCATCTATGGTCTCAAAACAAGAGAAATACAGAATATTAAATTAATCTATTAAGGGGTGCCTGGGTGGCACAGTGGATTAAGCCACTGCCTTCGGCTCAGATCATGATCTCAGGGTCCTGGGATTGAGCCCCGCATCGGGCTCTCTGCTCAGTGGGGAGCCTGCCTCCCCCTCTCTCTCTGCCTGACTCTCTGCCTTGTGAGTCTCTCTCTCTCTGTCAAATAAGTAGAATCTTTAAAAAAAAATTAATCTATTAAATATCTGTTGAATCCCTACTATGTGCCTAGCACAGGGCTACAATGCTAAAGAGGAAAACAGAATTCTATTCCTGCCTCCAAGAGCTGACAATCTATCAAAGTACCTTATATATAAGGTACTTCTTGTGTGTGTGTGTGTGTGTGTATGTGTGTGTGTGTTTACCCACTACATATACATATTTTGTATGCTTATTGTTAAGGTTTTACTGAATGCTCAGGCAGATTCACATAATGGCTTAGCCCAATCTGGAGTATCTGGGACAGTTTTCTGGAGGAGAAAAATCTCTAAGATAATTTGTGAACACCTGCAGGTCTGTGGGAGTGGGTGTGAGAGCAGGGTTGGAAGGGTTTTGTGTACAGTAAACACATCCATGGCATTTCATCTCATTTTCAGGAGCCTAGTGCAGGTCACTGACATCTTTAGCATGGAAAACCCAAACAGCCCCCCGCTGCAATGGTCTCCCCACATGCCCTCTTGCCCCACCCGATCCATCCTTCATGGGCCAGTAAGGCTCATCTCCACAAAGCACACTATGTTGCCCCCTGCTTCAAACCCTTCCAAGGCATTCCCACTGCAGTTAGAATAGCATCCTAACTCTTCGGCATAGCCTATAAAAACCTTGTGTGCCCCAGCTGGGTCTCCTTTTCCAGAGTGGTCTCCTCATGGTCATCTGCTTCCTGCCCCTCCTGTCTTTGCCTAAAGGTCTCCTACCGGAGAGGTCCCTCCCTGTCCTGCTCAGCAGCTTACTTCCCATTTTATTTGCGTCCATCATCATCATTATAATTTTTCAATCTCAGCTTTTCCCTTCAGTTTTTTATTTTCAAGGCACTTAACATGGCTCATACAATTTTAAGTTATTTTTCCATTAAATTCTAAATTACAAATAAGTTAATGTTTATGTTGGCCTCTCCCACCTGGATGTTAGACTGGTTTGACATCTGTCTCATCTCCATCATTTCCCAGCACCCAGCATTCAGTAGGCAGTCAATAACTGTTTGCTGAATGAGTGCAAGAGGTAGCATTGCGTGAGTGTGTGTGCATTTGTTATGTATTTCTGCAAAACAAATGACTCCAAAATGTAATGGCTGAAAACAACAGACACAACGTTATCTCCCAGTTACTGGAGGATCAGGAATCTGGACACATCTTAGCTGGATCCTCTGGCTTAGGTCTTCTACAAATCTCTAATCAACATGTCAGCAGAGACCATAGTCACTCAAGGCTCCACTCGGGGAGGAACAGCTCCTAAGTTTGTTCTTGTTTGCTGTCAGCCAGAGTCGGGCCTCTACCAAGATCTACTCATAACACAGCACTTTGCTTTCCTTAGAACAAAGACTAAAAAGAAAAAAAGAGAGAGAGAGAGAGCAAGAGACTGTGAACAAGAGAGAGGTCACAGTCTTTTAAAACCTCATCTATGTAGTGACATCCCTTCACTCTGGCTGCCTTCCATTCATAGGAGGGAGTCCCCAGACCCCTGGGACTGATACTAATACTAATACCCAGCATTAGTATCCTCTCTGGGCAGAATCTCAGGCCTCACCCTAGATCTACTGGATATGACTCTGCAGCGTAACAGCATTCCTGAGACATTTCCACACACATCGCAATTCAAAAGAGTGTCTTAAATGACTAAAACAAGAAATTAAATACAGAACTGACTCTGGAGTCTGCCCTCTAAAAAAAAAAAAAATTATTTACTTATTTGACAGAGGGAAAGAAAGAGCACACAAGCAGGGGGAGCAACAGAGGGAGAGAGAAAAGCAGGCTCTCTGCTGAGCAGGGAGCCTGATGCAGGGCTCAATCCCAGGATCCTGGGATCATGACCTGACCTGAAGGCAGATGCTAAACTGACTGAGCCACCCAGGTGGCCCTGGAGTTTGCCCTTTTAACTGTTCTACTTTTTGTGTCTCCCAGAAGTTGCAGTGCATAGGGTAACAAATGATGTTTTGAATTTATATAATCTATAAGCTAGAGCAGAATTAGGATGATTCCTCTGATAATCATAATCTTTCCTATTTGCATTTTAAAATGCCTTTTGTAAAGACACCTGGGTGGTTCAGTGGGTTGAACACCTGCTTTCGGCTCAGGTCATGATCCCAGGGTCCTGGGCTCAAGCCCTGCATCAGGCTCCCTGCTCAGAGAGGACCCTGCTTCTCCCTCTCCCTCTGCCCACTACTCCCCCTGCTTGTACACTCTCTCTCTAATAAATAAATAAAATCTTAAAACAAACAAACAAAAGCCCTGCCCTTTGTTGGGGGAAAAGGATGCAGTTATAACCAGCATACTGGGAACTACAGAGAATGAATATAGACATCATCCTTCAGGTGAATCACAATGGAAAAAGCACTGAGGATGTTGCTCGAGAATATACATAGATATTCTCTCTCTCTCTTTCTCTGATACACGCACACACACACACACACACACACATCTGACCTCAACTGCCCCCCACATTACGTTGTATTAATACTATAGTCTTATCAATATGTATCACTTCCATCATATGTGCCAATAAAACTGACCTGAGTTGGAAAAAGTCATAGGAGTGCGATTCTGAGATCCTGCCAATATTTCTTTTCTGCTGACTCCCTGAAGCAGTAAAAACCAGCAGCAATAACTACAACCACAACAAAAAAGTCTGGCCGTATTAAAAAATAATAATAATGTGCAGTAGTTGATGTTACCTCTGAATCCCTGGGACATAACGCCTAAGCCTCCTCTGAAGTCCAGATCAGAGCTGACCGCTGGGCAAGGACTCATCATTATATCAAAGAGTCTCTTGAAATGCTGAGTACCTGCAAAGAACACCTGCTGAGGAAATCTCCCAGGAGGGTTGTCTTATGTGTGGATTTTTGTGCTTAAGGTGGATTTCATGGTGGCGAATCCAACCACCTTTGCCATAGTTGAGTGGAGCCAGAGCCCATATCTGCCTAAGAGAAGGGCAGATGCCTATGAGCTGTTAGCCTGCCATGTGTGTTCTGCTGCATACAACTGGCCCACACTTGGTAGTGACAAATATAACTGTAATTGTGTTTCTGTCATACTTGTGGTCCCAATAAGCAATGCTTCTCAGTCTTTGGTCTTGGACAATCACCTCCCTTTCAGTGTGGGTTGGACCTGTTGGCTTGCTGTAATCAACAGAATGCAGCAAAGAGGAAGCTCTGGAGTTTTGGGTCTGAGGGCTTAAGAATGCCTGGCAGTGGGAAACACCAAACTCTCAGCACTTAATGGGTCCATCCAAACCCTTGTCCTGTAAGACTTCCCCAAAAGATAACATGGCTTCTAGCAGCAGAAGCCACATCCCTTGGACGACCCTGGTGCCACCACCACCTCCCTTTAAAGTGCCAACCTCAGAAAGCTCAACACGGTCAAGAGAGTTTACTGTTCCTCGCAGCCAAATCCTGGAGTTAGACAGATAGGCCCCCAAAACCTAGTCTTGGTATAAATCCTTCCTCTGCCTTTTGAGATGTAAATCTACTGCCCAGACTACTTCCTCAAGAACCTGAGAGCCAACAGTCAAGGAGACTACCATTGTTCTTGCTCCTAGTTCCTTGGGTAAGGTAAGAGCCTAATTTCAGATGTCTTGCTTTACACAACTTCCTGTCATAGAGGCGTGAGGACTTTGGGGGCCCCTGAGTGGCTCAGTCTGTTAAACATCTGCCTTTGGCTGGGGTCATGATCCCGGGGTCCTGAGATCGAGCCCCACTTTGGGCTCCCTGCTCACTGGAGAGTCTGCTTCTCCCTCTCCTTCTGCCCTGGAGGGACCTATAGTGAAGAGGAGAAGCCTCCTATTGGTTCTCTCTCTCACATGTACTCCCTCTCAAAGAAATAAATTTAAAAATCTTAAAAAAAAAAAAAAGAAGAAGAAGAAGATAGGAGAACTCGATTCTCCTCTGAATAAGTGCCAATTAGAATACCCATGGGCTCAGTCACAGGGACTAACCCACGTGTACCCTTCAGTGCCCTTCCCCTAGAATGCCCTAACCTTCAACCTCTCCTGCCTTTATTCTAGTGAGGCTGAGTTCTGTTCATGCTGGACTCCCTTCCCTACTGCAGCAGTTATTACCAAATAAATCTGTCCTTACCACTTTAACATCTGGCTTTGTTTCTCTGTCAGCCCCTTCTGCCTTGCTCTCTTTGTGCTGCTGAGCATAAGAAGTCTGGATGCCCTGCTGGACAAGAAGAAAGAACGCCTAGGAAGAGAGAGATCCTGAGACTGCTTGAGGAGAAATGAGGAACCCAGCCAACAGGGGGAAATAGGTCCCTACAGACGGAACTTGGACTCCAGTCACGCTATCCCCCACCAGGCCCTGGGAACGTCTTAATCAGACATCACTTGTGAGTGAAGAAGCCCTCCAAGATGCTCCCATCCCAATGGACATCAGGGAGAACACATGCGCCTTCTCTGCAGATCCCAGGTGAAGTCCTGACCCACAAAACCACAAGTAAATGACATGGCTCTGGTTTTAAAGATAGTTTGACACACAGCTATAGTAACCAATCAACTCTTTTCTTATGGAGGAGAAGGTAGTCAGCAAAATCCACAAGTCAATCACTGAAATGAGAAGTAAAGAGGAGAGAAGAGAAAGGACATCCAGTAGCAGCCAAGTATATTGATTAAAAAACAAAACAAGACAAACAAACAAAAACAATGACCTCTTAGTAGGAAGCTAAATCATGCTAAGCATGGAGTACCAGAGTGCCCAGAGCCATGAGAGTGCCTCCTAGTGGCCAGGAACATTCCACTTCTCCAGGGTCTGACTAGCACTGAAACAAGTCCCAAGGTTAACTGAGTTCTCTATTTCTTGTGTTTTTGAATTCTGATAGCAACTACTGCAATAAAATGAGCTCCTTCCAACCTCAGAGGTGCCTGGAGCAGGTGCCATTCAACCCTTAGGAAAGTGAAGTTGAGGGGAGAAAGTGAATCGGTCATATTTCTATGTGCTTCAGGATACTGCTCTGACTAGTATTTTTCTCTTTCCTCAGAACTCAAAACACAAATTAATGGCATTTATCACTTACCATTAATGCTATGTTCTCTGGGATTTTTCTCTTCCATGACCTGTTGTTATTTTCGTCTTAAACAGTACCTCCATTTTTACATATACAAGTGAGGATAGAAGCCTTGACCCTCGTCAGCCTGTGAGCAGGGAGACCATGGTTTGGATCATTTTCTACAGTCTACAGAACATAGCAGCCTCAATAAAATTTTTGCTGAGCAGAAGCAGATATTAAACCTGCAACCTGGAGGGACCTATAGTGAAGAGGAGAAGCCCAACGTAATCCACGTGTGACTGGCCAAGTAGAAGAGTATCTGAATCTGGCACTTTTGGCCTCAGAAAATATGACATCTGCCAAAGGGACTGAAGGCAAATCCTCAAGCTGGTAGTTTGCTTTTAATTGAATTTATGAGAAAGGAGAAATTGTTTTATGTATTTATTTTAATTTATTTATTAATGGAATTCATTGGTTGTTTAATTTTGGTTTTGAAATTTACATTACTTGGTTATTTCAGCCAAAGATTTGGAGCAGAAATGCACCAGGACACCAGGTTTCTTCCTCCAGAGCATGAGGAATGAAGCCATTAAAGCAACCAGGGTTTCTTTTTAAAACTATTCATGAACCTGGGCCCCACTGAGCCTTATTGCTGATATTATTCATGCATCATTCATCTCTTAAAATGAGCTACAGTTTCTGAGTGTCAATATGTGTTAGTTCCTCGAGAGAGGAAACAACTTAGAAATGCAGCTTAGGCAGAACACACCGTTCCCACATCGGCTTCCTCCTGCCTCTCTCCCAAACTCTTACCGAATATACACTTTTCTTACCGGCCCCTTTTTTTTTCTCCCCCGAAGCAGATGATTATATCTGCAGATGATTAGTAAAATGATAGCTTTCCACCCCATTTCCACAAGATACATGGCACAGAGTGAGAAAGAACTTTGGTCACCGTTAAACAGAGTGAGCAAATTCTTAGAGAGAGGAGGGAAGCTATTTCCCAGCGTAGACATACATGATGCTTTGAGCCATTCGGTTGGATGGATTCAGCTGAGTGTGGAAAGCTGGGTAGGAGTAGTGTTTCATGCTCTCCATGGAGGATGTTTCTCTTAATTGGGCAGTTTAATTTCCAGCCACTTTGGAATGCATGTCAGGCCCTTCCAATAATCAAATAGCCTTTGTCTAAACTGGCTTCCCTTCTGAAATCGCTACCTCAACCTGTTAAAGCTCCCAGTGTTCTCAAGGGAATCAACCTTTCCCTCTCTCACTTTCCAAGAAATTATTTGAGCAATGAGCAAATTGTCCATACAGAGAAAATCCATCTGCCAATAATGCCATGAGTTTCTTAAATAAGCATCATGGTTAAAATGCACAGGTTTAATATCTAAGGCAATTATTCCTATCCAGCTCAGATTCCCATATTCAGCCAGCAACAGTCTGGGGAGACAACAGATGTCCCTGGGAACCCAGCGTATCTGATAGGACAACATAACCTTTAGGTCTGATAACCGTGCCAAATATTGAATACTTAAAAGCAAATGTTATTCTAATTAACTGCATTCACAAATGACAGCAGCTTCTCCTTCTAAAGCTGGCTTGAAGACTTTCCCTCAAGATTCAAGTCAGAAGCAAAGCAAAAAAGTAACATGTGAGCATAGAGCCAGTTTGCACTAGATAACGGGAAGTGATCCATGACCTTCAAAGTTGAGTATGTATTGTAGTCCAGTGTACTTTGCAGAGCACTATAAGGGCATATCAACAGGGATTGATCTACTCACAAAGCCAGCCGCCCCAAAATTGGTGGGGCAGTTTCATAGGATAGGATTATAGGAAAGCAGGAACAGAAAAATGGCTGATCTAATTTATCCACTATAAATAAATTTCTTTTCTTCTTGAAATGGGTTTTCTAGGAGGACTCAATGTTATGGTGCATTGCCCATAGTTATTCTAAATGTTTTCTGTTTATTATTTTATTTATCACACAAGCAATATGTGTTTGTTGTTGACAAAGCAGAAAATACTGATGAACAAAGAGAAACACAATTTAAATCATATATAGGCACAAATCCTACAACTTTCAATAACCAATGTTCATATCTTCATGTAAACATTTCCTGATTTTTTTCTTATGACATGACATATGTATGAGTAATAACTGAGTTGTATGTGAGATATTCTGGTAATATTCTTTTAAAAAATTGATGATTCCTATTTCCATATAATTGAGTATATGTTTACATCATCATTTTAATAATGTTGTGTTATAAAGATGACCTATAATTTCCTTCATGATCCTGCTGTTATCAGATATTTGGGTTATTTCTAATGGAAATGTGCCCGATGCCTGCCACAAATCTTCCAGAATGCATACTTGCAAAGATTCTGGTACATTTTAATGTCAGCACTGCTGAAAACTAACCAGCAACAAGGCATTGTCTTCCAGAATGTCTCCAGCACCTGCAGGCTATGACTATGAATGCTCATACACTTCCAGTGTGAGGCACACTGGCAGTTAGTGCCCCAAAATAGAGTAAGGTAGAACAAAAGTAGCCACACAAATCTTGAAATTTCTATAGAGTTGTGCTCTACTTTAAACACATACATGAATTTTTAATTCTGTGCTCTCATATAACCATGTCAGTT
Source organism: Mustela nivalis (assembly GCF_964662115.1). Lineage (NCBI taxonomy): Eukaryota > Metazoa > Chordata > Mammalia > Carnivora > Mustelidae > Mustela > Mustela nivalis. The sequence goes on along the minus strand of NC_139020.1, from coordinate 140,037,405 downwards.
TCAATGTTATTTTTTACCCTATATCTTTATATTCAGTCAGTACTCTGTGTTTGTACAATCATGCTCCAGTGCTATGGTTCCTGGGGTTACATGCCAAATAGTTTACATTTTGGTCATGACTGGACTTGTGAAAACAACCTCAGGCCACGGTGAGCCAAATCCTGTGAGTGAGAAGGGTAATTGACATGGGGGATTGAATTTAGGTTCAATATCATCAACATCTCCTAAGTTTGTGTTCCTTATCTCAGTGGTTCACATTCCAGCCTTGTGAAACATCCAGGCAGAGATAATGATCCCATCACTTGCGTTTATTTGGAATGCTGGAATACCACTTATTTTTCTAGCTCCTACTTCTGATTCCATGTCATTTGTGGTTATACTGCTATGAAATGTCCTTATCGAATCTCTGGCCATTATGTACTCTATGCATTCAGACCTTTATCTACCATACCAACAACCTACAGATTATTCCCACATGCTCAGTGAACACATGGAATCTTCCTCTTTATGACAAGTCACCACCTATTCTCATCCTTCACCGCCTTTACCAGAATGACCATGACCTACAATCTCTATGCACACCCCCTTCCTAGGAACATATCTTACACCTGTTTATCTCCCGCATTGGTTCTTACTGTAAGTTCTTAAATTTCACAGTCCCGGGGCGCCTGGGTTGCTCAGTAGTTTGGGCTGCTGCCTTCGGCTCGGGTCATGATCTCAGGGTCCTGGGATCGAGCCCCGCATCGGGCTCCCTGCTCCACAGGAAGCCTGCTTCCCTCTCTCTCTCTCCCTCTCTGCCTGCCTCTCTGCCTACTTGTGATCTCTGTCAAATAAATAAATAAAATCTTTAAAAAAAAATTTTTTTTCACAGTCCCACAGCCTTCCCCACAATTTCCCATCCTTCTTACCCAATTATTACTGCATTTCTACCAGACATAATATTGGTATCCTTCATTCCACCATTTTCTCTCAATCTCTTAGCCCTTCTGATTTCACTCCTTCCCTTCTCTCCCTGAACTCAATGATGCCTATCACCTCAGCTATGCTCTAAGCAGCATCTCAGCTCCACAGAGCTTTGGCCTGCTGCCTTGGTTGTGCTACAAATTCACAACTTGGATTTTCCCATGGGAATCTCCAACTAACTCTATCCAAATGAAATTCCTTTCAGACTTGTTAATTTTTTCCTTCTTCAGTTTTTGTACTTGAGTGAGGAGTCCTACAGTGTAGCCCAGTAACTCAAACCAGAAATCTGAAAGTCATTCTTCAAGTAACCCTCATATCTTTCATTGTATATCTTCAAACTATCTCTTGAGTCTCATTCTTTCTTCATTGTCAGCACTACTTTATTATCTCAACAAATGACAAAGAAAGTCCCCTAACTTGTTTCCCAGGCTGCGGCCTCAATCTTCTTTATTACTCTAATGATGAAGATATCCTGTCTCCCTCCTCCACACCCCATTCTTTTCTTTTGTGATTTGTTCAAAAGGAATTGGAGGTGATTTATAGAAAAATATACAATAAGATTTAAAAAACAGAAGAAGAAAGAAAAGGAAATTGTGGTAAGAGAGGTAAAAAGATGAAATTGGAGATAAAAAATCTACATAAAAACATGTACAGTTGTTTGTTGGGGTCCCAATCTGCCTGTGTACTTTCTGTCAGCCAAAGGAAAGAAGGATACCTAGTCAGTTGCAAACTTCATCCTTTTATCCTGTGGGATAAAAACAAATTAGTTCCTGGTTGTGAGACCTGTCTCCCATGGTAGCCCGGCATCCTTCGCAGGCTTCCATGCCCAAAAGACTACTTTTATTCAATACTCCGGTCTAATCTTTACTTGTAGAGTCTTCCCTGATCCCACCGTAACCCCCACCCACCAGAGTTAATAACTCAACTCTTTCTCCCTGCTTCAGCACCTTGGACTTGCCTCTCTGTTTGCACAAGTGTACTTGCCTTCATGTTCATTCTTGCTGATGGTCTTATTGAGGGAGCAGACTGCCAAGCTCATCTTTGTATCCTCATCAGTACTTGGATTTGTGAAAACACATCTGAATGCTTTACTACTGTACTTGAAGAATAACAGATCTGTGCCTTTTAGTATTTTTTTGTGATCCAAATAGGAGTAAGTCTGAGTTTTGCGAGATAATATTCATAATTTACAACATAACTTTACCATTTCCCAGCCCATCTATGAAGTTTAACTGAATTCAGTTTTCTTTAGTACAAAACATGCACATCAAAAATGAGTTTATGTATTGGGTTTGTGGGCAGGGCAGAGAAGATAGAAAGAGGGACCACCAGCCTTTTTTCCAATACCCTGTCCCTGCCCCCAGTGAGGATGACTCTTGGGTCTCCAAATGCCTCCCAATAGGCTAGGCATGGTTTATGGAAAACCTGATGGTAACAGTTTCCCCCCACTCATGCCAAAGAGTATCAGACAAATAGGGCTGGTCTCACTATGACCTCATGAAATGACTGTAACACCAACTGAAACCTGTTTATCTGTAAGCTGAGCTCATACCTACTAGTGTTCTTTCCCCACTTCTGTTAATAAGAGCTAACCAAGCTTTCTATTCATTCCTCCCCCTGCAATTGTAAAAGCAGCAAAACATTTATATCTTTTTGACTTATTATTTCTTCTAAAATTCTTAGCAAAAGTGGGGGGTGAAGTAGTATGAGCATATGATCTCACTGAGAGCTCCAGTTCTCCTTCCTTCCTTACCTATATTACATTTCCACTGCCCTCTTTGCAGTAAGTAGGTCCATATAACTAGCTCTGACTAGCAGCTTTGGTGGTAAGCAAATTCTTCACCTAGTCTTCCACTGAGACAGGAAACATGTAAACATGTAATCAGATGGGGGTGACATCAAATCAAAGTATCCTGGAATGTTGAGACACTAAATACAAGGTCCAAGTCTTGTTCACCAAGACTTGCAGAACATTTTTCAAGAGCAAGAAATAAACATTTATTTTAGGAAGCCACTGAGATTTCCTAGTGCTCATTATTGCAGCATTGCCTAACTTGTCCTGACTTAAACACACAGCTTTTAACTATCACCATGGACTCAGTCACTTTACTTTAACTTAGGGATAGAAACTTAATTAATCAGAACATCCTTCTGGGTGAGCCTTCTCGATAGATACAAAATTATCATTTCATTCAACATATATTTTGAGCCCAAAGCAAATTCACTATCCTAACTCTGTTTTTTACTGTGTTTTCAAGAGAAGAAAAAACCATCTACATGAAAAGATGGTCTAATGAAAGCTAAAAACTCTTTTGCATTTTAATTCCAATCTTCACAATAGGAAATACCCTTCATATGCCATTACTGATGTTACCTATATGACTCATAAGAAAGATCATAAGAAAGACACTAAAACCAGGTGTTCAGGGTCTTGTGGAAAGTGCACATCTCCCCATGTCATTCATTTGGAAAGATGTGTGATTCTGGAGTAAAAATGACAAGTTATTTTTTTCAGAGGGAAATCAGTTTTATTTATTTATTTGTTTGTTTGTTTGTTTATTTATTACCTTAGGACTCACAGGGAAACAAACCCGAAAGCAGGCTGGAGGGCCTGAAGAACAATTTGGACATAATGAGATGGTGTGGATGACAAGCTCTCAGTTTCATGCAGTCACAAGTGGCTTATTCACTGAGGCAGAATTGAAGAGGATCATTTTTGTCAGATGGAGCGATCAGATGGTAACCTATACCCCAGGTGTATAAATGTTCTGCACAGAAGAGCTGCTAGCCTTTTAATACACTTAAACTCTCAGCTTGCAACAGAGTCCACACAATATATGAAAAGTGTTGAAACGAGCTGGATGGCAGAAATTTGTGTTCGACTACCTCTCTTACTTTCTAAGGTCTTCTTCAAATAGAGGTGTGTACACCTTTCACACTGCCTACCCAGTGTGGCTATTCACCAATGAGATTGTGCTGAGCATAGCAAACACTAAAACACGAAGAAAAAACAAAACAAAAGGAAGGAAGAGATTCCTTTTCTAGGAAGGTCCTGAAAAGACAGACCCTTCAACAATTAAAATGATTAGTGTTTCAACAAAAGAGCTCCTTATAGCTGAGGACAGTTCTCAAGACCCTATGTCTTTGATTAGTTAAGACCCTCACAGTAATGTATGGGCTCTCACAGTCAGACACTTAGGCAGAATGAGTAACGATTTATGTAATGGAGTTAGAACTGGGGATGTTATTTGTCATGCCTGCACATGATTAATTTAATTTTTGTCTGCAATAACAGTTTCCAGGGGCTAGTGAAGCAGTATCTCTACATTTTAGGCCCTTAGGTTTATTCTGTTTCCCTGAGTTAAGATAACTGTATCTAACCTCAAAAATTTGGAGTCAAGATGTTTACCCGTAATAATTGCTAAAACACACTGAACATTTACTGTGTGTCAGCTTAACTCTAAGTACTTCCCACATACCAACTCTTCTAATCCCTCACAAAACTCTATGAGGAACCCATTTTACAGATGAAAAAACTGAGGTCTAGATGGGAATACATTTCCCCAGGGCACACTATTAGTGAATGGTAGGAGAAGGATTCAATTCTATTTAGTCTGTTTCCAGAGCATGCCCTTCTAGCTTCTGCACAATAATGTCTCATATAGCAAATGTGCTTCAGAGTAATTAAGTTCACATGAGGCTCCACCCATCATATACCCCATTTACAGATAATGAAACTGGAGGCTCAAGAAAGATTCAGAATCTATTGAAACCTATTGAAAGGCGGAGCAAGAACACATACCTGGGTACTGGAATTCTAAAGCCCATAGACTCCCATGAATGAATTTACATCACTGCACTTGATAGTGATGTGTTTTATTTTTAGAGTGAACACAACTCTTAAAGGTGCATTTTTAAATCAAATGCTATTTGGCAATTGAAATAGATGAAAATGATGTAGTATGGAAGACAAGCACAAAGACAGACACCTTAAAAAAAGGTTTTGTGAGATATGGTGCTGATTCTAGTGCTTTGCTTCACAGTATCAGCTCAGGAACACGACCCCCTTTACATCCTACAGAGAAGAAACACACCCTTGTTCCTTGCTCTTTTCCTCCCCACCTGGGGAGCCAACTTGGTAAGTGCTCCCTCAGGGACTAGATGAATACCAATGGCAGAGAAGTGCTCATGAAACATTACCTTTTTGTGAGCTTTGTCTCTTTTTCGGGGTTACCGAATGTGCAATGACATGATGGATGGGAAAGCATTTTATAAAATACAGAGTATAAGATAATGTAAAGTGCTTCTCTCCAATGTGTCTTGAAGATGATGACTGCAGGCAGTTGACTGTAAGATGTACATTATTACAGACCTTCAGCTTCCCTTGAGAGATAGCAGAAGTCCATGGTGATTCAGGGAGTCCCAGTGTGTGACTGCCAAATTATTCTGTCAACTACAGTCCCCAACGCCATTTTCTGAAGTCCATAGACTTAGATACTTTGGAAACTCAATTTATACAGGGAAGATAAGCTTTGGTGAGGGAACACAGAGTACACAAAGAGACAAAAGAAAACCCATACTCAGGTTCCTGTTGTTGGGAAATTATATCCTTAAGGAAACTTCCTTGATGGTCAGGTGGGTTGCAAATGTTCCTTTCTTATCATAAATATAGGTGTTGTGCTGTCTAAAGTACAGGAGCAAAATTAGACAGGCTTTAGCAAATGAATGGATGGATGAATAAAGAAGCACATGCTTTATGTTATTGAAAAAATATCACTGAAGATGCAAAGACACAAGATATGTTCCCAAAATGTTTAAACAATGGTAAGTTGTTGAAAAATGTGTAAAACCTGAGGGCATCCTTATAAAGAAATTTGCCTGTGGTTGATGCTACATACAAAATGAGAAGTAAAACAAATGTCGAACTCTGGGTTAGGAACTAGAGAATGGCTTAGAATGTAATACAATTATTAGTATTACATGTATCTTCATAACAAGTTTATTGATCACAGAAAGGTTATAAAACTTGCTTAAAGTCACACAGCAAGTAAGCGGTAGAGCCAAGTTTAAAGTCTGCTGATCTGGAATATCAGTTTGGGTATGCTATCACTCCACCTTTTCCCACCTGCAAGTTTAATTCCCCTAATAAACATATTTTCACAAAGGTACTATTATAATTTCTATTTCATAAATGAAAAAATTGAGGATTAGAGTGGTTTCAATAGCTCACTTAGGACTGGACAGATAATATAGATCCTAATCAACATATGCATCAATGTGTCCATACATACCGCGCGTGTGTGTGTGTGTGTGTGTGTGTGTGTGTGTATCCTGGATAATTTCACTATTTTTTGCTTAGTCATATTTCTCTAATGGCTCCACATGACCTATAGGAAAAGATGGAACTACTTCATGAGACATGTAGGACACTTAATGATCTAGTTCTTATACGCTGGATAAAAAGGTGACTCGCAGACCTGTACCCCTGGAGATAAAAATATATGTTTATAAAAAATTAAAAATTAAAAAAAAGGGATTAATTAATGAGATAACAGTCACCATATGGCCCATAACTTTGGGTTATTTCCCTATGGAAGGGATCTTCATTCTATCATGTTCTGCAGAAAGTTTGTTGTCTGCTCCGCTTGTGCCCCTAGAAAGGCCTTTTTCTAACTTGAATAATACATCATGCTAACAGGCTCTTCATCTTTGCAAGATAAGTGTGCTACCTCCACATGCTACGGACTTGGTTCTATCGGTATGCTCTGACAGAGAGCTGGAAGGACCAAATAAATTCCCTGAGGTAAAAGGAGTCATTTCTTGACTGAGGTTCTAGAAATGGGACCCCGCCCCCACCCCCACCTGCCCCGCCACTTCTTGTATAACACTGCTGAATATCTCACTGGGATTACAGTCCACTTTATTTCCTCTAAACATTTTTCTATGTTACCCTTTCAAATGTCATTTGCCATTTGCCTACTGGAAACCTTCTGCAGTAGATTGCATTATTACTCAGGCTTCTTTATCTTTCCCTGTAAAGGGATTGCAGCAACATGCCTTTGTCATTCCTCATGGGAAGTGTACATTTTTCTACCCTACTGGTATTGCACTTGACCCTGTAGCTTGCTTTGGCAGATGTGACAAATCTGCCAAGAAGCTTTCAATTTGATTGTGTATTTATGCTTCTCTGCCCTCTGTCATGAAAGGACATATGTTAGAGAGGGGTCACTGGGACTGGGTCCTGGAATGTGGAGCAGATCTAAACTCACAACTGGGAGAAAAGCCACAGCAGATAACCCAAAGCCACCAACATGTGAATTGAGCAAGAAAAAATATTTGTAAGCTATTGGGATTTTGAGGTTATTTGTTATAAAGCCTCACATAGCAAACACTAATTAATATATATGACTTCCCAGAGCTTAACAGTTTTTAACAATTGAACCAGCCCCTCCATCATCTGATCTGTCTTCTTCTCCAGTGTCTATCACTCTGCTTCACCCCTTACATGCTACCATTTTCAAGATGTATATATTGCCTTGCGTGTCTTTGGCAAGTTTGGAAGATCACCAGTACACATTATCATCTGATTAACTCTTAGTCCACACCTCCTTGGTAGCCTCCCCTTGGCCCTTACAGTCTGGCTTAGGTATTCCAACTTTACACTTGTAAGATATCTTGTACTGTCATGAATGTTCAACCAGCATTTATTGTCCTAAACACCGAGTCTATAATGGGAGCAGGACAACAACTTTCTTTCTTAGTAAACTGTATGGTCTAACAATAATAATCAAACTGATCTCACTGTGGGTAATCAGCTGTTAATGTATGTCTACTTCATATACTAAACAATAAGCTTCTTGGGAGGAAGGGCTATGCGGGGCATTCCAGAGTAACTTAAAAGTTTTCACACACTATATCCTCACTTCTACTTAATGAATGAATGACAAAATGGATGGCTAAACAAGCATACACATAAACATATGGGTGAATAAGTAATCCATCCAACAAACAAACAAATAAGCATGTTCTATCATAAGTTAGTACTGTAGATTTGGGTAATGTCATGAGATATCACTAAGTCTCCCTTTGCTTATTCAAAAAAACCTGGAAGTTAATTTATATAAATGGTTCTTTTTTTTTCAAGTACAAACATTTGAAGAAAAAGTCTTGCACAGTGACCTAGTTTATCTCTAAAACTAGTTTATCAAGAAAAATCAAAATGAGGAGAAATTTTTACCTTGCTCACCTAATCATATGGACAGGCTGGCACATATAGATAATTCTAGTTATTATTATTTCACAATGCTGTGATATCTTAGTGCTAAAGTCTTCACCAAGACCCAAAAAGCGACAATCTTCAATTTTCTATGGTGCTTTAAAGTTTATAGCTGAATCTATTTATTCCACTGTATTTACCAGTATTTTATGGTTTATTTATCACTGTCTAAGAAAATACATAGTTCCATTTGATTTTTCCCATCTTGTCTACTGAAACTGAAGGAATAATTATTCCAGAACCCTTTGGGCTATAATAAACATTTAAAGATTCAAGCACTAACTCAAATGTTTATGTTATTTTGGCTGCTGGGATTTTGTTTTTGTCATTGATTGATAAGTTTATGAGTTTAGAGTTTTTTTGAAAATTTATTTTAAAAAAATTTAAATTTATCTTAAAGACAATCTGCCAGAAGCACCTGGGTGGCTCAGTGGGTTAACATCTGACTTCAGCTCAGGTCATGATCTCTGGGTCTGGGATTGAGCCGCTGTGCTTGGGTAGGGAGCCTGCTTCTCCCTCTCCCTCTAAATGCCCCCCACACACACACATGTGTATGCAAGTGCCCTCTGTCTCAAACAAATAAATAAGTAAAATCTTTTTTAAAAAAATCTGCCATAGTGTGACAATTTCACATTTATAACCTGTATTATATAACCACTTCTAATGGCTAAAGTTGGTAATCAATAGTGAAAGCATCTTTGGGAATTAAGGGAATAAAGAAAACAATTATATTCTTTGCACCAACAGTTTCTACTGTTCTACAAGTTGGATACTTCTAAATTTATTCAATCTAATGGTGACATAATTTAAATGTAACCAAATGCACATGCATGCATGCACAGACACACACATATATACATACCCACACCCCTTTCATTTAATTTCCCAGTAATGGGAAGAGAAGGAAGAGAAGGTTAGAACACCGTATCTATCTCTTGTCAAATAGAGAGTATGACGATGAACTTGAAATTGAACTTGAAAATGCACTTTACAAAGAGAGTATCATGGACTCTAATTTTTCCCGAAAACTACTTAAACATTGAAAGGTCCGGTGTCATGAGATTTTACAGAACTAAAATCTAGATAGAATTAAGTTAATTAAGGCAATATGGGGTGATGTCACTCATAACAAAAAAAATATTTTATATAACAGAAGTACATTTTCCATAACAAAACCCTTTTTTAAGTCCATGCCTGAGATGGCCAATTAGCCAAAAAATATATCCTTTCACCTCCTAAAAACATGAGTAAAATGAAAGCTTCAAAAGACATTACTATAAAGGAACTTAAAAAGACATTACTATACAACCAACACAGAAGAAACCACAGTAGCTGAGAGAGCTCGGAAGTTTGGATATGGACAAACATTGGAAGAATGCTAACCACTGTGGCAACATGGAGACAAATTTGACCTAATTGCTTGTCCTGAAAAATACACATAAGAATAGAGCAAGTTTGTCCTACAGACACCCTAGAAGGATCACCCTTTAAGACTTCAGGAGATGTGGAAAATAGCAATGAGGCAGCCTCTGATGACATGAAGATTGACTGAAATTCTATATTCTTAGTATTTAAACCCCAATGATACCATTCTGATATCACTAAACCAGGCAAGAATGGGCCCCATACATACCACCAAACACATCTTTGTAAATTGTTTCTTTATTAAACTGCTCAAATTACCCTATTGGATCATAAGATCTGGTGCGGTCATGCAATGGGTTCTTGACAAGATACTGTAATTGGTTATGTGTGGTCAAGAACCGAACTTTCAAGGTAAGATTCTGGGATGAACTTGCTCCTATATTCAAGGAATGCAGATTCCTCTTGCTGGAGGAAATAGAGAAGAGATCATCAGGGATGATATGGAATCACAATTACTCAATTTATCCCCAGCGGTTGCCTGGGAGGAAGTACAGGTGGAAGATGAGGCTCTGGGAGATCGAGTGGCTATGATCCTAGTCACTAAGGGAACAAGAGATCACCCTAGAGAGCAAGCATAAGGAGAACAAAAAATTAAAGGCTACGAGCCTGTGGAGAAGGCTTTCTTGGTAGTTCTCTAGGTGTTCCCCATTTCTACTGATAACAGGGCAGATATGGCTAATTAACACAGTCCATAAAGATGAAATCGACTGGTAGTCTATTAAGGTTCTCCGTGACATATACATTCTACAGAAATATTCTTGGTTGCCTGAGGAGAAAACTAAATCAAGGTATCATGGTAGAGATTCTGGCCTTTTACCAGTTTTCAGATCTAAATCACAGACCACCCCCTACTAGCCCCTTAAATAAGAGGCAGGTCTATCTGCTTGTGGAAGGACCTTACAGCCTGACCAAAAATGTACTATTTCCCCAAGCTTTTCAGACTGATTTGTAGCCACTTTCCAGGACAACAGTACTCTGGAAAAAGGCAAATAGTTTGGTCTTTTGGGGGAGTTATTAAATATTGGCAATGAATTTATGCTAATGCCTGGAGACGCTCAATACCACTAAGAAGGGATTTATGGAAATCTGGTGACAGATGGAAACTTGGCCCAAGCCCACCTAATAATGGATCCAGGGTAACCATATACATTCTTTTTTTTTTTTTTTTTAAATTTTTATTTTTTATAAACCATATACATTCTTCAGATTATTTCCCTATTCACCAGAAAGGAGGTATACTTACAAATGGGCGGAATCCTCATTAGGTCCCAGGCCCATAAAATAAGGGTTATTATGGCCAAATGTAAACCAGTTAATCTCCCCTTTCTGGGAGATTTGCAGATTAGTGTCACTATCAAAGACCTGAGTAACATGGGGGGTGGTGGTAATTGTTCATACACATGAACATTCAATTCATCAGTGAAAAACCCAGGAGAGAGACCCTGAATATTTTCTCTCCTTTGTCTCACCATATTCCCAATATTTCATATTGTTTATTTGTTACCTCTAGGAGATGAGTACCTGAGTGTTTGTTTTATTGTTCTCTATACTCTAAAAGTAGTCCACATTTTAAATTTCTAAAATAATAAAACAACATATTTCAAAAATAAATAAGAAAATTGGAATCTTATCAAATTTGAAATTCCAAGGAAAACAATGAAAAAGTATAAAAGTAAAATCAAACCATAGTACACTACTCAGCTAAACAATACATCATGACAATTGTATTATAACTACTATTGTTTTCATGTCAATGTATGTTGAAATATACCAGGGGTACTGTAGAAAAGAGACAAAGGCACAGCAGTAAAAGAGTTGTGCTACAAATGGGGAAACTGAATTGAAACACAAGAAAGATTAATTGCCCAAGGTTATTTAACTCAACGAAGTTAAAGCCAAGCTTCCAACCCAGGGGATCTACTTTTGTCTGATACCGAAGAGACACAGGTAAAATTGTGTACAAGTGTGAGCAAATATTTGTTCTTCAACACCATCCTGCAGGAAATCTGGAAAGAAGTCAGATTTCAAGATTTTGCATAGAAGACTAACACATTGAAAGCTAAAGTACTAATAATATTTATTCTTAGAACATTACTTTCAGCCCTTGGCAGATTATTTCAAGGAAAGGAGGTGAAGTTACTATTACAAATTATACCATCAAGTGGTAGGTATTATAGGAGTTCTCTTTAGTTTGTCTTGTTTGGGTTCTTATTTTGGTCTCTGATTTGACTTTTTATTTTTACTTTCTTTCCCCAGTAGACTAGTTCTCTTCAACAAAGGTTAGCTGATATTCCTTGGAACACTGGAGACATATTAACTGAAAATGAGATACCTGTATTTTAGAACAGGAAGCATACACAAGCAAAGACAAGAACTGAAGTGAAGGAAATCTCTTGTTTCTCCATGGTCACAATGAAGACTTTGGTTAATTTTCCCTATTATAATTATATTTTCTCTAAGGTTTATGGAGACTGACAATCTATCAAAACCCAAGAGCTCAGGTCAATGCAATCCCATTACAAAAAGTAAGAATAGAAAGGGGGTTGGAGGAATGGGGTGGCTGGGTGATAGACATTGGGGAGGGTATGTGCTATGGTGAGTGCTATGAATTGTGTAAGACTGATGATTCACAGACCTGTACCCCTGAAGTAAATAATATATTATATGATAATATAAATAAATAAATAAATCAAACAAGTGACAATTCCATTAGCAGGAAAACAGAATGTTGAAAAGTCCTTGGTAACTGAAACTTGTTATCACTAGCATGGAAATGGGGCAATTTTCTTTTCTTTTTTGGTAAATAGATGTTGAAGATATCCTGCTGGACTATAACACTGGTGGTCTTCATTTACATATCCCTTCACTTTACCACTTTTTCCTCTCTCACTTGCCTTCCTCTGCCTCAGTAATTCCAAGGAATCACAGAGGAAAGAAATAATAACATATAATCACATAAGGAATGTAGTGCCACACTGAGATAAATTTCCTAGCCAAAGCAATGACAAGGTGAAGGGAAGATATAAGATGATTCAAAACTGAAGTGATTTGCTTTAAAAAAATTCTTTCTATATTTCATGTTCTTTTCTCAGTTTACATCCTCAGATGTTTCTAATCTAATCACATCTAGATAATCTGAATACTCTTAATTTGCTTGACTTCTTATGCGGTGCACGTGGACACTCAACTCTTTGGATATTTTCTTTCAGTGTTTAGAATCAACCTAAAGTATGATGGCTGGGATAACACACACGTCTCTAAAGAGAAAAAGCAGAAAGTAGAAATGAGCAAATCAAATCTGGCATTAGAAAAACATCAGTACACACATGATGGTGAATAGAACTGGACACTCCACCTCAGTGTGCAGGAAACATGATGGTGGGCTGGGGGCTAGTGTGGAGAGTACATGACGTCTCTGAAGGGGCTGCCTCTTCCTCCTCCACCCAAGTGTTACCAGAACTTCTGGATTTTTTTTAAGGTTTTATTTATTTATTTCAGAAGGGGAAAGAGAGATGAGAGGGGGCAGGGGCAGAGGGAGAAGCAGGCTCCCCTTGAGCAGGGAGCCTGATGTGGGCTCAATCCAAGGAACCTGGGATCATGACCTGAACCAAAGGCAGAAGCTTAGCCAACTGAGCCACCAAGGTACTCCAGATCTCCTGATTCTTAAGAAAAGCCAGAAAATCTGATTGTTACAGATAATCTGGTGTTTAAATGCTACATTGTGTTCAATCTTCTTAAAATAACACATGAGTCAGAAAGAAAAACATGTGGAGTCCCCTAATTGAGCTTGCAGGGCACAGGTTTGTTACCTCTACATGAAAACAAATTCACCACATTGAACAACAAACTACATATCAAATTCAAAGTAAAAAAAAAAAAAAAAATGTCATAACTCCTGGAGGTTTGAGAAACCATCACATCCTGTTCTTAAGTTTACCTTTGAGGAAATTGAGGCCCTATTTTTTTGTAACCAGGTAGAAACAAACACAGTCCAAGAATCTGCATGAACTGGCCAGTGAACTGGACATCAAACTGAACATATTTACTTAGCATTTCCTTCATCAATAGTCTCCCTCTCCTTTAGGAACTCGATGTTTATTCCTCTAGGAAAAAATAGGATCTCAACACTAGAAACAAGGGCTGTGTAATTGTAGTTTTGTGAAGCTATTCTGCTCCCTTAGCCACCATAATCTTTACTGGGTGATCTGATGGAGTCCATGCAGTGCAGATATTTGTCATAATATCATCACATGCATTCTTTACATCAAGCTATTTAGGGACTGTCGGTGTTGCTTTTGAACTTCAGAGTGCAAAGGCCAGGAACAACAGCAAGAATCCTCAGTGATCCAGCTATGGTGGCTACAACACTTCTGAAGGAAAGGAGGAGGAAAGACACTCCAGGTGAACACACACAATTTATTCCTAGCTTCTGCTTCAAAACAAATCTATCTCTGCTCTCATTCTGATGAGCTAGCCTCCCCCAAGGACTTCTTTTCTCTTGAAAAGAAAGCATTCTAGCTGCTACCATGGACTTTTCCTCAAGGCCCTACTCTACTTCTGAACTGACTTTCTAGCCCACATGGCATCACCCCTCAACACATCTCTCTGGAGATGATTACATTTGCCAATGGACACAGACAGTGAGGCCACCAAATTTGCATAAGAAGTCACAGTAATTATGAGAGTAATTCCAGAGAGAGGGAAGATGGTAGAAGAGTAGGTTTCACCTGGTTCCTTGAATTCAGCTAGATATCTATCAAACCATTCCAAATACCTGTGAATTCAACCTGAGATCTAAGAAAAGAATTGCTGCAATTATACAACTAGAAAAGCCTCCACTTTTTGCCAGGTAGGAGGTGTGGAGACATAAATTTGAGGGGATACATCAGTAGATAAACTGAGGAGGGAGGGAGCCTCCATAAGCTGGTAACCAGCAAGTGATAAAGTAGCAGAGTGCAAAATTGGAACTTTTACAGTTCCGCTCTGCTGAGGCACATCTGTGCCTGAAAGGTGCTCAGGTAGTGAAATGTGGAAGAATCCTAGGTAGGATAGGGTGGTCTCAGGATCCCTAGGGGTACAGAAAGAACAGGAGTGCCTGAGTGAAACAGAGTTGCCAAGCATTGGAGCGGGAAAGCCAGCTGCAATCAGCAAGCCCTCAGAGTGGTCTTTCAGCTGGATGTTTCCATAAACTTCAAACCATGGCACGACTCACAACTGTGCTCCAAGAAGGGGCCCAGCAAGCAACAACTGTAAGACCATGCTTCTTCCCCTAAGATGAGTGGCATGGGTGCATGCATGATGGGACAACTTGTCCCTGAGCAGGGGCTTAATGAGGTGGGGGGCCACAGTGAGAGCCCCCCTTCTGGGATTGGTGCAAGTGTGCACCACAGGAGTCTACAGAGTTTGGCACACACAAAAGGGACTGACGGCTTTCTCCTGAAGGTGCACCGAAGAGTGGGGGCAGCGATCATTTTGCTCTGGGGCTGGAAATAAGGGCACCACCATTTTTATTTTTAATTTTTTTTCATCCTCTAAAGTGGCAGGAAAAGTCTTCAGGAAACAAAAGCCAGATATAGCGACCTGAAGCAGTTTACACTAAGCCTGGCCCCCTGGCAAGGGACAGTGCAACTCCACTCAGGTAAAGACACCTGAGATTCAGCACAGCAGGCCCCTCCTCCAGAGGACCAGCATGATCCTCAGGTGACCAGTGTATAGAGCACTCAGAACCAAAAATCTCTTAAGCTACAGAAAAATAGTGTATAGAATTAGAGGGTTTTTTTCCTATGAGTCTTTAGTCTTTCAGTTTAAATTTTTCTTTTTCTTTTTTATTCCTTTTCAACTATCTTCTTATTTTATCAGATCTTGTTGTTGTTGTTGTTATTTATTTATTTATTTTTTTATTCTTAGTTTATTTTCAGCATAACAGTATTCATTATTTTTGCACCACACCCAGTGCTCCATGCAATCCATGCCCTCTATAATACCCACCACCTGCTACCCCGACCTCCCACCCCCCGCCCCTTCAAAACTCTCAGATTGTTTTTCAGAGTCCATAGTCTCTCATGGTTCACCTCCCCTTCTAATTTCCCCCAACTCCCTTCTCCTCTCTAACTTCCCATGCCCTCCATGCTATTTGTTATGCTCCACAAATAAGTGAAACCATATGATAATTGACTCTGCTTGACTTATTTCAGTCAGCATAATCTCTTCCAGTCCCGTCCATGTTGCTACAAAAGTTGGGTATTTGTCCTTTCTGATAAAGGCATAATACTCCATAGTGTATATGAACCACATCTTCCTTATCCATTATTCTATATATAGAAAACCCAAAAGACTCCACCCCAAAACTACTAGAACTCATACAGCAATTCAGCAATGTGGCAGGATACAAAGTCAATGTACAGATATCAGTGGCTTTCTTATACACTAACAATGAAAATACAGAAAGGGAAATTAGAGAATCGATTCCATTTACTATAGCACCAAGAACCATAAGATACCTGGGAATAAACTTAACCAAAGAGGTAAAGGATCTGTACTCAAGGAACTACAGAACACTCATGAAAGAAATTGAAGAAGACACAAAAAGATGGAAGACCATTCCATGCTCTTGAATCAGAAGAATAAATATTGTTAAAATGTCTATACTGCCTAGAGCAATCTATACTTTTAATGCCATTCCAATCAAAATTCCACCAGTATTTTTCAAAGAGCTGAAGCAAATAATCCAAAAATTTGTATGGAATCAGAAGAGACCCCGAATCACTACGGAAATGTTGAAAAACAAAAATAAAACAGGGGGCATCAGGTTACCTGATTTCAAGCTTTACTACAAAGCTGTGATCACCAAGACAGCATGGTACTGGCATAAAAACAGACACATAGACCAGTGGAGCAGAGTAGAGAGCCCAGATACGGACCCTCAACTCTATGGCCAAATAATCTTTGACAAAATGGGAAAAAATATACAGTGGAAAAAAGACAGTCTCTTCAATAAATGGTGCTGGGAAAATTGGACAGCTATATGTAGAAGAATGAAACTCGACCATTCTCTTACACCATACACAAAGATAAACTCAAAATGGATAAAAGACCTCAATGTGAGACAGGAATCCATCAGAATCCTAGAGGAGAACATAGGCAGTAATCTCTTCGATATCAGCCACAGCAACTTCTCTCAAGATATGTCTCCAAAGGCAAAGGAAACAAAAACCAAATAAACTTTTGGGACTTCATCAAAATCAAAAGCTTCTGCACAGCTAAGGAAACAGTCAAGAAAACAAAGAGGCAACCCACGGAGTGGGAGAAGATATTTGCAAATGACAGTAAAGACAAAAGGTTGATATCCAGGATCTATAAAGAACTCCTCAAGCTCTTTGTTTTTAAGTCTTTTTAAAATTTTCAACTTTTAAATTTCATTTTATTGATATAGTCTTCATTTTTTGCTTCCTTACACTCTATTCTACTTTACTTTTGTATAAACATGAGTTTTTCTTTATTTACAATTTTGGGATTTGGTGTCTTCTAACACACAGACCAAAATACACCCAGAACCAACTGGATCACTCTGTTTTGTCCACCTGTGAGATTAAATTTTCTTTTTTTTTCCCCTTTTTTCCTTTTCTTTTTTGGATTCTGACATCTTCAGATTTGTCTAGTGCATACTTTGCTGGAGTCATGGTTGATATTTTTGCTTTTGTTCTATCCTTCATCTCTTCTTGTCTGGACAAAATGACTAGAAGGAGTAACTCACAATGAAAGAATCAGAGGTAATGCTCTCTGTCATAAGTCTAATTGATACAGATATAAGTAACAGATCAGACCTAGAATTCAGAATAATGATTATAAAGTTATTAGCTGGGCTTGAAAAAAGCATAAAAGGGAGAAGACAATCTCATAGTGCCAGAAATAAAGTCTTATTAGGCCAAAATTAAAAATGATTTAACTGAGATGCCCTCTAAAATAAATATTCTAAGAGCTAGCATAAATGAGGCAGAAGAGAGAGTCAGTGACATAGAAGACAAAATGATGGAAAAGAAGGAAGCTGTGGAAAAGAGAGAAAAATAACTAACTGACCATACAGGGACACTTTAAGAAATCAATGATACCATAAAGTAAAAAATATTATAATTATTTGGGTCCAGAGGAAGAAGAAAGAGAGAGGCAGAGAAAGAGACAGAGAGAGAGACAGAAGGTATGTCTGAAAAAATCATAACAGAACTTCCTTAAGTTCTTTCTTAAGTTCCTTCCAGGGAAGGAAGCAGGCATTCATATCCAGGAGGCACAGAGAAACCCCCTAAAAATCAATAAGAATAGATCAACATCCTGACATATAATAGTGAAGCTTGCAAATTTCAGAGATAAAGAGAAAATCCTGAAAGCAGCTAGACAAAAGAGGTACTTAACATACAAGTGTAGGAACATTAGATTGGTAGCAGATCTATCCACGGAGACTTGGCAGGCCAGAAAGGGCTGACATGATATATTTAGGGTAGTAAATGAGAAAAACATGGAGCCAACAATACTAAACATGCAGCTAACAATACTTCATCCAGCAATGTTGTCATTCAGAATGGAAGGAGAGAGAAAGAGCTTCCAGAACAAAGAGAAACTAAAAGAACTTGTGATCACTAAACTGGCCTTACAAGAAATATTAAAAGTGATACTGTAAATGAAGAGAGAGCCCCAAAATAACATAAACTAGAAAGAAACAGAGACAGTCTACAGAAACAGAGGCTTTACAGGTAATACAATTGTACTAAATTCATATCTTTCAACAGTTACTCTGATTATAAATGGCTAATTTATAAATATTTATGCTCCTTACTTGTGAGCAGCCAATTATAAACCAATTAATAACAAAATTAAAGAAACACAATTGATAATAATACAATATAATAGAGGACTTTAACACCTCACTCACTGCAATTGACAGATCAACAAGGAAACAAAGGCTCTGAACAACACACTGGACCAGATGAACCTCACAGATATATACAGAGCATTCCATCCTAAAGCAAAAGAATATATATTCTTCTTGAGTGCACACAGAACATTCTCCAGAGTAGAGCACATACTGGGTCACAAATCAGGCCTCAACCAGTACCAAAAGATTGTAATTATTCCCTGCATATTTTCAGACCACAATGCTTTGAAACTGGAACTTAATCATAAGAGGAAATTTGGAAGGCACTCAAATACTTGAAGGTTAAAGAGCATTCTACTAAAGAATGAATGGGTCAGCCAGGAAATTAAAGAAGAAGTAAAAAAAATTCATGAAAACAAATGAAAATGAAAATGCAACTCTTCAAAACATTTGGGATGCAGCAAAGGCAGGCCTAAGAGGGAATACATAGCAAAACAAGTCTTTCTTAAGAAACTAGAAAAGTCTCAAATACACAAGCTAACCTTACACCTGAAGGACCTGCAGAAAAAATAGCAAATAAAGCCTAAACAATCAGGAGATGAGAAATAATAAAGATCATAACAGAAATCAACGAAATAGAAACCAAAAGAACAGCCGAACAGATCAACAAAACTAGAAGATTGTTCTTTGAAAGAATTAGTAAAATCAATAAAGCCCTAGCCAGACTTACCAAAAAGAAAAGAGAAAGGACCCAAATTGAAATCATGAATGAAAGAGGAGGGAATACAACCAACACCAAGAAAATACAAATAATTTTAAGAACATATTATGAGCAACTACATGGCTACAAATTGGGCAATCTGAAAGAAATGGATGGATTTCTAGATATAGAAACTACCAAAGCTGAAACAGAAAGAGATAGAAAAAACCTGAAGAGCCCCTTAACCAGCAAGGAAACTAAACAGTAAACAAAAATCTCCAAGCAAATACGAGTCCAGGGTCAGATAGCTTCCTAAGGGAATTCTACCAAACATTTAAAGAACTACTACCTAATATTTTAAAGCTGTTTCAAAAGATAGAAAGGGAAGGAAAACTTCCAAACTCATTCTTTGAGGCTGGCATTACCTTGATCCCCAAATCAGCCAAAGACCCTCAACCAACAAAAAGAAGAATTACAGATCAATATCCCTAATGAACATGGATGCCAAAATTCTCATGAAGATACTAGTTAATAGGATCCAAAAGTACATTAGAAAGGATTATTCAGGGACGCCTGGGTGGCTCAGTTGATTAAGCAGCTGCCTTCGGCTCAGGTCATGATCCCAGTGTCCTGGGATCGAGTCCCACATCAGGCTCCTTGCTCGGCAGGGAGCCTGCTTCTCCCTTTGCCTCTGCCTGCCATTCTGTCTGCCTATGCTCGCTCTCTCTCCCTCTCTCTCTGACAAATAAATAAATAAAATCTTAAAAAAAAAAAAAAAAAGGATTATTTACCATAACCATGTAAGATTTATTCCTGGGCTCCAAAGTTGGTTCAAGAGTCACAAATCAATCAATGTGATATATCACATTAATAAAAGAAAGAACAAGAACCAATTCGATCCTCTCAAGTGATGTAGAAAAAGCATTTGACAAAATACAACAACCTTTCCTGATTAAAACTCTTCCAAGCATAGAGATAGATGGAACATACCTCAATATCATAAAAGCCATTCTATGAAAAGCCCACAGTGAATGTTATTCTCAATGGGAATAAACTGAGAGCTTTTCTCCTAAGGTCAGGAATATGACAGGGATGTCCACTCTCACCACTATTCAACATAGTACTAGAAATCATAACCCAGTAATCAGACAACAAAAAGAAATAAAAGGCATTGGAAGCAGCAAAGAAAAAGTTAAACTTTCACTCTTCACAGAGTGGAAAATCCCAACAAACTCCACCCCAAAATTGCTAGAATTCATACAGGACTTCAGCCACATTGTAGGATATAAAGTTAATGCACAGAAATAAGTTATATTTCTATACACTAACAATGAGACAGAAGAAAGAGAAATTAAGAATAAGTCCAATTTACAACTGCACTTAAAACAATAAGCTATCTGGGAATAGGGGCACCTGCGTGGCTCAGTTGGTTAAGTGTCTGCCTTCAGCTCAGGTCATAATTACGGGGTCCTGGGATTGAGCCCCACATCAGGCTCCCTGCTCAGTGGGGAACCTGCTTCTCCCTCTCACCCTGCCTGCCACTCCCTTGCTTGTGGTCTTTCTCTCAAATAAACAAATAAGATCTTAAAAAAAAAAAAAAAAGTAAGAAAGAAAAAGAAAGATGCCTGAAAATAAAGCTAACCAAAGAGGTAAAGGATCTTTATGCTAAAAACTACAAAACACTTATGAAAGGAATTGAGGAAGACATGAAGAAATGGAAAAACATTCCATGCTCATGGATGGAAGAATAAATATTAAAATGTCAATGCTGTGATACCTGGGTGGATTAGTAGGTTAAGCATCTGCTTTTGACTCAGGTCATGAACCCAGAGTCCTGGGATCAAGACCTGCATCAGGCTCCTTGCTCAGTGCGGAGCCTGTTTCTTCTTCTCACTCTGCCTGCTGCTCCCCAGCTTGTGTTCTCTCTCTCCCTCTAATAAATAAATAAATAAATAAATTCTTTAAAATTGAATAAATAAAATAAAATGTCTATGGTACTCAGCACAACCTACTCTTTCAATGCAATCTCTATCAAAATACCATCGACATTTTTCATAGAGCTGGAACAAATAATCCTAAATTTATATGGAATTAGAAAAGATCCTAAATATCCAAAGGAATGTTGAAAAAGAAAACCAAAGTTGCTAGCATCACAATGCTGGACTTCAAGTTCTATTACAAAGGTATAATTATCAGAACAGTATGATACTGGTACAAAAACAGTCATGGATCACTGGAACAGAATAGAGAACCCAGAAATGGAAACTGAACTCTATGGTCAACTAAACCTAAACAAAGCAGGAAAGAATATACAATGGAAAAAGGACAAATAAATGGTTTTGGGAAAATTGGACAGCCACATGTAGAAGAATGAAACTGTAATATTTTCTTATACCGTACACTAAGATAAACTCAAAATGGATGAAAGACCTAATTGTGAGAGAGGAATCCATAAAAATCCTAGAGGGGAACACAAGCAGCAACTTCTTCAACCTTGGCCACACCAACATCTTGCTAGATAGGTCTCCAAAGGCAAGGGAAACAAAAGCAAAAATGAACTATTGGGATTGCATCAAGATAAAAAGCTTTTGCATAGCAAAGGAGACAGTCAACAAAACTAAAATGTAACCAAAGAATGGGAGAAAATATTTGCAAATGACATATCAGATGAAGGGCTAATACCCAAGATCTATGAAGAACTTAGCAAACTCAAAACCCAAGAACCAATTAATCTAGTCAAGAAATGGGCAGAAGACATGAACAGATATTTCTCCAAAGAAGACATACAAATGGCTAACAGACACATGAAAAAATGTTCCACATCCCCTTGCTTCAGAGAAATAAAAATCAGAACCACAATGAAATACCATCCCACACCAGTTAAAATGGCCAAAATTAATAAGTCGGGAAATAACAAATGTTGGCAAGGATGTGGAGAAAGGGGAACCCTTTTATACTGTTGAGGGAATGCAAGCTGGTATAGCCACTCTGGAAAACAGTATGGAGGTTTCTCAAGAAGTTAAAAATAGAGCTACCCTATGACCTAGCAATTGCACTACTAGATATTTACTCCAATGACAAAAATGTAGTGAGCCAGATGGGCACCCACACCCCAGTGTTTGTAGCAGCAATGGCCACAATAGCCAAACTGTGGGAAGAGCCCAGATGTTCATGGACAGATAATGAGGTATATATATAGAATGTAATATTACTCAGCAAACAGAAATGATGAATACTTACATTTACATCAACATGAATGGAACTAAAGGTTATTATGTTGAATGAAATAAGACAAACAGAGAAAGACAATTATATGGTTTCACTCATATGTGGAATATAAGAAACAGCACAGAGGATGATAGGGGAAGGAAAGGAAAACTGAATGGGAAATCTCCCAGAGTGGGAGAAAAACCACGAAGAGACTCTTAACTCTAGAAAATAAACTGAGGGTTGCTGGAAGGAAGGTGGGTGCAGGATGGGATAATTGGGAGATGTGCATTAAGGAAGGCATATGATGTGATGAGCACTACGTGTTGTATACTGATGAATCATTGAACTCTATATCTGAAACTAAGGATATACTATATGTTGGCTAATTGAACTTAAATTAAGAAAAAAAAAAAAGTATTCCTCTATCCCATGCAGAATGTTGTTAAATAAAGCTGGGTTTTTTTCCTCCTTAAGATTATAGAGAAAAGAATAATGAAAACTGGGCTATAACTCACTATAAGGAATAATCTATCTAGAACCCTCTAAATAATAATAATCTATCTAGGACCTTCTAAAGTCAAGCTGACAGTACTCTTTTTCTTAAGTTTACATGACATGCATTTACTCATCTCTACATTGGGAAGAAGAAACTTTTTCCTATAGATATATAGATAGCAAGTTTTTTCTTTACAAAATGGAGTTAGGCTTAATTTTATAATGCCTCAGTCATAATGTATTAAAGGATAATACATGCCTAATTTTTCATTCAAATAAGCAAGAATATAATTTTTCATTCATCATGTAGACAAAATTAATTTTTAAAAATGCTCAGTGTTATCCAAGATGAGTGACAGGGATGTTCTCATAAAGCAATAATGAGATTGTTTATCATTATAACCTTTCTACAGGGTAATTTTGTAATATATCTTAAAAGCCTTAAACTCTCATACGCTTTGACTGACTAATTTTACATTTGGATGTTTATATTAAGGAGTGATTCAAGGTGATTGCAAAGATTTATGATCAAAGTTGTTCATGAAGAATTGAACCAAATGTCTAATCACAGGAAAATGTTTAAATATAGTATATTCATGTGATATAAGTGTATGACCACTAAAGTTAATATTGTGTATCAGAAAATCAAGTACAGATAAGACAAATATTTATTAACAATTCTGATTAGAAATCATGATGTACAGAACTGAACTAATACTGAGATATCTACCTAATTTGCCAAGTAATTATATACACAAACTATATATTTTTAGAAAAAATAGGAGATGAATCAAACTAATAACTATTATCTCTGAATGATATCCTTGATTACAAGAGATTCTTTTAAATTTTTATTATGAAAATTCTACAATAAATATGTATTAACAACTTACTTTTAAGAAAGTAATCAAGCACAAATAGAAGATGTTATATAGAAGTGCAGTCCCATAACCCCACATTTTAATCCTCTCCTTTCCCACATTTAGGAAAGTTGATCTATTCTTACATTGTTTATGAATGCCCTGATAGATGAACAATTGGACTCCTCCCACTTTCCCACTACTAACAAGAGTGCTTCAACACATGTGATGGTACAAGTCTTGTCTCCATTTTCTGCTGTGTAATATTTTTTCTAGCATATGCTTAAAGTAAACATAGCAAAATGTTACTATTTTAAGAGAGGATTCATGGATTCCTGACATATTATTTTCTGTACTTTTCACTATGTTTGAAATATCCCATGAGTAAAGACACATTTTAAATAAAGCAGAGGTATGAAATAAATATTTTGTATTTTTCTGTTAAATTTGAAGTTGAACTGCCATTATTTGTTTAAAAATAAAAATACATTTTGGGGCACCTGGGTGATTCAGTCAGTGAAACATCTGCCTTGATCTCAGTGTCCTTAGGTCAAGCCCCACAATTGGTTCCCTCCTCAATGGAGAGTAATGCGGCTCCCTCATACCTTCCCCCCAACCTTCCTACTGATGCTCACTCTTTCTTTCTCAAATAAGTAAACAAAAACTTAAAAAAACTAGAATTAGAAATACATTTTAAAAGCAATGTGCCATCCTGATAATGAAAACATCAATTAAATCAAACACTCTCTTAGGAAACCATAAACCTTAGTTCTTGATACCATGTATCTGGACTTATTACAATAGGACCTACACAAAGGACATCTCTCCACTTTAAAGTCAATTACATGATAATTGCCCTAATTAAAAAAAAAAAAAAAAAACACCTTTGAATCACTTAACCCATAAATACAAATTAGCAACAATTCAGTCTGTGAGAAAAGATTGCTTTCTTCATTTTGGCCAGACATGGGAGACATTTTTCTTTGTAAACAAGAAAATATATTTCTAGACCTAATTCTTTAAACCAGGAAATGGAGAATTTTAAAAAAGAGCATTCAAGCCAGGAATCAACTATTATGAGACCCTTTCTGCAAATTTGCATCAGACTTAGAATTTCATTATTGAATGTGATAAGCTAGTCAAAATTTCCCTCCATGGGACCATGGTTTTAACAATCTATCACTTATTTGTCCCCTTTTCCAGGGAAAAAGGAAGAACCAATAAACTATAACTATTATGCAGTTATACCCAGTTTTATGTGTCACATATCAGAAATTAATTATACATAATGCCAAAGAGAAAATCACATATAGTGTTTTAACATATTAGCTGAAAAGCAAAGTTCTGTCAGAAATTGCAGCTTATTAGCTATTAAATGTTTCACTGAAAGAATTGAAGAGAACTAACTGCCCTTTGGTGCTGCCAATGAGGTAGAAGAGTTATAATTCAATATTACGTCTCGTTTCTGCCATAACAGAGATCATAAAGATCAGAACACCACCCTCACTTTAAAATCATCAAGTCATCACCTCTGCACACACTTTGTCTGTGACATGACTGTCATGAGTAGGAAAAAAGAAGGACAGTAAAGATTATTTGACTAACCTCTGTGTCTCCTTGGTTTCCTTATACTTCCATATTTTTGCATTAAAAAAAAAAATCAAAGTAAGGCATACTTCAAAGAGGAGAGGTGCCACCACCTCTGACAAGTTTCTAAGAGAATGATGTAGTATTATAATGTACCCAGAAAGAGAATAATCTTAGTGAGAGAAACTTCTTGTACTTAGAATAATTGAATTGTAGAATTGTATAGCTCAATAAATGCATGCTGAATTGAATTTTTTAGTTAAAAAGAACACAGAACTTGAAATTCTGGCAATTGTAATGTAGCTTTCAACAGTCCAACCCTCCTGCTGAGAGCAATGAGAAAAGTTAAGCAAAAATCAAAACCAGAAAAAAATGTTTGAAGGTATTCAGAGAATTAGTGCTGCAACAGTCCTTAGAAGGGGAGGTGAATCATGAGAGACTATAGACTCTGAAAAACAATCTGAGGGGTTTGAAGTGATGGGGGGTGGGAGGTTGGGGTAGCAGGTGGTGGCTATTATAGAGGGCACGTATTGCTGGAGCACTGGGTGTGGTGAAAAAATAATGAATACTGTTATGGTGAAAATAAATATATTAATTTAAAAAAAAAAGAGTCCAAACAGAAGAAAACTGTAGAGCAATGAGCCATAATTCTATGATATAGTTCTTTCTCATCAAGAATTTGCTGATTCTAAGTACAACACTGTATGGAGAGCAAAAATAATTGGAAATACAGCAAAGAGTGCAGATCTACCATAAACAGTGCAAAGGTTCAGTATATATGTAATTGGAGACCAGCAAGCAGAGGAAAGAGAAAATAGGATGGTGACAATACTGAAGAAACATTGGCCAAATACTTCCCCAAACTGGTGAAAGACATTATGCTACTCTAAGCAAAATAAATACAAAGAAAATTATACCCAAGAATGTCCTTATAAGACTACCAAAAACCAAAGACAAAGAGAAGTTCTTAAAAGCAGTCACAGATAAAAACTTCAATGGAACATTAGTAAGATATTATTGAACTTTCGATGAAATTATGGAAATTAAAAAGACACAGAATGGTATCTTTTAAAAAAATTATTTAAATCCCAGTTAGTTAACATGTAGTATAAGTTTCAGGTATACACTATAGTGATTCAACACTGTGGAATGGCATCTTGAAAAGATTGGTAGAAAACAACTAACTGTCAATCTTGAATTCTGTAAGAAATGAAATTGTTCTTTAAGGTAAAAGTAAAATATAGAAATATGCAGATAATGTGTTGTCTACAGAAATCCATTATAGCCAAATGAAATGATCTTATATGGAAACATGGAAATTGAAGAATTAAAAACAATGAAAAAAGAAAATATATGAGTAAATAAAATAGATTTAAAAGATTTACAAACAATAACCATATGGAGCCAAACATATAGCTATCAATAAGGGAGGTAGGTACTTAATTTTAATGAGTATTTGCAAAACTCCTACACTAGTAATATCAGAAGCATTTGTTCCAAAATAAAAAGGAGAGAACACAGATTCACAAAAATGTCACAGATTCACCTTATTATTTAATGTTTTGTATTTTATTACAAAAGTTTTAATGATCATCATTCTATACACGCCTTCACACATAACACATGTGTTAAATGAAGTCAGTGGCAGATAAATAACATCTTTAAAATCATATATCCTTGCCATGGCAGAGGGGGGATTGTAAGCCAAATTCCTCTGCTGAGTAAAAACCACTTTTTACAAACATGCCTATCTGACCTCCGTGAACCTTCTAAAGATTTCCATTAACATTTTAAATGACCCTTGTAGTTCTACAAAACATTTTCACTTATTGCCTTAAGAAAAAGAGAGATTATTACTTATTTATTGAACAGAAGGCCCTAGCCAGTATTGCTAGGCCAGAGGGGAAAAAGGAAAAACAAGAAAGAACACATTAAAACTATTATTTGCATAGAAAAACCCAAAAGAAACTATAATTGATTTAAATTAGTAAATGAATTAAGCAATGTGGCTAGATAGAATGTCAATATGCAAAAACAATTATATTTATATTCTTGAAACAAGAAATAGAAAATGAAAAATTTAAAAGCTGTTATTTGAAATAGTCTAAAAATGTTGACATTTAAAATAAATCAAAACAATCAAATACCTAGAAATAAACCTAACAAAAGTTATGTACAAAATCCACACAAAATACTACAAAATAGTGTTGGGAAATTTTTAAGAAATCTTAAATTAATGGAAAAATATACTTCATACATGAATTGAAAAACAGTATTTTAAAAGATACCATGTCTCTCCAGACTGATCTAAAAACTTAAGACAATTCCCACCAAAATCCTAGCAGCAATTTTTTTGAGTTCTTGAAATTTGATTCTAAATTGGTAGATGGATGGAAACACAAAAGAAAAGCAAGAAAAATGTAGCCAAGATAATCTTTGACAAGGAAAAGAAAGCTGAAGTACTCACATAACTTGTTATCAAGGTTTATTTTTAAATTACTTTACCTGAAAAATTATAGTATAAGGTACCAGAATCACAAATAGTACAATGGGGCTATTGTTGGGTCAATTGGATATGCAGATGTAAGGAATAAAATTCGAAGCCTTCTTCACACTCTATGCAAAAATCAATTCCAAACAGATTAGAGATCTGGGTGTTCAAAGCAAAACAATAAAGCTTCTAGAGGAAAAACAAAAACAAAAACAAAAACAAAAAATGTTTCTAGTGATGAGGAAAACAAAGAGTTTTTAAGCATGATATGAAAATCCATAGCCATAAGGAAAAAATGATAAATGAAATATTAAGAACCTATCCTCATTAAAGACATCAGTAAGAGAATTTAAAAAAAAAAAATCACCCTGAATTTGGGAGAAGATATTCATAATGCAAATATCTAACAAAAGATTTATATCCAGAATATATTAAGAATTCCTGCTAATTAGTAAGAAAAAGTCAGATAGCTAAATAGAAAGACAGGTAAAACACTCAAACGATTATTTTATAAGGAGAACAGATAATCTATAAGCATATAAAGAGGCATGTGGAATAACTAGAATTCGCTTTTACTTACTTGCTTATTGGTACAAACCACTTTAGAAAACTGTGCAGGATAACCTACTAAAGTTGGACATATTCATAACTCATGACATAACATTTGTACTTTTAAATATATGGCCAACAGAAATTCATTTCCTTAAAAATATGCACCCAAATATTCCTAGTATATTCCTAGTAGCACTATTTGTAATAGCCACAAGAAATTTTTAAAAAAAGAAAAGAAAGAACTGGAAACAATCCAAATGTTTATCAAGAACAGAATGGGTAATTAAATTGTGCCTTAGGCAAGCATGAAATACTATATGGCGATGAAAACCAGGAAACTGGTGTTTTGGGTAATAAGAAGACTAAAACTCACAAATGAAAATTGTGAATCAGAAAAAGGAGAACCTGCCATAAAATTTTATTTGTGGGTGGGTGGAGGGATAGGAGCAACAGGGGATGGGAAATAAAGAGTACACTTACCATGATGAAAAATAAATGAGAAAAATAAAAAAGGAAACTCATGCTGTGAGGAGAGAAATTTGAAGATTGATCTTTAGAAGTATTTATCACCGTGATTTTGTTGCTCAAAACAGTGTATTAAACCAAGATTTCCAAAATAATGAAACATACCGAATTACAATGTTTTCAAAAAAAATAAGCAATTATCTTTCTTCACTGAGAGAAATTAAGGCTTTTACTGTTAATAAATAAAATAAAAATATTTTTTTTAAAAGTTCAGAGGCAAAATTGATCAAAATTTAGGAGTCAGGATGGTGATTACATTTGGGGAGTTAGTAACCAGAAGAGGCACGACAATGACTTTGGGCTCTTCTTGTTTTTTTGTTTCCTGATCTGCATGATGGTTGCTATTCTGTGTTCACCTTGTGAATATCCATTAAGCTATATACTTACACTTATGAAGTGTGCAATTTTCTATATGTAGGTTGCGCTTTGATGAAATTTTAATTTAAAAAATAAACTTGGAAGGCAGAAGCCCCTTTGTTATTCAGAATCACAGAACATCAAGAGGATATTCTGGTAAATGTGTCCCATAGGGCCATGAAAGGCAGCAAAGGAATGGAAAAGCAGGGGGTATGTGAATATGGTGAAGTAGAAAATGTCAATACCGAAAATTGATTCAACCTTCCCCTTTCCTCAAACTTCTTAACAGATCACTACTTTCAATATAACACAAACTATGGGAGAAAGTGTCTATATAGTTATAAATATTATCTATACTAAATCCAACAACTCTGTGGCTAAACTTCTACCCAATATTCTGTGAAGTTTTATAATTGACCTCAAGGGGAAGGAAAAAAATTCTCTGGAAATTTCCAGGTAGAAGAGGAACTATATTTGAATGACATAACTCCTGGTAGCAGATGCTAAAAACAGCTAGGATAAATGACTGTTTGTAAAATACTGAGACACATATTTGTATTTTGATAAAATGCATTTATAGAACTTTCTTTCATGACTTCTATTTTAGTCAATAGAGTGATTTTCACAAAATATTTCAATCACCAGATCATTCCGGTCACTCTCGTAGTTGGTGTTAATATGCCCATCAATAGAATGATATTATCAAAATTTTTGTAGGAAGAAACCATGGAGAAATTTTGAGAAAAATACGTGTTTTATTTTCTTTCCGCAAATTAGGCATTTGCTTCTCAAAAGTAACCTAATGTTTGTAGAGATTTTGACAGACTAATGAAGATACATTTCTTTGGCAGGACAAGTACTAGTTTCAAAATAAAAGAGCAAGGCAAGGTAATACACAGCCGAGCAAGACGTACATCTCACTGAGCTTCCAATTTTGCTGTCTGACCATCAAGAAAAAATGGAGAAAGCACAGGAGCTACATAGAAAATAGGCACCCTGCTGACCAAATGGCCTTCAACATTTCACTGCAGAATGAATTATTTAAGCCTTTTGAATTTTGCGGTCTATTACAGTAATTACTAAACACAGACTATACCTTGAATTTTGACTTCAAAGCAGTTATTTCAATATGGAATCTTAGGAAATTTCATAATAGAAAAATCTGGAGGATTGAGCAAAGAAGACTGACCTTTTTGCCTTTGCTACATGGAGAGTGGGTTCAGTCTTCTTACTCTAATATTTATGTTTCCAGTAAGAAGGGTGGTTCCTAAAAGCCAGGCTATTGGTTTTCTAACAGTGCACAAGAAAAGGAAGGCAGAGCTTTTGTCTTCTGAATGACAAATCAGTGAAAAAGATCTCGCGATTACTGAGTATCTGATGCTTAATTCTCACAACAACCCTCTAAGGGCATCATTATTATCCTATTTGACAAATGTAAAAAAAAAGATGAGTAAAGAAGCAAACACTGTGGGTAAGTTACACTGCCTAGAAATTCCAGATCTTGGAGGAACATGGCTCCATAACCTGCGCTATGCTCAGGTCACCTTCCTGTCTCTGTATTTAACAGACTTCTAAACCCATGGGCAAACTCAGGAGAACCCAGTAAATTCAAAATTGTGTTTACAAATTTGCTACTCAAGTCAAGTGACTTGAGACATTCTCTGGTCTCAAGGTCTACCTATGTCTACCGGTCATAGGTCTACCTATGATGGTGTGGTAGAGATCCTGAACTTTGAATCCCTTCACCTGGGTTCTGGAGACATGCCTCACTGTGTAGCCTTGAGGAAGTCACTGAATCTCAGTTTTGCACATTTGTAAAATGAGATGACTGGACTCAGTATGTAGTTTTTGAACTGCTAGGTGCTATTTTATGAGTTACACAAGGTTGGCTCAGGGATCACCATGGGGTAGGATTACATGGCTTACTGAGTTCCTAGTCCTGATTCTTCATTCTCCTGGAACAGAATTATATATACACACTTTTGCACTGGTCTCATGGTGAGTGGGGTGTTCCCTGCACCTTGAATCTGGGTTTGGCCATGTATTGTTTTGACTAATGAGATATGAGCAGACATGATGTGACTAGAGGCTTGAAATGTGCCTGGGGGTAGACCTTGCCCTCTTAAACTTCATAATCTTTCATAAAAATAGCTTCACCCCTTTAACCTGGGACCCATGTAAGACACAGAAAAGAATGAACCTAAGTCCGGCCAACAACCTGGAGCCCAGACCAGATAACAATCTGGATAGCCACCCAGATTAGCTCAGCCTACGTTATCAGAATTTCATGACAACAAATGCTTGTTGGTGGAAGGTGCTGAAATGGTCGGGGTACATGCAGCATAAATTGCCTTTAAAAAGCACATTATGAGAACATATCTCTGGAGAGGCTCCTGAACGCTCACTCTTGTTCATTTATTTGACAGCCTCATAACATCTCCCTTGAAGAATGATCTCCAGTCAAAAGTTTGGAAAACCTTGAGGTAGATGGTAACTTACATCCCCTTGGGATATAAGATTTCATGATTCAAAATCCATTTTTTAAATAAAAAATAACAGAGACTATTATAAAATGCAGTATATAAGACCAACTACTCTAACTCCATAAATGAGCCCATCAGGAAATAAACATGAACCAAAATAGTTACATGTAAAAAGGATTGCAATGTGGTGGACTGTTTCAACTTCCATCAATATGTGGCATTTTATCCATGTTTTAGCAAACAAAATAACAGCTAGAAGACAATAAATAAGCTGGAAATTGATGATAATTTAAATAACGCATTTCTTTTTTGGCTAGTGTTATCTTAACTATTTCGACAGCTCAGTGGGGTGAGGATTACTGAATTGCTATTTTTGTTTGTTTGTTTACTTTGTGCATCAGAAATGGACACATAGTCTAGAGGTATTCAGGATCACATCCCTCGCCTGCCTTCACTCCAAAGCTTCAATTGTCTCTTCAGGGCAGACGCACGACATTGTCAGCTATAAGGAACCAGGACTTAGACTCGGGGATCCAAACCTTCATACCTACTTCTGCGACCCAAAGAGTTGGTGACCCCAGCCTACTCATTGGATCTCCCCTCACCTGTGTGCTTACCTGGAAGTAAGGCCCCTGGCCCAGGGAACCTCAAATGTCCCTATCAGCTCCCAGATCCCTTAAGTGTTTGTGACAATGACATTAGAAATGGTATCAGAGAGAGTAATAATCAGACTGGCCTAAGACTGATATGGAAAGTTTGGAAAAGAAGGAACTCTGGGGGCACCTGGGTGGCTCAGTGGGTTAAGCCTCTGCCTTCGGCTTAGGTCATGGTCTTAGAGTCCTGGGATCGAGCCCCACATCGGGCTCTCTGTTCAGCGGGGAGTCTGCTCCCTCCTCTCTCTCTGCCTGCCTCTCTGCCTACTTGTGATCTCTTTCTCTGTCAAATAAATACCTAAAATCTTAAAAAAAAAAAAAAAGAAGAGGGAACTCTGAAAAAGTGGAGTTGGCTTAACACAGGAAGAGTCACGGAAGAATCCTGAAACCCATTCTGAAACCCATCAATAGTCACACCATAGCATCTCTATGGAAAGTTGAAGTAAACCGAGGCCATACTCTCAAAGGTTAACAACTCCCTGTCTTAATCCCAGGTAGATGGTGCCCCTTTGGCAAGTCTGGTCATTAATCACTCACAATATGCTGTGTATTATATGCCAGAGGTTGAGACCTGGTGGCCCACACACACTTATATTTAACTGGCATGGTATATAAAAATAGGAATTTCAAAAAAAATTTAAATAAAAATATTAATGTATTGCTAATATGGAAAAGCCAATTATCCCTCCCAAAAAAACTTCATATTTCTGCTTTTTATGAAAAACTGGAAGATTTGGCAACTGTTGAGTCTCTATTCCAATGCAGCAACAAAGAGCCAGAGGTAAGAAGGAGCTGCCTCCTTTAGATGGGGCCTGTGGCTTTTGGTTATCAAGACAGCTTTACTGCTTGTCTTCTACGCATTCTGGCCACCTGCTTGGCCCCTGTCCATGAGCTCTGAGAGGGACCCAAGAGAAAGACAAGGGGTTGGCTCTGCAGGCTTCCAAAGATCCCTCTTGAAAGCAAAACCATTGAAGCATGTATGGTGCTGGGCCCTAAGCGTTTTAGATCACCAGAGAAGCCTTCCAATATTGCTTAAGAAAAACTCATAAATATTGAGTAGCCCAGTTTAGAAACATAAAATATAGGTGCGTTTCCCAAATGTAAAAAGATTTTGCTAAATTGACTCATTTTACTTTTTGCCTATGATTGTATCTTCATTAGTATGTAGTGCCCTTCTTCCCTCAAAGAGTACTTTAATGTAATATTGATGATGGGAGTTCTCTGACTTGTCTGAGCAGTGGTCAAGAAGATGTTTCAGCTCTGTTCCTAGCTTATCACTCGATATTATGGAAAATAGGACTTCCAGCAAGGAGAAGTTGGTTTTAGTTGTTAAACTTTTATTTTCCCCTCTAATTCTGGGAGTGTTTCTCCAATTTTGGCTGTGTCAGAATCACCCGGAGGGTTTGTTTAAGCACAGATTGCTGGGGCCCACCCTAGAGCTTCTGATTCAGCAGGTCTGGGGAGGGGATTGGGAATTTGCATTCCTAACAAGCTCCCTGGGGATGCTGACACTGCTGGTCCTGAAAGGATGCTTCCAGCAACACTGACATAGCATGACTTTGGGCAAGCAATTACCTACCCAGGTTTGGCTTTTCCATTTACAAAATAAGGGTGAGATTTAATCCTTTTTGAATTGAAGGGCTTTTTTTTTGCTCTTGTTTTGTTCTTTGGTTTTTTGTTTTTTTGTTTTTCTTACCAAAGAATAGTATAGAACTATCTTAAAACCAGTTTCTTTCCTTGCAACATAACCTTAGGCATTGTGTTTCCATTCTTTCTGGATGTACAATGAGTTTAACCCTCTTCTGGCCAATGGCAGAAAGGCTCTTTAATGGGAAAACCATATCGCTTTCTCAGCATTTCTACAGTGTTCCTCCTGAAAAAAAGCATGCTCTTTCTCTTTCCATCTGTGCTTCTTTAGAAAGTAGAAGAGGATGGGAAAGTTCTAAATTTATATGCATTTAAAGTTTGAGGAAAAATTATTTTATCTATAAAAAATAATTATCTTTGAATAATAATAATAATATTTTATCTTTGAGAATAACAATTTTATCTTTGACCTTAATTTGAGGAAAAATTATTTTATCTATAAAAAATAATTATCTTTGAATAATAATAATAATATTTTATCTTTGAGAATAACAATTTTATCTTTGACCTTAATTTGTGAGTCAAAAGATAAATCATACAGTTTAAAAAAGATAGAGAGGCATCCACTGCCTTTTAACTACTAAACTTCATTGTGCTTTGTAGCACAAGGATTCCACATTTTAAGATGTTTCTGAATGAACATCAGTGATTGCTTATTTACTGTAATCTTTCCTGTGCTAACTAATGAGGCACACAGACCGTTTCTGAGATGTCAATACAATTTGATCCTGTCAAATTAAATTTCATTTGACTCATATTCTTCCTTCAGGGTCACCAGTCATCAGTCAGAGACTGATCAGTAGTTTAGTAGGGGTTGGCTTTCCTCAGAAATAATTTCCTAATAACCATAAATATAAGTTAGCCTCTAGGCATCCCAATCCAAATGCATTTCTTATTGGTGGGAACACTACCAGCACAACAAGGCAGCTCATTTTTTGCAGCTATTTGCTCCATGAAGAGATCTTTTTATTCCCCTTTAAATTTTCCTTTATGGGAAAAAGAAAAATATATAAATATGTATATGTATATATGTGCATGTATATATGTCTGTGTATATATGTGTATGTATATATATATGGTCCATATCATTGAATAATTATATGAGTATGTATAAATACATACACACACTTTTATTGGGATACAACATACATTTTATGCACTAATCTTAAGCATTCAGCTTGATGATCTTTTACACATGTGAATGAACACTCAAGTGCTCACCGAGGCCCACGTCATCATCTCCCCACACCCAAGCCAGGTTGTCATTAGTCTAACTTCAATCATTATCAATTAATTTTCCCTGTTCTCTACAGTCATATAAATGATATCACATACTAAATGTCTGGTTTCTTTCACATGGCCTAACGTCTATTAGACTAATTCATACTGTTGCATATATAGGAGCCCATGTCTTTTCATTACCACAGTGTATGAATATACCACAACTTTTCTGTCCATTCTTACATTGATGGACCTTGGGCTTGTTTTTAGCACAGTAAAGACTGCACTGCTACAAATGTGTCTGTACTTGCCATTCAAGCACCTTTCAGGTTCGCTGTTACCCACCTGAGAAGGACACTGGTAAAATGGCTTGTTTGATGGTCCTGTATTTCCTAGTTTCTATCAATCCATATGTGGTGGCTCTGACATGATGTTTATTTGTACCTATATATAACCAAGGTTGGTGGAGGGATTTGAAAAGAGAGTGGAGTCAACTGTAAGAATATCACCACTATGCCCCCATATCACTCCCCAAAATGATTCAAGCCTGGGACTATCTAGAGCATTTTTATGATATGACAGTCTGAGAGCCACAGGAGATATCACAAGGCCAAGCCAAATCAGGCATCTGCAGGCAGGTATGATGTGATATTTACAATTAAGACCCAGAGAGGTTTAGAGACTTTTTCAAAGTCACAGAGCTGGTAAGTGACCTTTGTTGTGATCCCAAAGCCTAGTGGGGCTGGGATCACGGTCTAGTTTTATGTTGTTCAAATTGCCCTGTACTAGGGTGTCTGGTCAAGGGCATGGGAGTGAGGGTGAGAATCAACCAGTTATTATAGGTGAAACACTAACTGAGGAATCCAACCAGCTCAATTTTGCAAAGACTGTGTGATCACTCTGGTAGACATAGTTGGTTACTCCTGGGGGCTATCCTGGCGAGAGAGCCTTGGCCAGGTCCTCATCATCATCGGTGGTGGAAGAAGAGCCATTTCAAGGATAAAGTAACCTGAGGAATTATCCTAGACACTGAAAGGAGCAGTCAACTCCCTTCAATGTTAGACTTCTCCCTTTTTTTCCACCTTGCATGGCCAATCAGAAAGAAGTCTTTTGGGAGGAAAAGAGGGCAGCTATACTCACTGGCGTTTAAAAGGGCCCATGACTCATGTGTTTACATAAACAGCCCACTCCAGCACAACCACTCCCAATCAAAGCCAATCCCTCCTTGCAGGCACCCTCTAAGGCTGCCTATTATGCCTATGTAGTGATTTTCCCCTCCCAGTCTGTCCCTGATGCTCATTTTCACTGGCATAAACAAATTCAGGATGGGTGAGGGAGCAGGGACAGAATATGATTTACTTCTTCACCTGTCATGATACACTTGTGGGGGCTGAGTAGGAATTAGGAATTAGGAAGGACTGTTGCTGGGTCTGATTGGGAACAATAATTCAGTATTTATTGAGTTAATCCCTCTTGTCTTCCTGTTGATAGATTCTCGTGCCAGGTTCCACAATAGAGACTAGAAATAAACTAAGTCAGACAGAAAATAGAAGGACTAGCAGAAATGAACTCAACTCATTGCAATTCTGTAATTAAGTCACAAATCCTTCCTCTCAACTTTAACAGAATAAATTTGGCAAATGTTTACTGGACACCTATTAGGTTCCATGGATACAAAAATAAGCCACTATCTCCGTCATCAAGAAAGTTTCTATTTAGAAGGATAATTGGGACAAATGCAGCTTTAGTTTCTTTGTTCATTCATTTAATAATAGATGTGGAGTTTCTGCACTCTTCCAAACACTGTGCTAGGTTCTCAGCATGCATATATGAATAATGTTGGCCTCATGGTCGAGAATAACAATAAGATAAGGCAGAACAATAGGAACACAGCAGTAGCAAGAATGTATTCTACCAATATTAGCCCTACTCCGTGTTGGACACTGGGAATAGGATGATAAAAAATGCACACAAGAAAGAAGCTTCTTATGTTTTCCTGGGGGAGAAAACAAATAAACAAGAATATTATAGTTTGGGTAAATGCTATGAAAGAGAGCACTAATAAATATTATTAACAATGAATACATAAATAATAATCACCAAAACCAACCATCAGTAAATTGCTATATGCCCACCTGCGTGCCTTTAACATCTATTTTTTTAAAATTTTATCTTCAAAATAATCCCTATGAGCTATTTAGTATACTAGATTTGAGGACGAAAATGAAACAGAGATGAAGAGTTTTCTCAGGTCACATGGTACTGCTGTAGCAGATGTAGAGATTTGAACATAGGTCCCTCTGCCTCCAGAGTTTACCTCTTAACTCCAACACAGTCAAAGGGCTTTGACAATTCAGTGGAGGGAATGGGAATGGAAATGAGGAGGAGGAAACTTCACACTCGGTCAGAAGGAGGAATGGAAAATGTTTCCTAGAGGAGAAGTTCTTTAAGACAAGCCTTGATGGATCATGTCAGAGACAGGGCAGTTCAAAAGGAATTCACGTACAGAACAAAGCATTTCCTTTCTCGCTGATTATCGACACTTAGTAAAGAACTGAAAGATTCACTTAAGGATTGTTTAGTCTTAATTAAACGTGAACTTCTTTCTATACAGCCTCGACTACTCTTCCACCCTCAGGTATAGGTGCAAAGAAAGGAAATGTAAGACTGGATGGTTGACCTTTTGGTTACATCAGGAGTGGAGAGTGGGGAAAAATTTGTTCTATGAAGTCAATTGGGGATCTGGATTGCTCTCATCTTGTCAAAATCTTGAGGCATTTAAAAGCCAGATTAATAACTGACTGGCTCTTACAGCAAGGCCAAGTGAATAAACCAGCCAATTAAAAAAAAAAAAATACTCCTTAGGTAAGAAAAATTCTGGAGGCATTAGATACCTAAAAAAGGCTTACCAAGTGAGCTTGCTGACTTCAGGTTTTGCCTACCTATTAAAAAAGATACATGTATTAGTGGCCTTTTACAGTTACCAATAGGTCCATTCGGTCTATGTCAAAATTAATTCCTTGCAAATCCTGATCTCCTTATATACCTAAATCATCAAGAATCAACTAACCACCAGAGAAGGAGCAGTGAGACATGGTGGGGACACTTCTGCCATATGTAGTCCCCCCCATAAAAAATTTAAACTATCAAATTTTATTATCATTTAGGCATAGAAAATTAAGTCCAAGGAAGTGCAGCCTGTGATACAGACAAAAAGAAGGAGATGGAAATTCACACAGAGAGAGGTGGTGCTCTCGGGAAATTACACAGGAAGGGACCGTTCTGAGGGTTTCTAGGTGGACAGGGCAGAAAGGACCTTTCCAGTAGTATGGTCAAAGTGAGAGAGGGGGAGATAGTGTACTGTGGGCACAGACTGAAATTGAAGATGCAGGAAAAAGATTGGAGAGAAACATGAAGAGGTCGGATTCTGGAAGCCCTAGGATGGCATATTAAGGAGTTCAAATTTAATCCTTTTAAGCAGAGAGTCAGACAATCACATTGGCATTTTAAACAGCAAAACTTGACCAGAAGGAAGGATGGGCAAGAAGGAGTTAAGGACCAGTTCGGGGGTTGGGTACAAATTTGCATATTTTCTCAGGTGTCTTGATGCTTCCTGCTCTGAGGAGCTTCTCTCAGCTTCTCCTTCTGCTTATTTGAATTCTTCATTAAAATATCATTTTATAAACATTTCATTACATTAGTAGTGTAAGTACATAGATAGCTAAGGCTGGTATCCCATTCAACCATATGTCTAATCCTAAGTGTCTACCTGAAAGGATCCACTGCCAACAATTGAGTTTCTTCTATTTTTTCTATGTATTTTCAGGTATATGCATAAACATAACTGGTAAACATATTGCACATGACTTTGTTGATTTAACATTTGGTTGTGGGTGTTTTTCCATGTTTCCAGAGTGACATGATAATTTTTCATGCCCACATAAGATTCTGTAGTGTGGCTATATGTCAGCTCATTCCCTATGGTTGTTCTAGTTTGCACTGTTAAATTCATGGGTGGAACTAATATCCTCAGACTTTCCCCCTCTTGTGTGTCTGAATGTTTTTCAAGGTAGTGTCTAAGAAGAGCTCTTGCTGGATGGAAAATTGTGCCCATATATAATTTAATAGATTTTGCCAAATTACTCTCCTAAAAGGCTGTACCAATTTATACTCCCACCCACAGTGTGAAGTGCCATTTCGGATTCTATTAATTACTGCCCCTCCTCTGTGAATCAGTCCCCCTACCCCACCCCACCCCACCCCCCAGTCCACAAAAAGCCACCTATCGCTGTGAGCTCTTTCAATATTTATTTTTTTTCTTTACTACTCATCTGACAACTAATGAATTCTGTATTGTATTCTACTCATTTTACATGTTTTTGTCTCCTTTCCCCTAATAGACTGCAAATGTATCCAGAATATGAGCCTTATTCTATTCATGTTTCCATCTTTGAGTGTCTGTGTTACCGGAAATAGAACCAACCCAGTGGTTATGAGGTAGCATTGTGGAGACAGAAATTAGTCTGGCTTCCTGAATTGCAGGAAATTTTATAGAACTCAGAATGCCTGCTAGCATGATGAAAGTTTACAAGGTATAGTTGCCATGAAGCTTAAAGGAAATAAGGATTCAAAACTCCAAATGGAACAAACCTTCTCTACTTTGCCATCGGGTTTTATTACTTCTACCAGTCACATCTCCTCCCTTCCCTGATCCTGCCAATGGGGTGATAAATACTAGAATGACACCAGTTTCTTAAAGACTGAGTAAAGACACAATGAGCATCTCTCCTGCCCATGGCTGGTGGGTGTGCTAGAGAATCCACCGCTGGAGGGTTACAGTTAGGTTTGTAGAGTTAAATGAGGGTTTCCTCTCTCCAGCCCTGCTGGGCCCACTGGGTCAAATGCACCAAGTTTACCAATCACTTTAGCAGTTCCCCCTACTGTGAAAAGTAGTTAATAATGAAGTAGTGCTCCTCTGTCACCCAGGGTGGTAAAGGGTAATAGCATCTTAAGAAGCATTCACCATCTTCCCAGATCAGGGACTTCCTATCATCATTGTCAAAATGCCAGAGTAGAGTATCAAGAGAGAAATGTTACCCCTGTGAAGCCAAGGGACTCATTAGGACAAAGATCAATATAACATTCATCTCAGAGGAATACATTTGCACCCAGTTTATATAGATCACAGAGACTTTTCCTCCCACTGGTATAGCACCTGTGTGGTGGCAGAAGCTGAGGGTAGGTGGAGGAAGGAGGGGGCATCTGATGTCTGTATTCCAAAACCATGTATCTTGTATGACAAATAGAAGCATCTTTAGTAGTTTCTGACCATCATGTACTTGTTAGAACCAAGGTCAGTAATTCTTTCTAATGATTCCAATACACCTCACTTTTATCTACCAAGGGACCGCTATATGTTCTGATCAGGTACTCTAAAAGGCTATATGTAAAAAAGAATATGAGGAATTGACAAGGGAAATCTTGAAAGTGATCGAGGTAGATGCACAGGAATAAAGGAAAGAAAGAAAGAAAGTCTTAATTCTGAATCCTAAATATGTAGTCTATTCTGTTTGAAGGAAACATCAAATGGTTGGCAGTTAATTAGAGATGGTAAGTACTGTTTTCCCATTTGCCTACCTAATTTGTTCGATTCTGTTTTTGTGTTAAGTTTCTGTAACTTGAATGTTTATTATTAGTCTTCATTGAATAATGGGAATGATGAGAAACAACAGGGATTATACTTGGGGTGTTCAGATATAGGGACCCCCATCTTCTTCTCCTGCATCCTTGAAATACCACTCATGCAGCCCCAGGAAGCCAGTCCTGAGTCTGCATTGCAGTGCCCCTATGGCTTGATGGCAGGCATGGCACTTAATAATTCATATCCTCCCGTAGAACAGATCCATGCATTAAAATTACATAGGTCCTTCACGGCAAATATGGAGACAATCAACAGTTTCTACTCTATTTAAAATGATCAAAACCAGAAAAGAGCACTACAAAGGAAATGGAGAATGTCATCAGAACCATTTATCAGAGGGCCTTCCAACTACAAGCCAGAATAAAAATTCTATCTTATGGGATAAAAATGAAAAGAATGCAGAACAAATGGGCAAGCTGAGAGAGGCACCATGTTTCTTTGTTCCTTTTATTAGGCTGCTTAACTTGAGACTATTTATGAATGCCTCCTGTGAGCCTCTAATGATAAGTGTATATGTCTGTTGATATCTTTGATTAGTTATTGAATTTCCTATAATATTCACTTGTCCAATATTTTACCATGTAAGAACTCTGCACATTTCTTTGGAGAGTAACCAAAGTAACCAAATGATCAGGTCTAACTGCCATAATCCAAACCTTGGAGGGGGCATTTGGTCTAGTGTACTCACTGCTACTAGTTATTAGCAGATTAACAGCACCAATTATTACCATTTGTTGTGACTTCTTACAATGGCAATCCATTGAGAGCCATAATTTTACACCAATTGGCATTTCTTAGTGTCTTTCCAACCACTAAGGGGACCTAAGGGGCAAAATGAGAAAACGAATTTCTTATCTTGAGAACATTTTTTGGAAATTCACTTTCAAATTAAAAGCAAGAAACCTCCTGTAAATATTTTCCAAAATTGCATCTACTGTAGTGGTTTGCACATGTAAAATAATGAAAATAATATCATTGTTCTTCTGGGAATCCAAGTTAGGATATCACTAGAGAATTGGTTTTGACTATTTATGTCTTGGTTGATGGATGGTATTCAGTGGGCTCATTAGACATTCTGGTCACCTCATGAATTCAGTTCAAATAATTGCTCTTTAGCATCTATCTCATTCCAAATGGCATTCCGACTGTGAGATTATAAAGATGAGTGAGACATACTTCCTGTCCTCATGTTAGGTATACTTTATTATGAGAATAAACGATTTCACTGGATCAGTGGAGGATATTAATTATATATGTGACATTTGTATGCTTGATCTCTAGGATTTTAGTGTGGAATAGCAGGATGCTTGATCCCTTTTTGATTAAGTAAAGGGTTTTATTTCCAGGATGTGATATTGATTGCAGTGAGCCCCCAAAACAAAGTGCTGACCATGACTATCAAAGATAGTGGAGAAACATTATAGATGGTTGGGATATCGAAGAGTATTGAGATAAAATTCATCCCCCCACCCCAGGAAAAACTTTCCCATGAAACAATGGGAACGTTTCTTTAGAATCCTAGTTCTAAACAGGACCTAAATTCTGAAATTGTCCTATCTCAAAGATATTATAGAAATAAAAATGCTCTCAATCAGATTGATTTTCTGCTAGAATTATAATGCCTTAAATAAGTAAGAGCCT
This sequence comes from Mustela nivalis, assembly GCF_964662115.1. Taxonomy (NCBI): domain Eukaryota; kingdom Metazoa; phylum Chordata; class Mammalia; order Carnivora; family Mustelidae; genus Mustela; species Mustela nivalis. The sequence goes on along the minus strand of NC_139020.1, from coordinate 139,994,752 downwards.
GTCTTAAATAATTGAGAATGTAGCTGCTAGAATATATTAATTATAATAATCTATAGCTAACTTGGCATTAATGGAGCCCTATATATAATAGGCAAGCAAACAACTATTTTAAATGCTTAAAACCAGTTTGAAATAAAGTATTACTGCAAGAATCTCAATCATGTTACTTGTTTATTTAGAAAATCAAATCCTTTCCTCATAGATAATGCAAAAGTAAATTTTAGTCCGGTCCATGTTGGAATTATGAAAAGAATAATAAGACCCAAATCAATGACACTTTGATATACTTTTAAATGATTAAGCAGTTCTCATCAAAAGATTTCAGGTAAATTTTGAGATACCATGCAATTAAAACAAACAAACAAAACATCATTTCCACTCCTCCAAAACTTCAGTTACTTCTATAATACCCAACTACTTGGTTATTAATCAAGGCTTTTTCTTATTTGGTCAATCGTTATCTTCCTATTATTATTCTTTTATACCATAATTTAACCCAATCTGGTCTAAATATTTTTTTGTTAACATGCTATGGACTTTCCCACCATTAGATTAAAAATTTCAGATACCAGGGGAGGAGTCGAGATGGCAGAGAAGTAGCAGGCTGAGACTACTTCAGCTACCAGGAGATCAGCTAGATAGCTTATCTAAAAATTGCAAACACCTGCAAATCCATCGGCAGATTGAAGAGAAGAAGAACAGCAATTCTGGAAACAGAAAAACAACCACTTTCTGAAAGGTAGGACTGGCGGAGAAGTGAATCCAAAGCGACGGGAAGATAGACCCCGGGGGGAGGGGCTGGCTCCCGGCAAGCGGCGGAGCAACGGAGCACAAAATCATGACTTTTAAAAGTCTGTTCCGCTGAGGGACATCGCTCCAGAGACTAAACTGGGGCAAAGCCCGCACAGAGTCAGCGTGGCCTCAGGAACCGCAGGATCACAGAAGAATCGGGGGTGTCTGAGTGTCACAGAGCTTGCGGGTACTGGAATGGGAAAGCCGGCTACAGAGACAGAGCCGACAGTAAGCTCACAGCTCCTCAGTGTAACCTTGAACCGGTCGCAGGCTTGGTGAGCTCAAACATGGCCGGAGGTGAGGCAGACGGGAGTAACTGGGCGCTGTTCTCTGAGGGCGCACTGAGGAGTGGGGCCCCGGGCTCTCGGCTCCTCCGGGACGGAGACCAGGAGGCCGCCATTTGTATTCCCGTCCTCCGGAACTCTACGGAAAGTGCTCAGGGAACAAAAGCTCCTGAAAGCAAACCCAAGTGGATTACTCACCCCGGCCCCTTGTAAGGGCGGTGCAATTCCGCCTGGGGCAAAGACACTTGAGAATCACTACAACAGGCCCCTCCCCCAGAAGATCAAAAAGAAATCCAGCTGAGACCAAGTCCACCTACCAAGGAGTGAGGTTTCAATACCAAGGAGAGCAGCAGAATTCCAGAGGAGGAGAAAGCAAAGCACTGAACTCATGGCTTTCTCCCTGTGATTTTTTTTAGTCTTGCAGTTAATTTAATTTTTTTTCTTTTTCATTTTTTGGTTTTTTCCTCTCCTTCTGGTAAAAAATTTTTTTAACTTTTACCCTTTTATTTTTTAACGTTTTTTAACTAGTTTATCTAATATATATATCTTTTATTTTTTCTTTATTCATTTTCTTTTTTTTTTAATTCTCTTTTTTTTTCCCTTTTTTTCTTTTTTTTTTTTTCTCCCTTTTTGAACCTCTTTTAATTCCCTTGCTCCCCCCTCACGATTTGGGAATCTCTTCTGATTTGGTTAAAGCATATTTTCCTGGGGTTGTTGCCACCCTTTTAGTATTTTACATGCTCCTTCACATACTCTTATCTGGATAAAATGACAAGACGGAAAAATTCACCACAAAAAAAAGAACAAGAAGCAGTACCAAAGGCTAGGACCTAATCAATACAAACATTGGTAATATGTCAGATCTAGAGTTCAGAATGACAATTCTCAAGGTTCTAGCTGGGCTCGAAAAAGGCATGGAAGATGTTAGAGAAACCCTCTCGGGAGATATAAAAGCCCTTTCTGGAGAAATAAAAGAACTAAAATCTAATCAAGTTGAAATCAAAAAAGCTATTAATGAGGTGCAATCAAAAATGGAGGCTCTCACTGCTAGGATAAATGAGGCAGAAGAAAGAATTAGTGATATAGAAGACCAAATGACAGAGAATAAAGAAGCTGAGCAAAAGAGGGACAAACAGCTACTGGACCATGAGGGGAGAATTTGAGAGATAAGTGACACCATAAGACGGAACAACATTAGAATAATTGGGATTCCAGAAGAAGAAGAAAGAGAGAGGGGAGCAGAAGGTATACTGGAGAGAATTATTGGGGAGAATTTCCCCAATATGGCAAAGGGAACGAGCATCAACATTCAGGAGGTTCAGAGAACGCCCCTCAAAATCAATAAGAATAGGCCCACACCCCGTCACCTAATAGTAAAATTTACAAGTCTCAGAACAAGGAGAAAATCCTGAAAGCAGCCCAGGGAAAAGAAGTCTGTAATATACAATGGTAAAAATATTAGATTGGCAGCTGACTTATCCACAGAGACCTGGCAGGCCAGATAGAGCTGGCATGATATTTTCAGAGCACTAAATGAGAAAAACATGCAGCCAAGAATACTATATCCAGTTAGGCTATCATTGAAAATAGAAGGAGAGATTAAAAGCTTCCAGGACAAACAAAAACTGAAAGAATTTGCAAACACCAAACCAGCTCTACAGGAAATATTGAAAGGGGTCCTCTAAGAAAAGAGAGAGCCTACAAGTGGTAGATCAGAAAGGAACAGAGACCATATACAGTAACAGTCACCTTACAGGCAATACAATGGCACTAAATTCATATCTCTCAATAGTTACCCTGAATGTTAATGGGCTAAATGCCCCAATCAAAAGACACAGGGTATCAGAATGGATAAAAAAAACAAAACCCATCTATATGTTGCCTCCAAGAAACTCATTTTAAGCCCAAAGACACCTCCAGATTTAAAGTGAGGGGGTGGAAAAGAATTTACCATGCTAAAGGACATCAGAAGAAAGCAGGAGTGGCAATGCTTATATCAGATCAATTAGATTTTAAGCCAAAGACTATAATAAGAGATGATGAAGAACTCTATATCATACTCAAAGGGTCTGTCCAACAAGATCTAACAATTTTAAATATCTATGCCCCCAACGTGGGAGCAGCCAACTATATAAACCAATTAATAACAAAATCAAAGAAACACATCAACAATAATACAATAATAGTAGGGGATTTTAACACTCCCCTCACTGAAATGGACAGATCATCCAAGCAAAATATCAGCAAGGTAATAAAGGCCTTGAACGACACACTAGACCAGATGGACATCACAGATATATTCAGAACATTTCATCCCAAGGCAACAGAATACACATTCTTTTCTAGTGCACATGGAACATTCTCCAGAATAGATCACATCCTCGGTCCTAAATCAGGACTCAACCGGTATCAAAAGATTGGGATCATTCCCTGCATATTTTCAGACCACAATGCTCTGAAGCTAGAACTCAACCACAAAAGGAAGTTTGGAAAGAACCCAAATACATGGAGACTAAACAGCATCTTTCTAAAGAATGAATGGGTCAACCGGGAAATTAAAGAAGAATTGAAAAAAAAACATGGAAACAAATGATAATGAAAATGCAATGGTTCAAAATCTGTGGGACACAACAAAGGCAGTCCTGAGAGGAAAATATATAGCGGTACAAACCTTTCTCAAGAAACAAGAAAGGTCTCAGGTACACAACCTAACCCTACACCTAAAAGAGCTGGAGAAAGAACAAGATAGAAACCCTAAGCCCAGCAGGAGAAGAGAAATCATAAAGATCAGAGCAGAAATCAATGAAATAGAAACCAAAAACACAATAGAACAAATCAACGAAACTAGGAGCTGGTTCTTTGAAAGAATTAATAAAATTGATAAACCCCTGGCCAGACTTATCAAAAAGAAAAGAGAAAGGACCCAAATAAATAAAATCATGAGTGAAAGAAGAGAGATCACAACTAACACCAAAGAAATACAATCTATTATAAGAACATACTATGAGCAACTCTACGCCAATAAATTTGACAATCTGGAAGAAATGGATGCATTCCTAGAAACATATAAACTACCACAACTGAACCAGGAAGAAATAGAAAGCCTGAACAGACCCATAACCAGTAAGGAGATTGAAACAGTCATTAAAAAACCAATAAATTTGACAATCTGGAAGAAATGGATGCATTCCTAGAAACATATAAACTACCACAACTGAACCAGGAAGAAATAGAAAGCCTGAACAGACCCATAACCAGTAAGGAGATTGAAACAGTCATTAAAAATCTCCAAACAAACAAAAGCCCAGGGCCAGACAGCTTCCCCGGGGAATTCTACCAAACATTTAAAGAAGAACTAATTCCTATTCTCCTGAAACTGTTCCAAAAAATAGAAATGGAAGGAAAACTTCCAAACTCATTTTATGAGGCCAGCATCACCTTGATCCCAAAACCAGACAAGGATCCCATCAAAAAAGAGAGCTATAGACCAATATCCTTGATGAGCACAGATGTGAAAATACTCAACAAAATACTAGCCAATAGGATTCAACAGTACATTAAAAGGATTATTCACCACGACCAAGTGGGATTTATTCCAGGGCTGCAAGGTTGGTTCAACATCCGCAAATCAGTCAATGCGATACAACACATCAACAAAAGAAAGAACAAGAACCATATGATACTCTCAAGAGATGCTGAAAAAACATTTGACAAAGTACAGCATCCCTTCCTGATCAAAACTCTTCAAAGTGTAGGGATAGAGGGCACATACCTCAATATCATCAAAGCCATCTATGAAAAACCCACTGCAAATATCATTCTCAATGGAGAAAAACTGAAAGCTTTTCTGCTAAGGTCAGGAACACGGCAGGGATGTCCATTATCACCACTGCTATTCAACATAGTACTAGAGGTCCTAGCCTCAGCAATCAGACAACAAAAGGAAGTTAAAGGCATCCAAATCGGAAAAGAAGAAGTCAAATTATCACTCTTCACAGATGATATGATACCATATGTGGAAAACCCAAAACACTCCACTCCAAAACTGCTAGAACTTATACAGGAATTCAGTAAAGTGTCAGGATATAAAAATCAATGCACAGAAATCCGTTGCATTTCTCTACTCCACCAACAAGACAGAAGAAAGAGAAATTAAGGAGTCAATCCCATTTACATTTGCACCCAAAACCATAAGGTACCTAGGAATAAACCTAACCAAAGACGTACAGAATCTATACTCAGAAAACTATAAAGTACTCATGAAAGAAATTGAGGAAGACACAGAGAAATGGAAAAATGTTCCATGCTCCTGGATTGGAAGAATAAATATTGTGAAAATGTCTATGCTACCTAAAGCAATCTACACATTTAATGCAATTCCAATCAAAGTACCATCCATCTTTTTCAAAGAAATGGAACAAATAATTCTAAAATTTATATGGAACCAGAAAAGACCTCGAATAGCCAAAGGGATATTGAAAAAGAAAGCCAAAGTTGTTGGCATCACAATTCCGGACTTCAAGCTCTATTACAAAGCTGTCATCATCAAGACAGCATGGTACTGGCACAAAAAGAGACACATAGATCAATGGAACAGAATAGAGAGCCTAGAAATAGACCCTCAACTCTATGGTCAACTAATCTTTGACAAAGCACGAAAGAATGTCCAATGGAAAAAAGACAGCCTCTTCCATGATGGTGCTGGAAAAATTGGACAGCCACATGCAGAAAAATGAAATTGGACCATTTCCTTACACCACACACGAAAATAGACTCAGAATGGATGAAGGACCTCAATGTGCGAAAGGAGTCCATCAAAATCCTTGAGGAGAACACAGGCAGCAACCTCTTCGACCTCTGCCGCAGCAACATCTTCCTAGGAACAACACCAAAGGCAAGGGAAGCAAGGGCAAAAATGAACTATTGGGATTACATCAAGATCAAAAGCTTTTGCACAGCAAAGGAAACAGTTAACAAAATCAAAAGACAACTGACAGAATGGGAGAAGATATTTGCAAACGACATATCAGATAAAGGACTAGTGTCCAGAATCTATAAAGAACTTAGCAAACTCAACACCCAAAGAACAAATAATCCAATCAAGAAATGGGCAGAGGACATGAACAGACATTTCTGCAAAGAAGACATCCAGATGGCCAACAGACACATGAAAAAGTGCTCCATATCACTGGGCATCAGGGAAATACAAATCAAAACCACAATGAGATATCACCTTACACCAGTCAGAATGGCTAAAATCAATAAGTCAGGAAATAACAGATGCTGGCGAGGATGCGGAGAAAGGGGAACCCTCCTACAGTGTTGGTGGGAATGCAAGCTGGTGCAGCCACTCTGGAAAACAGCATGGAGGTTCCTCAAAATGTTGAAAATAGAACTGTCCTATGACCCAGCAATTGCACTACTGGGTATTTACCCTAAAGATACAAACGTAGTGATCCAAAGGGGCACATGCACCCGAATGTTTATAGCAGCAATGTCCACAATAGCCAAACTATGGAAAGAACCTAGATGTCCATCAACAGATGAATGGATCAAGAAGATGTGGTATATATACACAATGGAATACTATGCAGCCATCAAAAGAAATGAAATCTTGCCATTTGCGACGACGTGGATGGAACTAGAGCATATCATGCTTAGCGAAATAAGTCAAGCGGAGAAAGATAACTATCATATGATCTCCCTGATATGAGGAAGTGGTGATGCAACATGGGGGCTTAAGTGGGTAGAAGAAGAATCAATGAAACAAGATGGAATTGGGAGGGAGACAAACCATAAGTGACTCTTAATGTCACAAAACAAACTGAGGGTTGCTGGGGGGAGGGGGTTTGGGAGAAGGGGGTGGGATTATGGACATTGGGGAGGGTATGTGCTTTGGTGAGTGCTGTGAAGTGTGTAAACCTGGTGATTCACAGACCTGTACCCCTGGGGATAAAAATACATTATATGTTTATAAAAAAATAAAAATTTAAATTTAAATTAAAAAAAAAATCCAGATACCACTTTACTCATGTCTCTATCCTAGGATCTAGCACAGTATTTAATACATAGAAAGTAGTCTAAGAATGGACCTAAATTCCTATATACCCCTACTCTGATGTTTAGTCCATCCAAAATTCCATTTCTCTCATCCCTTCTCCAAAGACTATTGAAGATAATATTGAAGACACCTCCTTCTGAAGGCTAATCCAAAGTTTCCATTTGCTGTGCATTTTACTTGCACTGTGAGTACAATACACTCTAGTCTACCTTACAGTTAATCATAAACATGCATCATCCTGATTAAAATGTTAGTGCAATGAGTTCATAGATAGCATCATTTCTCTTTACACCCCCCACCTAGCAGAGCTCATGCACACAACTGGTGGGTGAATCTTTCCAACTGCTGAAGAGTCATTTGAATATAACATTTCTTCAGATGTGAAACACAGATTTGTTGGTCAATATTTGATCCTTTTAAATTGAAGCTCCATTCCTTACAGTCATTTGAATATTATTCTTGAGCACAGCGGTAGTAGCCTAATTACGTCTCTTTTTCCTTTCCTTGGGAGTTAGGACTTTGGAACACAGCATCCTAGTTTATACCAATTTTCATGGAACATTTATAAAGATCTCCCTTGCCATAGTAGGTAGGGAAAAGCTGGGGGCTCTAGATATCTGTCTGCTTATCTGATTAATTAACTACTCAACCAGCCTGGAATAGTGGGAAGAAAAAGAGCTGGAGGCCAGTCCCTTGAGGACTGTGCAGGTTGAGGACAAAAATGACAGGGGCAGATCCATCATGGACCAACTAGTGTTTCTCTGCTAACCTATGGTAGAGATTTAAAGACCATCCTGTTGTTCAGAATACCTAATCTTGAAACACAAATGTAACTTTCTGATGTTTTCCCCCATGAGCTTCTGAAAATGAGCATTAAACATCTGCTCTTTGATACTTAACAGGATTTTAGGCCAGAAGGAACAAAACATGATGCTTTTGACTACAAAAAGAAAGTGCCCATTAGTGTAACTTCTATACCTGTATTATAACAGTAGTGACTGAGAAATCAACATGAAAGAAGAGAAAGAATTCTTGGAGATCTGGCCAAAGGGTATAAGTCTTTCAAAGCAGCTAGAGTCAAAGAATTTGATTTGGAAAGTGCATTGACCAATGCGCCACTTACAGTTCTGTTCAATGCAGACATCACTAATCAATTGTGGCATTAGATTTCCTCTGCACCATATCCCAGCCAGTCATTGATACAGTTACTATGTGCCCTCCCACAGTTAGACCAATTGCGCCCATTGCAAAGCAAACATGTAACTAATAGGACCCTAGTTTTCATTGAACGGTCAGCTTCACTCAACAAACTGAATTTCTGGCTACTTACTGGGGAATTTAGAGCTGAAAAGAATGTGGTAACTGTCTTTGGTGGCATCACAGTCTAGAGAAGAAGACAGATTCTAAAATAATTCATTGTAACATCATGGAAGGAATCATTGTCTTTAGTACCAGAGGCTGTAAAGTGGGGTGCTTAGTTTAGTCTGCAGTGGGGAAGGTTAGAGAGTGTGTATCATATACATGAGCTGGGAAGAGCAGAGCAAAGAAGAATTAGAAAAATACTCAAGAGAGAGGAGATAGCATGAGTAAAGCACTGATTGTGCAGCAGCATGAGGGGGAGGGGGTGTCTGTGTTGCATGTGTGGGAGGCATAATATAAAAAGTACAGTATTTCTGGAGGGGAACGTCTGAGATGGGGATTGCTATAAATTCGGTTGGAGAGATAATCCAGGATCAGTTTAGGAAGGCCTCCTAAGAAATCTAGCTTCATTTTTCACAACCCCTGAAACCTACAAAGCTACATGGAAGGATTTTAAGGATGAATGAACAGACGGACAGATACATAGATAGATATAGAGATACAAATATAGATTTAAAAGTTAGATATTTATGGGACAAGTCAGAACAAATTGGGTACAGATGGGAACTGAGGAGGGTGGGTGGTTGTAGGAAGAATCAGGTAAATTCAACTGTGGTTATAGGTCACATGGAGCTCACCTAAGAGGGTTCCCAACAGGCATCCACAGTATAAAGTGACCACACTACCACCTACTCTCCTTCATGTGACCTAAAACCATCTCCATTAGAATTGGCATTTTGGATAAAACAGGCCATTGTTAAAATTGAGTGTATTACACCTGGAGAGACAGTGTGCTGGCTTTGCAAAGAGGGAAGCAAGGAATGGCAATTCCATCCCATTTCAGCAATTTATCTTGCCTCTTAGGTTAATTACCAAAACAGGGTCTGATGGAATGGTACCTGAGAAAGGAAAGCATTTGCCAAAAGGGAGTATAAAGTGGGACAAATGCCTCCAAAAGAAATGCCCATTGCCAGAAAAATTGCATCGTTGAACAGCTGCACCGACACTGAGGACTGCTAATATACTCTTTTATTCAACAGATTTATCAGCAAACATTTATCAACAATCACCATGTGCTATTGCATTGTTAAGCTCTATGGTATCACAAGATATGAGCCCCAGTCTCGTGGAAATTTGGCTTTAAGTCAGACATGTGCAAACATAAATCAATAGTGGAATTAAAAACCAAAGCTATATACTATGTGGTACTGTTGGATGGCTCATAGGGAACTCATAGAAAAAGATCTTTCCTGTGGATATTTGAGAAAGTGAAACTGAGCTACAAAGGATGGTAAGATTAAAATAGGAAGAAGGATCCTGGGGACAAGAGAGTTTAAAATAACTTTCAAACTCCTCTCCATAACATAGAAGGAGATCAAGAAGGAAAGACAGGCAAGGAGAAGAGAGCCAACGCTCACAGCACATGGCCCAGGCTTCCTATATATTTTCATTTGACTCCAACAATAGTCATCAGTCCTATTTTATAAATGTGGAAACTGAGGTTCACCAAGCTTAACTGTCTTGAACAAGGTCACGCAGCTGGTAAACAAATGGGCCGGGACAGAAGCCCAGGGATGTCCGCCTTTAAAGCAGGGTTTCTCAACCCCCGCACAATTGAAATTTAGGAGTGCATAATTCTTCATTGTGGTGGGCTGTCTTGCTTCCCTATTAGATGCCAGCGGCACCCCCGCCACTGTGACAACCAAAAATATCTTGAGACATTCCCAAGTATGCCCCAGGGAATAAAAGTGTCCCCAGTCGAGAGCCATTGATTTTAAAATTCTTCACATGATAGAAAGCTAAGAATGAGTTGACTTTGAACATGAATTCAGAGGACAGTAAGGAAATCAACTTTGATGGACCATAAGGTACATAATAAAAGATGTAGAAAATTATGATAAATAAATGCCTTAACACAGCAGCCTGAGTCAGAAAACAGGCAGGGATAGGGTAAGTCAGGCAGCAGGGCTCATTGGCTGGGACATGCTACAGGACCAGTACTGTGGGCATGGCCGTGACCACCCTCATATACTGGGTGCCCTGCTGATGCAGCATGCTCCCCACTCCCTTGCTGGAACAGGCCCCCTGGCACGCTGTGACTGGCAGTGCACCAGGGAAAGGATACTGTTGGACCGACCAAAAGGATTCTCCCCCACTATCCTCCTCTGTAACTAAGTCAGCAGGATTCAAAGTCAGCTGCAAGTTCATCTGATTGTCAAAGTCACGTCACATGGCTGAGCCCTTCCTAAGATTTGTGACTAGGATCTCCAATTTTATGTTTCTACAGTGGGGGAAAAGAAAAAGACAAATGTCCACTACAGGTTTTTGTTGACTTTTCCCTACATACATGATCCTGCTAGAGATGGGGAGATGTCACCACTTAAATGGAGAGTGGGCTCACTCATCGTGAGTGAGGCTGGAGGGAGAGGGATGGTGGGTAAGACTCATGCAAGACGATTCCAAATGCTTCAGCATCCCCCTGTAGCCTTCATTCCCACCATTTCAGCCAATGTTAGGCTTTCCCTCCACCTCCTCCTCTCACTGTTGGGCAATTGCAGTTGTCCAAGTGCTGTTAAAACAGAGTGACTGCATTTCAAGCATGCATGATGAATAGCCAAACAGTCTTCAAAGGAATGGAGATTTTTCTCTCATCTACATGTTCCAAGAAGGAGTTACAGCCCAATTTCCTATCCTCTTCAGAGGACAGAATCAAGACCTGCAGAATTGAAACTGCCATCCACTGTGATCTGCTAGATGAAGGCTTATCCAGAAGGAATACATCAAAGGATGTATTTCCTATTTCTGCATAAGTTCTGAAACAACGAGTCGGCTTTATAATCAGTGCTTTCAAGTAAGTTACACCTTGAATTACACAAAAGACCCGACCTTGCAAGAGTTCTTCCATTTCAGCCGTTGCTGTCCCTCTCTCTCTCTGGTCTCTGCTGTACAGATTGTTCCTATCTGTGGTGAGTGATTCAAAGACAAACCTAAACTGTGAAATCGGTCATAAAGAATAGTTAGTGCTTCCTTTTTTCTTATTATTGATGCAGAGAGCTCTTTCTCTGGTTAGAAATTTCCCTTCCTGTGATAACCAAAAGTTCCTTTTGACTTATTCCATTGAGTATGTCCCCTAAAGTGTTGAGGCTGGCTCTTTGGTCCAGCTTCCCAAAAAAGCAGTCACCTCCCACTAAAAGAAAAAAAGGAAGGGAGAAATAATGGAAATAATGAGTTAATCTAGAAATAGCAAAGGACTGATCCTACCAGTAAGCTGTAGGAGATAGAGGCTTATTTCTTCTTTCCTCTAGCAAAGAAATCGATATATATTTGGTTGAGCCAACAAAGCTGCATGATATTTTTTTCCAAATGATTTTTCTCTGCTTTTAAATCAATTCTCTGAATGGATTAGGAGGAAAAAGAAAGAAAGAAGCCTTGAATTGGAGAGGAAAACTTTTCCTTTCTTCCTTCCTAGGTTCTTTGGGTGGCCTAATAATTGAATTGACATAAGACAGATTGACAGGAGAAAACAAAACAAAGCAAAACAAGTTTTGATTTGTATATCCAGGAGCTCTTAGAAATATAAGTGTCAAAGAAGTGACAAAAGCAGGCAGCTTCTATTATTTTTAGACAAAGAAATAATCAATTTGTGAATAGTGAACCAGACAGAGGCTTGGCCTGAGGTAGCAAATTAATTAAATAATAAGATTGGTTTATATAACCTACTTGGCCCTGAATTTCCTATCTCTCAAAATAAGGATGACTTCTGCTCTCCAGGTGCAGGGCGGATACCCCTCATATGAGCAATTTACTTCTTTCTTTTAGGCGAATAGAGGAAGTTCAGAACGTCCTTCTTGTACTGGCTATTACTAACCTAACTTTAATTCAAACTATTTACTATATCAAAGCAGCATATTATAAAGTGCCTGCCCTGGATCTCATCATTTTAATACAGGTTTAGTTTTAAGTCTCAAAAACAATGAACCAGCTGATTGAACAGTTCTTCCTTCCAGGTAGGTTTAAGGATTAAGTATATAGATTATTTAGGGTGCTTTCGGCAACAAGTTAAAGAAACTCCACCCCAAGCTGGTTCAACTGTGAAAAATTTGGTTCTTTCGTATAAAAAGAAACCCCAAGATAGTATGGCACTCAGAGTTATTTGATTTAGAAAGTCAAGGGCCTGGGGTCCTGTTGTTCCTCCAGTCTACCAAGGCTAGAATAGTTTCATTTTCAAGATGGTAGCAAGGTAGCAGTTCAAGGTGAACGACGTATCTGTGACATAATCCAGAGGTAAAGAGTATGTCTTCCTGTGGTCTTCTTAATAATGTGAAGACACTTTTCCTAGGTGTTCTTCAATATGATTTTATTTCTTAATATTCAGAATTGAATCCTGTGCCTTCTCTGGATCCTTAGGCTAGTGGTTCACAAATTGGAGAATAATACTATGATGCATTTTTGGTTGCCACAATAACTGGATGACTCTGAATATTTAGCAGGAAATAAGACTGCCAAATGTCTACAGACATATAAAGAGCACTGCCCAAAAAAAGAATGGCACCACCTAAAATGTCAAGGGACTCTTTTTGAGAAACACTCCCCTTAATTAATCAGGTATTCTTTGGACCAGAGAATGCTTTTAGTTTTCCCTTAGGCATTTGCCTGCAGATAGGAAGGGTGCATACCTGACCAAAATTAAAAAAGGTTTTCCTGTTAAAAGGAAAGAAATTGTCAATGGATGTTGGCTAGCCAACCGATAATGTTTCTTGTATTACATTATCATCATCTGACCCTGAAACAAATGTCATTTTTTCACTTACTATTATATTGATATGAGTCACATTTTTTAAAAAAGTCTGTGTAGGACTCCTAGAGACTTAGAGGACCAATTAAGAAGCTGCTGCAATAGCCTGCGTTGGAAATTACATGGCTATGAATTAAGGCAGTGGTAAAGGAGATGGAAAGAAGTGAATGGACTCTAGAGCTATTTTGGACAGAATTCAATAGGTCTTGGGAAGTGACTTAGATTTAGAGTGTTCGGGATAATTTTTGGTTTATGGAAGTCTGAAGCCATCCACTAAATTCCAGTCATTCTTTCATATCCATTGAAAAGTGGTATCCAGCTTACCATACTATTCTACACCAATACGCATGCCCTCCTCCCTGATGACATCAGTAACCACACAGAGAATACATTAAATGCCTTGGTCCTCTGTTTGCTACTTTCAGTGCCTTGGCCCTCTCTATGTTACTTTCTCACCTCCAGTTTTCTTGTCTTTCTTGTCTCCTCTCCCATTCATTCATATACTTATAACTACATCTTATTACCAATAGCTGGACCACTTTCAAAATCAAAATTTCACTTTTTTCTGTATTTACAGTTTCCTCTCCTTTTGAAATCTTGGTTCTAAATATTAATCAATTCTGCCATCCTCCAGTCTTGTTATTTCACCCCTTTTTCACTATCCAATATGACTCATCTAATATCACTTTTTTCCTTTACCTAAATAAGATTTGGTTGTCTATTTTTAAAATTAAACCTGAGCATACAAATTTAGCACCTTTGTATCTGTCTACAGTCACGTTTAAATTCAAATCTCTACATATTTTTTGACCAAAACAGACACTGAAAAATAGTGCCACCTTGCTTCTGTGTTTAGTTCTAATTACTATGAGGCCTTAATCTCATTAACAATATTAGATCTCAATGGCTTCTGAATTGGAGGAGTGGCACAAGCTCCTGAAATAATGCACACAGAAGAAAGAGGAAATAGAGGGATGAAGAATTAAAATTTCAACATGTTGATTTTCATGTGTCTTTGGGACATCCACATAAAACTATTCCTTAGGGCCCTGTGTATTAAAGTTAGGTCCAAAAGACGGGGCGCCTGGGTGGCTCAGTGGGTTAAGCCGCTGCCTTCGGCTCAGGTCATGATCTCGGGGTCCTGGGATCGAGTCCCGCGTTGGGCTCTCTGCTCAGCAGGGAGCCTGCTTCCCTTCCTCTCTCTCTGCCTGCCTCTCTGCCTACTTGTGATCTCTCTCTGTCAAATAAATAAATAAAATCTTTAAAAAAAAAAAAAGATAGGAAAGAAAGGATACCAATTTGGTAAGATTGCTGATGGAAAAAAAAAAAAAAAGATTTCAATCTCAATTAATGCCAAACTTCTATTTTAGGGGAGACTTAGCAGAAGGCACAACTTGAATCCCAAATCTAGAACAACATCAATATAAATGATATGCACTCAAGGTCCTCCAAAGACAGCATGAAATAAAAGGAATGATGAAAATAGTAATTATAGTAATAATTATAATAATAGAAAGAAAAATTGTTATAGTAGGATTAAGCAGTTATTGAGAATGTGCTTATTGTCAGACATTGCAATAAGCACCTCACCTTCACTAAATCATGGAATCCTTATAACTCTCTAAGGAATGTATTATTGTTCTCCTAACTTACCAGTGGAAGAACTGAGGCTCCAGAGAAGGGGAGAAATGTGCCTTCTGTAAAGAACAATGGACTAGGTAGGAGATTATTTTCAAACTCAACTCTACCATGAACTATGTGTCCGTGAGTAAATTATGCTTGTCTTTGGGTCTCAGTTTTGCTTAATGTGGGAGGTTGACCAGATAATCTTTACAGACCTATTTTTATGAATCCTGTATATATTTCAGTCAGCCTGAATCTTAGATGTCCTAATGCCATCTCCTAAAACCCATGATAATAGCACACTGGTGGGATGCCTAGGTGGCTCAGTCGGTTAAGCATCTGCCTTTGGCTCAGGTCACGATCCCAGGGTCCTAGAATTAAGCCCCATATCAGACTCCCATCTCCCTCTGTCATTTTCCCTGCTTGTGGGTGTGCATGCTCTGCCAAATAAATAAATAAAATAGTACACAGGTGTAATATCAACATTAATAACAACTTAATAAAGGCTTAGAATGAATTAATTTTGGTGTAAAATGCTCACATTTTATTTCCTTTAATCATTACAATCAATCAGTAGAACACAGTGGAAATGCTGCTATGATAATTCTGGACCTAGCCCTTAACTGCCTTGAGAGCTTCCACTGTCTCCTTGGAATGCTTACTCTTAAACCATTCTGCCTTATTACTCAGAAGCCATGCCATGTAGACATGAACCAAGGACCCCAGTCAATGGCACAGCCCTGAATTCCCAGTCTAGCTTACAGTTGGACCTAGGGCCTAAGCTGATACCTTGTGAAGCGGAAGAACAACCTAGCTATCCCACACTACCACGTAACAAATTATTGCTTTGAGCTACTAGGTTTTGTGTTTGATTGTTCCATAGCAATCAATAACTGACATTGTTACCACACACCTACCCATTTTACAGATAGAGAAACTAAAGCTTCAGAGAGTTTCATTAATTGTAGATCACACATCAAGAAAGTGATAGAATAAATATCTGAAGAGAGTTCTGTTAAATTCCAGAGTCCACACTTGAAAGCACTATGCAAAACAGCTTCTCATTTTAATCCTGATTCATCAGCCGTGTCTTTAGGCAGGCATATGAATGTGGACACTCTTTTTTCTTATGAAGACAGCTGCTAAACCTACATGGACATTACAAAAATCTGTTCTCCTTGATTAATTCTACAATTGCTGGAAGTATTTGACAAATAATGGGCACTAAATGTACTCTGGGATACTTCGTATAGATTACAGACGAAAGCCAGAAGCCTGGAAGAACTTCTCTCACTGGAGTTTCTTTAATTTGCTAAAGCCTGAGGCAGTTACAAGTAGCCTCGAAATTCCCTTGTCCGCCTCGCCAGCTGTAGACACCTGTGCATTAAATTACTGCAATATTGCTTTCTGTGTGCACTTAGCATTTCCCAGTTTTTATCATCTAGAAAAAGGCATAAATACATCAAGACTAAGTTCCAAGCAGATGGTGCTAAATTTATTTACCTGATACTTCTTACTTTAATAAAGCTAAAGTAAATTTTGCTCAGCAAATGCAGCCTTCAGAAAATAATTGGGAGGTGGGGTGGGGGAGGGGAGCACATGAGCTGACTCAGCAAAAATGAAAATCCTAAGTAGTTTACATTGAATCAAGCCTAGGCAATAATTTAAAGGTGCCAATGTATCCCTTCCGTTTACCTGCAACACCGTGTCCACCCTGCATGAAGTACCCAGTGCTTTTACAAATATGGTTTAAATGAAAATATATTGGTGCTTTCTGTGGATGATTGCTAAAGATTGAAGTGAATGGAAAATGTGATGGAATGTGGGGTCAGGATAGGAAAATATATATGCTCAAATGTAAACAATTTAAACTTTTTACATGAAATCAAAGTCACTGAACACAGTGTGCCTGCTTTAGCATGGTAGAACTATGGTATCCCTCACCTTTTAATTCACAGGTAAAAATTTTTTTTTTTTTAAAGATTTTATTTATTTATTTGAAAGACGGAGATCACAAGTAGGCAGAGAGTCAGGCAGAGAGAGAGAGGGAGGGAAGCAGGCTTCCTGCGGAGCAGGGAGCCCAATGCGGGGCTCGATCCTAGGACCCTGAGATCATGACCCGAGCCAAAGGCAGCAGCCCAAACCACTGAGCCACCCAGGCGCCCCCACAGGTAAAAATTTTGATTGTGGTTTCCATATTCATTTAAGTAGTAATAATAAGAATAAAGTCTACATTCCTGTATTACTTTGTAATTTATAAGACATTGTCATATATGACACTTGATTTGATCCTTATAACAACTCAGACTAGGTATTATTACATGCAAGACCATAAAATTAAGTCCCAAACCAGGAGTTAATTCACCTCTAGAATATCATAACTTCAGTTGACCTCTTCAGCTCCAAGTGTCTTTAAAAAAAGAATGGTGAATGATTTAAAAAAAAAAACAAAAAAACACTTTTAATTGATTTTTATGACATATATCTATTCTAATCTGATATTCTTGGTTAAGCATATAATAAGCTCTCTATTTTAAAAATGGCTTAAAATGTCATTCAGGGGCGCCTGAGTGGCACAGTCCATTAAGTGGCTGACTCTTAGTTTCGGCTCAGGTGGTGATCTCAATGTCATGAGATCGAGCCCCACATTGGGCTCTGTGCTCGTGGGACTCTCTCTCTCTCTCTCTCTCTCTGCCCCTCCCCATGTTGCCCTCTCTCTAATAAGTAAAATCATTTTAAAAAGATGTCATCCATATCACCAGTGACAAATTATGCAAAGAGTTATAGTTCCTAGTATTTGTTCACTAAGAAAACTACCCAACACTTCTTTCAATGGAGTCCAATGCTGCCAAAGAAAGTAGTCTCCTGTTTTTGAGACAGTGCAAATAATGGCAACTGCCCTTGTAGACATCCCTTGATGTGTTCACCTGCTGCCATTTCTCCAATCCTTTATTAGGGCTACACTTTTTCATTCAATTTTCATTGAGGTCTCATTTAGATGCAGTATACTTCACAGATCCTAAAAGTATAATTCTATCATTCCAGAAAGTTCCATAGAGCCCTTTTCCAGACAGTGCTCAATCTGAAGGCAACCTCTTTTCTGTTACTTTTCATCAAACACTTGTTTTGCCTATTCTAGAGATTTATACAAATAAACTTTTTTTTTTTTTGGCACCCAGCTCAGCATAATGGTTTGAGATACATCATTGCTATTGCAGGTATAGCTAGTTTGGTCTTTTTCACTACTGCATAGCATTCTCTGCATGTTTCTGTATCTATCCCCCTGTTAATGAATATTCGAGTTGTTCGTGTTTTTGTACAGCTTCATTTTAGGATGACATTTTACGCTCTTAAAATGCGTACATAAATAAAGAAATCTGTCAGCAAATACACATTTTGCTGTGTGTGTGTGTGTGTGTGTGTTAGCTAAAGTAGAATTTATTTTGTGAATCAATGTAAGTGCATTAAACACTTTGCACTTGAAACATAAATAAATCAGTCTGGCTCCCAGACTCCATAGCTGTGTGGTAGACAGCCTGAGGAACGTTGTGATGCGAAAAGACCCCTACAACACTAGAGCTCTGCTGTCTGTGTTCAACAGTAGGCGGTAAACTCACAAGAAAGAGATGTACACTCAGCTCTGTCCTTGCAGGTTGCTGGGTCTGTGCACAGTGCTTCAGCTGTTAAAATGTTCCTGGAACATTCACCAGCCAGATTCTGGCATCATGAGTATAAACACATCAGCAGTTCTGATCATTTAAAATCCTGGTTTCAACTGCCTCTCTCCTTTTCTCTGAAGCCCTTAGGTTCATCACGGTTTGCTAATTAAAGCAAAAGACTTAAGCCTTTCAGCCTTGCGTGTGCAGCTAATTCGACCGTGAGGGATGCAGCAAATGAGTCAATTAACATTCCATAGCGTGCATTTATCTAGCACCTGCTGTGTGCCAAACACTGCACAGCGTTGGCTGAGTTTCCTAACAGGTTGCAGAGAGGAATTGGGATGCTGTGAGTTAAAGAATACTGGGGCTGGTGTCAGAAAGCCCAAGTCTGTCCTGCTTTCCTACTTTCTTGGATCTAAGACAATTCATTTCAACTCAGAACCTCAGCTATGGATTAACAAGCAGGAGGTTCTAATGTTTTGGGTCACAAACTAAGCTGTGAAAACAATGCATAGACTTTTTTTTTTTTTTTTAACCAATTACTTTCGGCCCCTATTTCTCAGGATGGTCAGAATTTAACCTCAGGGAATTTAGGTAATCCTACTCATCATAGAAGAGATTCTCTGTCAATATAAGAAACTTCCTGTTTCTCCCTCAGAGCTGTCTTTGAGTGCCCACGTGGATGACAATGTTATCCACTTGTCATCTGCTAAGTCTCATATGCTCTGCACTCTCCATTCCATATTTCTCCAGCAAAGCTCCTTATTCATCCTTATGACCTCTCCAGGTTTTCTGGCTTCAGTGCCACCTCAGTACTGTTCTGGACATTGAGGGGAAAAATTCTAGACCTCCCAGCACTGTGGTACAAGACCTAGTAAGAGTTTCAGCTCCATGATCACAAACTCCCCACCTGACACCTATGCTCTCCTCATCTGTACAAGGCTGGGATACAGAGGTATCTGAGACCTTGCGATTTTCTCTGACTCCATCCAGAAAGCAATGCATTGACAGCCTCCCCGCTGGTGTATGAGGAACATTGTCAATTCGAAAAAAAAGTGTCCAATCTTTGTGGACAAATTGCCAAGATGCATCTCTTCTGGGCAAACCGTCTAGAAGAAAACTTTTGCCTCAGTAGCTTGTGGAGCAATGTACAAGCTGAATCAGAGGCCCACATTCAGCCCCTCATCCAAGGCACTGAGGACAGGGCACTCTGAGTCAGCAAGCACAGAGTGTTGTCCCTAGACCAGGCTCTCACATCGCTCTTCTGTCTGGTTTATCTCATTCCATCCTCTTTTCTCTCAGGATCCAACCCAGGGCCTTTCACCTCTTCTACTTCTTGCATTTGCTCTCTCCTCTCTCTCCATCTTGAAAGTGGCAACAACTTTCTCTAGTCACAGAACTGTCCTATTGTATCTTTCACTGGCTATGACTCAGCCGTTGGAAAAACACAGTAACTTTTTACTCAAGTACTTACTTGAGGTAAATGAGCATAACAGTGCATATTCAGAACTCAAGAGCCACAACTTGACAATTTCTTTTACTCTGTATTTCTCTGTGCTATCTCTACTTGAGGTGGGGGGTGCTATATGGTTGGGCGGCTCCAGGAGAGGTGGGATCACAGGCTAAAGGCCGTGCTTGGGCACCATGGCAGCCATGGAGCATTCTGCTCCATGCTCCTTCAAGGAAGAACTTTCCGTTCAGTTCAAGCAGTGAGCTTAGCTGAAAGCTGCCGGCAGTGACGCCTACAGGATCTTGAGCCAAGACCACTGTCGTCTTGTACACCTTCCAGCCAATGACTGATCATAGTGGCTGGTTAGGGCTTGGCTATTTCTTTAAAAGAGGACTCCTCTGGGTGCCTGGGTGGCTCAGTGGGTTAGGCCGCTGCCTTCGGCTCAGGTCATGATCTCGGGGTCCTGGGATCGAGTCCCGCATCGGGCTCTCTGCTCAGCAGGGGCCTGCTTCCTTCCCTTCCCCTCTCTCTGCCTGCCTCTCTGCCTGCTGTGATCTCTCTCTCTGTCAAATAAATAAATAAAATCTTTAAAAAAAAATAAAATAAAATAAAAGAGGACTCCTCTTAAGGGTAATCTCTGCTTTGGAGCTCTCCCCACTGGGCTGACACTTGGCTGACTCTTTGCCAGATCTGCATCATGGCCTGAGGTTCTCCCTGCACCATCCTGCCCCCTGACTTTTCTTTATTTTGCACAGCCTTCTCCCCCTAAATAAACCTCTAACTTAGTGTCAGCTTCTCAAAGAGTCCAAACTAGCACAGGTCTGAAAATTCATCTACTTTAGCAATTAAATAATACTCTACCTCAGAACACATAGGTGACTCAGTCAGTTAAGTATCTGCCTTCGACTCAGGTCACAATCCCAGGGTCCTGGGATCAAGTTCTGTATCAGACTTCCTGCACAGCCAGGAGCCTGCTTCTCTCTCTGCCTGCTGCTCCCCCTGCTTGTGCGCTCTCTCTCTCTCATAAATAAATAAATAAATAAATAAAATCTTAAAAAAAAAAATACTCTACCAAACAGCAGAGTATTAAAATACCCAGTCAATGTGTAACTCCTATTGCCCCTAATATTCTCTCTTCCCCCTTCCTCATTTCTCCCTAAAAATTATAAGTGAAAGAACAATGATGCGCTCAGATAATCATGCCGATTTGCAAACATCCCCAAGCAGAGATTTAATCCTTCCCGCCTCTCTTCCTGCTTTCCTACCAGTTATCCTCACTAAAGACAATAAAACAACAAAGGGAAAATAGCCTAACTATAGCTAACCCCAGAACAAGAGTTCTACTTAGAGTCTTGTTTTATCTGAATCACCTTTCAAAACTGGTGGAAGTGGATAAATCAAAGTAAATTGGAAGGCATCAGAACTGCTAGTTCAGTCAGTAATAGTTTGGTTGAAGACATGGAAAACATAATGTTTCTCATATGGAAAGTAAAAGACATTGAGGGTAGTAGGAAACTTTGAGTTGCATATTTAGTGTATATTCTGTTAATTATAACCCCCATAAGTAAAGACGTCAGGTTTTATTTGTTTACTACTCTATACCTAGTCTGGGTCAAAAATACATATATTCTTGAATAAATGCATTTTAGGCACAAAACAATTGCTCAGCCTGGTCACTTGGACTACTCTTTACATTTGGCCTTTAGTGAAATTTAATAGGTTCCCAAAATCAAATCCATCTTAGAAAAATATCCTTTGCTGGGAGACAGCCTGTCTCATTAATTATTTTGTGCAACCCAGAAGAACAAAGGACAGATTCATTGGACCTGACTCTGAAAAGGAGTCACCTTTGGATCCTTAACTAGCTCTTCTACAACCAGAAATGATTTTTCTCTTCTCAGAGATTTCAATAAGAGAAAGAGAGAAAAGAGCAAAAGAGACAAAAAAGAGAGAGGAAAACAATGGGGGACAGATTGAGGCTATGGTGATTATTACAGAAAGTCAACACTGTGATGGCTTGGCTGAGATGAATCTGTGTGATTTTCTGTTGTTGCTATTGTTGTTGTGGTTGTGGTTGTTGTTGGTAGTGCCAGAGAGTAGGCAAAGCCCCCCAAGAAGAAAATGACACAAAAGCCTTAAAGACCAAAACAGGAAGTGTTTAGTAAAATCAGGAAGAATCTGCACACTTCTTAAGATAGGGGTCCAGGAATAAGTTTAGGTAAGGAAAGGCCATCATTGTCACCATAATGAGCTTGCCTGGATGTCTTAGCATCTATACATTATCAGGTGCTTGATATGTGTTACAGAGTACATCGGTTTAATAGATAGGTTGGGGCATCTGGGCGGCTCAGTGGGTTAAAGCCTCTGCCTTCAGTTCAGGTCATGATCCCAGGCTCTTGGGATAATGCCCCGCATCAGGCTCTCTGCTCAGTGTGGAGCCTGCTTCCCCTTTCTCTCTCTGCCTGCCTCTCTGTGATCTATGTCTGTCAAATAAATAAATACAATCTTAAAAAAAAAAAAAACACACAGGTTAAGAGAAGTCTGTGTTGGGGCTTCTGGGTGGCTCAGTCATTAAGCGCCTGCCTTTGGCTCAGGTCATGATCCCAGGGTCCTGGGATTGGGCATCACATCGGGCTTCCTGCTTAGTGGAAAACCTGCTTCTCCCACTCCCACTCCCCCTGCTTGTGTTCTCTCTCTCTCTATCAAATAAATAAATCTTAAAAACAAAACAAAACAAAA
Source organism: Mustela nivalis (assembly GCF_964662115.1). Lineage (NCBI taxonomy): Eukaryota > Metazoa > Chordata > Mammalia > Carnivora > Mustelidae > Mustela > Mustela nivalis. The sequence continues at coordinate 139,971,990 of NC_139020.1, read as the reverse complement.
TGAACAACAACAAAAAAAAACTTTAAGAGAACTTTGTGTTAAACAAGCTGTAAGGACAGGCATGTGGGAGAGAACTGATCCATTTCAGTGTAATAACAGTGCTGAGTATATTGCAAAGTTATGACCCAGCTTCTTGAGGGTAGCTGTTGGCAATGGAGATGACATCTGTATTCTACGTTATTGCATGATCATAGTAGTCTCACTATAAATATATATTGAGTCAATGAAGATTTTTACTACTTAAAAGGATCGTACAAAACTCTGTTAAAGGAGCATAAGAAAGTTCACAAAGTGGAGGATTCAAAAGGATTTCAGCATGGCCATCATTACTCTAAAACTTGTGGTACTGCCCAAAATCACAGTGAAAGGCAAAATATGCATTTGGACATAAAAGTCATATGTTATCTGATCATTATCTGAAAAAGTAATGCCCATTCTTCACTATAGGTATATAATGTGTTGTGGAGTGGGGAGAGGAGAATGGGAAAGAATGAAGTCCATCAGTGCATGCCCTCTAGAAGCTTACCCTCTACTTCTAGGCATTTCATATGCAAAAAAGAGATTGTCCAGCAAACAAGAGTCAATGGAACAGGGACAAGGAAAGAGAGAGACAGGAGATAAGCAAATTGCATTGCATGTAAACTAAAAGGTTTTCCTTCCAAGAGTCTGGAGCAGAACTCTTTTCAACTGTATACCTCCACCTTAAACCATTTTACCTCTGTCTTTACCACTCTTGTATTTGAAATCTGTCAAATTCCAGAGTGACAAGGACAGAAAAAGAAAATGGAAAATCCAAAGCATAAACGATGAGTCTTTACCAGAATTTGGCAGTCCTTCCTAAAGTCTCTTTTATTTTTAATGTTAGATAGAAGTAGAAAGGCAATCTCCACTGTTTACCAATAAGCTATTTCAACCTTCTCTATGTATGTCATAATCCTGTGTGCTTAACTTTCTAACATGTATATAATTTCATAACGACTGGCCCAAGAAATTAAAGGGAAGGAAAGCAGTGTAACTAGTTTCTTAGTTACTGTTCCAGGGCCTCTAGAAGTTATTTCTATATCAGCAGGATCTTTCAGCAATCCTAAACTCACAACAGAACTCACTTTTTATTTTTTTATTTTATTTTATTTTTTTTACAAAATCTTGCAACAATGATGCATTCCTGATGGGTAGAATCACTTTGCTTCCTTTGCCCTGTGATTTCCTGTTCGCTGCAGACCCAGTGATCTCCTTCAGCCTCTTCCTGAGTGCCTTGATGAGTAAATTAAAGAGTAAATTGAGTGGTTGTCTTATTTGATTTCCTCAGGAATTAGTGTAATGACTGATAGGCTATCTAAATGTGCAAATAGCTTTAAAAAAGAAAGATGTGTTTTTCCAAGGACTCTGTTCTCAGGCTCATTCCTTGTGATAGCATTGACCATGGCTCTGACCAAACATGCTTCACAAAGTGATTGATCAATTATTGCCCCAATGGAAAAGTGTCCAAAATGAAATCACCTTGGACTTGCCCTAAATGCCCTTTACTCCAAAGTGAATTATAGATGGATTACATTAAGGCAGCAAATATTTTCATTTTCCCTCTGGATAAAAATAAGTCATTTGAAAGGTTATTTTTTTCTTTTGTTTTACTTTCAGGCAACTGCTCCTTATTCCAATGCCATGCCCTCCATAGCAGACAATATAGAAAAAAAAAATGTTATTTAACATGTTATCAACCAGAATCACCTTGGGTGATGCGAAAAACCAAAACCACATGGAAAAATCTGATAGGAAGAAGGAAAGTGACGACTGTAGTGGGAAATCACTTAATGGGAAATCAAGCAACGTCTCAGGGGCTCAGAGTCTCTCTGTTAACTCCACTCCTTCATTTCAAAGAAATCTGTATTCCTTTCTGCAAAAATATGTTAATTAACATGTACTCCAGGGAACTATAAGTCATTGAGGGACAAGGCCTAAACAATAGTGAGAAACAAATAGGACTTAAACTCAAATTCCTATTTATCACTAATTTTTTTAAGACAAAGGCTATTGATATTTCCAGAAGACACTGAAGCTCACTTGACTAGCCTCAAGGGGCCAATGCTTGGATGGCCATGACCAGTTTCCAGCACAGCTGTGACATAAGAGAAAATAAAACCAAAATTACACAATTATTTTTTTTCAATGTTGGCCTGAACCAGATTTTTGAAAGACACCTAAAATAAAAACCCAGAATTTTCTTAGCAGTGTCTTCTGGATCCCTTGTTTACTCAAAAATTGGACAAATTTTTGTTTCACAAAATTATGAAAAGTGTTCCCTGTTCAAAACTCCAGTAAAACAAGACATTATTCATAAATCATTCAATATTATCCTTAATGTAAACTTGCTGGACAGATTGAGGGCCAAATAACCACAATTTCAAACTTTGGAGAAAATAGTGAAAATTATGGCTAGTACACATCAGTACTTATGGAACAAAGCTACATCCAGGTTCAGAAGAAAATCCATAGCCTTAAGTACTCATATTAATTAATAATAAGTAGTAAAAGTAAATTAATATTCAATTAAAGCAATTATGGAAAACAAGTAAAACTACGGTAAAAGGATTAACTTAAAGCTAAAACTAGAAAATACAAATTAGAAAAAACAGAAATAGTAAACGAATCCAGGAGATGATATTTGGAAAATAAATGACTAAATAACTATTAAGCTACAAAAAAAGGTCAAATGTAAATATTAGCAATAAGAGAATGGAAAATAACTGCAGATAAAAAGGAAAGTAAATGAATTATAAGGGATAAGTCCATTCAACTATGCATGCCCATTTGAAAGTCTATGAAAATAAATTTCTTAACAAAAATATACATAGTTAAAATTGGCCTCACATAATGTGGGAAAACAATAACAAAAAAGTATATTTCACCTTGGACTTAACTTGAAAATCATAAAGGGTGTTTTTAAAAGATAACCCCACTTTTGACTAACTCAGAACTTCTCCAACTCCCTATGATGAAGTGGCGTGGGAAAACAAAATGATGCTGGCACAGATGGGAGAGATCAGACCACAGCACAGGGTACAGCTTTATGAAGTTACTGTAGAACTTAAGGGGCAGCCAGGCCTTAAACATGAGTCCAGAGAAGAGGAAGCCTCAAGAGTTGAGCTGATATGCTGTATATTGCTCTTCCTTCTGGGACACATGCTGATTAATGATGCAGAAACAAAGACCAGGAGCATAAACAAATAAATGCTGCAAAGAAAGAGAAAAATCAGCAAGGCTTTGGCAATCTCATAGGACCAGGGAGGAAAAAGTAGAATTTAGAGCTAGCAAGGCAGTCAACATTAGAAAGCCACGATCCCAGAGAAAAGTAATGCAGAGAAGTAAAATTTATTGGCTTCCCTCAAAGACATTTACTGTATTCTCAAGCTGTCCAGACTCCGAGGTTAACATTCCATCCGGAAAGCCCAAGACATGCAGAGAGCAATTTCTGGCAGTCTTATGATACCAACCAGATTAAAAGTGGAATTTGCAACTTGCCTCCTGAAGAGTCAATACTAGGCTGTCAGTTGAAAACCCTAGGGACTATGCCCTAAAAATTAGAGGAAATCAGAAAGACTGAGGCTTCCTAAAATCTAGCCTGAGTCAGTTCACTCCTGTATTGGATTAAGTTGATCTGCTTCATCACCCAGAGTACCCACATGTTTTCATTCACAAAATATAGATTTGAATTAAAAAAATTATGAAGCATATCAAGAAACAAGACCAAGAGAAAAAAAATATAGGTAATAGACTATACCCACAGGTGACCTAGCTATTAGTAATCAGGCTTAAAGTTTAAGATATCTCTGATTAACACATTCTGGAGGATTTTATGAACCAACTGAAATTTATTTTTAAACGAATTAAATGGGAATTCTAGAAATTAAAAATACAGGAACTAAAAATAATAACTCATTTTTTTCTTTTATTTGTTTTTATTTCATTTTGTTTTTACAGCAGGCTTGACACAGCTAACTGGAATACAAATCAGTAGAATATCCAGGCTAAAGCACATATGCCAGGATATGTGTTAATTTCCTCCAGAATTAAAAAAAGGGAAAGAACAACATCTGGAGCAACTGTAATTACTAAAATCACTATTAACTTTCAACAGTCTGTCTTTCTTAAAAAATCTATCTACTTTCAAATGACATCTATCCATCTATCTATCTACTTTCAACTGGACTTTAAATGAGGATTGGAAGTATCTTTCATGCCTCTTAATCTTTGAAATCTTAAAAACAAACAAACAAACAAACAAAACCCTTACTTCATAAATCAGAAAACCAATGTGACAATTCCACCAAATATACATCCAGAAACTTGGACAATATTTGCAGGACTGGTGAACCTACCATGAGGAAGACTTGGGAAAAAATTCCACCTTTCATCTAATATTCATGAGCCTCCCAATGACCGATGGACCACAGAAGTATTGAGAATCCCAGAGAACTGGTATTAATTCAAAATGAATATTTTTCCCAAAGTCAAAATATCTTTCTAGCCCCAAGTCAGAATCACACTAGTGAATTGTCTCAGGTGTTCTTGAGGATATCTGAAAAATCATATTCCCAACCTGAGATGCTATAATATTGCCCTTCTTTAAGAGGACACAGTTGGTACTTAATTGAGTATACACAATAGAAACAAATCATATACTCAAAAAACAAATCATCTTTTCTGTTCAGATTTTAGCCTCAAGTTATTCAGACCAAGAAAGAGTAGAATAGACTGACTCCTATCTTGTTCTTGAGGACTCCATGATTACTCACTTTCAAAATTCTCTGAGGGTCAATTCATTCTGATTATTGGTACAACTTTGCTACTTTTGGAACTATTCCTGTCTGGTATTTTGCAAGCAATTTGACTCTGTCTCTATCCTCAGAATCCTACTATTCTCACTGAAATCAGGAAACTTATTTCAAAATTAATATCTCCCATCTTCATAACAATTGAAATAAATTTGACAGGCAAAATCTCTAATGTTTAGTTTTCCCAATTCCTATGTTTCAGTAGGAGGATCAAGAACTTCTCACAGGCCCCTGAGGAAGATCAGGGGCAGCCATCTTGAAAGGCATTATCCTTGTTTGGAAGTCGCCATTGTGAGGGGGATGAGATGGCCTAAAAACTGGAGGTGAATACTGCACAGACTTGGAAGCCAGTGCAAGCCAAATGTTAGCCCAGTTGCTAGGGAAAAGTTATCAATTTTCTTCACCAAGCTGAGAGAAACAGATGGTAAGTTCCAGTGGCTGACTTAAGTAAGGAATGCCTGGAGGATGAACAGCAAGCAGATATAACAGAGACATCACCTTGAGAACCATGAAACCATAAGAGAACACTTTTGAAGATCCTGACCATTCTCTTCACAGAGCCCTATAATCTTTCTTTCCCCCATGGCAATAGGCCCAGATGTCACTTTAGAAAGAAGCCAAGATAGAGATCTGGAAATTAAGAGCATCATTTAAAGTGCTATTATTTTTAGCAGAATATACCAAATTTATAAATTTAAAGGATTAAAAGTTATTTTCCCATGATAAGCAAACAAGTCTAGACTTTTGAAGGTGATCAGATTAGTTATATAAATATTTTTTCTAAATCTATATTCTATACAAGTGGACTTACTGTGAATAAATGTTGTGAATATGTTAGACTTGTAGTAAGGAATTTGAAAATACAAAAGAGAAGATCCCATTTAGAGCATATCTGTCCATTTATCCAATCAACTACCCAATCATCCTAGGAATAAACATAACAAGGTCTGAGCAGAAAATACACAAAAACGTACTTGACTGAGAATATCAGAAAGGATTTTTTTTAAAAGACAACCAAAACTTCTACATGTAAACGACACAACCCTATTCCCTAGACATTTAAAAATTCATAGAAATTATAAAAAAAAAAATACCATGGAAATTTCCTAGTCTAACAAACCCATATTTGTTATTGTTCCAGATCTAGCAAATGTGCCCTATTTCTTTTTGTTCCCTTTCATATGCCATTAAACATGCCAGAAATTTCCTGGAGTAAATCTAATTAGCTTGTTCAGGATGAGTACCTAAAAAGAAACTTTTTCTACTGTCCAACGTTTGCAGTTCCTAATTTTGCCCTGCTGCTTAAAAACCTAGAGGTAACATTATTTAGGTACTATATTTAGAACAACTTGATGAGATTTTGGGCCTCATGATTCCTTTTAGGAAATGAAATCTGATATGTTACATATTTTAATACCCCTCACTCATTCAAACTCTATTCTAACCTACTTCAAGATCATAAGCTGACTTTGCTAAGCATGCCAAATATAATTTTCTTGGCCATATGGGTCACGAATACTCAACACTTAATAATTCATGCTTCTGGGAAAGGTACAGCAACTTGTGTTAATAAAATGTAAAATTCCTGACCAATTATGGAGCATAGCTAATAATAGAGCAGCAGTATCAGCTCACTTGATGATAATTGGAAGTTGAGAACAGAGAAACATGGATGCTTTTTATTCTTAATTGAAACATAGAATTTAAAATAAAATCGAGCCCCTGTAAGGCAGGAATAAGCTTTCAGAAAGGAAAAGCACTTTCTTCCCCTATTCAAAAGCACTGAAAAAAAAAAAAAAGCCACAATCAATTCATTCAAAAGATATTTTACTAAAAATCCACCAAGTACAAGTTCTTGCACTAATGTGCTGAAATATGGAAATGAAGGAAAGTGTAAGGTCTAGGGAGAGATTTATAAATAGAATCTAAAAGGTAGTATGTCACTGTAATGTAGAACACAAGTTAGGTGGATGGATAGATGGATGGATAGATAGGTAGGTAGATAGATACATATAAATGATTGATAGATAGATGGGTAATGCTAGGAAAGTAAGATATTTAGAGCAACTAATTTTATCTGGAGGTTTGGGGAAATCTAAACAATAAAGATAAGCTTGAGCAGGGTCAAAATTGAACAGAGCAAAAGATTCATGGGAATATATCAAGTAGAAAAGAGTAACATGGGGCAGGCCTCCCAGGTGGAGAGAGCAGCAAGTCTACAGCAGAAGAGTGAAGGAGGATGGAGTAGAGGGCACACATGGACAAAGCTGACAGGAGACAAACTCAGGTAGGTAGAGAAGGAGCAATGTGGTGAAGGGCTTTCTAGATCATGTGAAGAGATTCGGCCTTATAAGGAGCCCTGGAAGTTTTTTTTTTTTTTAAATATTTTATTTATTTATTTGACAGAGAGAGAGCACAAGTAGACAGAGAGACAGGCAGAGAGACAGGCAGAGAGAGAGAGAGAGAGGAAAGCAGGCTCTCCACTCAGCAGAGAGCCCGATGCGGGACTCGATCCCAGGACCCCGAGATCACGACCTGAGCCGAAGGCAGCGGCTTAACCCACTGAGCCACCCAGGCGCCCCGCCCTGGAAGTTTTTAAGTGGGAAAGTAAACTGATTAGATTTGAGTCCTTTTTTTTTTTTTAAGGTTTTCTTTATTTGAGGAAGAGAGAGCACTAGAGAGAGTATGAGTTGGAGGTGGGGAGGAGCAGAGGAACAGAGAGAGAGAAGCAGACTCTCCACTAAGCAGGGAGCTCAATGTGGAGCTCAGTTCTGGGATCATATCATAACCAGAGCCTAAGACAGATGCTCAACTGACACCGCCACACAGGCACCCCTAGATTTGAGTCTTAAAAGAAAATAATGTTAGAGGTAAATTGAAGAAGGCAATAGAGGGTAGGAGAGGAAGGCCTGAACATGAGTTAGGGATTCCAGCCATAGGCAGGCGAAGAAACACGAAAGACTGAAGAAAGATGATAGGGGAGCATTCGAAGCTGTTCAGATGACATATATATGATACTAGGATACTGGTCATGTGGGTGGAAGAGGAGGAATGAGCTGTGGGTGAGTCTCAGGTCCTTATCTCAGGTAGGGAAGAAAATGTATACAGGAGAATAAAGGATGTTGGTTTCAGACATTTCAATTTCTGTCTCTAAAGTTTTATGAATAAATAAGTCTAATTGAAAGCAAGTTGTTCAGAAAATTCAGGGCATACCCAGGTGTCATTCAAAGGATGTGATTTCTGCTTCTACCATTATACCGTCCTGTGTTTTAATGAAATTGTGTAACAAAATTGGCCAGTAGTTTCTATCAACCAAATAAGTATAATGCTAATAGCATAATCCGTCAAAAGTTTGTCAAGTGTGTAATGTGACTTAACACCATTGTAAATCTCTTTAAGCTCCTCAAAAATAATTAATGCTGCAATAGAATTTTATCAGAGCTCTTAGTGAATGAGTCAGGATTGATTTTATCACTCCTTTAAACAATAATTTAAAATATGTTCTAGGAACTTTGGATACAATTTTTCTATTTAAAATGCTTTCCTGCCTTCTTTAATAGCATGTATTGAATATAATTTAACCTTTTATTGATCAACATAAGTGGCTTTTATGAACTTTTATTTTAGTCATTATTAGGATAATTTAAAGCCTACTGACAATTTACCCTAATATTAAATAACCCCAAACTTAAATTCATTTTTACATCATTTGTCCAGTCTTTCCAATAGTTGATGATCAAATTTTTCAAACATAGACATTTGCCATTTTTATAGGTTTTTGTCTCTTTGTCATTCATCTTTTGGTATCAAGTTATCAGTGCTCATATTAGCTTTTTGGATGGGCTTAACGTTAGAAACTCTTCTCTTATTTTCTACTCTTATCTACTCCTGCAAGCAGACAACTTTGTGTAATGATAGAGGTGTCTGGGACAACCTCTTTGGGTGCTCTGCCCCCTCCAAACACATGCTTATTTTTCATGAAACATTCTCCTTTGGTGACCACAGCATGTCCCAAGTTGATTAAAGTTCATAGTCCTACAACATGAAAACCTGGTGCAGCTTAATATAATAGTGTCATTTGAATCTAGACATAAATGAGTGGTTAACATTTAAGAATATGTCAGCTTTTTAGCTTTGAAGTACTTTGGTAGGCTTCCTTTCAGCCAGTCCCTTTTCCTCCGGGGCTACCAAGCACAATGGTACCCAGGTTGTCATGCCCTTGCCATTGTCCCCAGTGCCACTCCCAGGTGGTACTGCTCTTCCTGCCTGACAGATAGAGGCAATACCCAGTTTTCTGGGGAACTTGCAAAAGCCATGGGAATAAGACCTGTTCCCTTTCTCAGTAATTTAATTCATCAGGCTGTGTATGTCCCCTTGGCCTGAGCCTTGAGAGGCTTGGAAGGTAGGGTTAAATTTTGCTTTTGTGTTTTCTTGCATCTTGTGAGTCTGTTTTCTCTCATTTAAAGAAAAAGAACCTGCATTAGTTTCACCCTAGCCGCTGGTAAATTAGTATACCTTAAACATATTTAAGTGCCAAGGAGGTAAACTCAATAAAAGAAGCAGGTGGTTATTTGTGTGCCTTGGCCTTGGGGTTCTTTACTCAGCACAGTGCACAGGCTGGTCGCATAAATTGTGGCAGCCCAGTCCTTTGCCCTGTGGCAGAGACTGTCCACTCCCTACCTACTACCCATTCTCCTCTTCTAGAGAAACCGTGTCCTGGTCTGATTTCAGGTAACACAGCTAAAATACCACATTTCCTGGCCTGCCCTATAGTAGGGTAAGGTCATGTGACTACCAGTGAGACAGAAGTGGAAGTGCTAGATGAGTCTTTCTAGAATGTTTTCCAGACAGAGGGAGGACAGATAGCTAGTTATGTTCCCTTTGGGCCTTTCCCTGCTACTTTGTTTTCCTAGTATTTTTACATGATGGCTGGAGCACTACAAGGTGGATGGAACCTAGGTGGAACCTTGAAATGACCATGTGCTAAAGAGGATGGAGTAGAAAGTTGGATGAAGCCTGAGATGCTTCTGACCCTGGACTTCGACTGCCAACCTGAAACTGGGCGCCTCCAGACTCATTTCATGGAAGATCAAATTAAACCTCGTGGTTTCTTTCCTTCTTTCTTTTCTTTCTTTCCTTTTATTTCCTTCCTTCATCCCTCCCTCCCTTCCTTCCTTCCTTTTCTCTCTCTCCTTCTTTCTCTCTCTCTCTTCCTTTTTCTCTCTTTCTCCCTCTTCCTTCCTTGCATTTCTTTGTCTTCTTTTCTCTTTCTTTCTTTCCTTCTTCCTAACCTTGTGTTGAAGCCATGATTATGCTGTGTTTTCTTTTATATGCCATTAATCCAAACTCATACACTGGCTTAATCTCCCTATTCTCCACAAAGTTTCAGGTAAGTCCCATTGCTGGGGATCTGAGCTCCCCCTAAGTGAGATTTTTACTCTTCTTTGTACTCCTATAGAAGGAGATTTGGTTTTAGTTAATGGCCATCAATCATGGGCTCATTCCTGAGTCTCAATCTGGCCTGAAATGTCCAGTGATTTGGCATAAAAATGCTGATATTGGTTGAGTTTTCAAAAATAAGTGTTTTCCACCACCACAGTGATTAAAGGCACTCTTTCTGACATCAATGTCTTATGGATAAAATAAACTGGTCAGTTCCATGAGTATTGAATTTGGAAAGATCTAACCATTAAAATCCTGAGTCTCCATGCCAGTCTATTTTCCTATTAAAAAAAAAAAAAAAAAAGTGAATCCAGCAGGTTTCATCTCATACCCAGGCGAGAATTGAGATGATCAAATGAAGTGAGAAGTACAAATCATTCCTTTTCCATGGGGTTCTATGAGATTATGTGAGACATTTGACCCACAGACCTCCTCACAGCAGAGGCAATGTTCTCTTTGAACCTGATCCATGTTTCTAGCAAATCACTTTCTCTGCTTTATCTAGCAGGGCAGTACATTTCCTAGAATCTGCTTGATTTCCACATTGCTTTCCAGAGAGATAAGAAAACTCCCCATGATCTCAGTTCAAATCTGCGCTCTGACACGTACTGCCTGTATGACCTATAGCAAGGTACTATGCTCTCTATGTCTCAGTCTCATCTTTGCAAACCACAGATATTACTAGTCATATAGTCCACCAGTTGTTAGGAGGATTTGAGGAATTAATAGGAAAAGGTGCTCAGAGCAGCACTTAACTCATGGTGAGGGCTCAATAGGCATGAAGTCCTATAATTCTATAGGAGAGAGAGGAGGCAGCACAGGATAGCATGTGGAAGGTATGAAGAGGATGACAGAAGGGCAAAGACAACAAACTCAATATGACATTACAGTTTGTCAGACCCATCCCAAGAAGCAGGGAAGGCAGGGATCCATTAGGGAGAGGAGGAATGGGAAACTGCACCATGAATAGCGTACACAGACTCACTTGCATCCTTTAAATGCAGACCAAAGGAAAGTCACCATAGATGAATCCAAACAGTGAGTGTGGCGACCAAAGAATTAACATCAACCATTTTGCTTTGAAATGTCCTGCTGGTGGTGAGAGGACAGGGAATATATGCATGATTGTTTTTCCCTACCAGCCCAAGAAAACTTCTCCTCCCTCCTGGGCAGCCTTCCTGGGTGGCCTGGAAGGCACCAGCAGCTTATGAATGGATCCACACTTTCCCAGACAATATGCTTGATCCTGGAGCAGGGACTCAGAATACTGCTGAAGAAGTGCCCCCAGTTTCATGAGAATCGATTGTGAGCCTACCCTTCCAACTCCAGATTCAATGCCGTCACACTAAAAGCTAGAAATCAACCCTGTGGCAGTACGTACACTTGAGAAATCAGCAAACACTACAAATGGAGTCACTTTTTCCCTCCACAGAGAGTCAACTGTTAAACCAATTGTAGGGTCTGCTATTCAGCTACACCAGAAGAAGGGGCCAGGACACCTGCTGCTGAGTAAGTGGTGGGGACCTAGAAGCTTCTATGCAGTAACAGTAACCACTGAACCATGAAATCTGAGGGACAAGAGAGAAATCATAGGTTAAGTGTCCCAGAGCCCATGTGCTCCTTGAATCCCCTCAATAACCACCATCTGTAATGGTGCTCCAGCCTCTTTACAATGGCGAATCACCTCCAGTGATGGTGAATCTTTGTTTTACTGAAGCGGCTACTTTCACTTTAAGGCTAGGCCTGCCTAGTTTCCAGAAGTATCTTCCTTAGCTTGGAGATACCAGGTGGAGCAAACAGATTCTCCTCCTGAATTTCAGTCATACAGCTCTCCTTTGTGATGTATATATTACAAATGCACTCATTTTATTGGAGCCTGTGTTGAAAAAGACTTTTTTATCCTGTGGTCTACACAAGATTTTCTTTCAAGATGGTGGTTATCTCTGAAGACAAACAGCACATTTCTTCCAAACAATTATCTTGCCCACCTGTAATCCTATCATGCAGACCATGATCCAAATTCCTTTTTCTCTCTCCCAAACATGACTGAATAACTTTTTTTCAACCATTTTTTCATCTCTTATTGTATCCAGTTTCCCATCAAAACCCAGCTCTCCTTTTTCTGTTTATATATTTCACCATCACTAATAGTTACACCACCTCGTTTCTGTCTTGATTAATGTATATGTTTGCCTTCTCTGTATTTTATTCAAACAATGAACATTTATCAGGCAACCACTGTGAGCCAAGAAGTTCTGAAAGACAAGGAACTATGAGATGTAGGCTCTGCCTCAAGGAGCTACTATCTACTTGTTCAGTTTTATTCCCAGATTTATGGTCGCCACTACATCTCCAGCCTCTCGCTCTCCCTTCTGCCTATACTAAATAGAAGTTTCTTTCTTTCTTTTGCCTTAAATGTCAGGGTCATCTGACATCATCACCCACCAATCCCTAACTTAATGTGTAACTTCTTACATCACAAATCCTTAGTTTTAGTTCATCCTGTTATGATCTTCTAGTTCCATCTTATTACTCATTTTTCTAAAACTAATTTCTGTTCTGAGTTAAAGGCATCAACTTATCCTGATTTATATTTGAAAACTACCACTTAAGGAATTTAGCTTCACCCATTTGTCTATATACCTATGTATCTAGTTACCTCTCTGCTCTTTTACCTTTGTATATGTGTAGGGTCTTTTTTAATGGTCTGGCAATATGGAATGTAAAAATGAGACAAAAAGAAATGGCTCTGTACCAAAATACATAATAATAAAGATACCTCATCTACAAATATTATCTGCCTCTCAAGGGGTCAAAGCATTATAGCTGTATCACCATATTTCGCCTACTCTAATTGATAACCTAAGTACAGACAGTATTTCTCTCCATCTACAGATGATGTTTCAAGTGTTGGAAGAATCAAAAAGTTCCCAGTTTATAACTGTCAGGCTCAGGTCTTGGGTTATTAGTTTGAGGCAACCTTTCTCCCAAGGTCTGTGTTTTACTCTCAAGGTTTGCTCCTTCTGCTCTTCCTAGAATTGGTCCAATTAACCTAGAAGCCAATCCATTTGGAGGTATAGTCTATGCTCAATGATAGCAATGTTTGTAGGATCATAATGGAGACAAAGGGCTTGATTCTCTGAACCTATTTCAAGCAAGACTCGTATTACAATCTCTGGATACTTTCCTGAGAACAAGAAGGGACTCATTGGAAAACTTTAAGGTGGAGACCTTTCCCAAGGCCCCACCTCCCCAAGGCCTCTGAGCACAAGAGGTAAATTAGACTGAATACAAAATGGTTTCAAAACCCAGGATGTGAAGCCAATAAGTTTGCAAAGGGGTTAAGAAATACAAGGCTAATTCAGGAAGACCTAAAAGATCAGAAAACCAGGGGTCTTTTCTCTCTCTGTGAAGGCATTTTATCTATTTTATCTCAGAAAATGTATTAACCAAACAAACTTGGAATAGCCTGCTCTCTACTACAGCCTGAAAGGTAACTCTGGAAGATTGAGTGATTGTTGATAATGGAAAAGGGAACAAAGCAGACTTGTGAGAATACACCTGCACTACCTCATGAATCACAATCATTTGGTTCCATAAAATGTGTTCTGCTCTCCTTTTCTTACTCTCTCAGGATACCCTGCAGGACTATACTTGCTTAGGGACATCTTGCATATCACAACAAATTACTAAGCACCGTGTGTTGATTTTTATTCCCATTCTGACAGATTCTTTTTGTCTGGCTTGTTCTACCTTTCCATCCCCAATCCATTCATTCTCACTAAAAGAATAGTCCTTTTTTTTTTTTTTTTTTTCAGATTTATTACCAAGTCAGGTCTTTTAGTTCTCCTTGTTCTCTTTTCACATTCAAGTTTGATGAATCAAAGTGGTGACTCAAATGTCTTCCTTCAGTTCAAAACATACACACACACACACACACACACACACACACACACACACACTCAGAGAGCCTGTCCACAGCCACATTCCTCTTATAAGACATCTTGGAACTTAAATTTCCTAAGAAGTACTTATACATGAGGCAGGAATGCCATCTGAGAGAAAAAGACTTTTGTGATTGCATTTCTCTGGCTGATTCTGGCTGCTCCCTGAAGAGAGCTATTTACATTCTGAAAATAAACTCTTATTGGTTTTTATTTCCTTTTATAGTTAAGGGTGTACCCCAGCCCCAAAGGGCATTCCGTGTATAATAAATGCAGTTCTAATGACTATTGACTGGGAAATCCCAGCCTTCCATTTGGCTGTCATTTCCCTCTGGCAAGTCAGAAATAATCAATAGCAAAGTGGGCAGCAGCTCCAACAACAGAGAATGTGTCTCCAGAGAATTGAAGCTGTGGTGAGGGTGGTTCCTTGGATTTGAAGAAGGAATCCTGATTCATGGCAGCTTTGGAAACACATGATTTCCAGAAACAGATGAAGCACTCAGAAAGAAGACCTATCCAAAGTAGATGCAGCAGCATCTCAAGATAATTCCAAAACTGTGCCATGGCAGCCAAGTATGGCGGTTGTTTGTCACGTGGCAGAGCAGGCTACTGGAGAAAGTGTTAGTACTCTTAACAGCATGTCATCCTGAATGGGCAGCCAATAAAGTATTCTGATCACACCACACTTGATAGGACCAGAGGCCCTCCCTTGAACTCTCAATACCACCTATCATAAATTGCAGGGCAGATTACTTTATGTCACCAGGCCTCAGTTTTTCATCTGTAAAATGGATTTGTCATTAACACCTACCTCACAAAGCTTTTTGAAGATGAGATTACCCATTACTCACTTAGCTATACTTAGCACTTCAAAATAAATATGGCCTTAGTCGTCCAGACTATTCCTGACAGGTGATTCCCAAGATAATTTAGGAATTCTAATTAATGCTCCATTTAATCAGTCAGTAAAATATAAACCATATACTGGTTTCTTATGTACAGATTTTCAATTAAAATATATAAATAACATCTAGTTTCGTTGATGTGTTCTACTGTATCTCTAGTTTCTAAATCATTGATCTGTGCTCTAATCTTGATTATTTCCCTTCTGTGTGTGCAGTTGGCTAAATTTGTTGTTGATTCTCCAGTTCTTTAAGGTGTAAAGAGAGCTGGTGTATTCTGGATATATACAGTGGAAAAAAAAGGCAATCTCTTCAATAAATGGTGTTGGGAAAATTAGACAGCTATGTGTGGAAGAATGAAACTAGACCATTCTCTTACACCATACACAAAGATAAACTCAAAAGGGATAAAAGACCTCAACCTGAGGCAGGAATCTTTCAAAATCCTAGACGAGAACCTAGGCAGTACCTCTTTGACATCAGCCTCAGCAACTTCTTTCAAGACATGTGTCCAAAGGCAAAGAAAATAAAAGCAAAAATGAATTTTTGGCACTTCATCAGATCAAAAGTTTCTTCCAAAGAAGACCTACAAATGGCTAACAGACACATGAAAAAATGTTCATCATCACTAGCAATCAGGGAGATTCAAATCAAAACCACATTGAGATACCAACTTATACCAGTTAGAATGGCCAAAACTCACAAGACAAGAAATAACAAGTGTTGGAGAGGATGTGGAAAAAGGGGAATCCTCTTACACTGTTTGTGGGAATGCAAATTGGTGTAGACACTTTGGGAAACAGTGTGGAGATTTCTTAAGAAATTCCCTATGACCCTGCAATTATACTACTGGGTATTCACTCCAAAGATACAGATGTAGTGAAAAGGGCCATCTGTACCCCAATGTTCATAGTAGCAAAGACCACAGTTGCCAAACTGTGGAAAGACCAAAGATGCCCTTCAACAGACGAATGGATAAAGAAGATGTGATCCAGGGGCGCCTGGGTGGCTCAGTGGGTTAAAGCCTCTGCCTTTGGCTTGGGTCATGATCCCAGGGTCCTGGGATCGAGCCCCACATTGGGCTCTCTGCTTAGCAGGGAGTCTGCTTCCTCCTCTCTCTGACTGCCTCTCTGCCTACTTGTAATCTCTGTCTGTCAGATAAATAAATAAAATCTTAAAAAAAAAAAAAAAGAAGATGTATATATACAATAGAGTATTATGCCTCCCTCAGAAAGGATGAACGCCCAACTTTTGTATCAACATAGCCAGGACTGGAAGAGATTATGCTGAGTGAAATAAGCCAACCAGAGATAGTCATCATATGGTTTTACTTACTTGTGGAGCATAAGGAATAACATGGAGGACATTGGGAGATGGAGATGAGAAGCAAGTTGGGAGAAATCGGAGGGGGAGACAAAACATGAATGACTGTGGACTCTGAGAAACAAAATGAGCATTTTGGAGCAGAGAGGGGTGAGGGGTTGGATGAGCCTGGTGGTGGGTATTATGGAGGGCACGTATTGCATGGAGCACTGGCTTTGGTGCATAAATAATGAATTCTGGAACACTGAAAAGAAGCAAAATAAAATATATAAACAATGGAATTGTAAACAATATTGTGACTTTTTTTATGACTTTGAGATTTCCTCTTGTTGTTATGGCCTATCATGATAATTTGAATGTTGAATCTTCATGTCCTATCCTTCCTTTTCCTCCTGTGGCAGAGTAACCATAAATGTTACCAAACCTGTATGCTCAATGATCTGCTAATGCCAGAGTCCTTCACAGACGTTTCCTACCAAAGGATGATCTAGTGATCATCTAGTGACTAGAACTACATCCCTACCTCCCCTGCTAGCCTAGTCTTTTATTACCTTTAAAGGGGCACCTGGGTTGCTCAGTGGCCTCTGCCTTTGGCTCAAGGTCATGATCTCAGGGTCCTGGGATTGAGCCCCACATGGGCTCTCTGCTCAGCAGGGAGCCTGCTTCCCCCTCCCTCTCTGCCTGCTGTTCTGCCTGCTTGTGATCTCTTTCTTTGTCAAATAAATGAATAAAATCTTAAATAAATAAACAAATAAATGAAAATGTATTTTTTAAAATAATGGAAAAATTTTATGTCTACAGAAAAGCTGAAAATCCAGACCTTCTTTAGTTACTTATCTTCTAAGAAATTGTCAACAAATGTATATTTCTTCTTGTGAAAATATGGACTTCTGTCAATAAATTTATCCTCCTGCCCTATACTGTGGGACAGAGTTTTGTTCCCAGCCCACTAGTGTTGGGCTGGGCTGTATGAATGACTTTGTCCAAAAGCACATTAGTGGACACAACCCAGGTAGAAGCCTTTTAGGTTCTGCCATGAGAAGCACATTCCCCATGCAGTCAATGATCCAAGGAAGATAGAAGATCTGAACCATATCCTTACGTGGAGTAAAATAAGCTTACCTATATTCCGATGCAAAACTACCCAGGAGAGTCCAGCTTAGACCAGCCAAATCATGCTTACCTACAGACCCATGAACAAGAAATAAATGTTCCTTGATGAAAGCCACTGAATTTGGGAGTAATCTGTCACTCAGTATCATCACAGCAAATCTGATTGATATATCCTCCATTTTCAGCCAGAACATCAGAAGCAATCGCTAAATTTCTTACTGAAACTGCAAAATACAACCTCTACAACAGGCTTCTGAGTGATCTCTTGTAATCATATCCCAATGGGAATTTAGTAGCTTAGTCTAACTTAAGAGTCATGTAGCCCAGGGGTAGCACAATGGATTCCTCCCTACCCCCCTGGGATTCTGATTTAATTGATCAGCAGTGAGGTTAGCCATCCATACTTTACAAAAGTCCCCTGGGGGATACCAATATGCAGCTGGGATGAACAACCATTGACTAGTAGGGATGTGGAGACTGAGCTGTGTTTTTGGAAGGACCAAGCTAAGGGAACACGAAAGGACACCAAATCCCATGTGGATGCCTGTGCCATGGAATTGTAGGAGTCTGCCATGTAGAGTTTCCATTATATGAAAAACAATACCAAAAACAATTATAAAGTCTCATTGATTCACTGTTGCTCATTCAGTAGGTACAAAACAAAAGCTAAGGCCTGGGGCTTGTGACATCTATAGATGCTGAGATGTTGACCAATTATACTGATTTCCCTATAGGAGGATAGTCGGAGTAATAAGGGCTGTGTGGGCACTGTGGACGGATGAAGAAGAAACCTGTTAGTTTAGGAAGTCTTTTTAAAGAATGTACCTTGGGATACCTATTTAATTATGTTGCCTCCAACTTTAAAACCTGAGAGATTTTTGTTTCCTTTTTAAATAAACAACCCAGTTAACAAGTTTTTCCAACCCTTTTTAAACTCCTCTGGGCACACTTGGACTTGTCAGCTCTGGTTCCAAGTAAT
Source organism: Mustela nivalis (assembly GCF_964662115.1). Classification (NCBI taxonomy): domain Eukaryota; kingdom Metazoa; phylum Chordata; class Mammalia; order Carnivora; family Mustelidae; genus Mustela; species Mustela nivalis. The sequence continues at coordinate 139,953,455 of NC_139020.1, read as the reverse complement.
CACTCTGCTCAAATAATGCTGATTAGTAATTTATAAAATCCAACATTAAGACTTGACATAAACAGGATTATCTACAGATGACAGAATTGCAAAGAAAGCTAATTAAAAGAAAAGAACACAGTTGTCAGTGTTAGAAAGACCCCAGTTCAAATCCAGATCTGCTGTTGTGAGCTGAGGGATCTTGAGCAAATTAGTCTCTTTGCCTCTATTTCTTCATAGACATGAGACAAAAGGCAGAATTTTTTCACCAGAATGATGGTGAAGATGTTTATGTAAGACAAACTGTGATCCCCAGGGTGTGGGGTGGCATGGCAGGTGAAGAAAGGAAAATGGCTCAAGAAAGCGGGAGGAAATGGCAGTCATGCGGGACTCTGGAAGAGGAGAGGAGTGTCTGGCTCAATTGTCTGGCTATTTGTGGGTGAGGGCAGGGGGCTGGTGTGTCAGTATTTGGTGCAGAAGGAAATTCACAGAGAGGGAGAGACATCTAGCAAGTGTTTGCATAATGTTGGCTGGTGAAATCAGCTCAAAAGATCATTCTTGTCTTTTTTAAGAATGCCTGAGATCCATACCATTTGTCACGGTTTCCAGAAGTGGATTTGAAAAGGTGGTAGACAAAGGTTGGGTTGTTGTGAAGATTAAAAAGGTACTATGTAGGAAAGCATGTGTTTTAGCGCCTAGAAAGTATCGGGCTATTATTTTTCTAAATTTGTCCTATCTTTAAGAACAGCGAATAGGCATCCATTTATTCCAAAAGCCCATGCCACAGCATGAAGCTTCGGGTAACACAACCTGAGAAACAAAAGAGGAAATAAAGGGTGGAGGCATTTTCTGGAGGCTTCAGCATCCAAGTGTACTGTTGACTCAATTGTCTGGCTATTTGTGGCTATTTCAGGGCCAAAGCAAAGATGGACTAAGTGACGTTTTCAGGCTGTTAAGAAAATGCTATGCACAGGAGAAGACACATTTGTTATATGCAGAACTTCAAGCCAAATGACAAGGGCAAGTCCATTTATTGCTAGAGTGTCTAAAACTGTTCACGACAGTTTAGTGAATGGGAGGGAAGAGCTGAAGGAGGTCAGCTGAACTGAAATAAAGGATCCCTGGCCTTCGAACCCCAGAGCAACAGAAAATATTTCCTGAAATAAAGTAAGTTTTGACACAAACTTTCCTCTTTCAATTTGCCCTACGTGTATTCATTCAAAGCAAGCTTTTAGTGTCTCTGTCACAGCGAGGACACATCAGAGTTGGCTACCCCTTTGGCACACACTCAGCAGCACCCTGCTGAAAGGCCCACAGAACCCAGGGAAACCACAGGAGGCACGGGAAGGGCCAGGCCTTGGACAGTGAGCCAGGGCAGGGGTGGGAAGATGAAAGCTCTTCTTCCCCACAGTGCTCAAGGAACAAAACGCTGGTGTTTTAATGCTGGCTTTGGAAATGCAAAGCATGACAGAAAACACTCAATTGACACAGAGCGAAACCCTCCTCCATCTGGGTGACAATTCAGGTTCTAGCTGCAAATCTACAGCAGGTACTCCCTGCCAATCCACAACCTTCTTCAACCAAGTGGAAGACTATTTGCATTGACTGAAATCTCAAACGTATGAACAAATCATGCCAAATACAGCAAGAAAGAAATACAAGTGCGGGCCTGCGATGCAATTTCCCTTTGGTAACACTGAATTTTCAGTTCCACCAGTGTCACTGTAGGTGCCTGTTTGGCTGGCAGACCTATGATCTATCTTATCTTCAGCTAATTTTATCAGCAAGAGGGGAACTGGGAAGCTCAGGGTGCATGTTTCTGCTTATCCTTCTATCATATTATGGAAACATTCATAATGTGTTCATGTGGGGTCTTTGGTTCATTAAAGCTGCGAGTATTTAAAAAAGCACTAGCTCAGAGAGGTTCCCTTATAGGAAATAGTCGACTCATGCAGACATATTTAATGTATATTTCTTCTTCTCAAAAGGATGAGTTATAAAGATGGAATCTTCACATATTTAACCTTGGAATAGAAGTGAGAGATCAGCATGTTGGGGAAATTCTTGTTTTCCAAGATCAGGTAATTTTAGCCACAGTTCAGTCTGAATAGTGACCATTTATGGAGCAATCATTTTTTTTTTCTTATTTTAATATTGAGACCTCTGGGCTATGATCTCTCTCTCTATGTCTGTGAATTTCTTCATATGAAAAGTCTCACTAACTCATAACAAATCACATTTCATTTTGTAGAGCTAAACCATCTTAATAGTACTGAATAAAATTTCATGAACCCAGGACAATCCCATGACATCAGCATATGAAATATAATTGATTTTAAAAAAGGACTTATGAACATAGTGAAGACTGTCTCACTTGTGAAATAGTATTTTGTTAAATATGCTTGCTGTCATTGTGAATGTTTGGCAATCCTATATAGCTCAGTGGTCATCAACCTGGAAGGAATTTTGCCTGCTATGGAACATTTGGAAATCCTTGAAATGTGTTTGTCGCAAACTGGCTGGGGATTGGGTGGGGGAGGTTGAGGACTGCTAGTGGCACCTTGTGGGTAAGGGCCAGGGACACTTAAACATCTCTGACAGGCACCTACATCAAAGAATTCTTTGGCCCAAAATGTCAATAGTGCCATTGCCAAGAAACCCTGATATAACATGAGTCCTCAGGAATGCCAATACTTATAATGAGAAATCAAAAAGATAGACCAAGAGCTGTGAATAAGGGGTTGAAAAATGGCATAGCCATGTTGGATTTTTAGGAAGATGGCCATACCAGGAAGACGAAAGGACAGTGAAAGAGAAAAATGGAGTAAAAGATAATACCAAGCCATAACCAACATACAGCTACACTACTGGGATAATATTTTCCTTTGGATAGAATTAAAGCACAAAATTTAAATATATAACAGGATTAAACAATAAAGAGAATTCATACCATTAATGGGACAGAATTTGTAGGAATTTCTGCAAAATGGGAAGAATACAGAATAGAATTGATAGAGAAAACTTCAACCCCAAATAAGATATGATGGGGCCCTAAGAAAACTTTTCAAATCAGATAGTACCTGTAACCAAGGTATATGGTAGTGGTTCCTAAACTTGGCTGCACATTGAAATTTGAACATCTTTCAAAGTTGCCAGTACCCAAGTCACACCCCAGACAAATTAAATCACAATCTCAGGGTGCCTGGGTGGCTCAGTCGGTTAAACCTGTGCCTTCAGCTCAGGTCATGATTCCAACATCCTGGGATCAAGCCCACATTGGGCTCCCTTTCTAAGTGGGGAGTCTGCTTTTTCCTCTCCCTCTCCCTCTGTGTGCTCGTGCTGTCTCTCAATAAATAAATCTAAAACAAAAAAAATTTTTTTAAATCACAATCGCAGGGTATGAGATGCAACTTTAGCATTTTTGGAAGCTCCCCTGAGGACTCCAATACAAAGACACATTTGAGAATCACTGGTGTAGAGGTAATCAAAGGATAACTATTGACCATCAACTGAAGCAGTGCTTTTCAGAATTTTGCCTGCATATGAATCACTAGAATATCATCCTTAAAAGCAGATTCTGATTTAGCAGGGTTGGGGTGGGGCTTGAGAGTCCATATTTCTGACCAGCTTCCACAGGATCCCAATGTCGCTGGTCCATGAATCATTCTTAGAAAAGCAAGAAACTGAAGAGGACCAGGCCATTCCCATCACCTGTACCCCAATTCCCCTTCCAGTTGCCACAAATACAGAAATTGCCTTTAGTGTCCATCCTCTGGTTAAAGCACCGAGGCCAGCTCTCTGAGCTAAGTGGATGATAGGCCTGGAAGAACTTAAAAGAAAAGGAAAGAAGACCTCAAGTTCACCCCCAGCCTATACAACAGCCAGTGGGAAACAAGAAGGAAAAGACCACTGAATTCAGGATTTGAGGGTATTCGGGGCATCACTTTCATCCACAAAAAATTAAGCAAGCATTTAGATTACAATAAAAATGTTTTTGGCAATGACCTTAACCACTAAGTATAGTGAAATCTTACAGCTAAATGTTAAGCAGCCACTAAAATTTACATTATGGAAGAATAAGTAATGATCTAGAAAGAAGTTCATGATGTAACTTTCATTTTAAAAATCTAACAGGGTGGATAGAAGGGGGAAGTAAATAAGCAAGGGAGGAAGAAAGAAATACTTTTAAAAATGTATACACTTTGGGATTAGCAAACATTCTTTCTGGAATTGTAGGTGATTTTTATTTTTTCTTAGTAAAAACAAGGTAATCAAAATACCACTTTCTTCCTCCAAAGAGGACGTTTAGGTCTCAAGCTCTACTTAGTCCTACTCACAATTTCCAGGGGATAATTGAGCTGTCCTTTGCAGCTTTCCCAAATTGTTGGTCCTATCCTACAAGTGACACGCACGGTCACTAAGAGCTGATGGTGCCATCCAGCCTCCATACTGTTAATAGAATCACTGGTGCTGTTGATAAGCTCTCATAACCCTGGGCTCCAATATCACCCCACAGCTCCCCCAGCTCAACCCATAATCACAGCTCTTTCTTCCCAGAGTAAAGAAATTGGATTCTGAGTATGGTGGCCATTTGAGGCTAAAACTAAATTAGAAAATACTGTGTATTTACATATATATACATATATAAATTATATATTTGTATATATATTTACATATATGTATATATGTATACATATATATAAATAAATACTGTGTATTTACATATATATAAATAAAATAGTGGTAATATTAATAGGCTTTACCCACTTCCTCTGGTTTCATGTCTCAAAATGGTACCCATGCTATATCACCTTCCTTAAAGTTCTTAACACGAATTTACATGGTCCCAGTTATAAGTTCCCATATTCCTTTTATAATCCTGCACTGACTGGGTTAAGGAGAAGGATATACATGGATAACTGGTGATCTACCTTGACTTCCCAGGATCCTTGATGTCAATCCATTGATTATGTTTTTTTTCACAACCTCAAATTGACTTTTGTTTAAAGATTTTTTGTTTATTCATTTGCAACAGAGAGAGAGAGAGAAAAAAAAAAACATGAACCAGGGAACAGCAGAGGATGAGAGAGAAGCAGACTGCCTGCTGAGCCAGGAGCTCGACATGGAGCTCCATCCCAGGACCCTGGGATTAAGACCTGAGCTGAAAGCAGATGCTCAACCAACTGAGATATCCAGGCACCCCTCAAATTGACCTAAATTAGTTGGTTTTGGGAGGTTTTGGCATAGTACTCACTGATGAGTATATTAACATAACAGGAACTTTGAATTTTTGTTCGTTCGTTTGTTTGTTTTTATTTTTTGAGGATAATCCAGAAGACTACTAGCAAAAAACATTTGGAGACTGAGTTATAAGTGATCACTATACCATAGGTCCAATTACAGTACCATTTAGACATTTTAGCTTTACTTTCATATAGAAAGAAAAATTGGTCAGTGTATTTCAAGCTCCCCCATTATCAACATGGTATTTCAAGTCTCTAGCTAAAGATTTATGAGTGGTTGCTTCTGTTAGACCATTAATCATTGTGCTTCATTACAGACAACTTCAGGTTTGAAGCTATTAGCTTTTTAACCCTTCTTTGTAATTAGATCAGCATAGTTTTCTGTTAAAAGGCAACAAATCAATAAGTCAGCTGAAGGAAATATTTCCTCCCTCAGGCAACATATAATTAGTCTGTTAGCCTCAGATATCTGTGAATTGTTTGAATTTTACTGTCAAATTAAAATTCCTCTGATTTGTTAAAATAGCATCTACTATACATTTATTCCCAATGCTATAGAGTAATTATAATTCAGCATTTTTTAACCATATATATATGGTTAAATATATAAATATATATTTATATATAACTAAATATATATGGTATGCATATATTTAAAAGTATATATATATATTTAAAGGGGTATTTATATACTCCATTTAGCTCCCTTTCTTGTTTAAACTGAATAAAAATCTACACTAAAAAGAAAAACAAGAGGCTATATTAATAGAGGATAAAATAAAGAAACAGAGGAATAAATGCCAAAAAAAGTCATTCTTCAACAAAGAAACTTAGCTCAAAAATATTATTGGCAAATATGTTATCTATTACACTAATTATCTTCCTAAAACTTCATTAGGAATACACCCTAAAAAAGCTAATTAATCTATGACTATGAAAATCATTAAGAGAAGTAATGTGAATGCAGGAGGAGACCTAGAAACTAATGAGATTCAGGTGTCCACTAAAATATAAGTTCCGTGAAGGTTAAAAACTTGCCTCTTACTTACCATTGTATCTTCAACCCTAAAGGAGTGCCTGGCACATGGTAGATCCTTAATAAATAATTGCTGTATAACTCACTGTTTGGAGTAGCTCTGTGCAAGAGAAAACAACGAATATTAAAGGCATAAATATTTTAGTTGCCAAAAATAGATGTTCTGTAGCAGAGCAGAAATATTCTGCAAAGGCCACCAGTAGGTATAGAGCTAGGAAGAGTCTCTTCCAACTTCATACCCATCAAGTAACTTTCTAATGGCAAAACTCACTTCCAGAGGTGGAACACAGTAAAGGAAACCTCAATGTTCCTGTTACTAAAATTATGAATGCCCATTTATCAATTAACACTTGGCATTTAGTTTCATAAGTCAATCTCCTTGTGACTTTGGCTGTATTGGTAGATTTCCTAAAGCCTTTACAAGTCCTAGGTGAATTTACAGCTTTAAATTTCTCACTGTTGAGGGTTAAAAGCTAAACCCAACCAGGTATCTGCCAAAGGACAGGCACTCTGTTAGAACCCTATCACAAACATCTAGCCAAACCCTTTCCCATTTCAAAACAATGACTAATTCTAACCATCAAGGGACTGGGCCAACAGCCAACATAAAGAAGAGAGTGGTACAGTGACCACAGCATGCTCCAGCAGAAAAGAATCATAGTTTCATTTGGGAGAAAGCTGGATTTTAAACTATCCCTGACTCTATACTACCAGAAGTACTGTTAACGCTTATGCTTGCTAAGATTTTTCATAGGTAAAATATCTACATTGGCTATCTCTATCTTTCAGGAGTAGGGTTTGGGAATGAGGAAAAAAAAATCACTGTTATGTAGTACAAGGGAACAGGGGAATTTAAAAATTTAAAATTTCTTTTTAATTTTAAAATTAATTAATTTTTAAAATATAAATTTATTTAAATTATTTGATAATTTAATTAATTCAATAATTAATGATTCAAATTAATTTATTTTAAATTTTAAATTTTTTAAAATGAAAAAAAATTTTTAAATTAAAACCTTTAAAGATAAGAAAAGAAAAAAGAAAGCATTTTCTCCCAGGTTTCCTTGTTAAGTGAAACTCAGTGTATCTCAAGAGAGAGCCTTCTGTCCTCTGCCCCATCTCTAAAATCCTGACTTATCTTCCCAACTAATCTAGTTCATTCAACGGTGTGTCATTATTTTTCAATCTAATAGGCACATATTTTTAAAGGGGTCTTTTATTCTCCCTTCTCCTTTATATACCAAATCAATTTATCATGAAGTCCTATCAATTATTCAAAATAATCCATCTCTATCCTTCCTTATTTCCTCTGTCAGTGTCCTGACCTAAGACTTCATTCAGACCTGCCTGAGCATAGACTAAAACCTAATAATAGTTCACATAACTTACTGGTTTTATTCATTAATGTAATATAAATACTCCAGTTTATTATTTTACTTTTTGTCATGTTTCCTCCACTAGAAGATCTACTTATTTGGGATTGGGATCTGGTAGTCACGAAGACCTCTTAGCGTTAGTTCAAATAGGATGCAATTATATTTAGATAACATTTTGTGGGGCCTACTACAGAATCTACTTATCTAAATTAGAAGACTTATATCTACCTAATACAGAGTTTCTCCCTCTTTTCAAGAACTATTTTAGTTATCTAGTGCTTCAAAATCCTGGAGTTGGAGCATTCACTTCCAAGATCACCTACTCCCTTACATGGCTATTGAGAGAAGGACTCCATTATTTGCAAGTCATCTGCTTGAAGATCCTCGTAACATGGTACAGGCTTCTGCCAGAATGAACAATCTAAGAATAAACAAAGCGAAAGACAGAATGTCTTTTATGATCTGTCTTTGGGAGTCACACGCCATCATCACATTGGTTCTATAGAGCAGTGTCACTTAATGTGGAAGGAAATCACACAATATCAGGAATACCAGGGGGTAAGGACTATTGAACTGAAGGCCATCTTGGAGAATGGGTACCACATCAACAACTAACATCAACTAACAACAACTAACAACAACAACAACAACTAACTTCCATGTGCATGTGGGTTGTGGTCATTGAACCCATCCGTGGGTCACCATTTCACTCTATAACTTCCAAGATTACAAAAGTATCCTTGTTTAGGAGAGTAACTTCTAGATTGAAATTCAGGAAGACACTGGCCTAAAGCTTTGTATGTAGAAGCACAGCACTAAAAATGGGACAAGTTGCTTACATTCAATAATGCAAAACAACCAATTGAAATACATGGCTACAACAAAATTTCTAACTAGTGCCACAAACATTTGTATTTATATGTATACACCTGTCATTTGTTTCTTATATTAGCAGTGGGGAAGGTGCAGGATATAGAGACTTAACAACCATGGGTTCTGGCTTCAGCTCACTATTTGAGTCTGAGTCCTTAGGTGACCTGCAGATCCCACTTCAGCTTTGGTAAATTCTTCTTTGTGACTCAAAGTATGCCCAAAGAGCAGCAATATCATCATCACTTGGGGATTTATTAAAATTGTGAACGAATGGGCTTTTACTTCAGACCCACCTAATTAGGATATGTGTTTTTAACAAGAGGCTCAATGATGTATGTAAGGAGTGCTTATCCAGGAACTACTTCACAGACTGTGAAAGCTGTTATGTCAGATTTTTCACTTCTCTGAAGAAAAACCCCTATCAGGATTCTCTACATAGCAGATGTCTCAGAACATCACTGGCTGAGTGACATATGACTTCCCCTGTTGAGTGGACTTTCTCTTTGCTTTTCCCAGTGAACAAGCAGTAACTCATTGTCCATTAACTCTGTAAAATGTATATGTGTCCATAAACAGAGCAGAATGTGGGAAACAGTTTTTCACTCTTGTTTTGCTTTCTTCTAATGTACTAAGTACAAATATTTTAGGCTCATAATTAATGTCATGACAAAATCTTCTCACTTTTCAAAAGATAAAATTGCAATTCTCACTGCACAATATAGATTTCCAAACTCCCACAATGAACCTGGGCAAATTGTCACTTCACTTTTGAGCAAAATATGGCTTATAACTCATAAGGTTTTTTTTCTGTTTACTTCTTTTTGCACATTTACAGTCAGTAAAATGTAAATATTTTAAGTGCACAACATGATGAGTTTTTACAAACATATGTACCTGTGTAACTACAATACCAATTAAAATATGGAACACGTCCACCACTGACAAAGTTCCCTTAGCCCCCTTTCAGTCAATCCTAACTTCTAAAATGGACACATAGTGGGAGTTTTCAAGATAATACTCAGGAAATTAGAGCTTGAGGAAAACTATTTTAGAGACAAAAGAACTGAAATTTACTTGAGGTCTTATAGCTAGTGTTTAGTAGACCTGTAAATTGATTCTAGGATAGTGAATCTTTCATAGTACCCTTTTCTGTAAGTTAAGGTAAAATATGGAAGGGTATATACATGGGACTTTCATCACCATAAATTATTGTTGATTGTTGTTAAACTTTATGTAGGTGGAATTGATCCATTGGTCACCTTTGACTCTGACATCCTTCACTCAACATAATGGTCCTGAGATTCATGCATGTTGTTGCATGTGTGAGTAGGATTGTGTTGAAATGTTGATGAGTAGATGAGATATATGGAAAAGTATATGCTTTCATGCTTTGAAATCTGAAAATCAACTGAGGGCATTTGAGGGCCTAAAATTTCCATCTTTCTCTCCCAGGTACTAGGAGTGAGGGGGTAAAATGTCATTTCCCATTGGATGACCTACTTCTAATTTTGTTGCCTTTATCAGATTTGTTGATATGTTCCTGAGATTACTACTGCATATAAAAGGGACTGGCTCTCCTTCTATCAGAACATGATAACTGATAATGTTACAGGTTTTCCTTCATCCTGGGAAAGATGCTTGACATTGATAACCACCAGCTCCAATGGAAATTTTCTGGGAAAGCAATAAGCACCTGGAAAAATCTCTGCCCATCCACTGTCACTATGGCAACATGTAATTGTAACTGCCCCAAATGAGAATGCCTCTCTCTACCAATACAATACAGTTATGCTACTTCAAAACCATTCATTTTCAACAGGATTGCTCAGCATAGACTGACAGAAGAATTATGTCTCAGCCACAATAATGATGAAAGGTAATTATGTGAATCTTACTAACACTTTGACATTGAGATGAAGTTTTGTCTATGAGATCACTAAGCTGTGATCCAGCAGGAAACGGGAGTAATTGTCTTGGCCAAGATTCCACGGCCAATGTGAAGCAGATAATTGAGGCAATTATTTGGCAAATTCAACCCAAAAAGCATACTAAAGTAATAACACTGTTCAACACAAATGGTGCTCTCAAGTAAGATAACCGTAATTATGTGTCCCTGTAACAACAATGCTTAAACCTTTTTCCCCACCCATCTTAACTTTAGGTATTTATGAGAATACTCACTTTCTGATAGTTTCTAACATTAAGTAGCCACTTCAAATGCAGTTTTAGGAATGATTTTTAGGTATACAAAGATGGAAACCTAGTGCCATTATCATTTATATATTTTTAAACTTCTAGTGGAGTCTAAAGAAAATTGGCGAGATATTACCCTTGATGTTGAGGCTAAGGCAATATGTTCAAAGGAAAATATCTTTCAATTTTGTCTCACTGTTACTATAGCGGATGGCTAGTGTGGAGCTGCTTTTACTAAGGCAAAATGTATTTAACACAGTTATTGCAATAACAAGTTATAAAATTCATTTTAAACTGACATACACCATGAAAAGCTTAGAGGTAGGTACTGCTGGATGCTAATGACATGTTTTGAGCCATGCTTCAACATGTCATCACAAATTTGTTTCCTTTCTCTGTAATAATTTTACTATATTTTCCCCCATTTTTGTTAGGATGTAATTGACATATAATATTGTATAAGTTTAAAGTTATTCAATGGAACAATTTGATATATGCATATATTGCAAAGTAATCACCACAATAAGATTAGATAACACATCTGCCACCTCACAAAATTCCCTATCTTCTGTGTGTGTGATAAAAACTTAAAAGATTTACTGTTTTAGCAACTTTCAGGTACACAAGGCAGGATTGTTTGTGATGGTTTTATTTTCAGGTCAAATCTCTCTAAGTGGCAAAGACAGAAATAGCAGACCTACCCTTGCTTTCTCTTAACTTAGCAACCCCAACGGCACAATAGAACCTCTTTCTGATGGTTGCAGCAAGAGTCTCAGGATAATCCAGGTGGTCCCAGTAGGTCACACATCTACCCAGAAAGAAAAGAGGGAATCTACTGCTGTTTATATCCACCTGAAACACAACCCAATGAAACTTAACTTTACAAATTTATCTCAAAAAGGACTAAAATATAGGGTAATTATGTTTAGTGGAGTATTATTAATAATATACATAATAATAATCCAACAAGCAGTTATGATAAACCCATGGACCAATGTTAAAGTTTTTTTTTAAGTTAAAAAATAAATAAATGATAGTTTCTGACTCCTACCATCTGAGAGCTTATGACCTAGCAGAGTCAAGACATAAAATAAATGTGAAGTTAGAGAATATAAGACAATATACAGTCCTATGCAATATTGGAGAATTCAGATTATAAGAGGTATGGAAATTTATTGAAGTGAATGGTAAAATATACTTGCTCTATATCCCAATAGTTCTACTCCTAGGAGTTACCCAAGAGCAACAAAATAATATATTCACAAAAAAGATTGTCAAAAGAATGCTTATAGCAGCTTTATTTGTGGAACAAGAGATCCATGGATAAATAAGTTGTGATATATCCATACAATGGAATATTACTCTATAATAAAGAAGAGAATGATCTACTAACATGGATGAATATAAAAAACATTATTCTTAGACAAAGAAACATGCCAAAAACACAACATATCATTCTGATTCCCTTTAAATGAAATACTAGAATAGGCAATAGAGTGACAGAAAACAGATCTCTGGTTATCTGGATCAAGAGTGAAGGATCAACCTCAAGGGGACATGAAAAAACATATGGAAGGGTAAAAATATTCTATATCTTAATTGATTATATGGGTATAAATATATGCAAAAACTCATCAAACCATACACTCAAAATGAGGGCATTTAGCTTATTTAAATTATGCTTCAATAAGTTGATTAAAAAACAGGTAAGAGGGGTACATTAAAGCACTGGGTCAGTGTTAGTAATCAAGGAGATAGTAGATGAAAACTTTATTATTTAAAATACTCATAAATTATATAGTGTGTGTGTGTTTGTGTGCGTGTGTTAGAGAGAAAGAGAGAGAGAGAGAGGGAGATATGATTACATTGTCTAACATAATGTGATGAGAAGAACCTGGATCCAAACACATCCACTTGTACATGCTATCTTTGCCATCAGCCACCAGGAGAGTGATCTCACTTGCATCTCCTGAAAAACTGACCACCACCTACTACCTTGGAATATTAGAAGCTATTAAATGTGAAGATTAAATGAAATTAAAATAATCTGATGAAAAAGAATAAAATCTGTTCAATGCATTAAAATGATAGAATAAGGAGTATAACAAAGCAAAGTAAAATATGGATGGAAGGATGGATGGATGGATAGAAGATAGATCACTTTAAACTTTGGCAGGAGGTTTTGTCAAGCGTAAGGAGGCAATCCTGTGCACAGAAACACTATAGGAATTTAAATACTTCATAGAAATTCTTCATTCAGAAAAATAATGAAGAAAGGGGGCTACAGAATAATTTCAGTATTTAACCACAAATGTAGTCAATGTTCTATCCGGGCCAGGTGAGCCAAATATATGCACAAAGATTAAGTGATTCATTTCCTACTCCTGGTTACCATAATTACAATAATATCATAGCTGAGATAAACAGTGGATAAATCTCTAATGAAGAGTAAGTTATCAGAGGGATCATCTTGAGTTTGTAAATAAGAGAAAGTATACTGAGCCTGCACTTTGGGGCTTGACCTAGCTACCACCTGATCTACAACATCTCCAGATAACTTGGTCATTCTACGTAAATAAACTAAATGCTCTCTATGTAGCTGTCACATAATTCACCGTTATATGGACCTGCAGCTTTAGGACCACCAGGAAGCTAGTTAGAAATGCCGACTCTCAGGTTCCATGTAATATTTGCTGAATCGAGATTTGCATTTTATCAAGATCCCCAAGTGATTCCTATGCACACCAAAATTTAAGACCTAAGAGCCCTGCTTCCCTGCTTCATGAAAGGAAATCTAGGACAAGAAGAAAGGAAAGCTTATTCTCCTGGTATGGAGACTTATTCTTGGGCTTAAACTGCCAAATCAAAAGCTCCTTGTAGACTTTGACTACATGAAGATCCTACTAAAAGGGACAGAAAAATCAGAAGCAATAATGTAGGCAATGGTAGTCAGGAAGTCGTAAGAACGATATACATCCAAGTGCTCAGCCCGTAGTATTCACAGCAATATTGAAGTATTACTGCTTACCATCACTGAAAAAAATTCAGGAGAATGATATTCAATATTGGTAAAGCTATGGGGAAACTGAAACTTTCACTTACATTGCTGATGAAAGTGAAGAGCCCTCGCTCATTCATTTTGAAGAGTGTTCTGGTATTAGCTGATTAGATGAACAATGGGTATGCCCTATGACTAAGCTATTGCATGCCTCAGTATGTATCCAGGGAAACCCTTGTTCGCATGCCCAAGGAGAGTCACATAAGATTTGTTGCATGAGGCTACTACAGCATTGGTAACAACAGGAAAACATGGGCACAATCTAAGTGACATCCAAAAAAAAAAGAATGTTTAAGATAAACTATGTTATTTCTATACTCTGAAATACTAAAATATCTGTTAAAAAGAATAGGTGGTTATATGTAGATTCACACATGAAGATTTCCAAGACACATCACCAACTGAACAAATTGGTTGAAGAATAATATTTAAGATATAATTTCTTGTTTTTAAACACATATACAAAAAAACTCCGTATTTCTATAGGTGCAGTTGTGTACACCATACACATATATGGGGCAAGCACACAGGCAAATAACCAGAAGAATATACACAAAATCTTTTAAAGTCATTATCTCTGGAGAGGAAGCTGGAGCAGCAGATCATGGTATATAGGAAATATTAAGTGTGTGTATGTATTTGTGTATTATTTCATTTTTGTTAGCAAATATAATAAATAAAAGAAAATAACCTGAAGGAGAGTTCTTTACATAAACCTAATGAGTTATTCTGTATTTCTCACTAAAACATCTGTAGAAAATAATATTTTTCTCTGGAACTGACCTTTATATTTAATGTGAAGAATACATTCTATTCAATTATCACCCTTTTATGGGATATTGTCCGGGTTTTCTAATGGGAAAGATCCTTCAGCATCTTTACACATAAAAATTAAAAGTCTTGAAAGACGTTTCACTATAAAACCTTTGGCAATTTGAGAATGACTTGAAATCAGTTATTGGTTATTTCTTTCCAAAAAAAGACTATTAAAACACTTTGAATAATATACAAGACTAACTTTTCTCAGAAGTTTTAACATTTTCCAGAAAACATAATATTTGCATAAGTTACCATAGGATAAAATTTTATTAAATATATTTCTATTTATAATTCCCATTACTAATCCATCTCCTACCTATACTTGGGTCCACATGGCCTGCCTTCCCTCCTGATTTTGCACACATAACTTCAATTCTTACTGCAACTCTATAATGTACTATTATTATCCCCATTTATATACAAGAAGCAGAGACTCATCAGGTTAATTAAGTAACATGCTCAAAACCAGGTTTTGCATACCAAACATCCCAAATGGTTTCCAAATTAGTTGTGCTTTTTATATACTCCCACTAACAGTTTATGAGAATTTCACTTATTCTACATCCTCACAAATATTTTTTTTTTTCATTTATAAAATACAATTGTGGGTATATAGTAGTTTCACATTACGGTTTCAATTTTCATGCCCCTAGGGCCTAATGAAATTGCGCACCTTCACATATGTTTATTGGCCATTGTTAACATTTATCAACTGCCTGTTCAAATCATTTCCTGTTTTTCTATTGTTGAAACTGGTTATTTCATGTGGGGAAGACTTGGGACTCAGATTCTCCAAAAGTGCCCATTAACAACACCCCTTCCATAATCAATCACCTACCTCCTCTAATTTACGAGGTGCCCAAATCTCCTATAAGAAGACTTGAACTCTGGGAATTTCCAGAAGAAAGAATTTCTGTTCTTCAGAAAGCCCAATAAGATAAACAGAAACAAACAATTAAAAACCCACCAAAAATGTAATCCGTAGCTATTTTATTGATTTTATTGGTACTTTCCTCTTGCTGTTATGGGAGACAAATAACTTTCTCATTAGAAAATGTTCTTGACTTCCTAATGCTTGAAAAACACCATGTCAGTGAGTGGTGCAAAGTCTCAAGGCTTTGATTTTGTTTTGTTTGTTTTGTTTCAAAGTGGGTGGTACATTTCTTAATTTTAATATTCTAGGTCATAATTTCTCAGCAATCCTGACTCCCAAGTGTTCTCAAATCTAATACTTTAAGATACCAAGTTAACTAAAACTAATATAACAAATAATGAAACCACACATTGTGTTGAGAGGATTATAAGTAAGAGTGTGGAAATGAATAAGATAGAAATACTCTGAAACAACTGCCCAAGGACAAGGAAGATCCATAAGGCCTTTGCTAGGTTTATATGTAGTGTCTATCCTTCAAGAAGCACAGTAAAGAGTGGTTTTGAGAAATTTAAAGAACACTTGTTTGCTCAGTGACTTGAAGAGGTCAAAATATATCTAGCGATAGTTCTTTTAGTTTTTTTTTTCTTTAAAAAATGTCCCAATTACTTTCAAAGAGCCATTAGCGTTTCAAATCTTGTCTCTCTGTTGAGTATTAGAAGGGCATTCACACTTGAATTCTAGACGTTCAAGAAACTTCTTTTTCTCTCTCTAACCCATATTGTTTTGTTCTGTGTATGACAGGAAAAAGTCATTTCAAGACATTACCAAAGCCTGAGGAAAATGCATGTTAGTACACAAGGGTACAAGTATATACTAGTCATTTTATTCTCAGTTTGAGTATTTTAAACTAATTTGTGCAGAGCTATTTTTTATTTCCCTGAAGAGTTTTCCTAATTAGAGTTTTCTGGGGAAAGAGGTCCTTCCATTGACACAATTCAGGAAACACTGGTGTCACCTTGATTCTCAAAAATGATAGGAAAGATGAAGTGAGGCAAAAGTAAGTAATTAGAGCTCCAAACGAAGTTCCTACACCTTTATCTCAGCTTCAGCCAGACGTGCAGACATGTTACTGAAATAAGCCAGCATTAAACTAACATCCTATTTTTTAATCATTTTTGGCATTAAGGTAGTTCTCCATATCTTGTTTTTGTACAAAGGTGTAATATCACATAATATGGTTTCAAATACTAGGCTTCCAAATGCTCTCAAATGAAGAACGAACCTTATTTCTACTGAAAATTAGAAACCAATCATTTTGTAGAAAGTAAATTACACAATCTGTCTGACTTCAGCTTCACAAGATGCTTTAACAAGTCTCAAGTCTCTGAAGACAATGTCAAGTTAAAACAAAGACAATTAGCTGGAACTAGATCTATTTTATGGTTAAATTTCTAATTCCAAAAGGTGAGGCCAAAGAATAGAGACATGTCTATTGGGTTGTGTTTGATTTTCGTTAGTGTGTTTGATGGAGAATAACTCTGACAAGTGTAAGAATAGAATCTCCGCTCAGCTAGAAATCAAAGATAATTTAGATCAGGGAATGAACGCTGATCTAGCAATCATTAAGCAACTGAGTGGCCTTTGGAAAGACACTTCACGTTGCTGGGCTTTCTTTTCAGCATCTACAGAATAAGCCTCTGGACTCTGTAATTCCTATCATCCCTTGCAGCCTTGATTTTCTGTGACAACACTTAAAAATCCCTTTAAGCTAAAATAATTTACATTTTAGTACTGACTGTGTAAAAGACCCATCAGCACCATTCCTCCTAATTGATAAAACTGAGACAAAAGGGTAGCAGTCTGGTGAGTAATCACGATAATGACTATTTTAGTTTTGAATCAGGCTGTGCAGTTTACAAAGAGCTCCCTTCCTTATCATATCAGTATCGTTTCTTAGTTCCCTAAGACTGAACAGCTTGCAAGTTGTATGTCCAGAACCAATCATTTTGTTCAAGAAGCAGGGTGTTCCAAACTCATAGAAAAAAAAAGAAAAAAAAAGAGCAGCCTTGTGGTTGCCAGAAGTGGAGGTGAGGAAGGGGGAACTGGAGGAAGGCGGTCAAAATGTACAAACTTCCAATTATAAGGAAAATAAATGGTAGGGATGAAATGTACAATATTCAATGACATTGCTAACAGCACTGCAATAATATACAGGAAATTTGTTAAGAGTAAATCCCAAGAGCTCTCGGGGAGGATCCCCACTCCTCCTACCCTGCTTTTCTCTCTCCTTTTTATTTTATCTGTCTGAGAGGATGGATGTTAGCTGATTGTGGTGATCATTTCATAATATATGTAAATAGAATCATCAATCTGTATGCTTTAACTTTATATGGTGATGTGTCCACTGTTTCTTAATAAAAACCGGGGGTAAGAAAAGGAACAGGACATAATCCATATTTTACTCTTTGAGGTCGTTTTGAAGGAGGAGTGTGTAGAATTGGCTATCAATGTCAAACTTTGACATTAAAGTAAGGATTGTTGTTTTTTCTCATACTAGTAATGCATTTTTTCCCTCCCGACGACATAGTAGTAGACACATAAGCCAGCAGATCCTCGAAGTGATATGAAATGTTTTCCCAGAATTACAAACAAATAGGCACTCCTCCTCCTCTCTCTTGTCTTAGACTGCCAGGGAGAACCAAATGATACAATGATCAAAGAAGGAGGTCAAGAAACCGTCACGTTCCAGATCGACTATTTGCTATGAGTGTGGGTGGGTAGTTACATAAACTCTTTGTGTGTAGACAGTAATTCACCTCAAAAGAACTAATGAAATTTGTGCATCTGAATGTGTGTGCAACTCAGGGCTGTATATTGGTTTTCTACCTTCCCCCTAGGAAGCGTCATGGAACTTCAACATTGAAATGCCCCACAACCCTCAGAAGAAAGAAAGCATAAACCCAGTTCTAAACCCAGATGCCTCTTTACAAAGTGGATGACCTTGGGCAAGTTATATAAGCTCTCTGAACATCAGTTCTCTTATTTGTGTGTGTGTGTGCATGTATATATACTACCTAACAAAAAGATTTATTCTAAAAATTATAGTCTATCCTGCTGCAATGCTTATTTTTATAATGGGAATTAGCTGATACGTGATTATTAAATCGAGGAATTATGCCAGTATAATTCAGAAATCAGGTTGTTTTATAGACCTTTTTTTCCTGGTCTCATGCTGTTTTGCACCAAGTAACTGTGGTTATATGCCAAGTCCACCCACACAGCTAAATGCAGCAAGCCTCAAGGAATACAGTAGTGTATACATTATGCTCCTTTACCCCTACCTTCTGCCTCTTGGCTTAGTTTATCCAAGTTCTCTGCTTTGAAGGTGTTTATTAAGTAATTCTCTCTGATTTTTTACCTAAACTTAGCAGTTGCAGCCCTTTTTTATACCCCTTCCCATAGCCCTATCTTTACCTTTTTTAAAAACTTGAAGTCTTCATTATTTTAATTAGGCTAGTATTTTGTTTTTATTAGATTGTTAATGCTTTCATTACAAAGATGAATAGGTTCTGAGTGGTCTTCCCAAAGTGTGTTATCCCATTATTTTGTTATTTCTAAAGCACAATTTAACAAAATGTGTTTTTTTTTAATTTGTATAGACACATTGTAAAGAAACACCTGTATATTAGTAAAGTGCCTAGTCCAATACTTAACAGATTTTAAATATCAGATTCCCTACTCGTTCAGGATGGTAGTATTTCCTTTCAAAAGGTGGAGAAATGAATGAAGTAAAATTTGGGATCTCTTAGAGCCTTAGGGATATTTTCTGAATCTGTAAGAGAAAGCATAATTCATACTAAAAACATTGGCTAAAAGCATATGAAGCTATGAACATCAGTGCAAAATGCCCTGGGAATTATTCATGGCTCAATGTAAAGACACTGCAAGGGTCAGACTAAAAGAAAAAAAAATAAATAAATAAAGACCCAAGGGTTACATTGCACCTCACGTATTTTTTAAATCCATTTGGTACCTCCCAACCCATAGGCAATTCCCCTAGACACCTATGATTTTTCATGCAGCATTAGTGGTTTCGTTCAAAGCGCCCCTGAAAATTGAAATGACAAATACTTACCCGTGCTTTTGTAAAGCTCTGATGGAAGCTTCTTTCTTAACACTATCCCTGAGACCACACACACATCATGTAGCAAGTGACAAAGGGCGGCTGACAGAGAGGTGTTTGATACAGCAATTAGCAGAGGTCGCGGGATACTGCCTTGTGTCTAGAGAGGGAGAAACCCAAACTAAGCCATTGAATTTGGCCTTTAATGGAGTTCTTCCTGCATCACTCCTTTTCCATTGAAAGCCACCCTCCAGGTCACTGAACTCAGATGTCAAAAATCATACCTGAGCTGGCAATAAAATCCTTCCAGTTTGCACAGACACTCTTGAATGCTGGGAGTTAAACTGGTTTTGAAGCAGAGGGTTAGTCGGCAGGGTAATTCTTTCAACCCAGCAGAACTGCTCCATTTCCCAAATGTCAAGCCATACTTTTCCCCAAACAGTTACTTCCCTCAAGCCCACTTACCCTACTGAGAATGCAAAGAGAACTTTGGACCTGCCAAAAGTACTCTCTAAGGCAAAACCAAAGACCATCTTTCATCAAAAGAACAGAGCTAGAACAGTGCCTTAAAAATAGTAGGTGCGGGGCGCCTGGGTGGCTCAGTGGGTTAGGCCGCTGCCTTCGGCTCGGGTCATGATCTCAGGGTCCTGGGATCGAGTCCCGCATCGGGCTCTCTGCTCGGCAGGGAGCCTGTTTCCTCCTCTCTCTCTCTCTCTGCCTACTTGTGATCTCTCTCTGTCAAATAAATAAATAAAATCTTTAAAAAAAAAATAGTAGGTGTGGAGAAGTCAATGGCGGAGAAGTAGCAGGCTGAGACTACTTCAGCTAGCCGAAGATCAGCTAGATAGCTTATCTAAAGATTGCAAACACCGGAAAATCCATTGGCAGATCAAAGAAAAGAAGAACAGCAATTCTGGAAACAGAAAAACAACCACTTTCTGAAAGGTAGGACCGGAGGAGAAGTGAATCCAAAGTGACGGGAAGATAGACCCCGGGGGGAGGGGCCTGCTCCCGGCAAGCTGCGGAGCAACCGCGCACAAAATCAGGACTTTTTAAAAGTCTGTTCCGCTGAGGGACATCGCTCCAGAGGCTAAACCGGGGCGAAGCCCACGCGGGGTCAGCGTGGCCTCAGGTCCCGCAGGGTCACATAAGGATAGGGGGTGTCTGAGTGTCGCAGAGCTTGCGGGTATTGGAACGGGAAAGCCGGCTACAGAGACAGAGCCGACAGTAAGCTCACAGCTCGGTGTTACCTTGAACCAGTTGCAGGCTCGGTGAGCTCAGAGCGCGGCCAGAGGTCAGGCAGACGGGAGTAACTGGGCACTGTTCTCTGAGGGTGCACTGAGGAGTGGGGCCCCAGGCGCTCGGCTCCTCCGGGGGCCGGAGACCAGGAGGCCGCCATTTGTATTTCCGTCCTCTGGAACTCTACGAAAAGCGCTCAGGGAACAAAAGCTCCTGAAAGCAAACCCAAGCGGATTACTCACCCCGGCCCCTGGTAAGGGCGGTGCAATTCCGCCTGGGGCAAAGACACTTGAGAATCACTACACCAGGCCCCTCCCTCAGAAGATCAAAAAGGAATCCAGCCAAGACCAAGTTCACCTACCAAGGAGTGAGGTTTCAATACCAAGGAGAGCAATAGAATTCCAGAGGAGGAGAAAGCAAAGCACAGAACTCATGGCTTTTTCCCTGTGATTTTTTTTAGTCTTGCAGTTAATTTAATTTTTTTCTTTTTTCTTTTTTTTTTTTTTGTTCTCGCCTTCTGGTAAATTTTTTTTTAACATTTACCATTTTCTTTTTTAACGTTTTTTAACTAGTTTATCATATATATATATATATATATATATATATATTTATATTTTTCTTATTTGTTTTCTTTTATTTTCTTTTTTCTTTTTTTTTTTTCCTTCTTCCTTTTTGAACCTCTTTTAACCCCTTTTTCCCCGCTCACGATTTGGGATCTCTTCTAATTAGGTTAAAGCATATTTTCCTGGGGTTGTTGCCACCCTTTTAGTATTTTACTTACTCCTTCATATACTCTTATCTGGACAAAATGACAAGACAGAAAAATTCAACACAAAAAAAAGAACAAGAGGCAGTACCGAAGGCTAGGGACCTAATCAATACAGACATTGGTAATATGTCAGATCTAGAGTTCAGAATGACAATTCTCAAGGTACTAGCCGGGCTCGAAAAAGGCATGGAAGATATTAGAGAAACCTTCTCGAGAGATATAAAAGCCCTTTCTGGAGAAATAAAAGAACTAAAATCTAACCAAGTTGAAATCAAAAAAGCTATTAATGAGGAGCAATCAAAAATGGAGGCTCTCACTGCTAGGATAAATGAGGCAGAAGAAAGAATTAGTGATATAGAAGACCAAATGACAGAGAATAAAGAAGCTGAGGAAAAGAGGGACAAACAGCTACTGGACCATGAGGGGAGAATTTGAGAGATAAGTGACACCATAAGACAAAACAACATTAGAATAATTGGGATTCCAGAAGGAGAAAAAAGAGAGAGAGAGGCAGAAGGTATACTGGAGAGAATTATTGGGAGAATTTCCCCAATATGGCAAAGGGAACGAGCATCAAAATTCAGGAGGTTCAGAGAACGCCCCTCAAAGTCAATAAGAATAGGCCCACACCCCGTCACCTAATAGTAAAATTTACAAGTCTCAGTGACAAAGAGAAAATCCTGAAAGCAGCCCGGGAAAAGAAGTCTGTAACATACAATGGTAAAAATATTAGATTGGCAGCTGACTTATCCACAGAGACCTGGCAGGCCAGAAAGAGCTGGCATGATATTTTCACAGCACTAAACAAGAAAAACATGCAGCCAAGAATACTCTATCCAGCTAGGCTATCATTGAAAATAGAAGGAGAGATTAAAAGCTTCCAGGACAAACAAAAACTGAAAGAATTTGCAAACACCAAACCAGCTCTACAGGAAATATTGAAAGGGGTCCACTAAGAAAAGAGAGAGCCTACAAGTGGTAGATCAGAAAGGAACAGAGACCATATACAGTAACAGTCACCTTACAGGCAATACAATGGCACTAAATTCATATCTCTCAATAGTTACCCTGAATGTTAATGGGCTAAATGCCCCTGTCAAAAGACACAGGGTATCAGAATGGATAAAAAAACAAAACCCATCTATATGTTGCCTCCAAGAAACTCATTTTAAGCCCGAAGACACCTCCAGATTTGAAGTGAGGGGGTGGAAAAGAATTTACCATGCTAAAGGACATCAGAAGAAAGCAGGAGTGGCAATCCTTATATCAGATCAATTAGATTTTAAGCCAAAGACTATAATAAGAGATGAGGACGGACACTATATCATACTCAAAGGGTCTGTCCAACAAGAAGATCTAACAATTTTAAATCTATGCCCCCAACTTGGGAGCAGCCAACTATATAAACCAATTAATAACAAAATCAAAGAAACACATCAACAACAATACAATAATAGTAGGGGCTTTAACACTCCCCTCACTGAAATGGACAGATCATCCAAGCAAAAGATCAGCAAGGAAATAAAGGCCTTAAACGACACACTGGACCTGATGGACATCACAGATATATTCAGAACATTTCATCCCAAAGCAACAGAATACACATTCTTCTCTAGTGCACATGGAACATTCTCCAGAATAGATCACATCCTCGGTCCTAAATCAGGACTCAACCGGTATCAAAAGATTGGGATCATTCCCTGCATATTTTCAGACCACAATGCTCTGAAGCTAGAACTCAACCACAAAAGGAAGTTTGGAAAGAACCCAAATACATGGTGACTAAACAGCATCCTTCTAAAGAATGAATGAGTCAACCGGGAAATTAAAGAAGAATTGAAAAAAATCAAAGAAACAAATGATAATGAAAATACAACGGTTCAAAATCTGTGGGACACAACAAAGGCAGTCCTGAGAGGAAAATATATAGCGGTACAAGCCTTTCTCAAGAAACAAGAAAGGTCTCAGGTACACAACCTAACCCTACACCTAAAGGAGCTAGAGAAAGAACAAGAAAGAAACCCTAAGCCCAGCAGGAGAAGAGAAATCATAAAGATCAGAGCAGAAATCAATGAAATAGAAACCAAAAACACAAGAGAACAAATCAACGAAACTAGGAGCTGGTTCTTTGAAAGAAATAATAAAATTGATAAACCCCTGGCCCGACTTATCAAAAAGAAAAGAGAAAGGACCCAAATAAATAAAATCATGAATGAAAGAGGAGAGATCACCACTAACACCAAAGAAATACAAACTATTATAAGAACATACTATGAGCAACTCTACGGCAATAAATTTGACAATCTGGAAGAAATGGATGCATTCCTAGAAACTTATAAACTACCACAACTAAACCAGGAAGAAATAGAAAGCCTGAACAGACCCATAACCAGTAAGGAGATTGAAACAGTCATTTAAAATCTCCAAACAAACAAAAGCCCAGGG
Organism: Mustela nivalis; assembly: GCF_964662115.1. Lineage (NCBI taxonomy): Eukaryota > Metazoa > Chordata > Mammalia > Carnivora > Mustelidae > Mustela > Mustela nivalis. The sequence goes on along the minus strand of NC_139020.1, from coordinate 139,929,428 downwards.
CCAGACAGCTTCCCGGGGGAATTCTACCAAACATTTAAAGAAGAACTAATTCCTATTCTCCTGAAACTGTTCCAAAAAATAGAAATGGAAGGACAACTTCCAAACTCATTTTATGAGGCCAGCATCACCTTGATCCCAAAACCAGACAAGGATCCCATCACAAAAGAGAGCTATAGACCAATATCCTTGATGAACAAGATGCGAAAATACTCAACAAAATGCTAGCCAATAGGATTCAACAGTACATTAAAAGGATTATTCACCACGACCAAGTGGGGTTTATTCCAGGGCTGCAAGGTTGGTTCAACATCCGCAAATGAGTCAATGTGATACAACACATCAATAAAAGAAAGAACAAGAACCCTATGATACTCTCAAGAGATGCTGAAAAAGCATTTGACAAAGTACAGCATCCCCTCCTGATCAAAACTCTTCAAAGTGTAGGGATAGAGGGCACATACTTCAATATCATCAAAGCCATCTATGAAAAACCCACCGCAAATATCATTCTCAATGGAGAAAAACTGAAAGCTTTTCTGCTAAGGTCAGGAACACGGCAAGGATCTCCATTATCACCACTGCTATTCAACATAGTACTAGAAGTCCTAGCCTCAGCAATCAGACAACAAAAGGAAGTTAAAGGCATCCAAATCGGCAAAGATGAAGTCAAATTATCACTCTTCGCAGATGTTATGATACTATATGTGGAAAACCCAAAACACTCCACTCCAAAACTGCTAGAACTTGTACAGGAATTCAGTAAAGTGTCAGGATATAAAATCAATGCACAGAAATCAGTTGCATTTCTCTACACCAACAGCAAGACAGAAGAAAGAGTAATTAAGGAGTCAATCCCATTTACAATTGCACCCAAAAGCATAAGGTACCTAGGAATATACCTAACCAAAGAGGCACTGAATCTATACTCAGAAAACTATAAAGTACTCATGAAAGAAACTGAGGAAGACACAAAGAAAAGGAAAAATGTTCCATGCTCCTGGATGGGATGAATAAATATTGTGAAAATGTCTATGCTACCTAAAGCAATCTACACATTTATTGCAATTCCAATCAAAGTAGCATCCATATTTTTCAAAGAAATGGAACAAATAATTCTAAAATTTATATGGAACCAGAAAAGACCTCGAATAGCCAAAGGGATATTGAAAAAGAAAGCCAAAGGTGGTGGCATCACAATTCCAGACTTCAAACTCTATTACAAAGCTGTCACCATCAAGACAGCATGGTACTGGCACAAAAACAGACACATAGATCAATGGAACAGAATAGAGAGCCTAGAAATAGACCCTCAACTCTATGGTCAACTCATCTTTGACAAAGCAGGAAAGAATGTCCGATGGAAAAAAGACAGCCTCTTCAATAAATGATGCTGGGAAAATTGGACAGCCACATGCAGAAAAATGAAATTGGACCATTTCCTTACACCACACACAAAAATAGACTCAAAATGGATGAAGGACCTCAATGTGCGAAAGGAATCCATCAAAATCCTTGAGGAGAACACAGGCAGCAACCTCTTCGACCTCAGCTGCAGCAACATCTTCCTAGGAACAACGCCAAAGGCAAGGGAAGCAAGGGCAAAAATGAACTATTGGGATTTCATCAAGATCAAAAGCTTTTGCACAGCAAAGGAAACAGTTAACAAAATCAAAAGACAACTGACAGAATGGGAGAAGATATTTGCAAACGACATATCAGATAAAGGACTAGTGTCCAGAATCTATAAAGAACTTAGCAAACTCAACACCCAAAGAACACATAATCCAATCAAGAAATGGGCAGAGGACATGAACAGACATTTCTGCAAAGAAGACATCCAGATGGCCAACAGACACATGAAAAAGTGCTCCATATCACTCGGCATCAGGGAAATACAAATCAAAACCACAGTGAGATATCACCTCACACCAGTCAGAATGGCTAAAATCAACAAGTCAGGAAATGACAGATGCTGGCGAGGATGCGGAGGGAGAAAGGGGAACCCTCCTACAGTGTTGGTGGGAATGCAAGCTGGTGCAGCCACTCTGGAAAACAGCATGGAGGTTCCTCAAAATGTTGAAAATAGAACTTCCCTATGACCCAGCAATTGCACTATTGGGTATTTACCCTAAAGATACAAACGTAGTGATCCAAAGGGGCACATGCACCCGAATGTTTATAGCAGCAATGTCCACAATAGCCAAACTATGGAAAGAACCTAGATGTCCATCAACAGATGAATGGATCAAGAAGATGTGGTATATATACACAATGGAATACTATGCAGCCATCAAAAGAAATGAAATCTTGCCATTTGCGACGACGTGGATGGAACTAGAGCGTATCATGCTTAGTGAAATAAGTCAAGCAGAGAAAGACAACTATCATATGATCTCCCTGATATGAAGAAGTGGTGATGCAACATGGGGGCTTAAGTGTGTAGGAGAAGAATAAATGAAACAAGATGGGATTGGGAAGGTGACAAACCATAAGTGACTCTTAATCTCACAAAACAAACTGAGGGTTGCTGGGGGGGGGGGGCTTGGGAGAAGGGGGTGGGATTATGGACATTGGGGAGGGTATGTGCTTTGGTGAGTGCTGTGAAGTGTGTAAACCTGGTGATTCACAGACCTGTACCCCTGGGGATAAAAATATATGTTTATAAAAAATAAAAAATTAAAAAAAAATAGTAGGTGCTCCGTAAATGGGAACTTTTACTTCCCCTGCCATGGGTCAAAAAAACATACAAATCTCCTCTAGTTAGAATACTGGTTTTCCCTCAAATGCAAAGAGAAATTTAAAACACAGGTAATTGTCCATTTTATTTCTCATAGGATATAAAATTTTACATTTAATCTGGGTTTATGTTAAAACATGCTTTTCTCTGAACACTCCTCCAGAGTGTCAGGGACTGGACACTGGATTTTCAAAGGGTGACTATTTTTCATCTTTCTTCTTTTATTTATTTCTCCCTCCCCAAATAGTCCTATTCACTTTGCCCGGCAATTATTTTAATAAACGCCCCTAAATTCCCGTGCACCAAAGATATGACTGTGAGTCAGAAGGTTATATCTGCCCGCCATATTTTAGCCACAGAATAAGCATGGAATTATAGCAACATGGCGACTAGAATAAAAATTAGGTAGGGTCAGTGTCCTGACACACAAGTGGGCTAATAGACAAATGTTCATACAATAAATGGTTATTATGGGGACCTCTGGGGGGGCACAGTCAGTTAAGCATCTGACTCTGGTTTGGTTCACTTTGTGATCTTGGGGATTGAGCCCCAAGTCAGGCTCTGCACTCAGCGTGGACTCTCTCTCCCTCTGCCCTCTCACAAAATAAATAAATAAATAAGTTTTTAAAAATGATTATTATGGGCCCCTTATGTGCTTGGCACCAGAAAAACAATGGTGAACAAAAAGTAGACATGGCCCTTGTTCTTGTATAGATTACAGTTTAGTAGATAAAAATGATAATCAAGCAATCACATTAATGGATATAGAAATTGAAACAGATTCAATGATGTACTGGAGTTCAGTTCTATTAGAGTATAAAGTAAAGGATTCTGATCATGATCAGAAGAGAATTAGGAAGCACTTTCCTGAAAAAGTAACTTGTGCTGCGATCTGTACGAGTAGGATCATTCAGGCAGGGTGTTGAAAGATAGAAAGAAGTGACTACCACACAAAATTCACAGAAAGCACGGAAGGTTTCAGAGGTCATGTTAAAGATTTTGGTCCTTATTTTCAGAGTAAGGATGAAAGTAGCAATACTTTGAAGATTGGGAAAGCTTTGAAGGAGCGAGTCCAGAGATTATGAAGAAAGCCTAGACTGTAGGCTATGACTGTAAACTAAGTAAAAGATGATGGTATTTTTCCCTGGGATAATGGCAGTGGACTTGAGTGATGTTGACATATGCAAGAATTGTTCTGAAGGTAGCAATCTGCAGGACATGGGAGAACGTTGGTTGTGTTAGGCAAGGGAGGTCAGGGAAGAAGAGGAAGAGGAAGATGTCAAGGAGAATGGCCAGTTTTCTGACCTACTCAGCTAATTCCCTTATCAGAGGAATTTTGGACAATGACAAGGTTTGAGAAGTGGTGCCCCTGAGTTTATTTTTAGGCTTGTTAAATACCTTAGAGCAATCCAGGCCAAGAAAGTAAGCAGACAATTGGGATATATGAGTCTGGGCTTCGGGAAAGAATTCTGTACTGGATATGACTATTTAAAGGTCAGATTATTAGTGATAATGGATGTAAAGAGGACTGATAACACTGCCAGAAGAAGCATTTTACATACAAGCAGAGGAAAGGACCTAAAACTCAGCTTTAAGGAAACCCAATATTCAGAAGCCCAGATGACGATGATGAGCTAAAGGAAGGAGTGACCAGTGACAGGGGCAGAAAACCAGATGAGCTAGTGTCTAGACAAATGCAGAACAAAACAGTTTTGAAAAAGAAGTCTACAAAGCCAAAAGCAGCTACCAGGCCAAAAACATGATGACTGACAAAAATGTTCACTGGATAAAGTGACCTGGAAATTATGAACGACTTTCATGGTCATCTGTTCTGCAAAGCTGTGGGCTAAGGGTCAGGCTGGATGTTAAGAAATAAGTGAGAAGTGACATGGCTTTGAAAGGAGGAGACACAGAGGAGTGACATTTATGGTGGGGTTTGGTTTTGAGGATGTTAAAGTCCTCGGTAAGAAAAGTATCAATGGAAGGTATCTGGTTGGAAGAGGAACAAGTGAATATACAAAAGAGGAAAGGAATCATGGATAGTTTGTGACTCCTGAGAAGGGGAAGGGGGAGAGGACGGACTCCATGGCACAGGTGGAGAGATTGGGTTCATGTAAGATTAAGGCCCTTTCTCTAATGTAGCAGGTATGAATTAGGACAAAAGGGGCAGAATTATAAGCAGTTTGTTTTGCAGATATGATGACCAGAAGATAAGGGTGCCCATAACATGGCTTCAAATTCCTATGGCAGGAGGAAATGAACTTGGTCACTGGCAGGTAGAGATGGTGGAGGTGGAGATCTGAGGATAGGTTGGAAGTTTTGAAACATGCAGACTAAGCTGGTTAGGAAAATGCTAGACAGTTTGAAAGCACATGTGATGCTGATGATCAGGAATTGTTAGTGATACCAATCTGCCCCGGCTTTGCCCAGCAGCTCCCAATTGCTTAGTAAGATGAAGGAAACAATGCATTGGAAGATTCTTTTTGGGATGGGGTTTTGCCAGACTGATACTACATAAGAAGAGAAGACAGGAAACTTTTAACAGTATACAAGGAAAGAGTTTAAATGATTAACTATGATGTGGAAGCTGGGATGGTTATTCCATTTCTTCCTATTATATGGTTGGGTTTAAAATTCAAAGAATAATGTAAAGCAAGTCTCCAGCCTACCTCTGACAGCTTTGGATGGGTCAAAAACCAAAACAACAACAAAAAAAAAAAACAAAAAAAAAACGGAAGGAATGAAGTCCTACTTCATCTCTGTTGGAATTCCCCTATAAGAACTCAGCCCACTTCTATTTGGAGCTTTGCAGTTTACTTCAATCTTTCAGTTGTCTTCTGTTGACCCTGAGACTTCTCTGTGTGATGAGCGATGAGAGGTGATTTTTTTCACCAGCCACACACCAGGATGACTCTAAATCCCCTCTCATTCTTCTCTAGTTTACACTAATAATAGCTTCTAAGTAGGTAATGTACCAATCATTTCACATGTATTATTTCATTGTACAGATGCAGAAATGGAAAAAAGATGAAGCAATTTGTCCAAGGACACACAACTAGCAAATGTCAGAGCAAGACTGACAACCAGGCTATTCTCCTCAAGAGTATACTAGTCTGTCTCCCTTACTAAATATTTACAGATAAACAGAATCTCAATTGGATAAACGCATAATATACTTCTACTTTCCTGGTGCAATGTTTGAATATGCTAAGTAGAGTCTTCCTCTTGGGTATAGTGGTCTTCTGTATGATGATGACTTAATACAGTGTTTCCCACAGTGTGATAGAAAGACTACATTGGGATTACCTGGATTACAGTTGAGGCTGCTGGGCCTTCAAGTTTCTCTCTTCCCCAAATCCTACCACCACCTCCTATCAAAATTTAGTTTCAGAAGGTTGAAGGAGATGCTGATCACTCACAGTTTTAATAAACTTCCATCTGCTAAGTTTTCTTTTGTACACTGAAGTTTGAAAATCATTGACTTAGCAGAACTAAATTCTTATCAAACAGACTTGAAAGAGTACTACATTTGGGTGCCTCTATTAGGAAAGATCATTTATCTTATTAGGAAAACCACAATTCTGGGGCATCTGGTGGCTCAGTCATAGGGCATCTACTTTCGGCTCACATGATCCCAGGGTCCTGGGATGGAGCCCCGCAACGGGCTCTCTGCTTGGTGGGAAGCCTGCTTCTCCCTCTCCCTCTCCCCCTGCTTGTGTTCCTGCTTCTCCCTCTCCCTCTCCCCCTGCTTGTGTTCCTGCTTCTCCCTCTCCCTCTCCCCCTGCTTGTGTTCCCTCTCTCACTGTGGTCTCTCTCTGTCAAATAAATAAAATCTTTAAACAAAAAAGAAAAAAAAAAGGAAAATCACAATTCTGAAGATGTAAAACACAAATGGGTTGAATTGACAGAGCGAGGGACCCCAGAGATTAGTATTTGAGGAGGAGGCCCAAGTGTTCTGTTTTGTTTATGTGGAACAGCAAAGCAAAATAAGCTTTGCCTCTTAGTGATTTTGTCTATTCATTCCCCTGTCCCCCCCAGCATTTCTTTGAGAAGACAAGTTTGAGCCACCTGTGTTTATTGGTAAATAGCTTCGGCCACTTGATAGAAAACCCCCTTGGAAAACATAAGATGGAAATGGCCTCTGCAAATGATTACAGATAGCTATGATTCCATCCCAAGGGCTGATGCCGAGAATCGTGACCAAAAGCAACATTCTTAGCCACAGGGGATCCTACCCGCTGTGCTCACGTATAATTTCCAAAATGCATCTTTATGTCTCCAGAGCAGCCACAAATGCTGAACCCAAGGCAAATTCTGCTACAGCAAATTGCCTCCCTGGGGGTAGCTCAGGAGAAAGTTCCCCTCCTTCCCAGACCTTTGCTCCATTAAACTACAAAGGTCAGTTGGAATTTCTCCATTTACCTGTTATCTTTAAAGCATCTTTGAAATACTTTGCAAATGATTCAGAAAGGGTATATGGTTTCTCAGTTCCCGGTGCAAAGGGACAGTGAAGCCAGAGGGGCAAGAGGAGACACTAATTAAAGAAGCTTATTTTCAAGGAGCCCATGTACAGACTTGGGACTCACTACTTTGACAAGCATTGGCATAAAACTCACCGGTTTTGAGGCAGTTGCCCAGAGAGCTTCTCCACCAACCAGACAATGACTTAGACTGCAAATTTAAGAGTCACCGTGAGGGCTTCTCTCCCTCCGGAGTGCACACCTTCCCCTGCATGAACTGGATATTCCCTCCTGATGATTGGCAGGGCCCAAAGAGCTCAGCAAAGTCATTGCCCTGTACAGACCTTGTCAGTCAAGTTAGACAAACATGTGGTCCTAGAGACCTCTGGGTAGGGAGAGGGGTAAGAGGAGAAGGTTCATGTTGCTTTGACCAACAGTGCTGCACTCTGTTTATATCCCTCTGTAGCATATTAACTAAGAAGAGCCCAAGCAGCCAACTTCTTCATGGGTGAACATGCCATTCTTTTGGTACATGGAAGGGCGCTTTTTTTCATTTGAGCCTTTGAACATTAAAAAAATTCATTACTCTTAAGAACCTATGTGTTTAGGCTCTTAATCCTATGTATTCAACTTAATCCAATTCCACAAAAATGTATTGACTTCTTACTCTGGCCAGATACTGGGAATATTCTGATTTTCAAAATACTATGTGCTTCAGAAATCACTTGGAAGTTCTGTCAAAACACAAAGTGCTGGGTTCTACTCCCAGAGTTTCTGATTCTGTAGGTTTGGAATGAAACCCAGAAATGGCATTTTTAATAAGTTTCTAGTGAATGCTAATGCTGCTGGTCTAGGAATCAGTTTGAGATCCACTATCATAGAAGGTGAAAACCTAGCTCTTGCTTCAGAATGCTTAATATAAGATACAGTTAATCTGGAGAGAAGACCATTTGTGTACCCGATATGTAATAAGTGTTCAATAAATAGTTGAGTTGATGAATAAATAAATGAATGAAAACATGGAATGGATACAGTATGTCTGGACACAGAATGCGGGAATTTATTCTGGTGATAGGCTTTGCCATTTGAAGAAGGATCAAACAAGGACCTAGTGGCATTGCGCCTTGAAGATCAAATAAGATTTATATAGAGAAATGGTTGACTGGAGGAGTTTCCAAGCTAAGAGGATAGCCTGGCAAAGGCACAGAGGAGGGAATGGAACTACACCTGGTGGGAATGGTAAGCAGGTGGGTATGTATGACATTTCATAAGCCTCTACTTGAGCTTTGCCTCACCACCAGAAGCCGATTTGCTACTGATTCTCCTTCCTCTACTTCCTAGAGACATCTATTTCCCCTTTGATTACTTATTTCTTCCTTTTCTACCATCACTCTTCTTCCCTCCTTAGAAAATCTGAATATCCCTTATCTGAAGAGCTTCTGGAATTATGGCAGGTGTTTGGTGGGCCACCATCCACCCACTTAGCCCACCTCTTATTTCTGGGCAGCTGTAGTACCAGGTTTCATGCACACGACTAAGATCCACATCAGTCATGTTCTATAGCTTCTACCTTTCTATCTTAGGGCTTCCAAAGTGCAGAAACTATGTCATCATATATGCAGTGGCAGCCAGAATGCTAGTCCAGTTTATAAACTTGGGGCCATTATTAAACAGTGGGGAGAGGATTCAGTGGGTGCTTTACCCAACATCCTGTCCTTAGGAGATGTATTCCTCTGAGGGTCTGCCATGGAATTAAACCTAAATGCCACCGTGAAAACCATGTCAATAACACAACCTTCATTAATTATCATTGTTCTTGGCTTATCCTCCCCTCTCTCACTCTACCCCTAAGTCAGCTCTCTTTCCTTGGATCACATCCCACATAAACTACCTGCATTTGGATCTTTGTTTCAGAAACCCAAACTGATACCTTCCCATCCCAGCAAATATAGAGCACAGTCTTGGCTGTGCAATTCTCCAGTGCTTGTCTGACTGGGTGGTGTAATTTCAAAAGCAATGGCCTGCAGCAACAATGGATTTGCAGAAGACCGATTAGACAGTTCCCCCTGAGACCACAAAGGCATTTACATCACTAAAGACATAATAGGCTGTATTCAATTTGAATGACAAATTTACTTAACATTGACTCTTGATTTTTGCCTCTTTGGTTTTACAGTTTTTTTTTTATTAATTTTTTATTTTTTATAAACATATATTTTTATTCCCAGGGGTACAGGTCTGTGATGGTTTTACAGTTTTAAATAACAGCCCCCTCCCTTTAGCATAATCTGGAAGTTCGAGACCCCATCATCCCTCAAAGACATTCAAAATGATGTCAGACCTGGATGTTATGATATTAGAAAATGAGATACAAAATATCTGCACTGCATTGAGATGGCAAACTTTTTAACCTGAGAGACAGGGACATGTCTCCAACCAACCATAGGGAAGCTCCAGAAACAGAAAGTCAACCATGTCTTCAGCTGGTTGGGGGGGGGGGTGGAGGCAGTGGTTGGGGTGTCGTTAGAAAAAACTAGAAGTGTTATAGGAAAGCCTCCCAGAGCTTCATCTAGGATTAGCTCCAAGCATCTGATTCAAACTGGAAACCTGATTTTGTGAACTGTATCTGGGATTTTTTTTACAAAAGCACAGCATATTTAGCAGCAGGCAAATTCCCCAACTCCCTTTCAAGAGGATGATAGCAGAGGCTTTTAGTGGAGGGAAAATGAATGGTCACCAGCATGAATATTTCATCTTTCACTCCCCAGGTGCCAGGAGATCAGCATATACAAATTACACTGATGTGGTGCCAAGAGGAGGCTGCCCAGAGTTTTCCAGGTAGGAGGTTCCGGCAAAGCACTTGAAATTCCAACCACCACATGATATGATTTGAAGACAGCTGGAAACCTCCATAGGCATTTGAGGATCTAGAAAGGCACTCTGAATTTCAGGTGTCTTTATTTTTGCTAAAATTGCTGAAGATACAGACGGGAATGACTACACACTCTGTCAGCATACATTCTGATCTGAATCAGTTGTCCTAGCAAAGTCCTGAGTTCTTTGCTTCTTCTGTTAAAGTTTTCAGAACTCTCCCTTCACCAAAAAAAAAAAAAAAAAAAAAAATCCCATAACTATGTGTTAGTAGAAATAAAAGACAAAAAAAAATCCTAAGGTAAGAAAGTGAAAACTAAAATAGATTGAAAAGCAGATGTATTGAGAAGGTCACAGAAGATCTTCCTTTGTCCTAAAGAGTTTAGTTCCCTTGACATAAATAATTTATCCCTTAAGCCCATCTCCCCTGAAACTTGTAGAATGTCTGATATTGCCTAACATAGTTTCACACACATTACATCAATTGGTCCTGATATCTACCCACTAAATGTGGGCAGGACAGATGTCCTCAACCCCATTTTAGAGATAATGGAATTGTGTTTCAAAGGGTTAAATTACTTGCCCATATCTTAAGGCTGATTAGTGATGTGGGACTGGAATCCAGGATTTAGAACTTGGGGCTATACTGCTTTTTCCAAGCCAAATGGCAGATAGGCCTTCAGGGGGACAGTTTCCCTAGCAAATCATCATCATTCATGGATAAGACATGCCTCAAAGTGAGCTCTTGCTTGTAGTCTGTTGTATGTTGATCTATCCTGAGAACCATGTCTTGTTCAGACCACATAGGCTTGAATTCTAGATCCTCCATTTGCTAGTTGCATGGCTTTGGGAAAGTTATGTACTATTGCTGAGTCATACTTTGCTATCTTTAAAACCAGAATAAAAACATCCCTTTCCTGATGAGATGGGAGAATCAAGTAAAAAAATGCAAGTAAGTCATTTTAAAACAGACCTTGGGATTTCGGTGGTGCCCATAAAAATGAGTTGCTACAATGATAGTGATAATGTTGATGCTGATTGTTATCACAAAACCCAAAAGGGGCCAGTGGCCCAACTCAGCCTGTGAATTAGCCAAACTCTTATTTTGGCAACACATACCTCTCTTTGGAGTTACCTTTTATACACATGTATTTATTCAAATGTTTATGTAATTCAAGTTTTATGGAAAAGGAAAACATAGGTAGATGTAAGTTATTATGGAATTAGTTTTGGGGTTCAGTGTCAGTCTTGTAGATTCTAATTATCTTATTAAACAAATGTGTAAATAAATAGCACTATATATATTTACATGTTGATAGTGGGTAATCAGTTAAGTACTTTATTCATCCAATGTTTCAGGTCCAAAATATTACAATTAGAATGAAAAAATACAAGGTTAGATCAATATAATTTAATATATTTTAAAGAATATGTAAAGAATTATAGAGGGGCAACTGGGTGGCTCAGTTGGTTAAGCATCTGATCTCGGGGTCTGAGACCAAGCTCCACCTTGGACTCCTTGCTCAGTGGGGAGTCTGCTTCTCCCTCTCTTTCTGCCCCTTCCTCTGCCTGTGCTCTCTCTCAAGTAAATAAATAAAATCTTTGTAAAAAAGGAATTATACATAAGATATGTACAATGGTATATAGTTATAAAGAATAATAGTATTTAGCAGAATAAATTACTCTCAAAAAACTTGAAATTTATTCCTTGGAGCCATCTCAGTTCTAATTCAATGGTCATGTCACTGACGCTGACTCTTCTTATCCACCTCAGGGATGGTATGACAAAGAATGTACTTCCACAGTGCTAAATGGGCTCAAAATTGGCTAAAAATTTGTCTACCTTGTCAACACATTTATATGAATTCTGAGATTCAAAATACTCATTTCTAAAATTCCAAGGAGATTGCATTTATTCTGTGAGCATGGCATGCTTGGCTCAGGTGCTTTTAAATTTAGAGGCTTAATAATTTAGCCTAAAGTAGCTACAGAAACAGAAATCTGTGAGTTAATATTTGTAAAGTGCTTATAAGTGTGGTTGGCAAATAGTAAATGCTATATAAGTGTTTGTTAAATAAATAAATCTCTTTGGAAACAATGACTGCTTTTTCAACAAACTGCTATTCAACTCTTCAAAATTCTGCTATTTATTTGCTCTGAGAACAATTTGGCAAAGAAAAATGAGGACAGCTTCTATTCTGCACTTTGTTGAAAGTTAGCAATTTTTCATGACCTCCTGCATTTTCAAGTCCATTGTATCATATCAGTGACAAGGTTCAACTTTATAAAGTCCTAGGATATCCTGCAGATTTGGACTCGGCTCCCTTATATTCCAAAATGTTAATGTCTGAAGGCTTAGCTCAGTTAACTATCTCAATGAATATTTACAACACATATGTTTAGCTATTTCACACATTGAAATAAGTTAGGTGTTATGTCCCAATAATGGGTCCATGATTAAAGGAGCGAGACTGATACAAAGCGAAGGTCAAGCAAAGCTTTATTTCGCGCCAAGCATCAAGAATCTAATGGAATGTTTGGGGACGCACCTCTTACAAAAGAGGGCGACCCTTCTCTGTTTCACAGACAAGCTTTTAAGGGCAAAGGCCATGCAGTTGGGCCTGGCCACGCACAGGTGACCAATGAGATTGTAAAACACACAGGAAACTCCACAGTGATGCTAGGTGACCAATTGAATTACAATTTACCCTAGTAGACATTTGAACCAGCCTGTTTCACCTTGATTGGGATTGGTGCAAAAAAGGCTCCCAAAGGGCAGAGGCCCATACTCCTTGGTAGCTAGGGAGACAGTATGCATCCCCCCCACTGATTGATGTCTCCACCTGGCCTGACCCACCCTTGTATCTGGGCTTTGTTACCTGGAGCTGATTTCTGGGACTTGTTTTTAAGTGAATCCCCTGGGGGAAGGGGAGCAGGGTTATACAATAAGGGTTGTATAAGGGTTAAACAACAAGGTTTTCGTTTAACCTCAATGAAAGCCTATTGCTAAAATATAAAAATATAAAATAGGTCCTTACATTAGGTACACATATATTGCTCTTAAGAGGATGATATGGTTACCTCCCCAAGCATTCGTTCTATGCCGTCCCCATTGTGCAGTAGCAATATGATTTTTGCATAAGACTGACCCATCCCCAGGCTTCAGAATGTACCCCAAAGGCTCTAAGCCTCTTAAGAGAATCTCATACCTCTTGCCAAAGTGGCTGAATTAGGAGAGGTTAAGAGAGGAGATGAACATCTTTGTCGAAATGATTGTGGGAAGCTAGTCTCTTCCCATCCCTGATGTAAGCATAGAAGCACATATTCTGAGTTCCTGCTGGTGGCCATTTTGTAACCATAAGGAAGCCAGACTGAGGATGAACTCAACACATAGCAAGAATAAAGCAAAGAGAATTGCTGAGAAACAGATTCAAGACCTCAATTTAACTACACCCAAAAGCTGCTCCACACTGGAATTTTAAATTAGCAAACCATAAATCTAATTTGTGTTAGTGTGAACTGAATGTATTTTAGTATTCAGATTTTAAAAACAGAAATGTGGAATTAGCTAAACTGAAGTAATAAAGGACAGTGATGAGGGCTCATTTATCCATTACTGGGAAATTGATCATCCTTTTTAGTTAGACTCTTCTAAAAGTGAATAAATCATGAATAATCAAAGGAATAAGACATGCAGAGATATACAATCTAGTCTCTGGTGGTTTCCATCATGACGTCATTCAATGACTGACTTGCCAAAGTGATAACTGATAAAATGGTAGCTTCACATCAAATCCCTCCTTTTACACCAGTAAAACCTTCCAAACACCTCTGTTTTCCTGCTGAAAGGATATACAAATTCCATATTACCAGGAGGCCAAGTCCACTGACTTACATGTGCCAGTTCATTATGTCCAAAAATTTCACTACAATACCACTTTGGTGATGTTCCCACATCAGAAGTATTCGGAACTGAATAGAGCTATGCCTTCCCACTCCTACCTCAGTGCAATTGCTTCATGGAAGGGGGTACATTAACATTCAAAGGGGAGAGCAACTTGCATCAAACCACTAAGATAGTAGCTCAAAACTGCTTTCTTTACTCAGTACTCTCCTGAGCACACCAGGAAAAGAGAAAGAAAAATACTGTGTCAGTTAACTATTGCTGTGGAATGAATCACTCAAAAATTCAATTTCTTAAAATACTTATTTGTACTTATAAATCTGTGGGTTTGCTGGGCTGCCCCTAATTCAGGCTGCAGTTGTGAAGAGCTCCACTTGTCTCTCCCCTTCCTTTGATCACAGGCTCATCACAGAATGTTCTTCTCATGGAGAGGGCAGGGGTGCAAAAGAGATCACCCCAGTGCATAGGCTTGTTTGTTTCCTTCTTTGTTTATAAAGACTTTTAATTAATTTATTTATTTGAGAAAGAGACAGAGAGAGCACAAGCAGGCAGAGCAGCAGGCAGGAGAGGGAGAAGAAATCTCCCTGCTGAGGAGCAGAGAGCCTAATGTGGGGCTCGAGCCAGGACCCTGGGACCATGACCTGAGCCAAAGGCAGATGCTCAACTGATTAAGCCACCTAGGTGCCCAGTGCATAGGTACATTCAAAGTCTCTCCCTATGTTGCATGTGGTAATTTCCTATTGGCCAAGACAAGTCACAGGATCAAGCCCAAAGGAGAAGGAATTGTAAAGTTACTGGCAAAGGGGGAAAATGGGACCAATAACTGAATCTACTATAAATGGAAGCAGATGGAGGAGTATTAGGTTAACAAAACATGTACTTCTTAAAGTAAAGTCAACGAAATACCAGAAAGGTTTGTTATGAAGAGAAAAGCATCAGGACACTGCAGTTACGGGTAATGAGTGCAAAGCAAACATGTCATCTGAATCAAGTTCATGTCTTTAGCTTGAGATGAGAATTAATACTGTAAGTTTTTCATTAAATATTAAATAAAAGCTCTCTCATCCAGGCAAATTAGCCTGGACATCACTGATGCCAATGAAACTCCAACCAGGCCTTAATTTGAAACGTATAGATTTGAACACGAACTTGTATATAAATAGAAGGCTTTACCAAGGACAGATAAGCAAAACATCATTTTCCCCAATCTTTGAAGTCATACTACAAGCAGACTTTAGGATTTTATCAGGACCACTGAATTTACTATGGAAGGAAATAAAATCATACTTATGTTGCCAAATTTCCAAAATTCCACCCTTTCTAATCCTCTATCTAATCCAACTAGTACCAATGCTCAGGAAGAAAGGGTTTGTGAGAGGAGTATTCAAAGAACAAATGACCAGCCCCTCAAATTTTGGTAAGGGAAGCAGAATTGGCTGAGATATATGCTGAGGTCATAGGAAATACAAAACACATATCAGTCAGAATGGAAACGACAAGAGAAACAGACAGATCAAGAGCAGGGTGGTGTTTTTGAGGCTAATCAGCCCATAGTGGGGGGATTCTGAAGGTGAGACCTGTTGACTCATGATCAATGGACACTCTACAAAGGAGACTTTGTAGGAAGAATCAACGAGCATTTGTCTTCCCACCGTGGACAGGTAGAATAGAGTACAAGTTACATAGCAAAATAGAATTTTAATTCAAGTGTGGATGCTATTATGGGAACAAGTCTTAGTCCCCACTACTTCACTAGCTGTGAGGATTCCTACAAATCACTTTGATTAGCCTTAGTCTCCTCATCTGTAAAATGTAGATGTTAATAATACCTGTCCCTTAGTGCTGCCAAGAGCTAAATGGATGTAATGTATGTCAAGGAACTCTCAAGATGCTTAGCAAGTAGCAAAGGTTCTTATAGGAAGGAGACTTCCTCATTGCTGGGAGCGACCCAATAATATTACCCAGTTCAAGGCCCTCATGGTTACTGCAGTGGATCACTAAAGTTGATCAGAGGTAGAAAGTGGTGTCATAGACCACCTGCTTTACTAATAACTGGGCTGGAATGAAACTATACTTTTCAACGATTTCTTTTTGTTTTTCTTTTTATGCTAAACCAATGATTTTCAGCTGAGGATTGCAGGTTAGTGAAAGAGAAAAAGCACAGGCTTATGAGTTAGTTTCAGTATTTCTAGACATCTGAAATTTGAGGATTTCATCATAAGCTTATGGAAGAAAAATGTAAAAATCGACATTCTTTGCTTTATATAAGGTCAGGATAGTAACATGGATGCCCTCATGCTATGCGGAAACTCTGAAAAGATTCTTTAAAAGATTCTAGAAATTATTCCTATATAACAAATTGCCTTATCATAGGATTTTCTGGACATGGACCTGATTCTGACCCAAGTCCAGAAGATACCTCTATCTAAGTGGAACCTACTCAGTCAAACCCAAATGCAGAGAGACAGCTAAAATAAAGTTACCCATAGCAATAAATGGTGTTTATTGCTGTATTTTTACTTAACTTCATTATGTAGTAGCATTATAATGAAAGAAATGATTTATGCAATTTCATAATATTATGATAAACTTGGATGATTGCCCTAAATCTGGATTCATGTTTAAATGGAAAACCGGTAATAACACAGATGGAACTAATTAAAAAGAGTGTAGTTTAGGAAAAAAATCTTTCAAAATACAACTCTTTGGTGGCATTAAAAACAAAACAAAAAAATCCTGAAATTACTGTACTATATCAAGATACTTCTTGCTACGAATTCACATTTTAGGGCTACAATTTTAAGATCTCCAAAGTGAATGGATCTCTAGGAAAGAACATCTAAATTGATCTTTCCAAGGATATCTAAATTCATTTTTTATTCCAGTGTGACAAAACTTAAGAATCCCTTCTAGGAAGCCATTTGGCCTTACCTGATCTTGTTTTCTTGTCGGATTCATAAAGAAGCACCAGGGAAGAGACATTGTTCCATCAAAAAGAAAATGTAGTAATCTGTTAAATATGAACCTCATAGGAATACTGTTTGCAAAATAAACTCAAAAACCAAGAAATGAATCAAACTGCCTGCCTTATACACTCTAAAAACTATGTGCCTCGTGGAAAGTAGAAGCTTCTATCAACATATTAAATATTATAAGTTACTACACAAATCTCTTCCTCTCCTTTCTTCAGAAGAAAAACTTATCATGTTTGTTTGGGTGTGAGTGCACAAAAGTTTTGTAGATTTCTGTATTCTGACCATTTCAAATATTTTACATTTTCAACATTTTCTGCATTTTTTATCTCAACTTCGGACGGCTCAAGGCCGACTTCTTTCTAAACCTCAAGACTAGTATCCCAAATCCCAAATTTCAAGATTATTCTACAACAAGCATCCAAGAAATGCTCCAAAGTATTTCCTTAAAAATGAGTTATTTCTTAGTATGTAAATGATGCAAAGGGAGAGAACATACATTTAATAGGCACTTACTGTATTCTATGCATCATTGTCTGCACATTAAAGTATCTCAGTATCCGTGACTCATGATATTACTCTGCCCACTTTCAAGAAGGAAACTGAAGGTTGGAGAGATTGATTAGTCCAAGGGTAAGAGCTAATCGATGGCATGCTGACACAAGAGAAGAGACTCAAATTTGACTGTATTGTCCTCACTTAACTGGATGCAGACTTGTACTCAGTACACATATCCAGTGTATGAGAACTGTTAGGTAACGTGACAGAAGTCCAACCTGAACTAGTTTAAACAAAATAGGAGAATTTCTTTAACCCCATAAACAAAGCCTAAGAGGAAGGAATTGGAACTGGCTTTTAGGCAGACTGGAATGAAGGACTTGAACAAAGTCAAGGCTCCTTTTCTCTTCTCTCAACTGACTTCTCCAGATGGTGAAGGGCGTGGTCCCAGGAACATCACTCTCAAATATTACAGTCTTGGGATATAATACCCATGTTTCATTCATCCCATTTAGTGTTCACAATAGCCCTATAAAATAGGCATTATTACTATCCCTATCTTTAAAAAAAAAATTATTCATTTCAGAGAGAGAGCATGCATGAGCCAGGGAGGAGCAGAGGGAGAGGGAGACCATCTGAAGCAGACCCCTGCTGAGCAGAGCCTGATCACTTGACTTTGAGATCATGACCCAAGCTGACACCAAGAGTGGAGTGCTCGACTGACTGAGGCACCCAGCTATCTCTATCTTGCTGAAGGAAAAAGTCTTGGAGATGTTAAGTGACATGCCCAAGGTCATTTAGCTGGGATTTCAAACTCTGTCTGTTCAATATTAAAATTGGTGTGCTTATCCACAAATGTTACAAATCGCTTTGTAGGATTCAAAATTGAAGAACCATGGAAAGAACAATAGACATAAACGTGATTCTTCTTTTCCTTTTTCTCTAGTTGCTTTCTCCTTATCACCTGCAGTCTGCTCCTCCCCCTCTGCCATATCCTTATTTAAGGAATACAGAAAACGTCACTGAGACATTTTTCAAAATAAATTGCTACTAAGTACACACAATCAATTAGCTCAAAACCTAAACCCCGCAAAGAGAGGGCAGGGTTAACCAGCATTCATTCCTATTCAATTACAGCCCATTTCAATTGATGTTTATGAAGCAAGAGGGCAAAGGGGTGCCCTAGATAATTGCTCTGATATATAATATCCAGAGGGATCAGCATTATGACAGGCAGAATTCTCTTCAGAAATTAGAAATAGTAGTTGCAGATCTTACATGTTCCGGAGTGTTACAGGGATTTCTAAACAAAGCAGAGAGGAGGAGAACTCATCAACATCAATGAGCCCATGGACAGGATGTTTTGAACCACAGAATAGTTAGGGGATTTCCCTACTTTGGACAGGCAGCCCTGAGCAGAAATGGGAGCAGAGAGAGGCAAGCTGGTGACTCAAACTCTGCTCCAACAATCTGATTCAGTTTCATCAGTCATCTCCTTGGTTTTGGGGTCCTCAAGTCTAAAATTGTGGGTTATGTTACACACTGAATCACTTTTCCCTGTACATTCTATAGTCCAGTGTTGAGTCTGTGGTATTGGTGCCGAAAGACACCTCTTAATCTTACTTAGTTTAATCCAAAGAGATGCTGAGCATTTTTTTTTTTTTTGGCAACTCTTAATTCAATCTGCTCAGACAAAACTCTACATATAATTCATCATTCCATCTGCATAGAAGAGGTTTTATACCAGCAGAACTCTACTCCATATCTCATCATTCCCCCCTTTGATATTCTACCCTGTTTTTCAAATAAAAGTTGGTATTGCATGACCCTACTTTAAACCTCATGTTTAAATAGCTGTATCTTATCCATCCTACACATGGAGATCATCTGGGGCCATATTGCACACATCACCTTCTTGTCACTTTGTCAGTTCCTGGTCCTTCCAGTCCCTGTTCCCTCTTCCACTGGCACCCTAAACTTGTTTATGTTGAAATTGGGATCCCCTTCTCTTAAACAATCTTCTCCAATGTTACTCATTTTGAGTATGTTTCATAGTTCTTGTTTTCACCCCCACAGTTCTTGAAGAAACTTCAATACAAGCATCAAATTTAATGCAAAGCATAGGACCTTCCAACAATATACCTCAGTGCACCCAATAGTTTTATACCAACCTGGAGCCCTAAGACTGGTTAATCTCTAAGACCCCTTCTAGATGTAATATTCTGTAATGTCGTGGACACTAAAGCAGTGACATCAAGCATGGAGCGCATGTCAGAAGTGGCTTATGGCCAGGAGCATCAGTTATAGGACATGAGCAGAACTTCATAAACTGTCCTTCATTAGAGACAAAATGGTTTCAGCTTTCCCACTCTCAAATAACTACATGATTCCACTAGTGGCAGTCAAATGAAAGGCATGGAGATCTGTGTCCCCAGTATATATGACAAAACTCTTATGTCTTCTGTAGCATCAAGGTAAATTATAGAATAAGAAAAATGCCCAGGGTCCTAAGCGGTATTCTGTATTTATATAGAATATGAAGGGAATCCATCCATATAGACTTTCTTTGTGATGCACTCATCACCATGAATTATACTTTACTGAACCTTTTCTTTTTACTTCAGTTGGTGGGTGTGAGGTTGGGTTTGGGATTGGGGGGTGATGAGTGCTTTTGAGAAACAGTTAAGAAAAATATACTCAAATTAATGCACTTCCTAAAAGGGCATGTCCTTCCAACAATGCAAACTCACGTAAAGCTATTCTTTGGGATATACTTTTTTTTTTTTTTTTAAAGATTTTATTTATTTGTTCGACAGACAGAGATCACAAGTGGCAGAGAAGCAAGAAGAGGGAGGGGGAGAAACAGGTTCCCTGCTGAGCAGAGAGCCTGATGTGGGGCTCGATCCCAGGACCCTGAGATTATGACCTGACTGAAGGCAGAGGCTTCAGCCCACTAAGCCACCCAGGCGCCCCTGGGGATACACTTTTAATGCCAGTTTATTAACTACATTTTTTAAAAAAAGGGCTCATCAGTTTATATTGTATCTCATATCTGTAAACAAAACAAAATAAGGAAAAAAAACACCCAAAAAGATCCAGTTATTACCCAGCTTAATGAGCCATCTAGGTTAGCAGGTTTTACCACAAAAAACACTTTGGGCTTTTTCCAAAAACTGAAATGACCCACAAAATCTTATGAACCATGGGAAAGGCTTATGCTCTGTGCCAACATCTTTGGATGAAATTCTAAAAAAGAAGTTTCAAAGATGTTTTCACCAGTAATATCATCAATTGTAACTAATTTATGTTCTCTCAAGATAAATATTTTGAAGGTGTCAGTATCATTAAGAAGTATAACTTGTAGCCTGTATGTTGCATGTTTATTATTTTTTACTTAGTCAAGGCCTATACTAGTTATTCATCTTTATCACACTTTGCTTCAGAATAATTTAAAGGGGTTTATGAGAAGAAATTAAAATCCGAGAGATAACAAAATTAAAAGTGAAGTGAAAAGAGAATTAAAAAGAAAAAGAAAAACACATCAGAGACATAAACAAGGAATAGAAATGGAGTTTAAAATGCACATCACAGTGTGAGCCTGTGACCCATGATGTGGCTGGCAGCCAATGGGAAAAGGAAAACCAGGTCAGCTACACAATTCAGTGTTCATAAGAAAGGAAGCAAATCAACTGCTCAGAAAGAATTGTGTAACTTACAGAGTTTCCTTTTTTCCCATTAACCCAAAGGCAAGGCCAGTCAAGTTTTTCCTCGGAAAACAGTTTTGAGTCAATTCTATGTCACAGGTGACCAAATGAGTGAGGCCCCAAATTCTGCTCCATGTTGAATTATTTTATGGAATATGAATACAATACTCATTGCTTGAAAAATGTTGAGGCATGTGTAACAGGAATCTTGCCTTTATCAAAATAAGATTCAAAAATAAAATAAGAATTCTCAGCTTAGAATGACATTAATTCCTACAATGGAAAAAATATACCTATTTCCAAATGCTTCCTAAAGCTATTTAATTAGGTCACTGACCTATGGGATTGATATGTAATAAATAATCACAATTTAAGGAATGCTATCACAAAATGTCAGTCATCATAGAACAGTTGATATGTCTCTTTAAGAAACATATTTAGCTAGTTGATGTTTTAGTGTGACACTATCTTCTCACATTTCTCTGAAGATACTATATTCACATATACATTCAAAGAGGCTTATGCAAGGATCATTTTTGCATACTACATATAATAATGGAAAACTGGAGGTACTATTCCAATGTCTTCAACAAGATAATGGTTAGCTTATGTGTGGCACATTTTAGAATACTACACACATATTTAAAAGAACTATGTAGAGAGAAATTAACTCTTAAGAAAATTGTAAGGCAAATGCTTCTTTTTCTGTTTGCTCTATTAATTCTGATTGTTTGTGTTCATTCTTCAATTTGTTGATTGTGGTGGCTTTCTTTCATGATGTTAGCTTTCCCAAAGTATTGAGCATTTCCTGGGAATACGCTCATCCTTGACCTTGTGATTCTTGGTTAACCTGTCTGTGAGTACTGTGCTTTTGTCATGGTTCATTGTGAAGAGAGAAGAATGTGCTGCCTGGCAGTGCAGACTCACTGTCTTACTACCTTTGGGACCCTCTCCTCTATGAGATGTCAGCAGCCACCCTGGAGACTGTCCTTTCCCTCAGGCCCAAGTGACCTTAATCATCACCTCTGCTGGAAGTAGAGTGGAAGCTAGATATTTCTGCTATATACTGTTTGACACAATTCGGAGGAGGGGATAACACTGAACCTTGTGGCTTCTCCTTCTGCAACACCTCACACAGTTACTCTGAGGGTTTTTCCTGGGCCTCTTCCACCTCTTCTCTCTGCCTCTCCTGACTTCCAAACCTCAGTTGAAATGAATCCCACATTCTGTTGACGTTGTATGCTGTGGATTTCCCATTTCAATCCAATTTGAACTATTTCAGGGATTTCTTGTGATACATGTTATCTAGAGAAATTTCCTTCTGGTTTCCATTCTTGTTATGGATATGTATTTAAATACTGTGCTTCATGTTATTTCTAGGAATTTGGAGGGGGAATGGGAGACAGGTGTGTGTGCTCAGCTCACTCTCCTAATCCAATCTTGGCAGAAGGATTGTGGAAATACTGTGTCCAATCCTCTCTTGCACCCATGTACATAAAAATACAGTTGGGATTTCCATGGGGATTAGGTTGGCAGAATAGATTTAATTAAGGAGAACTTACATCCTTGTAATACTAATTTCCCCAATACATGAACAAACATTTCTTTCTCTATTTATTTTCTATACAGAAGGTTATTCTGTTCACATAAGTCTTAGAAACTTCTTATTTATTCCTAGGTAGTTTATGCTTCTGTTGCTATTGTGAATGGTATCTCCTTTTCCATTAAAATTTCTAACCAGTTCCTGTTGGTATATTAAGAAAGCTATTGATTTTGATATATTCATTTTGTAACTGACCACCTTGCTCAGAGCTTTTATTTTTTCTAATAGCTTTTCAATAGATTCCCCTAGCTTTGCCAGGGGATATGTGTACCAGTATTTTCATTTCAATATTGTTTGTAATGGAAGAAAAGTAGAAAATAATATGAATCTCCATCAATAGAGAAATAAGAAATAAATTAAATAAGTTATAGCACATAATGATGATAGAGTGCATGCAACCTTTGAAAGTAAACATATCTAGAAAGAAATCCACATATGAAAAGGAAAAAGAAGAATATAAGATAGCATACATATTTTTTTAAAGATTTTATTTATTTATTTGACACAGAGAGATCACAAGTAAGCAGACAGGCAGGCAGAGATAGAGAGGAGGCTCCCTGCTGAGCAGAGAGCCCAGTGCGGGGACTCAATCCCAGGACCCTGAAATCATGACCCAAGCTGAAGGCAGAGGCTTAACCTACTGAGCCACCCAGGTGCCCTAACATTCATATTTTAATACAATTTCCTCATTCTTACAAAAGAACTCTTTGTGTATATATTTTTGGGTACAGAAAGGAAGGGATAAAGAAAGGAAGGAAGGAAGAGAGAGAGAGGAAGGAAGGAAGGAAGGAAGGAAGGAAGTAAGTTAGGAAGACAACAAAACGTTTAAAATATCTGTCTCCAGAGACTCCTGGGTGGCTCAGTTGGTTAAGTGTCTGCCCTGGGCTCAGGTCATGATTCCAGGGTCCTGGGATCAAGTCCCATATCAGGCTCCCTGCTCAGCAAGGAGACTGCTTCTCCCTTTCTCTCTGCTGCTTTCTCTCCCTCTCCCTTTCTTTCTCTTCCTCTCAAATAAATAAATCTTCCAAAAAAATTTAAAAAAAATAATAGAATATCTGTCTCCAAGAGGGGTGTCTTGTTGTGGTGGTCCTTTTGTTTTGTTTTGTTTACTTTTTCTGAAAGACCTATAAAGACAACTTATTCCTTCTGTACTAAAGGTTATTTTCAAATGCACATTACTGGTTGCTCATTATCATCCACAATATTTTCTGAGCCTAGCTACAGCCTTCAGCTGACTGCCACTCTGTTCTAGCCTACATAGAGGCAGGATCTGTGGAAAGATGAGTGAGTAAGCTAACCGAATGTGGCTCTTCCATTGGAGTGGAGAACAAAGAAAATGGTAATGGTGGATTCCAGGGACAATAATGAAGTCTAGGTTGAGGAGGCAGTTTATGGAGCCTTACTATAAAGTCTTATCCAATATGGAATAAGTCCAGGTAGTCAGGTGGTCTTATGCCTTCTTCTAACTCAATTCCCATGTTACCTCCTTTAAGTTTCTTTCTACACCACTAGGCAGGGATTGACCCACTATATCCCATGGGCCAAATCTGGTTTCTGCATGGCCCATGATCTAAGAATGATTTCTACAGATGAACATTTATAATCCATCTAATGATAGGGAACACTGACTTTGAATCCCAATTGAGATGTTATCCAAGCTCAACAAAAGAAAACAAAATAAAATGATAAAAGAATTCCATTCTCCTCATTAAAGATCTGCAATCCAAAAAAACTTTACTTAATTATTATTAATGAATTTTGAAATACCTCAGTAAAAGTTTATGGACATTTCTTTTCTCTCTTGTTATGTAAATGCTGATACAAGATCTCTATTTTGTTCCTTGATCCACAAAGCCAAATATATTTGCTATCTTTATAGAGAAAAATCTATCAACACCTGCACTTGAATTATGGAGCCCAAAGCAGCCAAAAAATGTCTTACTTAGCATTCTGATTATAAAGATTTAAAAACAACAACAGAAACAAAAACAATGCCCAGAGAAGGAAAAGGACCAGCCCTTCCCATTTCCCAGCAGCATTAGGACTGCCCTCAAACTCTGGGCTGTGCTCTGCTCTTCCCCAAGTCATAGCTCAACAGACATTTGGTAAGTGACTGGAAAGAAGCAGGATTTCTCAGAGAACCTATAAATCAGACAGCATGCCTAATCTCCATTAAATACACCTTTCCCTTCCCACCTTTTGCTCTTTGTTTAATTTAATGGAAATCCAATGCTTGGATGAAATTCAAACCCCACTCTATCTCCAGCAAGTGCTCGAGGATGTTATGTGAGAAGCAGCTATGAAGACTGAGCGTGACCAGTTAAACGTGAGCAGAGTCGAAAGCCTGGAAAAAATTCTATAGCCTAATAATGGTTTATTAAAAAGCCCTGGCAAGCCTGCCCTGGATTGACAGTTGGCCCACACCTTTCTCTTCCTTTTGAAACAGCTCAGTAA
Organism: Mustela nivalis; assembly: GCF_964662115.1. Lineage (NCBI taxonomy): Eukaryota > Metazoa > Chordata > Mammalia > Carnivora > Mustelidae > Mustela > Mustela nivalis. Next base: position 139,904,225 of record NC_139020.1, on the reverse strand, counting down.
AACCAATCTGCCTCTGCCTGAGACCTGCCATTCCACAATGCAGAACTTTACCAGGGCACAGTGTTTACACTAAAATTCAATTCATCGTATTTACAAAAAGGTCAGACACGACTGCACAGCCTACCTGGAGATTTTATTTAAATCTACCGTATTTTTTAAAAGGCTTAAAAAAAAAAAATTCAGCCTGGGCTTGGAAGGAAGAAGCCATTTGATTTGTGTGATTTGTGTTTCAAAGGTCATCAGCTCGATGAAAGTTGTTCAGAGCCTGGGAGGAGAGCAGTTGAGAGCTGACAAATAGTGGGACAATTTTCCCTCTTTGTTCATGAAACCTTGTTCAAAGACATATTGTTTGTACATACTTCCAGAATATCCATTCTTCTAGCAGTTGTGTTTGGGGAAATTAGAACCCCAGTTCAAGTGTCTTAATGAATCAATTCAAGTCTGTAGAAATAGGTAGGTAGGTAGGTAGGTAAGTAGGTGATAGAGGATAGATATAGATAAAAGAACAGATAGGCAGATAAGTAGATGATAGATAGATAGATAGTTGATATAGCTGAAAAAGCATGACTCTAAGCCATTGCTTAATGATGTGAATCATGTATTATCCTAAGATGCAGAGAAAGGCTATGCCAACATACACACTGTGCTTAATTAGTGGGGGCATATTTACAAAGAATGTTCACATTATATTGGTGGTTGACTAGGTGTTCCTTCCTATATATTCCTAAGTGCATTTGTTTGACATGGAACTTCTTATGGGTTGTTGCCTACAGTAGGAAGCTTGTGAGGACAAAGGCATGTCTGTTGGGATTATTTCTTGAAATAGTTTCTTTCCTTCCAATCCATTCAGGTAAATTCTGCACAGAGAAATGAAGCTCTCGATAAGCCACAAAAATATTGCTAGTGTCGATCTGAAAACAAAATCAAAGGTCCAGGAAGATTTTGACATTTTAAGAAATACAGTCTCCTATCTTAAGAATGAAGGAAACATTGGCTTCACTAATGTGTCAAAAAAAAAGCATGAGGAACCTGTAGAATGGATGTAAGTCTGAGAAAGAGAGTGATGAGGAAGGAAAAACAAGAGTATCTCTGATATTTATCATTTTCCAGGATACATATCTAACACTCCTTTGTTTTCAGAATAGCATAGGGGCAGGCAGAAGACCAAATGAGTGGAGAGGACCAACTTCGCCATTAGACAATCTGGGCTTGAATCCCAGTTCAGCTACCAAGTCATTATCTAACTGCTCTGAATCTCAGCTTCCACAAGTCTAGTGTGATTCTAAAGATAAGACCTTGCTCATTTGTTTATTGTGAAGATTAAGTGAGATAATCTGTGTAAATATTTCACTAAGGTGCCAGAGTTTGATAAACCCTACTGAAATCTGAGATAGACAGAAAGCAAGGGTAAGTTCACAGAGGTGTTGTTGGGACCTTGATCTTCCCCATATGGTCTTGTCTTCACTTAGAATCACAAAACTGAAGAGGCCTCGTGGTTCTCAAATTTGACTCTACCTCTGAATCATCTGCACAACTGTTTTAAAATGGAGAATTTTAAGCCCCTCCCTACATCTATTCCATTTGATTCTCTGGGATGGATTCCTGATATTAGTATGTTTAAAAAATAGCTCCCAGGAGATTCTGGTAAGCAACCATGTGTGGGACCTTCTGATGTACTCTAAATTTCCAACAAATGAAGGAATCTCTTCTTCAAAATCCATTTTCCAACCTTTTAAGGGCCCTGCATTGCTCTCAAATAGATAGGATCTTCTCTGGTGTTTCAATTGTTGGACAGCATTTTCTATGAGGCCTAAAAGTCCTATAATTTCTATACCCCCATCTCACCTCTTAGCAGGGAACAACTTTTCTTATGCCATAATTTTCCTGAAATCTTAAGGAAGACCTTCACCCACTCTGCATTTCCAAACCAACTCAACATCATCTGCTCCACATCTTAAACACTAGCTCAATCATAATATTCCTCTTCAAAATTCATACTATAACATTCTACATATTATATTCTACATACTACAATATTCCATGTGGCCTGATTAGCATGAACAATCACTTTAATGATCTCCCACTGAGCAGTCCAGCATTTTATTAGTCTCTATCTTTCAACAGAAAGATCTCATATTGTTCAGGTTGTGGTCCATTTCCACCACCAATGTTCTTCAGAAACTGCTAGCAAACCAACTCTTCCTTATTTTTGCATCTATGTATAACGTTTTTAGGAAAATTAAAGACCATGTATTCACAACTCCTGAAGTTCCTTTTGGAGATTTTGGAATCATCATTTCAATTTGTTGGGGGAGATAAGTAGAATTTTTTATTTTAAACGATATATGTATTATTCTTTCTTGCTTTGCATCATCTCATTCTGCCTTTGGCTGAAAAAATTTAAAAAAAAATTTTTTAAAAAGAAAAGGCAGTACAAAGTTTGGATCCTGTGTAAGCCCACTAGAAACCTCCAAATGGGGTGGGCATAGATCCACAAAATCAACTACCACTAGCTCTGCTAACCTCAAAAAAAATTATAACTGGAGAGCTCCTTGGCTCTACCATCCTCATAAAGGTAAAGGAACTGAAGTCAGCTTGAGATATTTTCCTCTTAATGAAAACACACAGGAGACTATGGATCCTTGCCTTTTCTGAAGATACATGAACAATTTCATGATCTATTTCAAAATGTTGTATGGTTATAAATGTCAAGATTGCCAGTTTATATCAACCTGAAGCTAGCCTTTGTGAGAATAATGGCATTATTTGACTGTCTCCATTTTTTGGGAACATATTTATGAGCCCTCAGAGGTTACAACAATGATGCTGACATTCAGAAATCACATTTCTAAGTTTTGTTAGCATTGTAGCAATACAGTTCTTTTTATTCTCAGATACTTGAATTCTTTTAAATCAACCGAATCTTCTTTTACTTGTCAGATTTCTTAGGCCACAATATGCTTTACTTTGTTTTTCGTTTTCTTCCTTTCAGTTGGGAAATGCTTTCCATTTTGAGACAATGGAAACAAATAGAAATTTTGAGTTCTCTATTCTTTTCATAATGTTAACAAACAAGTCTTTTTTTATTTCTTTTTTTTCCCCCCAGTTTGCAGCCTTGATACTTCCCCCAAGGTAGGGACTTAACATAAAGATCACTGAAACAGCCTTCTGAGCCACTGTAATTTGAGAATGCCCTTCCCAACATAATCTTCACTGTACTGTAGCTTGCTTTCACAGTCCCCCTGACCATTTGACATTTGAGGACAGAGTTCTTTGTTAGAGGGTTGGGGCATGTCCTGTACATGTAGGATGTTCAGCAGCATCCCTGGCTTCTGTCCACAAGATGCCAGTAGTATGCAGTTCCTACCCCCACTGTTACCATAATTTGAAAGTATCTTCAGATACTGCCCCCAGCTGACATCCTAGTTTTGGGAAATTTTCAAAATCATATATCAAAATTTTTAGATTATAATTAACCTTCCTTGGCAAGTGCCTGTTGGCATCTCTAGACTGGTTCACACTTATATTTGCAATTAATACTTCCAAGCAGTTGGATTATAAGTGGTTTTACCATGAAACTTCCATGGAGGACCCAAACTCCCAACTCTATAGCTTCTCGATATTATTTCTCAGATCTGACATCTTCCTTATTTCATTTGCAAATCAGCCAGTTTTTAATTCACTGAAGAAAAGTTGAACACCGTCTTTCCCCAGAGTTTCTCAGATTGCAAGGTTCAGATTGAAAATAGTGAAATTACGAGACAATAGTCTGATGTTCTTGATGCTTCTAATCCCAATATGCATGCTGATTCTGGGAATGGAAGAAACCAACCAGTTTGCTTTGGGCTATTCTTTGCAGCCGTTTCCAAGAAATGTTTATTTATACCAGAGGTAATCTTTTTCCCTTACACTTTATTCTAGCAATTTCTTTCCAACAAAGTTCCCCCCACCCTCAACTAAATGTACTTTTAGTGATGTGTCCTTGTAATAAAGTCAACTGAGCAAAATTCAGAGGGGAGGAGACTTTCAAATGTCTTTGGGAAGAAAGAAAACAATCCACAAAAAGAAAGGCAGCACTGTTCTTTTAGAAATAGCCTGCTGTGGCAGAAAGAAATGAACAGAAAAGGACAATTTTCTGACTCAAAAGAATGCAAAAGTCAGAATTCCTGCCAATACAGGACAGAAGTGCGAAAACTGGAAAGGTAAGGCTGCCAGGCTCTTCATCTATGCACAAAGAACTTCTTGTCTCACCCTGCCCCAGAGGACATTCTATGGACATTTTGCACATCTTTCTCACCTAAGATTAGAGGCTCTCTGAGACAAATTAGAATTTGTGTTCCCAACACAAGTTCTTTCCAAGAGATTCTTGGGAAGCTTCCTGGGTCAACATCCTTCTACCCCACTAGAGTATATTTAACTAATGCCAGTAGCTACTGGCCCAGTGTTTTTCAAATTTCAGTATGCTTAAGAATCAACAGGAGACAGGCACCTCGGTGGCTCAGTCCATTAAGCATCTGCCTTTGGCTCAGGCAGGTCATGATTCCAAGGTCCTGGAATTGAGCCCTGCATTGGGCTCCCTGCTCAGTGGGGAGCCTGCTTCTCCTTCCCCTCCCCCTGCTTGTGCGCTCGCTCTCTCTCTCTCTCTCTCAAAAAAAAAAAAAAAAAAAAAAAAAGAAGTCTTAAAAAAAAAATTAAAAGAATCAACAGGAGAGCTTATTTCAAATGTTGTAACCTGGGCCTGACCACTGGAGATTCATTATGTGGACTAGGGCCCTGAAATACATACTTCTTTAATAAGTAACACAGGTCGTTCTGATGTATAGTTGAAAAACACCATCCCAGGTAGCCTAGGGTAAAACTGGGAAAACTACAATACCAAAGCCTGATCATGTGGGTGCAAAACATGTTTCATCATGGCATTCAATACTTTTCTCCCCTAGGAAAGAATTGGCACTTAAGCAATAGAAAATAGTGTTACCAAAGCTTGTGTGTAAACCCTTCCAGAAAGAAGAAACACTTTTAAATGACTTGTTATTCACCTAAGAAACAAATATGTTTAGCAAAAATATGCTGTTAGACTGTTAAGCTTTAGTTTCTGTATAAATTAAGATTTCTTTCCTCAAAGAAAAATTGGGCCACAAGTCATTTTGTCACCCTGAGGTTTGCATATGTGAATGAATGCCTTGCCAACATTCTCCACAAAAGCTGTCCATCTGTGAGCCCAGAAAGACAGCGGAGCCCTTGCAGACCTATGCGGGGACCTAGCTATCTGACCCACTGATGGCTGTTTTCATAATCAATGATCGAGAGGAGTCCCCTTGCCACTTCTGCTGTGTCCGGACAAGACAAACTGCGGGTTGTCCACCACTGACTTTCATTCTATTTCTCTGTAAACCGTGTTTTTAAGTCCTAGAGACATCCCGCACGAGCAAAAGTTCTCTTTCCCAAGATAGGTGGAGCAGACAGCATTTAATAGAGGTCATGATAGCATCATCTCTATTTGAACCCAAACTGACATTGCTTTTACTCTTGTGCTACCAAAATAAATGAGAGAACACGAATGAGATTTTTTTTTCTTCTATCAATTAATAATATACAGGAACAAAAGCACACAGGCTGTAAGCACTCAGCTACATGAACTTTCACAAAGTTGAACACACCTCTCTAAACCATCCTTCAGACCAAGATACAATATATCACAATATCCCACAAACCTCATCCCATACTCTGTCAGTCACTACACCTCCCAGGAATCATGCAAAGATGTGGTTTCACTTATCTGGGCCCTTATTAAATGAAGTAATTTTTTTGAAGATCTTATTTATTTATTTGGGAAAGTGAGAGAGAGAGCATGAGCAGGGTCAGGGGAGAGGGGCAGAGGGAGATGGAGAAACAAACTCCTCCTGAGCAGGAGGCCCAGTGTGGGGCTTGATCCCAGAACTCTGGGATCATGACCTGAGCTAAAGGTAGATGCTTAACCGACTGAGCCACCCAGGTGCCCCTAAATGAAGTAAGATTGTATGTGCTCCTTTGTGTCTGGTATCCTTCAAAACAAGAATTTTATACATCAGTGCCCAGCTGGTACTCCTTGTTTTCATTTATCAAGCAAACATCTGTAAGGACCCTTAGAAAGTATTCAATAGAGCAAAGCAATTTATCTACCCCCTGAGAAAACTCAAATCTAACAGCATCCCTATAGCATGAAATGGACAGGTATTCACCATAGAAACCATTGTTCCCTTCCCACCGGACAAAAAACTCATACCAAATGCCTACTGTGTGCCCCCCATGGGGCTGTCTGCTCTTCATTAACTATGTGAGTTAGGAAAGTCATGGCCCCTCCAGAAAGCACTCAGAATGTATCTTCAGAAGTTAAAACACAAAAGAAAGAAAATTCAAGTTGTGTGTGTATGTCTATAGTACTGCGCTGTGTGCTCTAGATAATTCGAGAAAAGAATGATAAGGTACTACTTGAGTTACCAATAAGAATTTCTTGGAGTAATAGGCAGTAACTGCAAAGTGAATTATGGAAGAAGCAGCCGTGGACCCGGCTGTTACCAAGGGAAGGGCTCACAGGAGAGATGATGTTGTGCCCTGTTTATTGTAGATATGGCTACAAAGGTTGTGTTATTAATGTCACTAAGGTAGGAGCAGGCATCGCTGGAGGAAGAAAAAGACTAAGTCTAGGTGGGCAAAACAACAGGTAACCTAACAATACAACCCTATTCATACACAAAAAAAGAAAAACAAAACAAACGAAAATAAATGAAAACAGTGACAGAAATTCGTAACTGAATTTCATGTCTTAGTGATATTACTTCCTGCCGGAAGAGTTTGTTCCATACGGTACCAATGATTTCCTTTGTAATTGGCAATAGTCAAAAATTAAATGATTATAAAAAGTCATTTCAGAAGGCTGCAATGCATTTCATAGAATTAGGTAGCTTGGAAGGAGAATTATCTGTATTTAATCCCAGGTCTATCTAGATACAAAAATCACCTGGAGAGCAGAAAGTGATCCCTTTTAGTTGGATGGGCTGATAGTGATCACAGTGGCCTGATATAATCAACAATTACGTGGTGTTTTCTACCCTCTAAATCATTTATTTTGCATGGCCCTTAACAGTCTCACAAGTAGGTTTATCTGCATCTGACCCTCCCAATGACCATACTAAGTAAGCAAAACCAATCTTAGCCCCTGTCACAAGGGAGCTCACTCGGTTTGTAAGTGGGAGGCCACAACTGAAGGCCAGATCTGATTCCATTATCAGTACTGTATCCACAGAACAGAAATGCACAACGTTAGTGCTTCTGTACAGATGTGGAAGATAAACCATAATATGGTCTTGAAGTCAGGGGTGAAATAAAAATCCATGATATATTTACTGATAAGGTATCTTTGCAACACCGTAGCTCAACATGACCTTCTTTTTTATTTTTTATTTTTATTTTTTTCATTTCAATATGCTCTTCTTAGAGGAGACCTGGGGAGGAAGACTCAGACAGTCCTAACGATTATTTCATCCCCATCCCAACCTTGTTCAGAAGCACAGAAACTCCTACAGAAATGGCTTTGCCTGCATCTGTCTGAGAATAAGAGAAGCAGAGGAAGGTTAAACATGCAAATGATGCTGCAAAATTCATGACTGTGGATGTGTCTGATTCCCAGCCCACGGCTCTAGGGGGGCACCTGGCCACCCTGGATAAGGGGAGGGGAGCATGAGAAGAAGCTGGGAGGCCGTCCCAGAAAATATGCCACCCTCGGGCGCCCTGCCTAAGAAAGAACCCCACAGCACAGCCAGATGATTTACACGCTTAGCTGCTAACCTCAGCCTGGAGGACCCTTGTGTTGGCAGTCTTCAAAAGATTCTCGGGCTTAGCAAGCAAGCCATGCATCCCATACCACTAATAGAAAAAGAGCTTCATAGGAGAGTCTAAGCCAGACAACCCTCTCTACCTCAGAGATGCATGAAAACAGTTCCCCCCGCAAGTGGGATGAATTGTCATCAAAACGAAATAGGGACGCCTGGGTGGCACAGTAGGTTAAGCTGCTGCCTACGGGTCAGGTCATGATCCCAGGGACCTGGGATCGAGTCCAGCATTGGGCTCCTTGCTCAGCAGGGAACCTGCTTCTCTCTCTGTCTCTGTGCCTGCTTATGATCTCTCTCTCTTTCTCTCTGACAAATAAACAAATAAAATATTTAAAAAAAAAAGAACCAAATAAATACACATCTTCAAGGATTCTCAGGCACTCCCTTGCCCAACAGACTTGCTCTACTTGCTAATGGTCTCCCTGTTGTATTAGCCAAGGTCATGGCTCCACCCAGATTCCCTGGGATGGCTTTTGACCTTGTTTATTGCCTGTCCTCCCCTTGGTGTGCTCTACATACCGAGGACCAGCAAGTATTTCTAGGACTGTTCTCAGGCTCCTAGAAGGGAGAGTCTGAAGCACCTCAAAATTCAGGTGCCCCCCCAGGGATGCCTGGGTGGCTCAGTCGATTAAGCAGCTAGCTTCAGCTCAGGTCATGATCCCAGTGTCCTAGGATCAAGTCCCACATCGGGCTCCTTGCTCCGCAGGGAGCCTGCTTCTCCCTCTGCCTTTGCTTGCCACTCTGCCTGCCTGTGCTCTCTTTCTGTCTCACTCTAACAAATAAATAAATTCTTAAAAAAAAAAAAAAAATTCAGGTGCCCCCTTAAAGAGCCCTGAACCGATGCCTAACAGGTTTCAGCATATGAAAGGCCCACCCCACTTGCCCATGTCCCAGGACAAGTCAGCTGGTGCCTAGAATTCCACAGAAATTTTCATTGAACCGTTCTTCTAAGTTTACTTAAATTCTGGTTAAATAACATACACTATTATAGTAGTTTCAGGTGTATGATGTGGTGATTCAATACTGCCATACGGTGCTCATCAAAACAAGGGCCCTCCTGAATCCTCATCACCTCTCACACCCATGCCCCCCTCCCCTTCCCCTCTGCTTACCAGCAGTTTGTTCTCTAGAGTTAAGAGTCTGTTTCTTGGCTTGCCTCTCTCTCTTTTTCCCCCTTAGCTCATTTGTTTTGTTTCTGAAATTTGACGTATGAGTGAGATCATATGGCATTTGTCTTTCTCTGACTTATCTCACTTAGCATTATACTCCAGCTCCATCCATATCATTGCAAATGGCAAGATTTCATTCATTTTGATGGCTGAGTAATATTCCAGTGTGTGCACCACATCTTCCTTATCCATTCATCAATCAATGGACACAGACTCTTTCCATAATTTGGCTATTGTATTGGCTTTTATAAACATCAGGGTGCATGTGTCCCTTGGAATTAGTATTTTTGTATCCTCTGGGTAAATATCTGGTAATACAATGCTGGATTGGAGGGTAGGGTTTTTTGTTTGTTTGTTTTTGAGGGTAGTTTTCTTTTAACATTTTGAGAAGCCTCCATGCTGTTCTCCAGAGTGGCTACACCAGTTTGCATTCCCAACAACAACGTAAGAGAGTTTCCTTTCTCCACACCCTTGCCACACCCATCGTTCTTGTGTTGTTGCTTTTAGTCATTTTACAGGTGTGAGGTGATATCTTACTGTATTTTCTATTTGCATTTCCCTGATGATGAGTGATGTTGAGCATCTTTTTTTTTTTTTTAAGATTTTATTTATTTATTTGACAGAGAGAAATCACACGTAGTTGGAGAGGCAGGCAGAGAGAGAGAGAGAGGAGGAAACAGGCTCCCTGCCAAGCAGAGAGCCCCATGCGGGACTCAATCCCAGGACCCTGAGATCATGACCTGAGCCGAAGGCAGCGGCTTAATCCACTGAGCCACCCAGGCGCCCCCTTGAGCATCTTTTCATGTGTGTGTGTTTGTCATCTGTATGTCTTTGGAGAAATTGTCTATTCATGTCTTCTGCCTGTTTTTTAATTGGATTATTTATTGGATTTTATCGGATTATCCATTTTTGGGGTGTTGAGTTTTATAAGGTAGGAACCAATGGATGTAGAAGCTCTAAATGCTTATACCATTATAGCATGGGAAACATTCCAAAGAATGTAACGAAATGGAAATAAGGAAGATAAATAGAGAACTGAACAGTCAAGAGTGATGTGCTCTGAGTGAAAGTGATCTGAGACCTCAGGGACACAAACAACCTCTCTGAACTTCCCTTCTCCCTTCTTTAAAATGAATGAGTCAATAAAATGACTTTCAAGACCAATTCCAGCTCTCTAACTATAAATTTCTCACCACAGTTGGTGCCTTTCTTCTCCTACCTATGCTGGGTCACCATGGGTCCAATCACCACTACTTAATCTCTGCCTACATTTTCCTGCTGATATTCCCAAGGGCAAATTTCTACAGATTAAAAATAATAATAATAATAATAATAAACAAAAGAAGGAGAAGAAGAAGAATTATTATTTCCCAAAATCTCTGTTTTTGAGTTGGTTGTGAATTTGATGCCTACAAAGAGAGTAAGCAAAGGTAAGCATATTTGGGGGAAAAAAGAACTTCAGCAGTAGAGGAAGGAAAAACAATAGATGTCAATGAATATTAAGACAAAAATAGTTCAATAAGTATGAGGACAAATATTCTCTCTCCTTTCTCTTAATATGTATCATACTCCTTACTCTTTTTTACAGCTGGTTCTCCTTTCCCTTGATGTTCATCAAACTCTGATTTTAGACTGTGCACATCTTTCCCTTGTATGGATAAATGCTCCCAACAATATGAGGAAACAGAACCATCCTTATCTCCATCTTATCATCAGCAAACTGAGATTTAGGGACATTATCACTCCCAAGATAACACACAGAGTAACAGGCAGAGTTGGAATTTACATCCTGGAAAAGCCGGGTCCAAAGCCAGTATGAAACTCTCTAGGATGTTGCATCTCTCAGATTTCCCTTATAAACTGTTACTTTGGGATAAAAATGAACTTTAAGACACCTGTCAAAGGTTTATCTGTTTGTTAAAGTGACCCTGACAGGCTGTTGCATATCGCCTGAGGCAGAGCGGTGGGTCCTGATGCTGAATCTCAACAGACAGCTATCTGAAGAGCATCCATTGTACCCAACAAGGGATCCAAGTGAATGAAATGAAGATAAGCTGAAGACATCAGGGTCTCATCCTCAGAGCCTGACCACTACTCCAGATTCTATCCTGGAAAAGCTGTGGGATCTCTGGAAAGTCATTTGACGTCTCCAGACTTTAGTCTATCTATAAATTAAGCGGAGAGTCTTTCCTAAGGGAGGAAAAAAAATCTTTGACCATTTTCATATCACCCGGACGCTCTGGGAGAACCTCTGACTCTCAACCCAGCTCCTTTATATGTGCAGAACAAATATGATAGTCAAGTTAGACAAGTCATCAGATCTTAAACGTTGGCTTCCGAAATGCGTGTTCTCTAACAGGTGAGCCTTCTATCAACCTAAAGTTTCTACATTCACATTCCATGTATTGCTTACTGTGGGTTTTTTCCTTCCTTTAGCTTCACTTTCCATGAGTCAGAATATTGTAAAACACATTCACTGGCAATTCTGGAAATGAAAATCCTTTGCTTTCACATATAGCGGTTATCTTAACCTATACTTTGGGATCTAACCTGCTCACATTATGGCTCCAAGTCTCATCATGTCACAAGAGTTCAGTTTTTCTCATTTAAGCCTTCAGTAGAAGGGACCTGGGCTGCCTGTGTGACGCAGTGGGTTAAGCCTCTGCCTTCTGCTCAGGTCATGATCTCAGGGTCATGGATAGAGTCCTGCGTCGGGTTCTCTGCTAGGCAGGGAGCCTGCTTCCTCTTCTCTCTCTCTCTTTCTCTCTCTCTACTTGTGATCTCTCTCTGTCAAATAAATTAAAAAAAAAAAAAAAAAAAGAAGGGACCGGATCCTGGGATAACCCCCTCTCCCCCATATCACTGTTTTCTTCTCCACCTTTCCAGAAATACATACTGCAGAATAGGGGAAATTCTTGTTGATATCTCCTCTACTTTGAGTCGTGCCAACTAGCTCTTCAGCTGTTCATATTTCCAGACTTGTTGTTGTTTTTAATTTTCTTTTTTAGACTTGGTGAACCTCAGACAAGAAGGGGTGGCAGAGACCCCATTAGAGTTACTCTAGTATTTAAACTCAAGAAGGAAACAACGTGTTGGTGCAGCCACTGGAAATAAACTTGCCCTTCAAAATTTTTCCCCAAGTTCAAAAAATAAACCCAGGATACGTAAAATGACATCTCTGCTGGGCACTTGTAAGGATTCTCTCTCCTCCAGTCCCTCAGCGCACGGGTTCCAGTTCCATTTAGTTGTCAAGTCGTGGCAAGATTAATAACCATTTAGAAGCGTAATCATCTTGCCCAATGAACTAAAGTTATCTCCCTCAGTGGGAATTCTGACTCCTGTAACTAAATCGGGGTCTTAGGAATTATGGAGCTGGAAAAAAACTTCTGAGTTGTTCTAGGTCATTTTCATGTGTAGATAAAACTACGCTCAAAATAAAGAGAACAATGTGAACTTAAAACAAAGATTCCTTAGTCGTTTCTAATCATACAATGCTTTGATCAGTGGACAAACAGGACAATTAACTCCCTCACACTTTTCAGAAGGAAAGAGTAAAAGAAATGGCCTATCTGATTTTTAACATAATTTATACTATAAGTTAAATGTGGAATTTCATTCATTAAGAGTCTTTAAAAAAACATGAACTTAATATGTTGAAAAGAAATTGCTAAAATAAAGTGTGGGCATATCTAAAATAAGTATACTGTTGGCATGGACAAGCAATGGCACACAGAGCAACTATTTCAAACTGCCAGAAATATACTAAAATAACTCTGCACATAAACAAAGAAAATTCTAAAATTATTTTATATATTGTGTTACTCAGAAATCTTATTTGCAACTATTACATTCTGGCTGATTTAATCAGAAAATGAATGAATTGAAATTATATCAGCTGCTTGCAGAGTTGAGTCACTACGAAGGTTGGAAACTGGTCAGGAACAGGGATATTAGACCACACCCCAACCAGGGCCAGAGTCCTACAGCATGACTTACCCAGTGGGGACTCTGCTTCTGATGTCCCTGAAAACCAGGCACAGTAGTTTACAAAAATTTCCACCAATGGCCTCAGATCCCAGATGTTATTCCCATACCTGTTATACCTGATTTTCCCAGAAATGTACATTTCCTGCATTGCTATTGCCACCAGAATAAGTGCAAATCATTTATCCACTCTCCCTACTTCTTTGTAATTCTATCTTCTAGTTTGTATCTTAGATGGATGTAATGATTGGTCAACTATGGAACAAGTGCCTATAAGAGAGATGACAAAAGTGTCTATCCTTTTCCAGGATGTGAATGGGGCTCTGCCAAGACTCAGAGGGCTGGATGATAGGAGAAGCCAAATTATGTTCCTAAACACGCCCAAAATTTCAGTAGCTTAAACACAAAATATTTCTTTTTCTTTTCTCTTCTCTTCTTTTCTCTTTTTTCTTCTCTTCCCTTTTCTTCTCTTGTTTTCTCTTCTCCTCCCTTTCCTTTCCTTTTTGTTCCTTTCTTTTCCTTTCCTTTTCCCCAATCAAACTACGTATCTATAACTAGTTGCCTAAGAACTCTTCTCATTCTCACTCAAGGACCTAGACTGACATGACAGCCTCTGTGTACAAAGCTAAAGGACATGATAGCAAAGAGAGAGTGTGGTGAAACATATACCAGTGCTTAAAGCTTCTAACTGGAAGTGACAGTGTCGTCCCTGCTTAAGCTTCAGTGGCCTAAGCAAGCAACATGGCCATAGCCAAAGTCAGGAGGAAGTAGGATATAGGGAAAGACAATTCTACCATGTGCTCAGAAAAAGAATCAGAAATACCTGATGGACAACACTAATGCTGAGTTGCCAAATATATAAAGGGGATTCAGACATTAGGCAGTCAGAAACTGACAAACATCTATTGTATATTAATGAAAGTTAACGTTTATTGAGCCATTACTGTGTTCCAGGCACTGCTGCTACTGAGTTCCCTTAAATAGCTTATTTCATTGAATTGACTCTGGCATGGAGTTTTTAGCATTATTCTCATTTATTGATGAGGAAACTGAGTTTAAAGAGATTATGTGACTGGCTCAAGGTCACACAACAGGAAATAAGGAGATTAGAGTTCAACCTATAATTATCAATAGCTATGAACAAAAGAAAAAAAAAAAAGAGTTTTTCCTGAATGGACAATAGCCACCCAGAGTGCAAAGAGATGGCTGAGGGTTCATACCAGAAATAAGTGTTATCTTCCTCAGCCTCCCAACCTCTGTTCCCTTTATTCTTTCATTCCCCACTCTTCTCTTTTTGCTTCTTGCCCTCTCCTAGCCTGTGAGCCTCTCCCAAGTCTCCTGCATGGAGGTTTTGACCATAAATTATGGAGGGAGAGAAGCCTGCACCACAAGCCAGAAACTCTGGGCTCTAATATCAGGCTTTGGAGGAGAAGCAATTCTCAGCCACTCTGAGCTTCATTCAGTCTTCTCAACTGTAAAATGGTCATAATAATCTTAAATTATAGGATTCTTGGAGAAATAAATTAATTTGAGCCAAAGCACATATTACATACAGAAAATATATTAGGAGCAAGATGATCTGATAGAGAATGTCTGCAGCGATAAGCAATAAGATACATCTGAAGAAATTATTAAAAAGCATCTAAATCTGAAAGGATGAGCAGCCAAAGAAATTCCTGGCCAATAGAAAGATATTTGGATGAATTATCCTTTTCAAACCTTTTTTAGAATAATATCAGACTAGTGCCCCTTGCAAGGCTTGTCTTGCTCTCCCAATATACCCTGATATATGAGAGCTTCTCCAGCGTAGTCCTTCCTAAATATAGACACCTCCACCACCCTGCTATTTAAGAATAGAGTGTTCCTGGGGTGCCTGGGCAGCTCAGTGGGTTGAGATCCAACTCCTGATTTCAGCTCAGGTCATGATCCCAGGTCATGAGGTAGAGTTCCGTGTGGGGCCCTTGGGTTTGGGGGGATTGTGCTGGACATTCTCTCTCCCTCTCTCCTTCTCTCTGCTCCCTCCCCTTCTTCCTGCACTTGCATGCTCTGGCAATCTCTCTCTCTCAAAAAAAGAAAGCAAGAAAGAGTGTTCCTATGAAACATAAGTAGAAATGGCTTAAAGCAAGGTGTATACCTCTTGGAAAAAGGTACTAACATAGGATTTTCATAAAAATGATGTGACAGAACTGTGAACTTTCAGGGGCAGGGGGTACCTGTAAATCAAATTCTTTATGCTTTTCCTTTTCTGACTCTCTGATGCGTTCCAGGAAACAGTGACACCAAAAATGAGGTTATACCTTATTCATTTTACTGATAATGAGCAATCATCATGTGTGCCTTCTAGACAATATATTCTTAAAATGACTCTGTTCATTTGGGGCATGTCGTTGTGAAGTTAGGATTCCTACATTCTTTTACTTTGATCAGGTTAAGTGGATAGGAGAGGTCAATGTGGAATAAAAGTAAAAACACAGCTGAACAGAGGGAAAAGTAATGCTAATAATTGGAGAAAATGTCAGGGCCAACTAAAAGTTTCCATTAAAACATCTCCCATTACAATTTGTCTTGTGAGTGCTGTGCTGACAGTGCCCTGGTCACTCCTTTGAGCATTTTCCATTAATTAAGATATTTTTCCATTGTGTAGATTAAAGGAGAACCGATCATAAGTGTTCACATACACAGCAGGTCTAAATTAACAATACAATGTTGTTTTCAAAGAAGCATTGTGCAAGGCAAACCCAGTGGTAGCAGATGAACATCTTCTGTTGCAGAGAGCTGTGTATTTATTATAAAATAGTGATTCTGTTGCTTAAGAAATAATGCACTTTATCCTTGCTTTACCAAAAAAAAAAAAAAAAAAAAAAAAAAAGTAAAAGCATTTATCCACTGTCACTTATCTGAAATTGTCTTTGTTGGCATAAATAATAGAAAAATGAGAAAAGGAAGACCCAGATGGGGAATAGTCTGCAGATTTCTGTTATTGTATAAATCACCTACTTTTTGTTTCCTAGGCTGTATTTTTTTTTATTATTTTTTATATACATACATTTTTATCCCCAGGGGTACAGGTCTGTGAATCACCAGGTTTACACACTTCACAGCACTCACCAAAGCACATACACTCCCTAATGTCCATAATCCCACCCCCTTCTCCCAAACCCCCTCCCCCCAGCACCCCTCAGTTTGTTTTGTGAGATTAAGAGTCACTTATGGTTTGTCTCCCTCCCAATCCCATCTTGTTTCACTTATTCTTCTCCTACCCACTTAAGCCCCCATGTTGCATCACCACTTCCTCATATCAGGGAGATCATATGATAGTTGTCTTTCTCCGCTTGACTTATTTCGCTAAGCATGATACGCTCTAGTTCCATCCATGTTGTCGCAAATGGCAAGATTTCATTTCTTTTGATGGCTGCATAGTATTCCATTGTGTATATATACCACATCTTCTTGATCCATTCATCTGTGGATGGACATCTAGGTTCTTTCCATAGTTTGGCTATTGTGGACATTGCTGCTATAAACATTCGGGTGCACGTGCCCCTTTGGATCACTACGTTTGTATCTTTAGGGTAAATACCCAATAGTGCAATTGCTGGGTCATAGGGAAGTTCTATTTTCAACATTTTGAGGAACCTCCATGCTGTTTTCCAGAGTGGCTGCACCAGCTTGCATTCCCACCAACACTGTAGGAGGGTTCCCCTTTCTCCCTCCGCATCCTCGCCAGCATCTGTCATTTCCTGACTTGTTGATTTTAGCCATTCTGACTGGTGTGAGGTGATATCTCATTGTGGTTTTAATTTGTATTTCCCTGATGCCGAGTGATATGGAGCACTTTTTCATGTGTCTGTTGGCCATCTGGATGTCTTCTTTGCAGAAATGTCTGTTCATGTCCTCTGCCCATTTCTTGATTGGATTATGTGTTCTTTGGGTGTTGAGTTTGCTAAGTTCTTTATAGATTCTGGACACTAGTCCTTTATCTGATATGTCGTTTGCAAATATCTTCTCCCATTCTGTCAGTTGTCTTTTGATTTTGTTAACTGTTTCCTTTGCTGTGCAAAAGCTTTTGATCTTGATGAAATCCCAATAGTTCATTTTTGCCCTTGCTTCCCTTGCCTTTGGCGTTGTTCCTAGGAAGATGTTGCTGCAGCTGAAGTCAAAGAGGTTGCTGCCTGTGTTCTCCTCAAGGATTTTGATGGATTCCTTTCTCACATTGAGGTCCTTCATCCATTTTGAGTCTATTTTTGTGTGTGGTGTAAGGAAATGGTCCAATTTCATTTTTCTGCATGTGGCTGTCCAATTTTCCCAGCACCATTTATTGAAGAGGCTGTCTTTTTTCCATTGGACATTCTTTCCTGCTTTGTCGAAGATTACTTGACCATAGAGTTGAGGGTCTATTTCTGGGCTCTCTATTCTGTTCCATTGATCTATGTGTCTGTTTTTGTGCCAGTACCATGCTGTCGTAATGATGGCAGCTTTGTAATAGAGCTTGAAGTCCAGAATTGTGATGCCACCAACGTTGGCTTTCTTTTTCAATATCCCTTTGGCTATTCGAGGTCTTTTCTGGTTCCATATAAATTTTAGAATTATTTGTTCCATTTCTTTGAAAAATATGGATGGTACTTTGATAGGAATTGCATTAAATGTGTAGATTGCTTTAGGTAGCATAGACATTTTCACAATATTTATTCTTCCAACCCAGGAGCATGTAACATTTTTCCATTTCTTTGTGTCTTCTTTAATTTCTTTAATGAGTACTTTATAGTTTTCTGAGTATAGATTCTGTGCCTCTTTGGTTAGGTTTATTCCTAGGTATCTTATGGTTTTGGGTGCAATTGTAAATGGGATGGACTCCTTAATTTCTCTTCCTTCTGTCTTGCTGTTGGTGTGAGAAATGCAACTGATTTCTGTGCATTGATTTTAAATACTGACACTATACTGAATTCCTGTATAAGTTCTAGCAGTTTTGGTGTGGAGTCTTTTGGGTTTTCCACATAAGTATCATATCATGTGCGAAGAGTGATAATTTGACTTCTTCTTTGCCGATTTGGATGCCTTTAACTTCCTTTTGTTTTCTGATTGCTAAGGCTAGGACCTCTAGTACTATGTTGAATAGCAGTGGTGATAATGGACATCCCTGCCGTGTTCCTGACCTTAGCGGAAAAGCTTTCAGTTTTTCTCCATTGAGAATGATATTCGCGGTGGGTTTTTCATAGATGGCTTTGATGATATTGAGGTATGTGCCCTCTATCCCTACACTTTGAAGAGTTTTGATCAGGAAGGGATGCTGTACTTTGTCAAATGCTTTTTCAGCATCTCTTGAGAGTATCATATGGTTCTTGTGCTTTCTTTTATTGATGTGTTGTATCACATTGACTGATTTGCGGATGTTGAACCAACCTTGGAGCCCTGGAATAAATCCCACTTGGTCGTGGTGAATAATCCTTTTAATGTACTGTTGAATCCTATTGGCTAGCATTTTGTTGAGTATTTTCGCATCTGTGTTCATCAAGGATATTGGTCTATAGCTCTCTTTTGTGATGGGATCCTTGTCTGGTTTTGGGATCAAGGTGATGCTGGCCTCATAAAATGAGTTTGGAAGTTTTCCTTCCATTTCTATTTTTTGGAACAGTTTCAGGAGAATAGGAATTAGTTCTTCTTTAAATGTTTGGTAGAATTCCCCCGGGAAGCCGTCTGGCCCTGGGCTTTTGTTTGTTTGGAGATTTTTAATGACTGTTTCAATCTCCTTACTGGTTATGGGTCTGTTCAGGCTTTCTATTTCTTCCTGGTTCAGTTGTGGTAGTTTATATGTTTCTAGGAATGCATCCATTTCTTCCAGATTGTCAAATTTATTGCCGTAGAGTTGCTCATAGTATGTTCTTATAATAGTTTGTATTTCTTTGGTGTTAGTGGTGATCTCTCCTCTTTCATTCATGATTTTATTTATTTGGGTCCTTTCTCTTTTCTTTTTGATAAGTCTGGCCAGGGGTTTATCAATTTTATTAATTCTTTCAAAGAACCAGCTCCTAGTTTCGTTGATTTGTTCTATTGTGTTTTTGGTTTCTATTTCATTGATTTCTGCTCTGATCTTTATGATTTCTCTTCTCCTGCTGGGCTTAGGGTTTCTTTCTTGTTCTTTCGCTAGCTCCTTTAGGTGTAGGGTTAGGTTGTGTACCTGAGACCTTTCTTGTGTCTTGAGAAAGGCTTGTACCGCTATATATTTTCCTCTCAGGACTGCCTTTCTTGTGTCCCACAGATTTTGAACCGTTGTATTTTCATTATCATTTGTTTCCATGATTTTTTTCAATTCTTCTTTAATTTCCCGGTTGACCCATTCATTCTTTAGAAGGATGCTGTTTAGTCTCCATGTATTTGGGTTCTTTTCAAACTTCCTTTTGTGGTTGAGTTCTAGCTTTAGAGCATTGTGGTCTGAAAATATGCAGGGAATGATCCCAATCTTTTGATACCAGTTGAGTCCTGATTTAGGACCGAGGATGTGATCTATTCTGGAGAATGTTCCATGTGCACTAGAGAAGAATGTGTATTCTGTTGCTTTGGGATGAAAATTTCTGAATATATCTGTGATGTCCATCAGGTCCAGTGTGTCGTTTAAGGCCTTTATTTCCTTGCTGATCTTTTGCTTGGATGAACTGTCCATTTCAGTGAGGGGAGTGTTAAAGTCCCCTACTATTATTGTATTATTGTTGATGTGTTTCTTTGATTTTGTTATTAATTGGTTTATATAGTTGGCTGCTCCCACGTTGGGGGCATAGATATTTAAAATTGTTAGATCTTCTTGTTGGACAGACCCTTTGAGTATGATATAGTGTTCTTCGTCATCTCTTATTATAGTCTTTGGCTTAAAATCTAATTGATCTGATATAAGGATTGCCACTCCTGCTTTCTTCTGATGTCCTTTAGCATGGTAAATTCTTTTCCACCCACTCACTTTAAATCTGGAGGTGTCTTCGGGCTTAAAATGAGTTTCTTGGAGGCAACATATAGATGGGTTTTGTTTTTTATCTATTCTGATACCCTGTGTCTTTTGACAGGGGCATTTAGCCCATTAACATTCAGGGTAACTATTGAGAGATATGAATTTAGTGCCTTTGTATTTCCTGTAAGGTGACTGTTACTGTATATGGTCTCTGTTCCTTTCTGATCTATCACTTGTAGGCTCTCTCTTTGCTTAGAGGACCCCTTTCAATATTTCCTGTAGAGCTGGTTTGGTGTTTGCAAATTCTTTCAGTTTTTGTTTGTCCTGGAAGCTTTTAATCTCTTCTTCTATTTTCAATGATAGCCTAGCTGGATAGAGTATTCTTGGCTGCATGTTTTTCTTGTTTAGTGCTGTGAAAATATCATGCCAGCTCTTTCTGGCCTGCCAGGTCTCTGTGGATAAGTCAGCTGCCAATCTAATATTTTTACCATTGTATGTTACAGACTTCTTTTCCCGGGCTGCTTTCAGGATTTTCTCTTTGTCACTGAGACTTGTAAATTTTACTATTAGGTGACGGGGTGTGGGCTTATTCTTATTGATTTTGAGGGACATTCTCTAACCTCTTGAATGTTGATGCTCATTCCCTTTGCCATATTGGGGAAATTCTCCCCAATAATTCTCTCCAGTATACCTTCTGCTCCCCTCTCTCTTTCTTCTTCTTCTGGAATCCCAATTATTCTAATGTTGTTTCGTCTTATGGTGTCACTTATCTCTCAAATTCTCCCCTCGTGGTCCATAGCTGTTTGTCCCTCTTTTGCTCAGCCTCTTTATTCTCTGTCATTTGGTCTTCTATATCACTAATTCTTTCTTCTGCCTCATTTATCCTAGCAGTGAGAGCCTCCATTTTTGATTGCACCTCATTAATAGCTTTTTTGATTTCAACTTGGTTAGATTTTAGTTCTTTTATTTCTCCAGAAAGGGCTTTTATATCTCTCGAGAGGGTTTCTCTAACATCTTCCATGCCTTTTTCGAGCCCGGCTAGAACCTTGAGAATTGTCATTCTGAACTCTAGATCTGACATATTACCGATGTCTGTATTGATTAGGTCCCTAGCCTTTGGTACTGCCTCTTGTTCTTTTTTTTGTGTTGAATTTTTCCGTCTTGTCATTTTGTCCAGATAAGAGTATGTGAAGGAGCAAGTAAAATACTAAAACGGTGGCAACAACCCCAGGAAAATATGCTTTAACCAAATTAGAAGATATCCCAAATCGTGAGGGGGAGAAAGGGGATAAAAAGAGGTTCAAAAGGAAGAAAGAAAAAAAAAAAGAAAAAGAATTTAAAAAAAAGAAAACAGATAAGAAAGATATAAAAAAGAAAAAATATATATATTGGATAAACTAGTTAAAGAACGTTAAAAAAGAAAAAGGTAAAAGTTAAAAAAAAATTTACCAGAAGGTGAGAAAAAAAACAAAAAATGAAAAAGAAAAAAATTAAATTAACTGCAAGACTAAAAAAAATCACAGGGAGAAAGCCATGAGTTTCATGCTTTGCTTTCTCCTCCTCTTGAATTCTGCCTTTCTCCTTGGTATTGAAACTGCACTCCTTGGTAGGTGAACTTGGTCTTGGCTGGATTTCTTTTTGAGCTTCTGATGGAGGGGCCTGTTGTAGTGATTCTCAAGTGTCTTTGCCCCAGGCAGAATTGCACCGCCCTTACCAGGGACCGGGGTGAGTAATCTGCTCGGGTTTGCTTTCAGGAGCTTTTGTTCCCTGAGCGCTTTCCGTAGAGTTCCGGAGGACAGGAATACAAATGGCGGCCTCCTGGTCTCCGGCCCAGAGGAGCGGAGAGCCCGGGGCCCCACTCCTCAGTGTGCCCTCAGAGAACAGTGCCCAGTTACTCCTGTCTGCCTGACCTCCGGCCGCGCTCCGAGCTCACCGAGCCTGCAACCGGTTCAAGGTAACACTGAGCTGTGAGCTTACTGTCGGCTCTGTCTATGTAGCTGGCTTTCCCGTTCCAATACCCGCAAGTTCTGTGACACTCAGACACCCCTGATCCTTCTGTGACACTGCGGGACCTGAGGCCACGCTGACCCCACGTGGGCTTCGCCCCGGTTTAGCCTCTGGAGCGATGTCCCTCAGCGGAACAGACTTTTAAAAGTCCTGATTTTGTGCGCTGTTGCTTGCCGGGAGCTGGCCCCTCCCCCCGGGGTCTATCTTCCAGTCCCTTTGGATTCACTTCTCCGCCGGTCCTACCTTTCAGAAAGTGGTTGTTTTTCTGTTTCCAGAATTGCTGTTCTTCTTCTCTTCGATCTGCCGGTGGATTTTCAGGTGTTTGCAATCTTTAGATAAGCTATCTAGCTGATCTTCGGCTAGCTGAAGTAGTCTCAGCCTGCTACTTCTCCGCCATCTTTACTCCTGCTCTTCTCTGCATTTTTTTTTTTTTAAGGTAGCATTAGTTTCCTGGGACACTGAACACCTTTCAGCGCTCAGCCACATCTCTACCAGATTGTATTCCTACCTCACTAGATTTTATTTCTATTCCAATGTGGTTTTGAAACCCATTGAAGAAGGTTAAATTGCTTTATCTTGCAAATCAGATGTAAGCGATTATCTAGTCTCAATGTTTGGTTGCAGTTTATTTCCCTGCCCCTTTGGCCTGGATCACTGTCAGATGCCTCTAATTTATTTCTTTGTGGGTTTAGCTAGAACTTCTGGTCTTCAAAGAACACAGTTTTTTGTTTTGTAGGACTTTGGGACTCATTTTAGCCTCAATTGTTTATAATACTCTTGTCAATGTGTCAACTGGAGGCATTATTCACTTCTTCATTAATGAATTCTCATATCAAGAAGCTGATGAAGAGAGTCTCCGCTGAGACTCGCCCCGGGTTCCTGCTCCAACAGTGCTTGGGCGGAACCCGGCGCTTGTCCCCTCACCCTGGCCATCTCCTCACAGTGCCCTTGGACTGCTCCAAGCCGCCGCCCCTCCCCCTCCCGTCGCTGCTCCAGCACCGGGAAATCGCAGCCCACCGCCGCCTCTCCTCAGCCGCCTTTATGACGACCGTGTCCCCCTCACAAGTGCGCCAGAACTACCACCAGGACTCGGAGGCCCCCATCAACCGCCAGATCAACCTGGAGCTCTAGCCTCCTATGTCTACCTGTCCGTGTCTTACTACTTTGACCACGGTGATGTGGCTTTGAAGAACTTGGCAAATATTTTCTTCACCAGTCTCATGAGGAGAAGGAACATGCTGAGCAACTGATGAAGCTGCAGAACCAATGAGGTGGCCGAGTCTTCCTTCAGGATATCAAGAAACCAGACAGTGATGATTGGGAGAATGGGTTGAATGCAATGGAGTGTGCATTACACTTGGAAAAGAGTGTGAATCGGTCACTACTAGAAGTGCACAAACTGGCCACTGATAAAAATGACCCCCATTTGTATGACTTTATTGAGACTCATTGCCTGAATGAGCAGGTGAAATCCATCAAAGTATTGGGTGGCCACATAAGCAACCTGTGCAAGATGGGGCCCCCAAATCTGGCATGGTAGAGTATCTCTTTGATAAGCACATCTTGGGAAACAGTGATAGTGAGAGCTAAGCCTTAGGCTGTCATCCCAGAGCCACCTGGTCCCTGAGGCCATGCATGCATGTTGGGGTTACCTTTACCTTTTCTGTAAGTTGTACCAAAACATCTACTTAACTTCTTTCATTTGTACCATTCCTTCAAATAAAGTAATTTGGTACCCACCCAAAAAAGAAAAAGCTGATGAAAAAAAGGCATTATTTTTAGAATGAGTTCCTCTAGATTTCACCTAAATATCTACAAAGGGGATAGCATGAAATTTGGTATCTCTGCTCCCAAGCATATGTAAGCATCTGCAAGCAGAATTTCCCAAGTAAATATAGACAGCCTGAAAATTACCAAGACAGTAAGATTACTCCAAAAAATGTCTCTTATCTATCTGCTGTGGTTATGCCCCTTGGCATGGGTACATCTACTCTGCAACCTGCCTTCCTTGGCATTGTCAGTGTGTTTGTGTTTCTGTGGGGAAAAAATGATCAGAAGAAAGTCCTCTCTTGTATGTTTCTCTGCTGTCATTTCCTCTTCTGTTACTTTCCCTCTCTTGTTCCTCTATAACTTCTATCTGTAACTAATCAGACTTTCAAATGGGAACATCATATTTCTTACCTTTGTATTTATGTTTCTAGCTCTTAGTCTGGAAAGTAAAGAATGGTTTATATCTCTCTTTTAAAAAAAAGAAGAAGAAGAAGAAAGAAAAAATGTAGTTACTTTCATGTATATGATTTAGAAAAGTATTTCTTTCCCAGAAGCCCTTAATAAAAAGAAAAAGAGGGAAAAAAGAAAAAGAAAAGAAAAGAAAAAAGAAAACTCCTTCCCTCCTAAAAGGCTCCCTCTCCAGGAGGGAATGCAATTAGCCACATTTAGTTACTTGAGGGAGAGGAAGATCAGGCAGTCACCATGTACCTCTTGCTGGGAGAATCTGGGAAATGAGGGTCATTTACACATATTTGGTTAATTAAGAAGCTAGTGTTGTATGTTATTGAATCTATAGGACTATTTCTTTTCTTTTGCTGCATTTTGAATATATGCCCTTGTAGTAACTTTTCATAATTCAATGCTTTACAAAACCAGTAGTATAAAACTTCTTTCAAACATCCCCAAATCTAAACCCTAATGCTATTTCCCCCTGTGAAGTAAAACTGTAAAAATGTGTAATTCAGGTTTTTCAGGGCATATTGTTACTAGAAAAAACAATACAAGTCAGCTTCTCATTAACGTGATATACGTTCCACATTATGACTTCTAATTATCAACACTGAGTCCAACTATGACTCATCATTCCCAGGAGTTTTAGGACAAGAAAGTAAGAAAGCCAAGGAGAAGAGTTTTATAATCAGTGTTTGGGTGATGGTGGATGGGCCCATTCTACCAGGACTGAGAAATCTCTGACACCTTCTCTGCCCTTTTTATGGGAATTAATACACTGCCTTGTTATCTAAGCCAGTTTAAGGATGGAATTCCTGCTACTTGTAACAAATAGCGTCCAAATATATAATATAGTGCTCTTAATTAAAAGCAACAGAACCCAACTCTGGGTCACTTAACTAAGACAAGGTATATTACGCAGATACCTGAGAGATCATGGGACTTATTAAAGTCTGAGAGAACAGGCTTAGAAACTAGCAGAAATCTAGGAGGTAATAGAGGGCCATGATTTAGAAAGACATAAGAAAGCTATAACAGACTTTGTAGTCTCAGATGGCTCCTTCCTCCTTCTTGTTTCCCTTACCCACAATTCAATATCTAGCTGCCCATGCTTGGGTCACCTTCTATCATGCAGAGAACAGGAAGGAATGGAAAGATTGGCTCCCTTCATGTTCATACTGGGAAATGAGCAGCTTCACTCCAAGAAAATGAAAGACAGATAAACTCTCAAAGGAACTGGAATATTAAGAGAAGTAGGAATGGATTCTGGACAAATTAAAATGACAAGAGTTCTAGCAAAAGAACTACCGGGCTTTGAATTTAGACTCTACTTATTTAGTGCGTGACCTTGAGCAAATTATGTCTTCTCTTCAAATTACAGTCTTTAAATCTATAAGATGATAATGAGTATGATGATGAACATAACATCTGCTTTGTGGATTTCTTCCAAAGTCCAGATAAAACAATGTGTACAAAAATCTTCAGCATTTAAACCATGACAAAGTAGCGATAGACCATCAGTAGCAATAGCAGATGATATCTGCTGGAATCACCTTTTCCCTGATTGTCAGATTGTTCTTTTAAAACTCATGACTTCCATAGCAACATTCTACAGGATGCTTTGGATGATAAACCAGTCAAAAGCCTTAATTCCAATGTTCAGACTAAGAAGAAGAAACCCCCTTATGCTTGGGAATCATGTACCAAATACATTGTGGGTCTTTCTCTACTAGAGTGAAGGAACATCTGCATGGTGGCCCTCAGAAAAGGTGGAAGGTGCAACTAATGAGACCAGGCAAGGTCTTCGAGCTCAGATTCAGTCATCATCTAAATCAATTCCAACCCTCAAGGATGGCTTCTTTCTCCTTCACATGAGATCTGGGACCCTCACAGCAGGGCTGATTTCACTGGCAAGGCAGCAATTTCTTCCCTAAGTCTACCTATGGAGGTGCTCCAGGCAGGATTTCTGGGCTTTCCTGGAATAGGAGACTGCTCAGGAGCTAGGGGGAGTGGGAACATCAGAAGACATTGACACCAACATGGAGTTTCTAACCAACAACACAACCTCCTAAGTTATTAGAGTTAATGGCTCAGAGGTGCTTGGCTGAAACCCATTAATCATTTGTACTCTGTAGGGAAACTACTAGGTTTTTAGCCTTCAAACAGCATAGTAGGTAAAAGCATAAACTTCAGAGTCAGAAACCTAGATTCTGATTTAGTTTCATTGCTCTTACTAAGTTTAACAGAAATTGCTAACCTCCTAGCACAAATCTGTGCTTTGCCTTGGCATAATGGAAGTGGCTGCCCAGTGAAGGACTACATTTCCCAGACTCTCTTGCATTCTAAGTGGGGCCATCTAACTAGTTCTCACAAATAACATGCAGCAGGCTAAGAATGTTCAGATGCAGGTTGCCTGTCTTCCCCATCTGCATTTGCATGAGAGGAATCAGGGTCCTAGGTAGTGACAGATCCATGAGATAAAAGGAACCTGGATCAGTATACAGAGTGATGCTTTCCTCTAATTAACAACTATCTGGTCTGGACTATGATGTTGAAGCTACTATACACTTTGCAGTTTATTTCTTACCTTTGCCTACACTGCGCTAATTAATACATAATTGCCTTTACCACACATATGAATATATTTTCTCCCAGTTTATTTTCTCTATGCATAGTTCTCTTAGAGATATGCTTCTATAATAAATAGTTTGCTGTACTCCTTTGCATTTTATACTTACAGTACTTTTTCCATGTTTCTATATTCTCGTAACAGACTTTAATGATTCTAGAAACTTCTGAATGGATATTCCATGATTCATTTAATCATTTACTTATTGGTGGATTTTTTCATTTTTTTCTTTTTTCCCTTTTTAATTTGCTTCTATAGTTCAAAACTTGGTAATTGAAAATAAATCTGAATGTGATATATTTTCTAGTAATATCTTGGTCACCGTATGTCTTTTAACAAGTATCATACTTGAGCAAACTGTTTGCTTGATGTCTCTTCTACCCTAAGCCTCATCAAGTAGAAAAACAAAAAGAAGTCCTCCCTGTTGATTCAGAAGGTGGAGAGAGAGCATCTGTTAAGTTACATTTTCTATGTGGCTAGTGGCACCAACCCAGAAGACGCTCCATATAATCCTGCCAGATACATGCACGTACATCCAGGAATTTGTAAACCAAACTTAAGTTTCTGACAATCAAGAATAACACTCAACTTTAGGGACTCAAAAAAGAGGATAGGCCAGATTTATAAAAGGCACAAATTTAAATAGTATTCAGCTCCATCAGTTCACAAACCAGGTAAGAACTTACTCGACTCTAAGCAAGACTATATCTAGAGATGCTGCCACAGACATTTCATGCTAGTGAGGCGTTATGAGCTCACCAAATGGACCACTAAAACCATTAAAAACTGTGAATCCATTTATGAAAGCAAGTGGAAGAACATTTTTGTGATGTTGCAACCATTATTTCTCCATCTTTCCTAATACCCAACATTTGGGAATTCCCAATGCTTCAACGGGCTCACTCCTTAATTACGGAGAATCCAGCAGACTGTTGTGGGTATTTTCTGACCATTTGAAAAGGCACCATGATACCTCCATGTTTTGTTTCCAACTAGAGAGGCAGATTAAACAAACAGCTTCAGACAAACTTTATTGAAGAAACCAGAGAATGGGACTCCTGAGCACACTATTTTTTTCCCCAAAATGTAACTTCCAAGCTCAGAGGTCACCAATCTGATTGTGCCTCAAAATTCTCACTCTATTTATTGACCAATAATACAAATTAACTAAACCAAATCAAGTGGTAGATTAATTTTCTCTTTTCTGTTTATTCCATTGTCATTCTTCTTCCTCTTTCTTGTTTTATTGTCTGAAGAAATTTTTTAAGTGGTTTGAGAGACAGTAACTAGGTAATTGGGAAATGGAAAAAAGTGGAGAGCTAATTGAAATTCAATCATCTGGGAAGGTCTCAGCAAGGTGGTAACTTATGAGCTGATGTCTACATGATAAAAAGGAGCCAGCCATGTGTCTGGAATATTCAGCAGCCAGTTCGAAGGCATAGCTTGGAGTGTTTAAGATGCGAAAAGAAGGCTTCTGTGGCTGTAGCATGGTAAGCAAAAGGAGAACCATGGGGAGTTGGAGAGTGGTCTCGGACATTTAAGACATGGTCAAGAGCTTTTATTCTGAGTACAATTGGCAACTCACCCAGAGCACTTTAAAAGAGATACTGGCATGATCTATTTTATATTTTAAAAGATCACTGTTGCATAGAGAATTGATTGTGGAGAAAGAACAGTCTGATGAAACCCAGTCAGGAAGCCACTGCAGCAGGTGAAGAAAGAGCTAAGGACAGACTGAAATAGGGTGGTAGCTGTGGAAAGGCAGAAGGGAGTGTATGTGTTTCACATATGCTTTGGAGGTAGAGGCAAAAGGAACTTTGTGGAATTGCTTATGGATGTGAGAGAAAGCAAACAATAAGGAATAACTCCTAGGCTATGGGCTGTCGAACATAAGAGATCTTGATACTCTATACTGAGACATAGGACCAGAGGGCTGAGAGAAGAGAAACTCCATCAGAAGTCCTGTCGTAGTCATGTTGAATTTTAAGGGCATATTAGTCAGTAAAGGTAGGCAGCAGGTAGTTCATAAATGAATCCACAATTTGAGGAAGGCTATGCTAGATGTAAAGAATATACACATTTAAAGTAATACGAGTTGATGAGGAGGCCACCTGAGAATAGAGATCAAGAAGAATACAGAACCCATAACTGCTGTGAGACATTCTGAAAGTAAAGAAAATGGAGATGGAAAAGGAAAGTCAATATGGAAGCCAGAGGAGTAAAAAAAGAACCAAGTGCATGGTATCACAGAAATCAAGAAAACAAAGTGTGTCACAAAGGCAGAGCCAACTGTATCCAAATTCACTGAGAGGTCAAGAAAGATCCAGATAGCCAGTCCTCACTGGATTTGGCAATACAGAGGTAATCGTGACTTCACAAAAGCAGCTTCAGAGGACTGGGAAGAAAAGAACTTAACTGAAGTCAGGTAAGGAGGCTGTGGTGGGAGGGAAAGAGAACAATGGCAATACTGACTCCATAATTTTTTCTGTGAAAGAGCATGAAAAGGGAATGGTGGGTAGAGGGCCATAATCAACTGATGTCTTTGTCATTGATACCAGCTGGAGATGGGAGAGGTTTGATAGCAAGAATTCATTACAGCTCGAAACACCGGTTATGAAGGGGACAAGCAGGTAGAGCTCAGAAAGTGACTCTAAGAATGTGACAGAAATGGAACCCAAGGCACAGTGGAAGAGTTGCCCTTTGAGAGGATCAGGGATGTTTATCTTCTGTAACAGAAGGATGAGAGGGCACAGCCACAACTCCAGAGACAGGGAATACCAGCGGAGTGATTCAGCCTCTGGAATGGGATGCTCTGAGGTGTTGTGAGGGTTCAAAGATTTTGCTCCTGGGATTCAGAGGCTTTTCTCAGTCTCCAGCAGACCTGACTTTTCACCACATTTCCCAACACTATACCTTCCTTTTCCCTCACCAAGTTTCTACTGTCTACTCCCATTTCCCATCACCTTTAAAAGTGTAATCCAACACCCTCTTCAAGAAGCAGCTTCAGCCTACAAGAATTTCTCCTTTCTCTGAATCTACATTTGGAAAATTATGAGGTACTATTTTGGTCTCTAAATGTTTCTTAAGTCTTTTTGCACCATGGGATCCCAGCTCCATAAGACAGTGATTCTGTGGTTTCTTTGTGGGTTTTTTTGTTTTGTTTTGTTTTGTGTTTGTTTTGGTTTTTTTGTTTTGGGTTTTGGTTTTAGTTTTTTTTTTTTTTAGCTATCTAAATGCAAGTGCTGTCTTGTCTTCAAACTACTTGACTGCTTATGATGTGTAGCAAAGGTAAACAGATGGATCCGGATTGGAATTATAGAACAAGCAGTCTTTCTGAGGAATGTCCATCATCACCCCATCATTAACCCCAAACTCTAGCTAATTAAGGGTGACTTAAATTCTGCAGGGGTATATAGTATAAGTAACAGGGTGCCACAACCATTTCCACTGCCAGATGTTGGAATATATTGGTCCAAGGCCAAATCTGCCCAAGAACCCTGAGATGGGACTGTTCATTCTAAAATCATCAGCCCTTTATTGAGAAAAGATTGTAATATTCATTATTGAAGGTCATGGTTATTAAGTTTTGCAGTAGTATCTATCACCCTTATTCAATCCACAAAATAGACAGGATAAACTAGTATAAATATGCCCACATCTCATAGTTCCCATATTTCCAAGTGAAAAGCTGTCTGATCAAAAAATTGTTTTTAAAAAAAGATTACACATCATTGTCATTTCCAATGAAGAAAAGTGAATTTATTTTCTCAGGATCCCTAGCTATATTTGTATTAAATAATGGATGTTTCCTTAAATAATTTGTATTGTTATGAAGTTGGGATGTACTAAGACTATAGCTTCCTAAGTCATCTCCAAGCTCTCCTTCATGACCAGTCATTTTCCAGTTGGATTTAAAGCATGTCCATTTCACCTAGATCTATGACAGGAAATCCGCTGGGCACTCATTTGGTGATGTCTTTAGGCCTCCAGTAAGGATAGAGTCGAGAAAGATGGGGGGGTCAATTCTTACTAGCCAGCTCCAAATCTGTTATCCTGAAAAACAAAAAACACAAAATAAACAAAAAGCTGATGTATCAATGAATTACCAGCTGAATTGCATTTTGTTTATTATAACATGAAATGCCAGCCAGAGATCTACTTCCTGATCTGTTTTATACACACACACACACACACACACACACACACACACCCCACATACCTCTTGCTCCTTTCTTTGAAATGTACTGCTAAGAGGAAAACTCTTTCAGTTTTTTTGTTTTTGAAGATCAAACTCTCCAAGTGTGTACTACCAAGCAATATATACTTGATGCATTGGCCCATCCACAGGATGGGTTGGGACAAGAAAATGATAGGAAGGACTGGCAAGAGGGACAGAGTGATATGGCAGTCATTTAGAAGTCATTAATCCTAGTATGGAAAATATAAAGGCTATTACACAGAATGTTCTACAGAACATAAAGCTAATAGGGGAAATGCTATTAACTCCTTATAGTGATCTTGACTGTTTTAGTAAATATTTTATTAGTCTTTCATCACTGTGGTGTATTACTTCATAAGAAAAAAATATAATTAACTTTTAAGCCCTACTGAAAAAAGGTTTATTTAATGCCCTTGAAGCTATCCTAGTTAAACTTTTCTTCTTGATTCTTCTTAAATTAATTCTCACCTCTCCTTTACCTTTATTCCTATTCCCTAACCACAATCCCACTTAATCCCTCTCAAATCAATTGGGAAAAAATCATAAATTTTCTCTTTGGGGAAACCTACTCCAGGAGGAATGATAAAATTTTGTGCCATTTGGAGTTTACAACTAATTATTTTGTTCTCTGAAAACAGACTGGAGCTGTCTAAAGAGTCTATCTAGGGAAGAAAATTTCCTTTTCTTTGAATTTCTTTTTAGATCTGAATATGAGAAAGGTTACCTTTAATGCAATTTATAAGCAGTCATTTCACTGAAGGTGCAGGAGTACATTTCTAAATTGGTTTAGGATCATTGCATCTTCTATCTCCTCTAATTCCCGAGAGCCACAATTTCCAATTAACACTGGAAAGCTTGACAAATAGAAAAGGAACATTCTTCCCCATTGTGAGCAATACCTTTCCAATGCTGTTCCGTGGCCTGAAGCGACCTCTCTGCCCTAATCCATCTCTCCGTGTGGGCTTCCGTCAATCCACCCTGCTATCACTCGTCTTCCTGGGAAACCCCTGCAGACCCATTCAGGGAGGGCTGACCCTCTCTCCTGTGCTATTGGTGGACTTGATACACAACTGCATGAGCTGCCCTCACCACGGGCAGTGCCATGATTACTTTGCTAGTCTAAACTCCCCCACTGGGCCAGAAGCAACCTGAGAACAGGGATGGTCCTCTCTTTCTCTTCACATTCTTCTTGCACACAGCAGGTGTCACAAATATCTGTAGAATGAATGATTCTCCACTAAGCACTGCGTGATCCTGGATGAGTTATGTAGTCTCTCGGTGCCTCAGTTTCCTCATAGGTGGCTAATAACAGAAACCTTATTGATGGTGGGCAGGAATAGAGTGACTATGCAAAATGTTTATCAGCACGTCTGGCCTTTAGAAGGAGTTGGTGGTAGAAGGCTGATTACCTACTCCCAAACCATCCCTCTTATTAATAAATGTTAGCTGTTACTTTACTATGGGGCAGCAGTATGTTTTGAGAAGGAGAATCCATCCCTCACACTCAGACAAGGGAACTCTTTTGATCATGACAGGTTTAGGGGTGGGCCTAACACATAGTCCCACTTCATATAGCTTAAGGGGATTCTGCTGGCAGTTTCCTGGGTTTTTTGTTTTTCATGAAAACAGACTTGGGAAGAAAAAGACTATCCCCTTTTCCTTCTGTGGACATCGTTTTATGAGGTGTGACCTCCATCTCATTACCATGAGGAGAAAGCTAAGAGAATTGCAGAGACGCCAACTCAAGGAACCTGACTCATTTGAGTTGCTGTATTAACAACTCTGGAACCACCTCTCTGTAGACGATTTAGTATATCAGAAAATTAAATGTCCCATTGTTAAGCTACTTTAATGGACTACTCTATTACTTGAAGGGAAAAAAAATCCTAAATAATAGGATGCTTAACAAATGCTAGCTATTCATTTCAGCCAGGACTAATGCTCTCTGAACAATTTCTGTCACAAGAAAGCAGGCTCTTGCTGGAAATTATACAATATATTCCCTAGTGTTATTTACAAAATAGAAACTCCATAAGCCAAGATTTTCTTGTCTATTTAGAAAATAAGTTAAAATGCACCAGGTACCCACTTCCTTACTTTCTAAAAGCCCATGGAAACATAGTGCAAATCAAAATTGGTCTGGCTCATAAAGTCTTTCAATATTGAATTAAGTTTATGGAACCTAGTAGAAACAGGTAGGTTATGCCCTGTGTCAAGCCTAACTCACAAAACTGAACTCTGACTAAAACAACTCAGTCAGTAAACTCTTCTTCATACCCTACTCAAGTGAGCTTTGCCCCCTCCACCTACCCTAGAGCTCAGGAATTTACAGCCCATAATAAACAGTTTGCAGGTTAGCGATAGAAATAGAAACAGTTAGGGTGGGTTGATGTCTGCTTTTTGGGAGAATGTCTTGAATTCTCATTCTTCTTCAGCTATACTGACAGCGATCTCTTGTTCTCTAACATTCTAAGTAGGTTGTTAAATTTTCAGACTCCTCCAGCCATTCCCAGTCTTTTAGGTACCTAGAATGTTGCTCCTACTCTTCTTCCCTAGAACACCCACCACAGTATGTGTGTGTGTGTGTGTGTGTGTGTACACATATACACATATACATAGATACATACACACACACCTAATGTCCTTATCATGATAGATAGCAAGAAAAATAAAGTTTTTTGGGGTAAAAGGGAAATAGTATCCATACCCTATAGATCATGCATACCCCATAGACAGGTCATGGATCAGTCATCCCAACAGAAGACAAATGGCACACTCAGAAATAGACATAGAATGAGATACATTGTGGAGGATTTATAAGAGTCTATGAAAAAGTCAGGGGATAACTCAGTAACTGGGATCAGTAGCTGCCGTGTCATTACCACCCTATGACAGAGGATATGGAGGAGAATTAAATACCTAGAAAAAGCTGACTTTGAAGTAACCTTCAGTGGATGGGCACAGCCAACCCAAGGAAATTTTTCATAAAAGGATTTAATGCCTGGACCTCTCCTCCTCTTTTCTTTTCTTTTCTTTTTTTTTCTTCTTCTTCTTTTTTTTATTTTTTTAAGATCTATTTATTTATTTATTTGGCAGAGAGAGAGAGACACACACACACACACACACACACATACACACAGAGGAAACACAAGCAGGGGGAGCAGGAGAGGGAGAGGGAGAAGCAGACTCCCCACTGAGCTGGGGGCCTAATGTGGGCCTTGATCTTGGGATCATGACCTGAGCCAAAGGCAGCTGCTTAATGGCTGAGCCACACAGGCACCCTCTCCTGCTCTTCTAACCTTGTGCAAACCTCCTCATTGGCCACATCCAATCAGAATCCAGAGGCTCTGGGAACATTGTGATGAAAACTACACATATCAACCTGTGGGACAGAGAAGGTAGGGAGAAGAGTGGATAATAGATCTGAAGAGGCATAACCTGGGTCCAAAGCAGGGTTACTATGAGAAGAAAGGAACTGGGTCAGAGCAGCTCAACTTTGGAAAATATATTTCATTGTACAAATCCTGGCAAGGTCTAAGGATTTGACAGAAAAGGAAAAGCAGAATTAAAACCCTTTTACCTTTCACTTATATTTGCTGGAATATTGGGTCTCCAGATTTCAGGCCAATTATTAGTCCACTAAACATTAATAGAAATTTGGATTTGAGCGAAATATGCTGACAAAACACAATTGGAGGTAGAAAAATTGGAGGAAAATTAGATGCTAATTTCTCTCACTCTCTCTCTGTGGCAGTTCCAGTAACTTTAAAAAAGATGTTCCTTGATCTAAGCTGTGGAAACATTTTAAAACACTTTGTCTTAACTTATCCTCCACTAGATATTCACCAGGCTCTTCTCAAAGCAGTGCACATCAGTTTATAGAAAAGCCACTTCTACCTGTATGAGGAGGGCATTGTTCATTTCCTGCCTCTTTATTTAACTACCGAAGATTTTTAGTAACTTTTTACAAAGAAAGTTATTAGTTCATTTTCCCCAACATATGCCACTAAGTGGTCTTTAGCACTTAAATTCTTCAAATACATTTTATATATTCTTAATTTTTACTTAGTCAAGTAAGAATCAATTTTCTTTTCAATAAAAACTGAAGACATAACATATAAGGCTAAATCTACCCCCCTTACAAAAAAAACTCCAATCCCTCTCCTATTACCAAACATCTAAATTTGTGGCATACCTCCTTCCGGGACATTTACCCATGCTTTTAAATATACATCTACAACTGTATCTTTATAGAGGTAGATTTCATGGAAATTGTGTAACAATTTTGCAACTTCTTTCTCTCAGTAATGTATATTGGATATATGTTGATGTTACTTTACATAGATTTAGTACATTCCTTTTAATATTAACATAAATGCTACAGTTTATTTAAGCATCCACCCACTGATGAGTATTTCACTTAATTTGGAGGAGTGAATATAAACAATGCTACAATGAGTATTTTTATTCCTGTCTTCTTGAGTACAAGTGCATTCATTTTTATAGGGCCATTAGAAAGACACAAGACTGCCCATTGATAGATAGGAGTGGCAAGTGGTCTCTGGAGATGGTTACACCAATTCCTTGCATGTCCCTATAAACTCCTGCTGCTCCTCACATCAATGGGTAGAGTCTAATTTCCCATCTTCTTGAAAATGAGCGACCTTACTTGTTTACTTGACCAACAGAATGCAAGTGAGAGCTGTGTTCTTGAATTTCTGAGGCCAGTGTCATCTTGAATTTCTTGAACTTCAGAAATCTTTGAATTTCTGAGGCTAGGTCTTCAAAAGCCTTGCAGTTGGCTTTTCAGGCACTACATCAGAAGTATGACTACCTTGAAACTCCCATGCTGTGAGGAGGCTCAAGCCAATCATTTGGAAATGCCATATGAATAGAGAAAGAGAGAGAAACCACTCAACTCACATCCATTCCAGATATTTAAGCTGAGGCACCATATATACTATGAGTGAAAAAGTAACTTGGTGGTCCTCCCCAGATGAGTTTTTGGGTAACTACAACCTAGTTGTCCTCTGAATGCAACCATGTGAAATACCCCAATAATAATGACCCAGCTGAGCACAGACCATCCATAGGAGCCATAAGAAATCATAGTAATTTTTTTAATCACTAAATTTTGAGGGGTTTTTTTTCATGTAGCTATAAATAATTAGATCCAGAAGCTATACTAATTTTCATTGTTAATCAGTGTTTCCCACTTGAACTCCAAAATGGCTATACCATTCAGAACTCTCCAACTGCTAATATATGAAAACTCCTATGTACCTATGATTGATTTTCTTTTTCTTACAGTAAGAAAACTAAAAGGGCATTTTTCTCTGGCCGACCTTTCACTTTGACTCTAAAGCCAAAAAACACTTATGTTTTCCATTTGTAATAAAGAGGTTTTGCTATTCTTGTGCCCCACAAACAGATAGACAGGGTCAGACTCTTCTTTCTTTCTCAAACAAATGAAATAGAGATGTTTTTTATATTGAAAATATGAAAACAACTCAAATGGTAATTGTAATGTCTGGTTATCTACCACACATTTGCAGACCATGATATTTAAAAGTAATGTTTGAAAATGACTCTAGATTGTTTCCTAGTGGTCAGTCCAAGGCTAACCCCAGGTCCACACATGTCTGGAGGGAGCTCATCTCCATGCAGACATCATTCCAAATATATAACTCTACTCCTTTCATTTCTCCAATCCAACTAAATACTTGCAACATAACCACTGTCAGAAAATGACTATAGAAAATTGGGTCAATACACCTCTGTGAGAATTTCTTCTGGACCAATCAGAGGGTCAGTCCAATTATTTTCAGTGATTTGGAGGGTGACAGAAAGTCTATCCTTCAATCCTATCATTTAACTACTGGTGGCTAGGCAGTCTCAATGCTAAGCCTATAGAATATCGTGTTTCCAGTATGGACAGAGTATGCATCTATCAATGATTTTGACCAGGAGAACCTGTCCTTCTATGTCATTCTCCTTTATGCACCCAGATAAATCCATCCTTCAGCTTCTCCAGTATTTTCTATAAAATAATTCCCCAAATGGCATTATTTTATTACAAATGTAGCACATGGCTGTTTTATAAAAAGATACACTGCTGAACCATGCATTCTTCAAATCTGTCACTCTTGGTCCCCCTTCCTCAGTTAAGGTACTTTTGATAGTAGAGTGATTTTTCTTCCAGAAACATTCTTATGAATTGCTGCATTGTTATTTCTTTGTGTTACTGTTATTGTACAAATATGAGATCATAATACTCTTTTGCAACCAACACTGTTTACTTAATCATGTATTATGGCCCCTTGCGATAGGCACAGAAGTTTGTCCACCTAGCTTGTCCTTTCTCAACAAATACATGAAATTCCACTGTCTCATTACTTTCTGGTGAGAATTGTGGAGAATTACTGGAGAAGTGGGTTCTTGCCTTTTTATACCAATGTCTCTTCTCAAGGTAGAATAAGTAAGGGCTGTACAGCAAAGTAGAACAACAAATAATTTGAAAATGGGG
Organism: Mustela nivalis; assembly: GCF_964662115.1. Taxonomy (NCBI): domain Eukaryota; kingdom Metazoa; phylum Chordata; class Mammalia; order Carnivora; family Mustelidae; genus Mustela; species Mustela nivalis. The sequence goes on along the minus strand of NC_139020.1, from coordinate 139,866,663 downwards.
GAAAAAAGCAATGGCAAAGCAGTTGGGGGCACAGACTGTGAATCCTATGGTTGTTGACTCAAGTCAAGAAGGAGACAAAGAATGACTCTGTCAATGCTTTTAGTGGCAGGTTAGCATCATCATGTCTTAGCTAGAACTTGAGAATACTCATGTAACCATGTTTCCTTTTAGACCATGGCAGGCTGTTATTTAAAGGAGTATGATGGAACCCCATTAAATACAGGAATTATCATGTGCTCTCTTTCTGATATGCACTGTACACTGAACTACGTTCTTCAAAATTGAACCCAAAGAGCATTCAATCAAATCCTTGTTATTAGAAGACCTGTCAATAAAATATCTATTAGACTTCACTAACATCACCATTTTTAATATTAATATGTAAATTCATCTCTTAGCATTACAAAGTCACCAGAAAAGTCTTTATGCAGTCTCTGAAAGGCGTTTACTTAATACAACAGATAAAATAACAAAACAAATTACCACCATGGTTTTGGACTGAGAGTCTTCGGGCCAGTACGGGAAGAAGATTTCTAATGGTTGAAATTTTTTAGTTATCATGATAGAAGCAATAAATTATAAACACAGATTATCTAAGAAGCATCTCACTAGTAAATTTGGGAACTACTCAGGAGTCAACTTGACTATTTCAGTAAACCAAAAATAATTCACTAACTCTGAAAAAGATATCTGGCTCCTCAAGCCAAATTAATCCCAATCAAAGCAAAACAGAAGGATAATGGGAGCTGCACTGTCCCTGAATATGTATTTTTCTACGAAAAACAAACATGGTAAATGCGGACCGAGTCCCTCCTGCACTCATCTAGCAACCTCCACTATCCAAAAGGCAGATAAGAGGCAGAAAGTAAGATGAAAAAGACAAACACAAAAACAAAAATCTCTGAGCATCCAAAAGAGCTACTCTAAAATCAAAACTTTAAATACTGTGCAATTTATTCAGGGGGTAGCAAAACCTTCAGGCAACTTGTGCTGTTTGGAGCCAATTTTTAAAGTCTTGCTTATCTGGCTTCTCAATTCATACTAGATTAGAAATGGCAATTAGAGGAAGTGGAAAAGACTTGCTGCTCATGATAGACAGGTTGACATTTGCAAGAAGTGCAAGAAAGAAATGCCACCACCACCACCACCAAAATCCATGGACAAAGACACTAATTCAAAATCCTTTCAGCTTGGGATCATGTAGTGCAGACACAAACTGCCTCAGAAGCCTCATAGCCTGGAGAAAATTTGTTCATATTTCTCTTCACTATACTTTGTGTATGAAGGCTGAAAACTGTAGAATTCATTTTGAAAAGACCTTCCCTTAAATGTCATTTTATATAGGTATGTATATAAACAGATACACACACACACACACACACCATATACATATATACATACATATGCTTGGTGCTGAAGTTTTATTAGGGTGACATTCCACATGATATCTCGTCAGGTGCTAACTTTCCATATCTCATTTATTTGATAAAGGAATGAAGGAGCCTTCATATATAGAAAGAGATAACCTGGTGATATTTTTTCTGTTCCAAAGTACTCTGTTATATCAACTGTCTACATACCAAGTTTCTCTCCTTATCAACAGAAATAAGTGCCCACCACTCCCTTAAAATGTGTGTGGAGCACTGAGGAGATGCACTGAAGATACCAAAACAAGATCTTGCTCCCACAGGTTAGCTGGCATGACAGAAGCTTATGTATACACTGCATCTCATGCAAGGATAGACCTTGGAAAAGGAGTAGGAGTATGATTTCAAAAGCATGTAGTCCAAGATTTGCCATATGGTGTTCCAAAGGGCCCTCTATTCAGAAGAGATACTTCAGAGACCACTTTATGGAGTCAAGGGAAAACCAAGCAGATTGGGGGGGGGGCTCCAGACCCCCACACATCTACCCTAGACAAAGCACCCCTACTTTCATCTGTCCATCCTATCTGATGATCTATAAAATTCTTCTTTAAAGGATTCTAAAGCCAGAACTAAAGTTTCAAAATCAGAAATTATGACCAAGATATAATCAGCTGTCAATAAATATCATCAAATGTCTACATTAGGAAAGTAAGTGAGATCTCTAAATAACACCATTTGTGCACATTTAAGACATGGATGCTCATAAAGTCAACACATTTTTTAAGAATAAATGGGCATTTAAGGATAAGTTACACATACTTGCATGGGTTCCCATCTGAGGGAATAAAATGAGGTAAGGATTGGGGAAGAAAGGGAGGACCAAATGAAAAAAGTTTGGAAAAGAAGAACCCTCGTTGTGTCAATTAGGAATGACACTTGATTTGGGGGTGGTGTTGAGGAGAATAACTACCATGTCCTCCAGTGCTTTGATTTGATACCTCAAATGTGAGGTCTTCTGGCCAAGCATTTGAGATGGCATACCATTGGAGCAGTCCCCATATCTCTGGGGATTGAAGCTTTCTATAAGTGTGCTGTGACTGCACCAAAAAAGAAGGCATATGCAGACTTCTACAGAAATTATGACTCATGAAAGATTTTTGAGAAGATGAAGAAGGCCGGTATCTTACAGAGTCAAAGTGATTTTGGAATGTATAGAATTTCTTTGGGTTGAGTTCTATGGAAGTTTGTCACTCACCTGTGTTCCTGAACTATGAAACATGAATATTGGGTTATGGAATAGTTTCCCTTTATAAGTAAACAACTAACGAACACTGTGGACAGTAAACAAAACAAAACAAAAATATACTCTTGAGTGGATGGTGATGATCGTATGCTGTGAATTGAAGAATATAAACTCTGAAATTGTGATATATTTTTAAAAAAAGATAAAATAAACTACTAATCTTGTTCCAACATATACAGTAAAACATCCTTTAACTACACACAGTAGTGTAGGTGGTGATGCAGCCTCATTTTGAGCATTTTGAGCATTTTCAGCCATGTGACACACATGAGCCCATGCTATGACTTGGGGCTCTTTCACCCTTAGAAAGTTCCTCCATATTTGAATTCCTTGCACTTTCAATCATTGGTAAGGATTTTGAGGTCTGAAGAGAACAACACCTTAGGTTGAAAACAAAATGTATTATTTAGCAAAATGTTGTACATCTGCTTAAAAAAAATTTGACTATGTAAATAGATGTGTGAAACCATGTTGGACTCACAGGCCACTGAGAGCTGTTCATTGCTGTTATATATGTGATTTATACCAGAGAGACAGGGTTAGCTAGGGTCTTGGAAACATATGAACTGTGCAGATAAGGTGATACTGATGCTCAAGGGGCATAAAAACTACAAAAGGTGTACAGAAATTTCTGAGCAGAGAGACCGATGAGGTGCTCGATCCCAGGACCCTGGGATCATGACCTGAGCCGAAGGCAGAGGCTTTAACCCACTGAGCACCCAGGCATCCCAGGTGTACAGAAATTTCTGAAAACTTCAGAACTCCATGGAATTTTCTCCACTTTGTACTATAAAGGGAGAGCAAAGGTACAAATGCAGCAAATTATATCAGCCAGATGCCTAACTAAGCCTTATGCTTAGCTAAGCCTAACTTAGCCTTATGCCTAACTAAGGGAGGCCCATCTAATTTTGCAAATAGATATATTGATATAAATATACTTATATTATTTTTATACATATTATTAAATGTTACCTCTGTATTTTCAGAGACTAGTCTAAAATGAACACATTTTTAACTTTCCAATGAATTAAACCAAGAAGAAATAACAATACTACTTCCAAAACTCTGTGTTCCCCACTTTAAATTATCATTCAAAATTTCAGATATAAAGTCTTAAAACTGAAAAATATTCACTAATTGTTTTTATTCTTATATCTTTCCCTAGATCATCTTGAATAGAAAGTGTGAGAGATAAACACAATCAAAATCATCTCATTGCCCAAGATCATTTTCCATTAAGTCCTTGGGAACTTGTGAATAAATCATCATTGTCGCTTCTTTTTCTTTCTTCTTTTATTAACAACATAGGTGTTTCTTTTCTTTTTTTATTATTATTTCTTATTTTCTTATGTGAGTTCACTATTAGATTAGCCAAAGGAAACATACTGGTCATTTACATCCTGAGTTGAATTTTTGCCTAATCCCTTTCCTTGTGAGATTCCCCCCCTTTCTTTCCTTCTGTAGTATTTGTTACAAACTCAAGTACAAAGTCTCCCTAATCACTCTCCCATTTCCTGCTCATGTTCTTGGAAATTTGTTGTTGCTGTTGTTGTTGGAGATTTTGGTGTCAATGGAAATTACTAACCCAAAGGGACCTCAGCATTTACACCTTCATTAAGATATTTTCTCAAGGATAAATATATTTTGTTGTAGTTTACATTTAAGACCATGACAAAATTGCATATTTCATAATGCAAAATAGAGTCTAACAGTACTCATCAAAGGCTGGAGATTTCCAGTTTTCTCAATCAAAGGACTTTTCAGAGCTAAGATGCCACCCAAAAGTGAATCCATTACAATATTTTGGGGGCTAAAAATAAAGGTTATCACATCTGCATTGCTTTTTTGCTCAGTGTACAAATCCTTCACAGCTGTAATCTAGTTCTGTTATCTTTATATGTTTTTATATAATGTGTTTACTCTCATTTAGTAAATCTTATTTAACACAGGAAAATTAGAATATAAGAAGATATTGCATGCATCCTTCTTTAAAATACAATAATCCTTATAGATAGCCCTAGAATTGACTTTGAGTAGCTCTCTGTGAAATCCAGCTCCACCAGCCCTACAATTTTTTGAATACTTTCACTTATTACACTTATAGCTCAGATAAAGCAAAACTAGATTTCATAAGTAAGGATCTGAGCTGCAGTTATTCATTAAATTCCCAGGTTCTTGTCTATTTTTGTAAGAAGTTTATCATAAAGCAGTTTTGAGATGGGGTAGAGTGAATGACAGCAATCCAAAACTGAGTCTCTAAGGAAAAGATGGATATTTGGATGCTGTAATGGGTAGGTCTGGAAAGCAAAAACAGTAAACTCTTAGATTGTGCATGTGATGAAGTTAGAGACCATAGCTAATTTGTTATCATTGTATTTCAAAAACTATGTGACAATGACTAACACATAGTAGATGCTCAAAAAATATCAAATTCATTTATGAGACATAAAACAGAGTACATGGCATTCTGTTCAGAATGAGAGGTAAAAATTATTATACAAGCCTACCTAGAAAGAGCTTATACACTTGAACCACAAAATAACACTAAGTGGTGGTTAATCAACTCTACCAATTAATCTGTCAAAGACAGAACTACTTTGGGCTTAAGGATACAGGACACCACCAGGATACACCATACTTTTGGAGGACAAGAACACTTGGAATGACTTTCTCATTCTTTGAAGGACTGGTGGGTGGGAATGCAAAGATACTGACTCAGGAATGAGTATGTGTTGTCAGAAGGAGAGGACATCAACCTAAAGAGATGCAGAAGGGTGATGTTGAAAGGTAGGGGAAATCCTATTGGAAAAGAAAGCTGGGGCTCTGTGTGTGTGCACACACATGCTTGCACACGTGCTTGGGTTGAAGGTGGCAGGCAGGGCTTGGCTGGTAGTTCAGTTTTAGCCATGAGGCTTGACTATATGTGAGAAGTTTCCAAGCAGGAAAATCACAGATACAAATAAGGTTTAAGCAAAATTAACTTAGTAGAATGACAAATGGATTGGATACAGAAGTGGCTAGAAAAAGGAGTACAGGGCTCAGAGCTTAACAAGAACCTCTTTTGTACTTACTCAGCTGATGCATGAAGCCAAGGAGATCCCCTCTGTGCAATGCTGATTGGCCATTAAATATCTGAAGGCTCTCTGAAGCAGTGCTTTTACTTCAAGGAATGGATCCTGTGGAGGAAAAAGATTAAAAAGTAAGCAAACATTTACCTACCAGTCTGTGAATGGCAATATTCTTTGGACAATGGTAAAAGAAATTATGGAAAATTATGCAGATGCAAAAATAGTATCTATAATAACAATTCTGATTGAAATTATTTTTATGAAATAATAATCAAGTTATAAAATTCTAAAGTTGAGGACTAGGATAAGTAAAAATCAGAATGGAAGACAGGTGCCCCATAATCTCTTATATGTTCATTTTTTTTTTTACCATGGAGGTGAGGGGTAATCCAAAGAAAGAAAGAAAAAAAATGGTGCTGCACCTGAGTAGCTCAAGTCCAATTCTGAGAGACATGTGCACTGATTCTGCTACCAAAAAAAAAGAGAGAGAGAGAGAGATTCTGCTACAAAAATGATGTATCTTCAAGGGGAGGTTTAAAAAGCAAAAAGAAAAGAAAACACATGGAGAGCTAAAGACTGAAATCTTAGGAAGAGACCAAAGTTAGAGAAAAGAAAAGGAAGCTGAACACATGGAGAAAAGCATCTTTACTTTAAAAATAAAATGATGAAAAAAACAAAATAAAATAAAATAAAATAGACATGTGTCACCTGGGCAGCTCATTCAGTGAAGCGTCTGACTTTGGCTTAGGTCATGGTCTCAGGGTTCTGGGGTTGAGCTCCAGGTGTGACTCCCTGCTCAGTGGGAAATCTTTTTCTTCCTCTCCCCTGCCTCTTCCCCCGAACTCATGTGTATGCTCTCTCTCTCTCTCTCTCAAATAAATAAATAAATGCAATCTAAAAAAAATAATAATGGAGACAAACCATAAGTGACTCTTAATCTCACAAAACAAACTGAGGGTTGCTGGGGGGAGGGGGTTTGGGAGAAGGGGGTGGGATTATGGACATTGGGGAGGGTATGTGCTTTGGTGAGTGCTGTGAAGTGTGTAAACCTGGTGATTCACAGACCTGTACCCCTGGGGATAAAAATATATGTTTATAAAAAATAAAAAGTTAAAAAAAAAATAATAATAATAATAATGGAAGAGGTGCTGAGGTGCTCAGAGACATAAGAATTTTACAAAACAAGAGTAGACAATAGAACATATACTGTAGAAAGAAGTAAGCAAGTTGAGGAAAAGTCTCTAGATTTGAAGTTATCAGTCTTTTCTGAGGTCCAGGGATCCTAGAGAGTATAATCTTTATGAAGCTGCAAGACCACAATTTCAAAATTTTCAGCAAAGTTAAAAGTTTTCAGTGGTTAAAACAAACAAACAAACAACAACAAAAAAACTATATGCTGCCTACAAGAGACTCTCTCCATATCTCAAGACACATACTGAGTGAAAGTAAAAAGATGGAGAAAGATATGCCATACAAATGGAAATGAAAAGAAAACTGGTACAGCAATGCTCATAGCAAACAAAATAGACTTTGAAACAAAGACTGTAAAAAGGACAAGGGCATTACATAATTATAAAGGAGTCAATCAAAGAGGACATAACATTCATAAATATTCTGTACCTAATATGAGAGAACCTAAATATATAAAGCAAATAATGCAGACACAATGGGAGAAATTCACAGTAATACAATAATGGTAGGGGATTTTAATACTACACTTACATCAATAGAGAGATTATCCAGACAGAAAGTCAGTAAGGAAATATTGGCCTCAAGTCACACATTAGACCAAATGTACTTAATAGATACATACAGAACATTTCATCCAAAAACTTTGGAATACACATTCAAGCGCACATGGAATATTCCCCAGAACAGGTCACACTTTAGACAACAGAACAAGTCCCAATAAATTCAAGAAGATTGAAATTAAATTAAACAACTTTTTTGACCACACTGGTATGAAACTAGAAATCAATACAAGAAGAAAATGACAAAAGCCATCAACCATGAGGACTAAGTAATATGTTCCTAAACAATCAGTGGTTTAACAAAGAAATCAAAGAGAAACATTTTTTTTAAAATATCTTGAAAAAATGAAAATGGAAACAGAAATATCTCTGGAACACAACAAAAGCAGTTCTAAGAAGGAAGTTCATAGCAATACGGACCTACCCTCAAGAAACAAGAAAAATCCCAAATAAATAATCCAACAGTATACCTAAAGAAACTAGACAATGATGTTCACAGAAGGGAGGGAATAATAGAGATCTACAGCAGAAATAAATGAAATGGAAACTAAAAACACAGTAGAAATTATCAGTGAAACTAAAAGCTGGTTCTTTCAAAAGATAAACAAAATTGATAAACTTCTAGGCAGACTCATTAAGAAAAAAAGGGGGAGGGCCCAAATCAATAAAATTAGAAGCGAAAGAGGAGGTGGTACAACTGATACCACAGAAATACCAGCATCAGAAGAGATTACTATAATCATACACTAACAAATTGAAAAATCTAGAAGATATGGAAAAATCTAGAAACACATAATATTCTAAAACTGAATCACAAAGAAAGAGAAAATCTAAATAGACAGATTACAAGTAATGAAGTTGAATTAGTAATTCAAACGCTACCAAAAATCAAAAGTCAAGCCTTCAGAGATGAATTCTTCCAAACATTCTAAGAGTTAGTACCTACCTGCTATCACTTATTTCAAGAAACTGCATAGGAAGGAAAGCTTCTAAACTCATTTTATGAAAACAGCATTTTCATAAATGATATCAATACCAGACAAAAACAGCATGCATGTGCATGTGCACACACACACACACACACACACACACACACACACACACACAGATTATAGGCAAATCTCATAGATGAAATAGATGCAAAAGTCCTCAACAAAATATGAGCAAATTAAATTCAACAATACATTAAAAGAGTCATTCACCATGATCAAGTGGGATTTATTCCAAGGATACAAAGATGTTTCAACATTGACAAATAAATCAATGATACACCAGATTAACAAAAAGAATAAAAATCATATAACTACCTTAGTAGATGCAGAAACAGCATTCGACAAAACTCAACATTCATTTATGTTAAAAACTCTCAACAAATTGTATATAGAAGGAATGTATCTCAACATAATGAAGGCCATATATGACCAACTCACAGCTACATCAGTGGTCAAAAGCTGAAAGCTTTTCATCTAAGATCAGGAACAAAGACAAGGATGTCAATTCTCACTACTTTAATCCAACATAGTACTGGAGGTCCTAGGCACAGAAATTAGCAAGAAAATGAAATACACATCCAAAATAGAAAGGAAGAAGTAAAACTGTCACTATTTGAAGATGACATGATACTATATATAGAAAATCTTCAAGACTCCACAGAAGAACTATTAGAACTGATAAATGAACTCAGTAAAGTCAGAGAATATAAAATAAATATATGGAAATCAGCTGCATGTCTATACACAAATAATGAGATATCAGGAAGAGAAATTAAGAAAATAATTTTATTTCTAATTGCACAAAATACCTAGGAATAAAGTGAACCAAGGATATGAAAGAACTGTACTCTGAAAAACTATAAAAAAGTAATAAAAGAAATTGAAGATGACACAAATGCAAGCATACCTCAGAGATATTGCAAATTTTGTTCCAGATACTACAATAAAGCAAATATCACAATAAAGCTAGTCAAATGAATTTTTGACTTTCCATTCCCAATGCATATAAAAGTATGTTTATACTACAATGTAGTCTATAAAGTGTGCAATTGTTTTATGCCTAAAAAAAGCAATGTATTCAATTTAATTAAAAAATATTTTATCACAGGTCATCTGGGTGACTTAGTTGGTTGAGCATCTAACTCTTGGTTTCAGCTTAGGTCATGATCTCAGGGTCATGGGATTAAGTCCTAAATTGGGCTCCATGGTCACCATAGAGCCTGACTGAAATTCTCTCTCTTCCTTTCCCTCCACCCCTCCCCTCTCTTTCTCTCTTTCAAAAATATAAATCTTTAAAAAAATAATTTATCACTGAAAATACTAACCATTATCTGAGCTTTCAGCAAGCTGTAATTAGTGATCACAAACCACATTGCAGGAATTACAAAAATGTAACACAGAGACATTAAACAAGTAAATGCTACTGGGGAAATGGTGCTGATAGACTCACTCAATATGGGGTTTTCCACCAACCTTCAACTTTTAAAAGACACAATTACACTGCAGTGCAATATGGTGAAGGGCAATAAAATGAGATATGCCTGTAAATGGAAAAAGATTCCATGGTCATGAATTGGAAAAATTGACATTGTTCAGATGTCTATACTACCCAAAGCAACCTACAGATTTAGTGCAATCCCCATCAAAATACCAAGTGCACTTTTCCACAGAACTAAAACAAAGAATCCTAAAATTTGTACGGAACCACAAAAGACCCCTAATAGGTAAAGCAATTTTGGGAAAGAAGAACAGAGTTAGAGGTATTACACTCCCTAGTTACAAACTAAATCACAAAGATATAATCGAAATATCATGGTACTGGCACAAAAACAGATACATAGACAAAAGGAATAGATTAAGGAGCTCAGAAATAAACCCATAAATATATGGTCAATTAATCTATGACAAGAAGGGCAAAAGTATACGATGGGGAAAAGATAATCTCTCCAATAAATGGTGTTGGAAAAACTGAATAGCTACATGCCAAAGAATGAAACAGGAGCACTCTTTTATATCATATACACAAACACATTCAAGATGAATTAAAGACTTGAATGTAGGACCTAAAGCCATAAAACTCCTGGAAGGAAACATAGGCAATAAGCTCTTTGACACAGTCTCAGCAATATGTTTTTTGGATCAGTCTCCTCAGGCAAGAGTAACAAAAGCTAAAATAAACAAATGGTATCACATCAAGCTAAAGCTTTTTACACAGTGAAGAAAATCATCCACAAAACAGAGAGGGGAACTAGTGAATGGGAGAAGATATTTGCACATCATACATCCAATAGGGGTTAGTATCCAAAATATAAAGAGGTTATACAACTTAACATCAAACAACCAGGTTTGTTTATTTATTTATTTTATTATATTTTATTAATTAATTAATTTATTCGTGAAAGAGAGAGACGGAGGGAGGAGCATAGAGAGAGGGAGAGGGAGAACTCCAAGCAAACTCCCCGCTGAGTGCGCAGCCTGACCCAGGGTTCGATGTCATGAACCTGAGATCATGACCTGAGTTGAAACAAAGAGTCAAATGCTTAACTGACTGAGCCACCCAGGCACCCCTCAAATAACCTGACTAAAAAATGGGCAGAGAGGGAAGCCTGGGTGGCTCAGTTGGTTAAGCGGCTGCCTTTGGCTCAGGTCATGATCCCAGCGTCCTGGGATCGAGTCTCACATCGGACTCCTTGCTCAGCGGGGAGCCTGCTTCTCCCTCTGCTTCTGCCTGCCACTCTGTCTGCCTGTGCTCACTCTCTCTGACCAATAATTAAATAAAATCTAAAAAAAAAAAAATGGGCAGAGAACTTGAATTATTTTCCTAAAGAAGACATACGGATGGCCAGTAGGTACATGAAAAGATGTTCAACATCACCAATTGTTAGGGAAATGTAAATTAAAACCACAATAAGATACCATATCATACCCATTAGAATGGCTAAAATGAAAATAACAAGAAAGCGTCAAGTGTTGGCAAGGACATGGAGAAAAGGAAACCCTTGTACAGCGTTGGTGGTAATGTAAACTGGTAAAGACTTCGTAGAAAACAGTATGGAGGTTCCTCAAAAAATTAAAAATAGAATTACCATATGATCCACAACTCCATTTCTGGGCGCTTATCCAAGGAAAACAAAAATATCAATTTGAAGAGATGTATGCACCCCTGTTTTCATTTCAGCATTATTTTTAATAGCCAGAATATGGAAGCAACCATAGTGTCCATCAGTACATGAACAGATAAATGTTTGTGCACACACATACACACACAGAAACAATAAAACATTACTCAGTTGTAAAAAGAATGAAATCTTGACATTTGCAACACATGGATAGACTAGAGGTTACTACGCTAAGTGAAATAAGTCTGACAGTGAAAGGCAAACACCATATGATTTCACTTGTATGTGGAAAAAAAATCAACAGAACAAAACAGCCTCATAGATATAGGAAACTTTTGGTCAGCAGAGTGGAGTAGGAAGGGGTTGGGGTACAGACAAAATCAGTGAAGGGGATTAAGAGGTACAAACTTCCATTTATAAAATAAGTAATGTAGAGGGATGTAATGTATAGCATAGGGAATGTAGTCCATGATATTATAATAAAGTTTCTATGATGACAGGTGTGACTACACTTATCAGAAGGATTACTTGAAATGTAAAAAAAAAAATGTATAAAATTACCATGATTTGACCCAATCACCTAAAACTAATAGGATATTATATGTCAATTACACTTTAATTAAAAAAATTTAAAAAGGAATAATTGTAGAAGAAGAAGGGAGAATCAGATTTGAACCACTGCAGGTAGAAGAGTGTCAGAAGGTAACACTGAACACAAAAGTTCACAGCCCTGATGGTGAGAGACACCTGGCAGTTGTCCTGAAGGTACTGCTGTGTCATCCCACCAGACTTTAGCATCAGAAAAGATAAATGCAGTCACATCAGACCAGAAGAACTGAGGCTTACCCAGGTGTCTTAACAAAATGAGGAAACTAAGGTCTGTTAAAAACAATAGCAACAACAAAACAAAAACCAACCCACCAACCAACCAACCCACCGTTGCCCAATGAGGGATCCTGGATCAGATAACATTTTTAGCTGCAAGAATCTATCATATTTTTTGTGTGATTTTTAAAAGAAGTCACAGAATTTTTTTACAGAAGTGGTTCTCAACCAGGGTCTGATTTTGGCCCCCAGGGGGCATTTGGCCCTCTCTGCAGAGTTTTGGTTTGTCACAGCCTGCCGCTAGAATGCTATTTACATCTAGTGAGTATAGCTGAGAATGCTGCTCAACTTCCTATGATGCACAGATTAGCTCCCTAGAGGGGGAAAAAAAAAGAATTATCTAACCCAAAATACCCTTAGTAACAAGAACTATTCTGGAGTATTATGCGAGCATCCATAATAAAATTTGATTTCCCAGTTTTAATCAAACTAATTGCAAGCCTAATCTAAAGCTAGTTTGACTTTGACATAAGCCCATCATTTTAGTATATATATTTTTTTGAAATCTCATTTTATCTGTATTTGGAATCTCAAAAGTCTAGAGTGAAGTCCTATAGAGAAAGACAAGCTTCCCAATAAAGTATGTATTAATTGAAGAAAGGCCCCCAGGAGTTTGGCCGATACTTACAAATTTGCACACCATTGAAAATTAAGGTTTACCAAGGATAAACGTCACTGTACAAATCAATAATCCCCTGGGGTAAAAAATGCTCAGCTCTGCATGGATGTTCTGTTTTCACCTTAAGATTCATAATTGTTTGCCATGTTGGTAACCTCTGCAGGGACAAAATAGGGGAAAAAAATCTATTGTGTTAAAAGGAGTCATAGAATTTTCTGGCTTGACATAAACCACACTGAGGTGGAAGCAATAGCAGAAGTTTATTTTGCTGGTAGAGATGGAGGACAGAAGAACACAAAAGACGTGCCATCCTCAATCAAAGTCTAGGCCAGTCAGACTTCACGCTGCTTTCTTGAAAATGTCTTCCTGTTCTTCTTAATGCACCATTATTAATCTCAGCATGGTAGGGAGAATTTCACTTTTCCTCTTCCCCTTTTGCAATTTTTAGTTGCAAGAAAAGACACTGTTTAGCATATTAATTCTGACAGGATTACCTCATTGGAGTTTATATGCCTTTACGTTCACGCTGCATATACGTGTATATACTCATAGGGCTGAATGGCCCAGCACTGTGTCAGTAGCAGCACTTCCTTCTTTTCTGTTAATAATTTAAGAAGAAATCCTAAGACCTATTAAATTCTCTGATTCGGGCTTCATAGACACTTAATAGAAAATTTAATTACGATTTGCTTATATGCTTAAGTATATCCTTAAGTATATATGCTTAAGATACATACTTTATTCTTCTAGGTTCCCATAGATTTTTCAAGTCACATCCCTTTATTTAATTAGGCCACCAGCCACACCTTAACTAATCTTACTGAGGTAACATTTAATGATATCACCTATGTTTTTGTAAGGTGACTAGAACAACCTATTGTTTGAGCAATTTATTAAGTCAAGCAATCATTCTCTGTCACCCAATATCCTTCCTTTATACTGATGTCTATCTGAAAAATCCAACTTTTTGCTTGACTTCATGACTTATTTACACATGAGTAATATGCAACACTGGTTTTTCGTATTCAATTTTGATAAACCTAGATGTGATTGTAAAATATCTTTGTAAACAGGTTTACAGAAGAAAGATGAGGAAAATGAAGAGTACTAGGAGGGGAAGGGAGGGGTTTTAGGGATGAGTTAGGACAGCATGGCTTGTTACTAAAATCCCTCTAATTTCCTGAAACTTAAGACAACTCTGAAAGCCCGCTTATTTTCTAAATAAGGACAATAGTGTAAAACAAAACAGAAAAAAATGGCAATGGAGGGCTGTAAGGAAAGTCACCAAAAAAAAGTTGGTTCATAAAAGGTATAATTTCCAGAGTACAATTTGATGAGGCTGCAGAGAAAGCACGTTTAGCTCACACTCTATAGGAGAGACTTAATTGGTTTGCAGAAAATGAAACTCAGGGAAACTTCTCTAATCCTGACCCAAAATAGGGGGTGGGATAGGTAGGAGAGCTCATTAACAGAATTGCAAGGAGCTTGAGTAAATAGCACACCAATTGTTGGAGAAAACTTTTAATATTAATAAAGTCAGAAACAATTCTAGTTTTTTTAATGTTTTTTGCATTTCCTTATATGTTCACCTCAGTTCATTATTTATTAATCATTATATAAAGATGCATTTCGGAATCAATACCTGATTCAATTTTGTGCATAACCAGACAATATCTTAATCATTGCTTTGAATTATTTCCAAAAACCGATTTCATCTTAATTATTCAAGCACCTAAGTTGCAGTCACAGCTCGGAATCCTGTCACCATGGTCACTTTGTAATGGTCCTAGCTGAATTTTCATAATCAGGCCATATCAAGTTTCTTAAATATAAATTATCATCACTTGCCAGGTGTTTTACTCAAAGCTCTAAATTCGGGACTCAAAATGGATGATGACATGACCATATAATCCAAGATGACTTCTGTTATTTCTTTAGCCACTTTGAATTTACAATCAAATGCAGTGCCTGAGATAATGATCTTACCTAGTGCCCTAATACCATCTACTCCTGTTTCCTTGAGTCCTCAGATTTACTGTCAGTGGTTATGTTTCAGTGACCGAACTGCCTCATATTGAGAACAAGTAAAATAAATACTGTGCTTTGTGTATTTTCAAGGAAGCTGCATTCAGATTAACATCTCTAAGTGGTGAATAATTCAGACATAATCAATATTTCCATTCATATTAATGCAAATGAGCCATGCAGATTAATAAAGCCCACGGGTTCAGGATTCAAAAGAAATGGGTTATACTTAAAAATATCATACCCTGAATGTCTAGGAACATCCGCAATAATTGCAATGATGACCTATAATACTATAATACTATAATTACCTGGACTCTGTTTCCTTCCATAGGATACATTAAAACTCAAACTAGGTAAATGTGAGAAGACTAGTGAAAAAGTCATGCACTGCTTATATTATCTTGCAGGACAATGGATTTTAAAATATATTTGCAAGTTCCTACATGTTCACATATAGCAGAATTTCACAGACTCAAGTTTTTGAGTATGGAAGACATACTCAATTAGCAAAAACATATATATTGTAAAGATACATAAATGAGTGCACCCAAGTATATACAGTAACTACAACCGGAATAACAATGAGCTGTCTTTTAGAAGTCCCAAGGGAGACCTATTTTTAATGATGAGGTGAGAAAGATTTGCAATTAGCATATTCATTATGTGTATGTAAATCAATGATTCCAACAGCTGCTTAAGGGCGTTAAAAAACAATTTGTTCTATTAAGCAGTTTAAACATTCTTCTTAAAATCTTGTTTACCTGTTTAATTTGTTGAACAATGTCTTTCTTCAGAGGACTGGAGGCAGGTTGGAAAAGAAGATTCAGACTGCCTTTCCTGCTGTCATTCCTCCTCTGTGGGATTCACAAGCAAAAAAAGTGAGAGGCGGAGGCCATGGTTCAATGTTAATATTTTGCTAATTTTCTAATGTTCTTTAATTAAGTGCTGCAGCTTTTTTCCTTTCTGGCAGGGATATATTTTACAGTGGGAAAGGTATTTTCCTACACAGCGCCGTCTCTTCTCTCATCATGAATCCTTTAGTGAATTCAGCTCAGAGTACAAAGGTGGAGAACGCAAGACACAAAGTAAAAAAAAAAAAAAAATTTTTTCTCAAGGATGCTTGGTAAACAATCAAGGATGACTTTCCTCCTGGCACCTGATCAGCTCAAGTCTCAAACTGGATGCCGGGAGAGTACTCGAGGCTTTGAGGTCTGTCCCCTCCCCTAGGATTGCAATTCCTAGAGCCTTTTATTTTATCTAGTATTTGCTCTAAGTTCTCTCATTTCTGTGTTCCTCTCCCTGCAGGAAAACCAGAGCAAACCATCCCTTCTGCCCCCTCCTGTCCACGGGTGAAAATAAGCCAGTGAAGTCTCCTCGTGACACTGATCTCCATCCTTTAACCTCCACTCACACCCTTCCCCTTGCTCTACCTGCAGTCCTATGAGCCAGACCAGCGCTCTTCGAACTTCACTGTGCACTTGAATCACCCAGAGGGCCTTGTGAAAATGCAGATTTTGAACCGAAAGGATGGATAGGGCCTGACAGTCTGCATTTCTAACAAATACCCGGGCAAGGGGGCTGGTTGTTGGACCCCACCTGAGTAGCAACAGGGCCAGAGATAAACCTCAAGGCCCTGGTTGTATCTCTCGGTGCAGTCATGAAAATAATAGTAAAATTAACACTAACAGCCAACAATTCAAACCAAAGCATTCCAGCTACAGACCTGCTAGTCCCTGGGGCCAGACTTGTCCAACTGGGAGACTTTCTGGCTTTCCTTTCTGCCTCTGAGCCTCATCTTTCTGACAGGTTTTCCATTTTCCTTGTGCTTCGGGCCCCAGCATCAGCTAGATTTATGGCAAAACATACCTACTCAGGCTTCCAGAACCACTCTACCAACCACTCTAAGGAGAGGGGGAAATAACAGAGGAAAATGTTCAGACTCACTTCGGTTTTAACTGAGACATTGGATAAACTATTAGGATCCTTCAAACACGTAATTCTCACCAGTACTAATCAGACATAAATAACATAAAGACAATCGACGACTTTGCTGTTTCTACCCCAATGCTACATCAGCTCACTCAGACCCGAAATCTGGGATTTATTGGATAGTATACCATGGAATCCCAACATGTCCAGCTACTGGCAGAGTCCTTTAATGGCACTGACAGTTGTGATGGCTCAAAAGAAGCCCTTAAGAATGACTACATCACCAATCTGTGCTATTAAAGAAGTAGTCATCAGTGATACTTGGGTGGACAGAAGGACCTTTGGTGGATGGATAACTATGATGACACAAAGTCAGCACCGGTCAACAGTCACCAAGGCATGGAGACATCGCACCATATCCAGCTGTCCTCAGGCTGGCAAGGCCAACAGCCATGGTCTAGATACTGAATCTAAGATATAGATTGAAGCTATACAACATAGGGTCACCTTGGGAAACTGTAATCTTTTATAAGAAATCATAATGAAGGAGTCCTAACACTTTCCTCATAAAATACTCCATGATCTTAAGGATTTCTGTGATGATGGAGGAACAGTCTACCCAAAATCTCCAGGACAAGAGACCACAGAGCCTGGCCTATTTGCAACAGAGTTCATAAGAATACTTCCTATGCAAGATAAAAGGCGTCTCTCATTTTGGTATAAAACTTGCCAGCAAAAATACTTCCTGCTTTCTTTTTCTCCAGGCTCATATGCCTGTTGTCCTTATTCTAATAGAGTATGTTTATTGTCCTCCACCTATTTCTAGCATCTCCACTGTAAAGCTGCACTATTCTTTATGTCCAGAAAAACATGTGTGCCAACTTTGACCAAGCTTCTCCATTGTTGTTTGAAAAATGATGCTACATCACAAACCCAAAGACTCAAACTTTTCAGTTTGAAATTTCTGTTGCCCCTGAAATATTTCAATGGTTCCTCTTCTGTTCAAAAAGAATCCCAAGACTGACACTGTGTTTCGATGACATCCTGAGTGTGAAAGCAACACAGAGGGAACTGAAGGAAAAATTGTAAACAGCTCACATTGTTTCCAGCTGTCTCCGGAAGAAGAAAAAGAGAGAGAGATGAAGGGAGGGAGGGGGACAGGGGGAAGGGGAAAATGAGTAGGAACTTCTAGAGCTGTTATTGAGCTGTTTTCTTAGAAAATACTGCTGGTATTGGAACAAACCTTCTAACCTATGTGCAGTTTTTTCCTTCCCTTAGTAAATATTTACTGAAGACATCCTATGTATGGGACAGTTTCAGGTGCTAAGGATACTGCAGTGAACAAGGCAGACATAATCCTTGCCCAGGAAATGTGAGGAAGAGCAATTCATGCAATTCTTCAATGGGTGATGAAACCACTTTAATTTTTTTTTGTAATTAGTTTAGTTCTTTTGTAGGATTTGTATTGTCTGCCACCATTTTCTGTTCTGAGAGGTTGTTCTGTCCTGTACAAAAATCTAATGAATATTGAATAGTATATTTGCACTAAAGCTTTCTTATTATACCTATCCTGGGGCAATTAGCAGAGAAATGAGCAGGGAGCCCTTGACGTTGGTACAGCGGAGTTAGAATGG
The DNA here is from genome assembly GCF_964662115.1 of Mustela nivalis. Classification (NCBI taxonomy): domain Eukaryota; kingdom Metazoa; phylum Chordata; class Mammalia; order Carnivora; family Mustelidae; genus Mustela; species Mustela nivalis. The sequence goes on along the minus strand of NC_139020.1, from coordinate 139,847,968 downwards.
CAAAGCTAAAAATAGAAAAGGGGCCAACATTACATATTTAAAACAACAAGAGTGACAATAGAGGCTGATTATACCATATTATAAACAATATTTTTAACTCCCATAATAAGCCCTGTGCAAGTACATTTATTAATCCCATAATAAGCCCTGTGCAAGTACATTTATTAACACCACTTTTTGAGCAATGCAAAATGATACTCAGAGAAGGTGAATAATTTGCCCCTGATGGTAAACAAAAACCAAGTCTTAGATCAAACCCAAGTGATCTAGGCCAAAGACAAAGCTCTCAAATGATATGCTGGCCTCTTGGAACCTGGCATATGGTGAAAGAAAAGTAAAACATGGGACAAAGTCATCTCTAAGTCAATTAAAAGAAGAGACCAAATTCACAAATGATTGAGGATAATAAATCAGATATGAAAAATTCACTTAAAATTATAGATGATGGGGGTTGGAAAAGAAGTGAGGTGAATAGCAAGCTAATAAGCCCAGACAGACTTTCTTGGGTTGACATCCTCTGATATGGTCTCTTCAGAAATCTGTGGTGTTAACCTTGAGCATGTGCTCCAAATAGTCTCTAAAGTGGTACATTCCTGCCCCAGCATCCAATAAATCCATAATTCCTTATTGCTAATATTTTGCCATATTATATTGGCACTGAGCTTAGTCACAAAGTACTATTAGCACTGTAGCTGCCACCACTTTTCCCACAAGGTCACTTACCAAGTACAGTGCGACACAAATGGATTTTCTGTTGTGGTGATGAGGAGGAAGTCCCTGACAAACTCTATAATTGTCTTTTAAATCTCTACCAATCACTGTGTCTAATAATGGCGATGGAGGGGGGGATTTTCCACTCTTAATTATGTGACAGCATTTGCAAGCCTGAAGACTTTCCCAGGTGCTTTGGATCATGCAATTGTCCATGAACTTGGGAGAGAAATTTAACCCTGAATCATCTAGGGCCCTTCCTCTAGCAACTTTAATATACAGACACCTCCCTGATACTTTTTTGGTTGAGTAAATGGTATAAACTTTTCAGGATCTCAGATAAGCCTTAAATTATCTGTGGAAAGGGTGGCCAATAGTGAAATTCACTGAGAAATTTAAAAAATTTATGAAGCATCAACACGAGTTATCTCTCTATAAGGATGCCTGCTATCAAAGAATCACATTATTCCAGAGAACATTATCTTGGTCATATTAGATGTTACATATCCAGAAATAGACCACACAAAAACACTGATAGACAACAAGACTTTCTCAGGAGAAATTTAACCAACCCCCCAAGTCTTTCTGATTCCAACCGCCTGACTCTTAGCTTTTATACTGGACTGAACAGTCTGATCTGGTAAAGTGAGAAATCTAGGCTATCTTCTGTAGACATAAGTGAGTGAGCAGTATTTTAAAGTAAAGGGTAAAATGATGGAGTTGATTTTAAGTAAATGTGTAACTCTAGAATTGAAGATTGCTGAAGGGGACAAGGGAATGGAGACGGGATTTGGAGTTATTGCAAAGATATATCTTATCTGTTAATTATCTTTAGTTGTTAGTTCAGATTTTCCTACCAGTTTGTTCTCAGCCCAAGTCCTTCTCTACCTAGCCTGATGAAAACTCTGTCTTTTCATCACTTTCAACCAGTTTCTAACTAGCCTCAGATCAGTCTGTCAAAGTTCTCACCATCACTCAGATACAGGTCGTTTCTCTGTTGGTCTTGCCTAAGGGCAAAGGGTAACCATATGGTTATCAGATGGTCAATTAACACAGCCATGTAACAAACTACCCCAAATATGTTATCTTTCATGATTCTGTGGGTCAGGAATATGGGCGGGACTTGGCTAGCTATTCTGTTTCTTGAAATATTGACTGAGGTCACTTGGTGGCACACGGTGGGGGGTGGCTGTGGTGGTCTGGAGAATCCAAAATGGCTTCACATACTGCATGTATGCCTTGGTGAGGATGGCTAGAAGGCTGGCCTCAACTAGGACCATTGACAGGAACTTCTAAGATGGTTTTTCCAACATGGCAATTTCAGGGTAATGAGAATTCTACCACAGCAACGGGCTATGTCTCAACAGAATCAGGCAGAAGCTGCATGGCCTTTGGGCCTTTTCTGATCTAGCCTTGGAAGTAATGCAGTGTCACTTCCACCATACTTTAATAGCAAAAAGTGAGTTATGGGCCAGCTTAGATTCAAGGGGATGGGAAATAGACACCATCTTTTGATGGGTGATTGGCAAGGTCACACTGTAGAAGAGCCAGTGAAATTGGAAATAATATTGTGGCCACCTTCAGAAAATACCTTCTGCCACAAAAACAAAGAACTGAAGTCAGACAGACCTGAGTTCGAATCCTACCTCCCCACCCTTCATCGTGCAACTCATAGAAATCTACATAATCTGCTTAAGTCATGTCCTATGAAATAGGATTTAGAAAATGCTACTTCTCATGGTCAGATGATAAAATTAAATGAGAAGATATATACAAAGCAGCCTGATGGTAGGAAATGCTCAAATATGCATGTTTTTCTTCCCTCCCCAACTCTAGAGCCTGTAACACTGCAAACCATAATCCTAAGTAATTCTTACAGAACAGAGGTCTTCACGGCTTTCTTACATCTGCGGATTGCTAATAGCTGACTCATTTCTACTCCTTTTTCTTTTTTTGATTTCACCTTCTTTTCTACACATTTTTTCAGCACCTCATCACCCAGAATGATGACAAATGGATCATTCACTACAAATCAGCCCACACAAACACATTCATTTCCTCAGAATATTGTTAGCAATCTTGGGCCAATGGAAAAAATAAATAATCCTCAAAAGCTTATATACAGAATAAGGAATCTATTTGTCCCCGGTGGTGAGCAAAATTTCAGATCAGCCCCTGTTTAACTCATCACAAATTCTAAATATACAGGTACATATTCCAAAAGTATACACAGTGATGTTAGTTTTCCAGTATGTGTGAAAAAAACAAATTCCACTTTTAATAATGAATGTAATTATTGAAATGTGCTATAAGATTTTTGTGTAAAATTTCAAATCCAGTCCTTAAAACACACTGACAATAAACTTGTTAGGGTAGGTCTGTGAGTCTCCTACAATAACAGCACCACGCTTGTTCGTTTCTATGGTACACTGACAAAATGCCTTTATTCTTCCTCCCTTCCAATCTTCCCTCTCTTTCACTTTTCTTGCTTGTGACAATCTGCCTCATTGTTAACGAATGTATTTATATTCACTCATTCTCTGGAGCACATAAAATTGTGATGAAACACAAAATCTGGGCCAGCCCAATATGGGGCAACCCTAGACTTGATTTTTCTTTTATTTGAATAACAAAGCAAAGAGCCTGGATGCAGGTAGGTCTCCTGTAGCTCTCTAAATGTTCTACAACATGGCGGGAAAGCCGAGTGAAATGAGGCAGATCAATACAGCTGTCCTAAGACAGTGTTGTGATGTTTTCCTGCTGCCACCCATGAAACAAGCTTAAAATCACTGATGATTCTTTGTGCTGGAGGCATGAAGCTGCATTCGGTTACTTGAAAGAAACCAGAGAAAACTCACTAGGACAGTGGGCCTGAGATATCTTGGGCCTTATTCTTCACAGAACAGCATGGGCTTTAAACACCAATCAGATCAAAAGATGACTTCACTGGGGAGGTCTGGAGTCCAGAGATCCTCAATGAAATCATGAACAACACCAAACAGCACTCTCTGGGGCACAAGCCAGAAACAGTCATATAAACTCTATAGAGCCTCTGCCATCTTTGCGTTTTTCTTCTAAAAAAGACAAAGATAACCACGCTACTTTCAATGGCTCGGCTGCATTTTGTCCCATCAGAGTGTGCTGGCAGTCCTGTTTGAGCAGAAATGCTGTGGCCTCAGACAGACCAGGGATAATTGGAAGCTAATTTACCATGGAAATCTTAATGATATTTGAAATCACAGATGAGTGCTTTCGGGCGATAATAGGAGGGACATTCAGAGCAGGCAGCAGGCACATCACCAGTGACAATCATGGTTTTTTTCCTCATGAGCTACAGTGAGCCCCTGTCACTCTCTCTATATCAGGCAGGGCTCTCCTGTGCCCAAACTTCTTCCAAAATGATCGATGCTAATTTTTTAAAAAATAAGTTTATTTCCATTGTGCATGCAGGGGTGCCTGGGTGGCTCAGTCGGTTAAGCAGCCGCTCAGGTCATGATCCCAGCATCCTGGGATCAAGTCCCACATCAGGCTTCTTGCTCTGCAGGGAGCCTGCTTCTCCCTCTGCCTCTGCCTGCCTCTCTGCCTGCCTGTGCTCTCTTTATCTCTCTGACAAATAAATAAAATCTTTAAAAAAAAAATTGTGCATGCATATGGAAAAGGATTTATGTAGTCAACAACAGGGACACTTCTGTTCCGTCTACCTTTTGTTTACCAGATCTGGCCTGTAGTCATTCGTTGACCCAAAATGGGTTCAAATGGTTGTCCTTTCTACTTTTACATTTAATAGACTTATAGGCTTAGAAGGGCCTCAAGAGCTGGGCTGGTACAGAGAGGGCTGTCTGGCAGCTTCATTGTTTTTCTTTCCCTCACCTGCCTGACAGCATGCCACAGAGGCAGCTCTTGAACTGTTCAAGGCTGTCCTGCAGAGGAGCAAAACTGAGACAGGATCCCAGTCCTCCTCTTCCCCACCCCCATGCCACTCCCCCACCTCCTCACCCCCCCACCCCTGCCCCAATTTTGCATCCCAGCCCCCCACCGTCCCTCCACTCCATCCTGTGACCCTGCCCACCCAGATCCTCCATCATAATGGCCCCACATTACATCTATTCAGTGTGAAAGGCAGAACCCTCTTTTTCCTCTCAGTTTACTTCAGTACAGTATCTCAGCATTGGAGGAAGGACAAATCACACCGACGTTTGGTGTTAAATCTCAAAAATTCCTTTCAGTAGCCTTTCTAAAACACTTCTCTCCTCTGCACTTTTCTTATTCTATGAAAACAATAAATTAGAAACAGGTGCCATTTTTCACGTCAGCCCTTTCCCCTTGTATCCAAGGAAGAGGTCCAGATGTGAGTTTCTAAGTGATTTCATGCTGATTTCTATTCTTCTGTGAAGTAAAAGCTAGGATGTTCAGAAAGCATTAATTGGTGATACAGACAAGAGAGTTTACTTGCTATGGTAATATTGTCAAGTGGTAAAGAGCTTCGTCCTTGAACTTGGCCTGCCTGAATTCATATCTGGACTCTCCTATTTCCTCTTCACTGCCCAACTATTTCAGTTTCCTTAGTTCTAAAATCAGGATAATCACATGGTCTTGGGGGGTTATTGAGGCCATTGAATGAGAACGTGTATAAAATCTTGTCAGAGCGCATGGCACAGGACATGTGCTCAAAAATTGTATTTAAAGTGAGGGCACAGTGACAAATATAGGGGCATAGTACACAGGATTTGAGAACAGAAAATGAGGTTCCTCAGTTAATAATATGAAGAAAATCAGTGCATTGAAATTAGAATGGCAGAGTTGGGGAGTGGTTTAGGGGGCTGGTGAATGCAAGGATGAGGCCTGATCTCCATTGTGCTCAGCCAGATTCATCATTGGTCTTTGTCACATGTCACCCTTGGATCAGTGCCCCCCATCTCTCCTGGAAGAGATACATGACCCACAAAAGGAACACATGAAAACACCACCCCAGAAATGCACAGAAGCCTTCAAAGTGTCAGAACGAAATCCACTGGGACATGGTTCACCATAATAGAAATTCTGTCCAGTCACAGACTTTCAAAGAGGAATGTTTACTCAACAAAGATGTGGCTCATTCTCCACCCAGATTCAACATGTGATCTTGCACCCAGCAAGGGCTTCCTCAAAGGGGCCTGAGATTTCACGTTTGATCTACCGTTATCTGTGAAATCAATCTTCCAAGCGTAGCATTCAGGGTGGGAATGGAGAAAAGAAGGCTTCTCCTTAGCTTCCCTAAGGGAGAGGTGAAGGATAAATTTTACCTTAACATGAAAGATACCAAAAATTTTTTTAAATATCAGGAAAATTGCTACATAATGATGCAGTATTTTAAGCTATATTTGTTTCTTTGCTATTTTATCTGAGTCAGAAAAAAATAGCAGAAAATAAAAAATGACCAAGAGGACATCATTAAACTGTGCGTACTATAATATAACCATTCAGACATTTCTCATATCACTGCTAGATAACTACAACAGGAAAGAACAAAAGACAAATTCTTTATTTCTTCTGTTCATATTTCTACTTTTAAAGCTAATGCTAAACCTACCAAACTATACCTTTTTTATAAGCCCTTTGAATCTGAAAAATTGCATTCTCCACTGTTATACCAGAGCCCTGCAAACCAAGGCAATCGATTATTTCCAAGTGGTAATAATATTACTGGTAAAAATAGGCTTTAATTTGACAAATAATTAGCTTTGCATTCAGAAACGAATAATACAGTGCCACACTAAAAGGCAAAAGTGTTCTTTTTTCTTTCCCTGCTGTGGATATTAGGAATATTTCTTTAGCCATATGCAGTAATGCACAAATCACTTATTTTATTACTTCTCTAAGAGAGGGAGTCTCGATTATTGAAAAACACTTGATCTAAGAATTTGCCTACCTAATTGGTGATTCAGAACTGAATCTATTTTCCTGAATGTTGATGTTGGGTGTGCTCCAAAAGCCTGAGCTCTTCTTTATCCCTTGGTATCCTTCTTGATCTGGCTTCTTTTTCCCTTTCTGGTCTCACACCTTGCATTTCTGTTTCTTATACTTGCTGCCTTGCCATCTTAGTCTTGTTTTGGGTTCCTGGGACAAGTAATGCTCATTCTGCCATGAAGCCTATGCACATACTCCCTCCTTCTTAATCAATTGCCTCCACACAGACCCCTCATCGGTGTCCGGTGGAATCTTCCCTTAGCCTCCAGACCAGTGGTCTTTGTTTCATACAATTACACAACTTTTTATATCACATACATTTCTTTGTCATTATTTTATTATCTATCTCCCCCACGAGTCTGAAAGCTTTATGAGAAAATGGGTTTTGACTAGTTAATATTTTGTTTTTGATGTGGCCTTGTACATGGTGCTTAATACACATAACAGAAACTCAATAAATACTTGCTGAATGAATGTCTTTTGTTTGGGGAGGGGGGAGCTCATCAATAGTCTGGCATTTTTCCAGATTGGAAGCCAACCAATGCCCTTCTAGCTATACCATCCTTAGCAATAATGGAACATTCTACAAATGAATATTTACTAAGTCCCATGAGGCAATATATCATGTCCACCCAATTTCATCTCCCCTGCTAAATGTATCTTTTGTTTAATGATGCAGATTTGATAATGACATGGGATCAGTGTTCTTAAGTAGCCTATTTCAAATAGTACACTAATGGAATTAACTCTTCTGTAGGTTAACTTCTGTAATAATATTACCATAGGACAATGTGATGTTGAGATGGAAAGAGATGAATCACTTTATATATTCACTGATGATTCTCAGGGTACTATATTGACTCTGGGGAAATCTTAGTGCAAAATCCAACAAGAGTCCTAGGAAAAGAGAAGGTGCTGTGCCCTCTAAAACTCTGTCTCCAGCCCCATGGCTCCTAAAGAAACTTCCTCAAGTAGTAAAAATTGTCAACCCACGAGTCACCATTTTTGGTAGACTTGCTTCCTCACATAACAGCAGAATGCATGAAAAACCTTTATTAAGCTCACCCCACATACTCACAAAATTCTCCCATTGTCTTAAAATAGCTGTCAAACTCCTCTGTGCTCTTTTCTCCTACCACAAAATGAGACTAACATCCACTAACCTTAAAGGAGTATTTCTAAAGTACAATGAATCAACGGAACTGAGAAATTACATATACGTGTTATTAAAGAAATGTCGAAAATGATTAAGGAGGAATTTATTTCAGCTTCACAAATCTTTGCAGCTTTCAACATCATGGAAAAGTTAGCAGAAATAAAATACTTCATGACATTTCTCAGAAAATAGAAGAGAAGAATATAAATTTCAGAGAAATAAATTGTCATCAAGAAAAATATAGAGCAAAAGATTTAAAACAAAACCTCTGAAATTAAAAAAAAAAAAAAAGTCTTTGTGTGCCTTGGTAACAGTAATGACAATATTCAGAATGACTAATAATAGAATCAGTACTTAAATAATGTGAGTACCAAGCAAGGGATCCATGGATAATACCACATCATAGTAGAGCCACAACTTAATCTGGGGCAGAATGCTTCTTTTTAAGAGTAAAGTCTATTGCAGGAGCACCTGGGTGGCTCAATGGGTTAAGCCTCTGCCTTTAGCTCAGGTCATGATCTCAGAGTCCTGGGATCAAGCCTGCATCGGGATCTCTGCTCAGTGGGGAGCCTGCTTCCCCGTCTCTCTGCCTGCCTCTCTGCCTACTTGTGATCTCTCTATCTCTTTGTCAAATAATAAATAAATAAATAAATAAATAAAATAAAAGCTTAAACAAAAAAAAAAAAGAGTAAAGTCTATTACAAAAATCAGTCTTGTGTCTTATTAGGACAATTGTCCTCTCCTCTTTTTATTCTCAGCTTTATTTATTGTAAACAATGCAAAAATGAAGTAGCACACTATTAGATTTTGTTTTAAATTGTCTTTGTTGAATTTGTTGTCTCCCCCTGGTTATTACATAATGTAGTTCAAATCTTCACATAGGCATAAATTTCAAGGTATGCTTTTTCAAATATATGGCTTTGGCAGGAAATATAATCATTGGTTTGAAATTCTGACCTACAGTACAAATCGGGCCAATAAATTTGGCCCTGTATTTACCCAATGGGGCAAATCAGCAATTGCAGAGGATTATTTCTTTTCTTAAAACAAGTTATGTAAACAAGAATATGCCCATCTTGGATGTGTTAAGATTCTCACTGAATTGAGCAATTCCCAAACCTAGGATATAGGTTGTTGGTCAGGATCTTATACTTGAATTAAATTTTCTCTCATCTGGTCATAATCAAACCCCCCCCCCAAATATAGGGAAGACACCTTTATTTCCAGGTTAAGTATGGGCCTGCCTTCTTGGCAAAGTCTCTTTACCCTTGGTGAGAGGCTCTTGATGAGCTAACTTATAGATTTGGAGCTCTTGGGAAGAGTGGAAAAGAACATTTAAAACATTAAAAGGAAACCTTTAGGCCTGAAATGACACAGATGGTAACTCAAATACAGAAGAAGAAATGAAGAACTGGAAATGCAGGCAAATACAAAACACTTTAAAAGCATATATATTTTTTTCACATCTTTTCCCTTAATTTCTTTAAAAGACATGATTATATTCAACATTTTGAGGAACCTCCCTATGACCCAGCAATTGCACTATTGGGTATTTACCCTAAAGATACAAACGTAGTGATCCAAAGTGGCACGTGCACCCGAATGTTTATAGCAGCAATGTCCACAATAGCCAAACTATGGAAAGAACCTAGAAGTCCATCAACAGATGAATGGATCAAGAAGATGTGGTATATATACACAATGGAATACTATGCAGCCATCAAAAGAAATGAAATCTTGCCATTTGCGACAACATGGATAGAACTAGAGCGTATCATGCTTAGCGAAATAAGTCAAGCAGAGAAAGACAACTATCATATGATCTCCCTGATATGAGGAAGTGGTGATGCAACATGGGGGCTTAAGTGGGTAGGAGAAGAATAAGTGAAACAAGATGGGATTGGGAGGGAGACAAACCATAAGTGACTCTTAATCTCACAAAACAAACTGAGGGTTGCTGGGGGGAGGGGGTTTGGGAGAAGGGGGTGGGATTATGGACATTGGGGAGGGTATGTGCTTTGGTGAGTGCTGTGAAGTGTGTAAACCTGGTGATTCACAGACCTGTACCCCTGGGGATAAAAATATATGTTTATAAAAAATAAAAAATTAAAAAATTTTTAAAAAAAGACATAATTATATAAAGCAACAAATATAACATTGTATTATTCAATTGATAACAACAGATGTAATATATGTAACAATAATAACACAAAGAAGGGAAAAAGCATAGAGCTACATTGGAGCAAAGTTTATGATTTTACCAAAATTAAGTTAATATTAATCTTCAGGAGCTTGCGATGAATTAAAATGTATTTGATAATTCCCACAGAAACCATTGAGAGAATTGTTTAGATAGTTTTAAAAAATCAAGAGAATTTCAAATGGTTCACTAAAAATATTCCCTTTAAAAAGAAGTCAATAGAAGAAAGAGGAATAAAGAAGTAGGCAATTCAACAGTGACAGAGATTTCAGTATCCAAGAGCCAATAACTGATTGAACTACTTTACAAGAAATAGCAAGGGTACAGAAGACTTGAATGACACTATCAACCAACTCAGATTAACTAACTTACATAGAACATTCACCCAACTAATGCAAAACGCATGGACTTTTCAAGGGTATACGGATTATTGTCTAGGATGAAACCATATGGTAGGCCATAAAACAAATCTCAGTAAATTAAAATATGGAAATCAAGCTATATTTTCAGCCACATTGGAATTAATTTAGAAATCAAAACAGAAAAAAATCTGGGAAATGCCCAATTACCTGAGTATTAAACATCACACTGCTAAATTAAAAGACAAAACAAAACAACAACCACAACCACAAATAAAGGAACAATAAAACTAAAAGTTAGTTCTTTGGGAAGACTAACAAGGCAAATCTTAACTAGAGTAAACAATAAAAAGTGGATAGATAGAGGACACGAGCTACCAAATTCAGGTCATAGAAGAAATCAGAAGGTAAAGTTGGAAATAATTTTGCACTGAATGAAAACCAAACACACTGTACCAAAATTTCTGTCATGCAACTAGAATAGTACTTAAAGAGAAATTCACAGCTTTAAGGGCATATATCAGAAAAGAAAAAAGCTCTCAAACCAATAATCTATGTTTCTACTTTAAATGGCTAACAAGAGAAGAACAAACTAAACCCAATCCAAAGAGAAGAAAGGAAATGATATAGAACAGAAGCCAATGAAATAGAAAATAAAAACAAGAGGAAAAAAAAATAAAACTAAAATTGGTTCTTTCAAAAGATCAACAAAATTGATAAATCTTTAATTGAACCAATTGAGTGGAAAAAAGACTGAGAACACAAGTTACTCAATTTCAGAATGAAAGAAGAAACATCACTACTGTATCTACAGAAACTTAAAAGATTATAAGATAACTTATAAACAACTATGCTAAAAAAAAAACAAAAACAAATGAGATAAAATGGACAACTTCTTAGAAATAATGGACAACATATTTAAATAGTACACAAAAAATAAACAAATGATCCATATGCATATGAAGATATGTTCAGTTTCATTAGTCATTTGGGAAATACAAAGTAATTAAAATAACAAATACAATTAAAATCACAATGAGATATTAACACCTACTAGAATGGAGCACTCAGAAAAAACGATAGTCCAAAGTGTAGGCAAAGATGTGGAGAAACTGGAACCCTTCGTGATTGTTAGTGGGAAGGAAAATGGGACAGCCACATTGCAAAATAATTTGGTAGTTTCTCACATAGTGAAACATTGACCTACCACATGACCCAGCAATTTCACTTCTCGGAACCCATCCAAAAGAAATGAAAACATATGTCCACACAACTATTTGTAAGTGAATTTTGATTGGAGTATTATTCATAATAGCCAAAATGGGAAACTATCCAAATGTCCACCAAATGATGAATAAATAAAAGTGGCATATCCATACCACAGAATACTATTCAGCAATAAAAAGGAACAAAGTACTGATACATCCTACAGCTTAGATGAATCCCTAAAACTTTATAATAACTAAAAGAGACCTGATCCAAAAGATGATATATTATATGGTTTACTATATGATAAACTATATGATATACTATATGATTTCATTTATATGACATATCCAGAAAAGATAAGTTTGAAGAGAAAGAAAGCATTTCAGTAAATTCCTAGGTCGGGTGTGGGATAAAGAATTTCCTGCAAATGGTCAGAAGAAGACACTGTGAGGTACTACCTATGTTCTAGAACTAGACTGTGACAGTGTTGGTAGAACGGCAAATAAAAAAAAAAAAAAAAATCATTGTATTGAGCATTGCCTGGGTGTATCAACTTGGGAAGGTATCTGCTTTCAGCTCATGTCATGATCTCAGGATCCTGGAACTGAGGACCGCATCGGGCTCCCTACTCTGTGGGGAGTCTGTTCCTCCCTCTGCTCCTCTCCCCACTTGTGTTTTTGCTATTTCTCTCAAATAAATAAATAAAATCTTTTTAAAAAATCATTGAATTGAATTACACATTTACAATGGGGAAAATTTTAGAGCATATAAATTATCTCTCAATAAAGCTATGTCTATTTTAATGGCTAATAAATAATAATAATAAATAAACAAATGGCTCTGTTTGGATGAAAATGCCTGACTTCTTTATAAAGAATTATATATTAAGAGCATAATGAAGTAGAGTTTATACAACCCAGGTTACTAAGATTTAAAAAGTTTATAACACACCCAATTGATAATGATATGGACAATAGGCACTCTTATTTATGGCTGGGAGGAATATTAATCTGGTATATCCTCTGTGCGGAGCAATTTTGCTTTATCTATCAGAATTGAAAATTACATGTTCCTTGACTCAGTAATTACATTCCTACTCCCACTAATGCCAAGTGATTAATTTACATTATATTTGCTACAAGCAAAAGATTGCAAACAATCCAAAAGTTCACCCATAGAAGACTAAGAGAAATTGTAATAGAACCAAGGATTGGAATCTAATGTAGTTTTGGAAATAAACAGCTTGCTTGCACCTATTAGGAAAAGATCTGCACTCTCAAGAGCAAAAAAGTGAAAGCAGAACAATACAGTATACAGTATGCGGCCACTGTGAAGTATGAGCAAGACAGAAATATATGGTAAAAACATTAAAGATATATCTGTGCTTGCTTGCTTTCTGGGAACAGAGGTGAGTTCCTTAAAAAATGAAGAAGTGATAAAACTTTACATCTACTCTTCTGTACTTTTTTCAATCTTGTATCATATACAAAAACTGAAAGACAGTACTGCCACATAAATTATCTCTAAAAGAGGGATATCAAGAGAGAGCACTGGGTTCATACTAAATGAAATTATCCTTCCATCTGATTATAAATCTAAAACATTGAGTCATCCATTAATATAATGGTTATAAATTCCTTTTTGTTGCTATAGCCATAACTACAAAATTGACTTTAAAATGCTTTCATTTGGGAGAAATTTCTATTCAAATACCAGGAATGTTATTTAATCTGAAGGTGATTTTTTGCATCACGTAAACTACTTTTAAAAAAAAAATCAAGCTTGGCATTTTATTTTATTTTATTTATTTTTATTTATTTACTTGACAGAGAAAGATCACAGTAGGAGAGAGGAAGGGAAGAGATCACAGAGAGAGAGGCAGGGAAGCAGGCCCCCTGCTGAGCAGAGAGCCCGATGTGGGACTCGATCCCAGGACCCTGAGATCATGACCTGAGCCGAAGGCAGTGGCTTAACCCACTGAGCCACCCAGGCGCCCCCAAGCTTGGCATTTTAAAGTGAATTTCTTTTTGAGTTGAGAATTTATTTTTCTATAATCTATGATTTTAAAAAATCAGTCATTCAGAGGATTGTTTTGAAATGCTAGAAGTTTGGACAATAGTTATACTAAAAACTAGAAATGAGTCTTTGACACAAATTTCAAGAGCAGAAATAAATGATTTCTGCCAATGGGATTAATGGTAATTCAGCATATTTGGAGCAAGAATTTCCCCCTGGATAATCTCATTTAGACACATGTTCCTTTTGAAACTTCATTACACATAAATATTTCAAGGTCTCTTAAACTTTTTTTGGTTGTCCTTTCTTTCTTACCCAAGATTTTTTGCTTTGGTATCCATTCTGTGCCTTCTATCAACTTTATTTCCTTGTAACTTGAAATTTTTGATTCACTTAGCAAAACCTCCAACACGGCAATACAAACAAGCTGAAGAATGATGGAGAAAACAAAATGCCAAAACTCATACAGAGTAGGCAGGAAGACAAGCTGATGTTACCATCTCTCCAAAGGGCCTTTTTTACCACAAAGGTCCCCATTGTCTCCTAAAGATCTAAAACTAACCATTGACTCTGAGCCACAAATGTTTTTCTCTTTTAAATACAGCCAAATTCACTTAGAATGGTCTCCTGTGACATTTAGCAAACATTAGTCAAGGGTCTAGATGACAGAGATAGTCTACTTAGCATTAAAGATGGGGAAACAAATAAGTTCCAATCCCAACCCACCAGGAACTCGGAGTCCAATAGGGAAGTCAAACATGTGCACACATAATTATAATAAATTGCTATTTGGGCAGTAACAGAAATGTGTACACGGGAGCAGGCATGCAAATAAGGTGATTAATTCTGGAAGCAGAGGGAAGATGCTTGCCTAAGACTGATGATGTGTGAATAGGTTTTAAAAGATGAGTAGAAATGTGTTCGGTGCTCAGTGCAGAAAAGCACTGCCAGCAGCAAGCAGGGGACTGGAAGCAGTCTGACGTGTTGGGGAAATGCCAAGTAGTGAAGCATTGATGAGAAACAAACATGGTGGCTGGAGGTTGCAATGGGAAGTGTGAGAATGGGAGGTTATTAAACCAAATCCGTAGCACAGAGCTGTTGTTGTTGTTTTTTGTTTTGTTTTGTTTTGTTTTTAATTTTTTATTTTTTATAAACATATATTTTTATCCCCAGGGGTACAGGTCTGTGAATCACCAGGTTTACACACTTCACAGCACTCACCAAAGCATATACCCTCCCCAATGTCCATAATCCCACCCCCTTCTCCCAAACCCCCTCCCCCTTAAGTAAGGCCCTGCATGTATTAAAATGAATCTCATTCCAGTATAAAACACTCAGTGGAAAAAAAACAAAAAACAAGGGGCTGATCAGGTATACACTGGCTTTTATGTGGTATTTTAAAATAGATACATACATATACATAAAATATTTCCATGTACAAAATCCTATCATCTTTTAAGCATGTAATGGATCAGTTTTTTTAAAAAATCCAGAGCTCAGGGATTCTTTCTCTTCCTTGATTCCCTTTCTGTCGTCCATGGATCCATGGAAATGAACAAGATAATACTGATCAGAACAGTGAGATGAGGAGAGATAAAGAAGTTAAGAATTCATACTCAGAGGCATCTGGGTGGCTCAGGCAGTTAAGTGTCTGACTCTTGGTTTCGGCTCAGGTCATGACCTCAGGGTCCTGGAATAGAGCCCTTTATCAGGCTCCATGCGCACTGTGGAGTCGGCTTGAGGATTTTCTCCTTCTCCCTCTACCCCCATTCGTGCTCTCTCTTTCTCTCACTCTCTAAAATAAATACTTTTTTAAAGATTTATTTATTTATTTTAGAGAGAGGGAGACAGTAAGAGAGAGAGCACAAGCAGAGGGAGGGAGAGAAGCAGGCTCCCTATTGAGCAGGGAGCCCAACATGGGGCTTGATCCCAGAACTCCAGGATCATGACTTGAGCCAAAGGCAGACACTTAAACAACTGAGCCACCCAGGTGTCCCATAAATAAATAAATCTTTGAAAAAAATCATACTCATTGTAGATTGTCTCACAGAATTAAATATGGTCAACAAAAATACTACATAGAACATTTCACTCAGAGTTTGCATGAGCACACTGTACTTTTAATCAACAAATAAAATCTTACTTTTACTGCGTGGGTATACACACTTTTGTGGTAATGTTGGGGCAAGGGGACAGAGGCATGTCAAGTTGGAAGATGACATCTCCTGAAACACGGAGACTCGGTCCTCCAAATATAAGAGTCTGACATTAGGGAAGCAAGTAGTTCTATTTAACAAAAGCCTGATACTAATCGAGGACAAAATGAGTAGCGTGGACATTTTTATAGATGCAGCAAGAAGCTGCTGTCCTGTAGATGTAGACTGTGTTACAATTATTTCTGTCTTGGCTCGTGTCGTTTTGAATTTTGTACTAGCAAAACATCCTAAAATTTGATATCTGTCATGTACCAAAAAGCTTGAGTGTACTGTGTAAAATCAGCATCTTCGCTTTCCACACTATCCTAAATGAATCATGAATGTATCTGTACATATCCTTGGAATTAAGCTGAATTTAAAGGAGAAAAAAAAAAAATGTTATGGGCGCAAGGACAGAACCTGACCACATAATACCCAGAAGTAATTTACAAGTACACCAAGTTCAATGTCCAGATCTCTGTAATCTGCTCCGAAGGAACTGAGAAAAGAAATATACTGTGTCCATCTCACGATACTCCATTTCGTAAAACACTGTTGTAAATGCTGTAAAGAGTTATGGGCCAACACAACTTGGTCAGTTCCCACTCTGTGCTTTGAAGTTGGACAGCCAGGCTTTGTAGATGTAGAGAGGCGAGGGGGTGACCCAGGACACTGCCTCTGTCTTGGCCTGACAGGGCTCTTCCCAGGCTGTCAGGACACCAGCAGGATCTGTCTGATCTTCAGCAGCAAGCTGTGGGTGAAGTTCCTCCCGCTATAGAAATCCTAGGTGCTAATGACCTTCCTCTCTCTGATGAGTTTCTTTCATCTCCAGGTTTCAGAGAACCTAGGGAATTTTTCCTGCTGTGACTCCTTTAAATACCAGTTCTTGCCCTAGTGGACTTCCGCATCCAGAAGGAGTCTAGACACCACTCATTTGTCTCTTTTTGCCTCCCTGCTTGTAATGGACTCCTCATTGCAGACCTCAGTTTACTCTCTGGACCTCTGGACCAATTTCTGTTCACGTCCTTGGCTGGAAGTTTCAACTGGCTGCCTCCCAGAGGTCTTGTTCTTATCTCTCCTGAGGTTAGGTGTGACCTAAACTAGGAAAGATCAGGGCCTTTGTCTGTCCCTAAACCCATACACACTTGAGTTTTCCCATGTAGACAATCCCTTTTCATTTGTTCAGCACTGCAGACCATACAAGGACATGAAAGACCATTATACCCTGAGCTTCTAGCTTGCTGTTTAAGTTTTAAACTTATTTACCTAAAACCCTCTTCTGTGTTTGAAGCTTGTCTTCATGAACACCTTGCCTCTGATTGAGTGCCCTGGAAAGCAGTCTCTGAGATAAAGATGAGCATGTGGAGTGTTTATTACAGAATGCTTTCAGAATCAGCATCTGTGGAAGGGGAAGGAAGGGACAGGATTGGACAGAGGGAGAAGCCAGGATCTGATACAGTCCCAGTCAAAGGCTCAGTTAGCTCAATCCTGTGGGAGCTATGGAACTGAGAGGGGCTTTGAGCATTGTTCTGATTTGGGGTGAATGGATGGAGCCTTTACACTCTGGCTTGGTCAGTCATTGAAAGAGAGCTGCCCAACCACAAAGAGGACCGACAGCTGAGGGACATCTCTGAGCAGCGCTATTGCCAGCTGGGAGAATAAGACCTTTGTTAGCAGAGGGAAGTCTGAGCAGCAGCATGGCATCTAAAACAGGGACCATGAGGGACCCCCCCATTTCCCTCCCCATTGATTTCATTCATTTGCAAACTCTGTTTTCTCTCTTCTAGTTATAGACCTCCATCTGTGCTCCTGCTTCCCTCATGTCTGGCAGCTTTTCATCGACCCCCCCCCCAGCGCACAAACACACCCTGCCTTTGATTTGTTGGACCTTGGCACCTCAGCTTTGTCATCCTGGGGTTTTCCTTTCCTGGGACCACAGAACACGTTCCTTCCAAAAGGGAAATTAGGGTGTTGATTCTGTGGATCAGCTAAGTCAAAGTGTGGAAGGTGATATACCTCCTCCACTAGAGAAAATTCTTTTGGTCACTGAAAGCTAGGTGACTTCTTTTACTATGTTGGGAGCTTAAATAGAATAAGGAAGGCAGTCAAAAGTCACTTATAGATTTAAAGTTCTTAGGTGCATAGCTCACACCAAGAGACCTACAATTTGGAGATTCTGAATATCAAATATTCCAAGAGCAAAACATAATTTAGGGACAATCTTGAAAATCTGAAAGATTAAGTTGTAGAGGGATGATTAATCAAGATGAGAGAATTCCCCACAAACCCAGGCAAAGAAAGCCTCTAGAAATGTATCTTTTCTTTTGAAAAGTCATCTGCTATTCTGTTACTATTTACCTCACATTTACAAAGATAGGTTCAATGTTTCAGCAAGCACAATCTTCTAGAAAAATAATGTGGCCACAGCTATCACAAATCCCCTGTACTAATTGGAACAGGATCTAAAACATGGTTCTGTTGGGTTCAATAGTGTATCAGTCTAGAAGTCAGAGGTGAACTACTATTATTAAGACTTAACCGTAAAGCCTGGAGAGAAAGCTATTCTATTAGAATGCAGTAGACATGAGGCATTTTGTGTAATATAAAACACTTAATAGGCAGCAAGACCATTGTACTATCCAAGAAAGTCCAAACACTCATGACCACAGTAATCAGTTTAAATCATCCCCCAAATCTCTATTTTTAGTTATGTTCTTAACAGAGAAAAAAATATATAGAATATAAGAATATATTTAAAATATACGTGTGTGTGTGTGTGTGTGTATATATGTGTGTGTGTGTGTGTGTGTGTTTCAAAATATATTTAAATATATTTTTTTTTGCTGTTTTATTTTTTTTTATTTTTTATTTTTTTAACTTTTTATTTTTTATAAACATATATTTTTATCCCCAGGGGTACAGGTCTGTGAATCACCAGGTTTACACACTTCACAGCACTCACCAAAGCACATACCCTCCCCAATGTCCATAATCCCACCCCCTTCTCCCAAACCCCCTCCCCCCAGCAACCCTCAGTTTGTTTTGTGAGATTAAGAGTCACTTATGGTTTTAAATCCTTATTTGGAGAGGTTAAAATAAAAGAAAATTTAAAACAAGAGACAACACATAGAGGGTAACTGGAAGACTGAATTTGGAGTGGATATTAGAGAAACAAAGTATTCTGGAGTGTGAGATGTAATGTGTGCCAGTTGCTAGGTAGACTCCCAAAAGGAGATTGACTCCGAAGCCAGGAAGGGTGTGGAAGCTTGTCCTACTGCAGGTAAGATGGAGGGGAGCTCACATATGACGGCTTGGCCTTTGGGCTCAATTCAGAAATGCTCACTTGCAGTAACACAGACGTGTCCAGACAGCCCCCGAGTTGACCAGGCACCGACAAGGGATGAGAAACATGGATGGCCATGCACTTACAGGACAGGAATCAACAGCCACATCTGGATCGTGAAGTGGGCTCCTAAAACTAGTTGAAATTTTGGTGGAAAAGGGTGTGATCGGGGATAAGAAGTACCCCTCACCCACAAACCCCAGTTTTCATGTTCAAATTTACTCTAAGCTCAGATGCTTTTCCAAGGTTTCTTGGGTCTTTGCTCTATGGCAGGGAATCGCCCCCTTCCCACCTCAAGCAAGGAGAATGGGCTCAAGCACAGAGAATGAGAAATTAGGGTACTGTCATTCTATAAAAGTATTATTTGAATTGCTTTCACCTGCACTGATTTTCCAGCGTTAATTCTCGGGAGGGCACAGCTACACTGGCAACTGTAGGCTCTCAGGCTGGGAAAAGCACTGTTCTGTCTGTTCAGAGGACTACTTTCTACATGCCCTTTGAACCAATGCCCTGAGTATAATCCCCACTGCCACGGCCACAGCGCAGACCACCACAAGCTTCCCCTGGAATTAATGCTCAGTCTCAAGTCATGGTGAAAATTCTTTACGGTTTTCCCAATGCCTTCAAGATGAAATCCAAACTCATTTAAAGGACACGAGAAGCTTTCCCTTGGGTCTGTGCTGTAACTGTGCACTTACACCTTGGTTTTGCCATTTACTTGTGAGTTTCCTGGGGGAAATGTCCATGCCTTGGTTCCTTTTCATCTCAACGCCTTAGCTCCTGAAACACTGAGTAGCAGCCTGGATTCATGCTCACAAAACAACTGGCTATCAGTCCAAGTTTCTGTGACTCCATGGGCAAGGTGCTGAACCTTAGGGTATAACATGGTCCATTTTAGCCTCCATAGAGAGAGAAAGAGCATGTTAATTAACCTCCCTGTAAAATAGCATGGCAGTTGCATGCCTTATAGGATTCTTGTGAGGACTGAATGGGATCATGTGAGTAGAGGACCTAGTCACTGCCAGCCCATGGTCTTTATTCAATCCGTCTGTTTCCTTCTCTTGGCCTCAGTTTATAATCTATTAAATTAAAAAAATTAAAGTGATTTCTAACACCCCTTCTGTCCCATAATGAGAGATTTTAGCACACAATTCTCAGTCATCGATGGGGGAGAAAAATGAAAATCAATAAAGATAAAGAAGAGTTGGACAACACAACAACAAAGTTCGTATAAATTCCGTGAGGTGTTCATGACCTATGTGCTATCTGTAGAATACTCTAGAAGTATCTGTAGAAGCACCCAACACCTGCAGGATACACATCCCACGTGCATGTTGAAAATTACCAAAACTGACCCTCTGTTGGGCTACAAACAGTATTATATACAGCAACAGAAAATGAATGAAATATGGCCACATCCAGCAATATGGATGAGCCCTTTAAACATTAAACTGATGGAAAAAGCCATATATTTATATAAAGTTAATAAAAACAGGCAAAATTTGGTTATGGATAAATTTGGATAAATTAGAAGTCAGGATAATGGCTATCTGGGAAAAGAAGGCATGGGGGGCTCTGGGCTTCTATTAATCTGGATAGTAGTTAAGTGGGTATGTTCACATTAATTCATCGGGGTGTATGCTGACTAAAAGTGGTGAAGCTGGGGTTAGAATCAGGTGTGCAGGACATAAGTATCTTTAGGGCTTTCACAGGGCCTCTGAGTCTTGGTGGGCAGGGAGTTCCGATGTCTGTACCTCAGTCCTGTACATATTCTGAAAGCTCTTCTCAGCTTCTCGGGATCTCCTCCTTTACTCTAGAAGATACCTTCCTCAAGGGGGAAAGAAGGCATCAATTTGGGGTTCATGTCCCTATGCTGGCTTTCAATTCAGAACTTTGTCTCTTTATGACTTCTCTGAAAAAGAACGGACATGGTGACTATGTGTTTTACACTTCCAACAGATTATATTATCATTATTTTATCCAGTTGGAAGGTGATGTGTTCTACCATCATTCAGTTGGTTTAAACATCTGACTCTTGATTTTGGCTCAGGTCATGATCCCTGGGTTGCTCACAAGCCCTGTGTCAGGCTCCATGCTAGTTCCTTGAAGGCTCTTTAAGAATCTCGTTCTTCCTCTCCTTCTTCTCCCCCCACTCTAAAAAGAAAGAAATGACAAGAAAACTTACTCCATCTTTCTTATCCAGAGTTATATCATTATTTTACAAATTATTCAACAAATATTAATTGGACACCTTCTATAATACATCTATCCTAGGATAGATGCAATAGTGAGTAAGACCAAAGACACAAGTCTTATGACATTTGCATCAACAAAATGAAAATAATAATTGCATCTCCTTCATTGAAATTAAATTAAATAATGAGAATAGTACACACAAGTTAATGCTTGGTATATAGGAAGTGTGAAATATATTCTCATCATTATTTGTGCCCTTTTTAAAAGATTTTATTTGAGAGAGACATTGAGAAAGAAAGAAAGAGAGAGAGGGATGGAGGGAGAGAGAGCATGAGAAGGGTAAGGGGTGGAAGGAAGAGAGGGGATGTAATCTTGATCGGGTTCCTAACCTGAGCCAAAGGTAGATGCTTAACCGACTGAGCCACCCAGGTGCCCCCTAACAGCTGAGCTGCCCCAGCGCCCCTATTTATGCCTTTTATAACTCAATATATCTTTGTCAGTGTTTCCAGCTCAAGAGGAGAAAACTGGATTCCATTTTAATCATCTGCTATACATGAGCACAAAATAAAAGGAAAGAGACGAAAGAGGAAGATATTTTTAATCTTTTAAAGATTAAAAATTTTAAGATATTTCTAGCCATTTGGAGTACATAAATGATCAGAGAAATAAGATATTCTAACACTACGCATAACAAATGATCCAGCTAGAAGCCCGTGAAGACCCGTGTCCATACCACCCTGCAACCCCATGGTCATCATGGAAGGCTGAGCTAGGTCCCTGGTTTCATGGGATGTAGAGCGACTTAAAGATGACAAATGAAGAAACCCAGTTGGGTCATTCCTGCAGATCCTCCAGCTGTGAATTATCAGCATGCTGCTCTAATGGGGCGAGGCCCTGACTCGCCTTTATTAGATCACAGTGTTGCCTCCATGGCCTGCACTTTCTATGCTGCCAGACTGACCCAAGGGCACCTTTGTTTCATGTGAAAAAATAACTGTGCAAAGCTGGAGTGTGTGGCCATGTAAACTGGAGGATTATCACGGCTAGAATTCAAAAGGGCTTTCCTGGTCAGCTGTTCCAGGACAAGAACACGGAGCTGGGGCTTCCCTTCCCCTGGCAACTGCCGCATGTCCCCGGGAGGAAATGTGTAAGCACAGAGGTTGTACAGGCTAAAAATACATGACCAGGTTTTCAAAATAGCAGTCAGAACGCCTTCCACAGCAACTTGTTCTGGCCATTTGATTCACCAAAGAAAATACATCCACACCTGTGAATCTTCCCACAGCCCCGGGTTCACCCAGAAAAACAGGACTTTGGATCAAATTTCTGAGCTTGGAAATACCCTACCAGCATAATCAGGTTAAAGGGACACCTGGAGAATTATCTACCAGACATTAGTGAACAGTGTTCCAAAATTATAGATTACAAATACTCTTGACAAAACAACAACTTTCATTCATTTCTTCTATATTTGTAAATGGTCTCTGTTCAACCAATATCCATTACTCACCACATCATGGAGACACAAAGACTTAATTATGGTCTGCAGCTTCTCACAAGAAAGATTCCCATGAAGGTCAAAACAACAACAACGACAAAATCCTGAGAAGAAAGAATGATACAGCTGAAATTCTTTGAGACCATATACAATCTGAGAAAATTACATGCTGTCATGACAAGTGATGTATTGCTGTGCTAAAAATATCTATTTGGGGCAATGAATGTGACTTGTCACCATCTGATTCAAGAGGCAACAGAATGGACAGCTTCCAGGATGTCCAACACTGCAAGGCTAGAGTCCTGGGGTGGATCTGGGATTCTGGGGGGTTCCCTTAGGCATGCAGCCAGAAGACAAGGCCAGTGGGGTCCAGTACTTCTGTCAGCAACCTGACAGCAAAGACTGGGCCTTGACCGTGCTGCCTCCCTGACATCTGAATGATGCTCAGCTCAGGGCCCCTAATGTATGAGTTTTGAACAAAGAATAAATGAATGGTGGCACATGCCAGTGCCTGGAGACAGGAAGATTTTAGTACCTAAAGCAGTCTTTCCACAGCAGCACTGTGAGAAAAATTAAAAAAAAAAAAACCTTCACCATTGTTTTCATTTATATCACACATAATACTCTGAATGCTACAAATCTACCTCTGACATTTGTGATACAGGCTGTGGGAATTTCCCCCCCACCACCAAACAGTTCTGTGACCCCAGCTGGGTGTCCAACAATGGAACTCAAGTCTGACACTGTCTACCTAGAGATGGCATTGAGACCCACATGTTAAGGTCTTGGTCATATAAGATGCCCCCCCCCCTTCTCCACTTCAGATGCTAGTTTCAAGTTCAGCCTGTCACTGGTGCTTCTGAGCCAAGGGCCAAGGATCAGAGGTTTACCACGACCCCCTCCTCAGGTCTGATGGCTTTGCTAGAATGACTCACAGGACTTAGGAAAGGAGTTGACTTTCAAGATTACCTGTTTGTTATAAAAGGGAAAAACAAGGAAGAACCAGATGGAAGAGATTCATAAGTCAAGGTACGTGGGAAGGGGTGTGGAGCTTCCATATTTTCTGGGGGGACACTCTCCCTGCATCTGTAATTCACCAAAGGAAGCGCTCCAAACCTGGATCTTTGGGGGTTTTATGGCAGCTTCATCATGTAGGTGTCAGTTGATCAAATCACGGCCATTGGTGAGTAAATTCAGTCTCCAGACCTTCTGCCCACTCTTCAGATCAGATATGGGTCTGGAAGTTCCAACCTCCTACTCACAGGGATGATTTCACCATGAATGGGTAACCAGCCCCCATTCTTATGCTACCTTAGGGGCTTTCCAAAAGTCACCTCATTAACATAACAAAAGACACCCTGCTTGCTCTTATCAGTTAAGAAATTCTAAGAACTCTGTGCTTAGAGTTCTTCTGGGAGGAAGATCAAATATATAGTTTATTATAAAATGCTATACTACAGTAACTATTAACATGTGGCTGGATAATTCTTTGTTGTAGTAGATTATCCTGTGTATTATAGGGTGTTTCATAGCACCCTTGGACTTTGCCCTCCTACCACAATCAAAAACGATAATCAAAAATGTTTCTAGATACTGTCAAATGTCCCTGAAGGGGCAAACTCATTGTCGGTTGAGAGCTGAGAACCACTGATGCAAAAGAACAGAGTAGAAGATCTAGGGAGATCCTCAGAGAGGGCTAACAGCTGAACCCTGGCAAGGTGACTGAGGTTTAGGGTCAAATTCTCGTCTCCAGAAAAGACTTGAGAAGTATATTAGCAACCTACCTATTCACTGCAAGAGGCCTACCCCACTGTGGCTTGAGCAATGGAAGAGAACCTACTAGAATAATATCTGAAAGTGCAGAGACAGCTAACCTCAGATATAGCAGGATCTAGGAACCCAAACGCTGTTATCAGAACTCAGTTTCTCAGGCATCTGGATGGCTCAGTTGGTTAAGCGATTCTCTTTGGCTCAGGTCATGATCCTGAGGTGTTCCAGGATCGAGTCCCATGTCGGGCTCCCAACTCAGCGGAGAGTCTACTTCTCCCTCTGACCCTCTCTCTTCTCATGCTCTCTCTCAAATAAACAGATTATCTTTTAATAAATAAATAAATAAATAAACTCAGTTTCTCTCGGTTGTTGGACTCTGCTTTCCTGCATGATGGCAAGGTGCTTACCACCCCAGATCTACATCTTACCAGCTCAGAAACCAACCCTGACAGGAAGAGAACTTCTCCTTCTCAACAGTTCTAGTAAAGAAAAAAAAAAAAAATTCTTACAGCTGAGTCTTTTTGTTTTTGGACCAATTGGGCTATGTGTTCATCTGTGACAAATTAGAGTTAGGAAATTTAGCAGTTGTGGAACACGCCAGGTGGTTGGGTCTGAGTCTTGGGGCTCTCTTGGATCAGGGAGCAAGGAATAGGACAGTTCCACCCAAAAGTACCCAGATTTACATAGGGGATGGGGGTGCAGGCAGAGTATTTACCTAAAGAAACTCAACATGATGACATCAGAAAGGGTTGCAGTAGGCACTGGGTAGGTAAAAGAATGTAAATTAGCAGCCTAAATCTGGAAACACTGAAATACTGACTCAGAAACCAAAGCCAGGGCTCCTCTGTTAGTATAAATATGGAGACCCGGTGCTGGCCTCGGGGTACAAGGTGCTCAGATAGGGTGCTATTTATAACTCTTCTCTCTGAAACTTTCTTTCCTAGATCTGTGAGTACTTATTAAACATGAAGAGATTTATGCATTCAAATAGCAACATTTACTCTTTCCCCCTGCCTGGCTCTATTTGCATACCTTCGCTTTCCTTCTTGCCCTTTCTGAAGATCCCCTTCGGTAAATTCAGACCTGGGACAGCTCCCTTCAAGCTTGATTACAGACGCTTTCTATTTGGTGCTCCTCACAGACACCGAATTATGGGTCCTGGAGTGGGAGCTCCTAACAGCCAAGGCCAAGTTGAGGAAGGGAAGGGAAGGGAGCCTTGTAATATCTCGCTCTAGTAGTAGTTGGAGATTTCTTCCTGACCTAGCCAGTAAGCAATTTACATCTAGAAACAGAATGAAGGCCCCTAATAATTTTTAGAAATTGTGGTCTCCCTGATGTGACCACAGATGCTATTTTTATTTGCTTAAATGGTCTTTCATAAATCTCACTGAGCATTTCTCTACAGGCTCTATCTCATCACATCAGTCTCGGGTGACACAGTCTATGGAGTATGAGAAGCCCAGGCCATGCCCCTTATAAACTTGCGGCCTCTTCATCTCATTGTGTGACAACCTGCAGGACTTCGTGTGGAAACGGGAGGCGTCTGGTCTGTTCTCATAAACTTAATTAAAGTGGTTATTCATCAGGTGGACGTTCTTTGAGGACAGCAATTTTTGTTTGTTGAAGGCAGCTTCAGTGTGTAGGGGAGACTAGGCTTGGGCTGACCACAGTCTGGAATCAAGTGTCCACCCATTGAAAAGTTGGCCTGCTTTAAAGGCTTAGAATCTTGGATCTCTGGTGTTGAGCAAAATCAGTATCTGTGGTAAGACTTGAAAGAGATGCTTTAAATGCATGGATTCCTGAATGATAAAAGCAGACTTACTAACTTATAAGCATGACGGAATTCAGTGGATTCCAAAACCAACCCCAGGTTGCTCTTTTGTTAGGGACCTGATAACAGCCTCTAAATTTCTATTGTGATAATTGTCTGGTTTGGATTCTTCTATTTTGCAAGCCAGCTAACCCTCTTTGACAGATCAAGAAAAGCCTTGTCCTGCTCTAATCCATATGAAGACACTACATGGCAATATCCTGCAAAGGATTCAGATCTGTAGAACGTTCTGAATCCTCTGTTCTGCCTTTTACAAGTTTATCTCTGATCTGTGGGCACACCTATTTGACAGTATTGTGCTAAGGTTTACTTCCAAGGTACATGTAATGTTTGCCACAGAGTAGGAACTCTGCTCCTGGTGGCTATTGTATTATTTCAAGGTCTTTGCTAGCATTTGAGAATAATCCTTGGTTTCTGCATCAGCAAGCATATAACATTCTTTTTCGGGGTCATCTTTACAGGGGCTTTGTCTCTCCAACACTCCAGATGAACTGTAAGCCACCTCCTTCATGTGTTGACTAAAGAAAAAACCAGGGTCTCCCTGTTTGGTCTGTGGCCATGTCCGGCAGAGCACTCCCTCCCAGGCCCAGGATGGCTCCTGACTTTGGGCAACATGGTGTTGCTATCTGAGTAGCACCATGGAGCATCCCACAGCAAGAGCATGCCAGAGACCTGACAACCATTCCATGCATGATATGGGATCGGCTGTGAAATTGTTTAATGTAATACTAAGAATCAGTTACACACATATTTGAGGGGGTAGAACAGATACTTTTTTAAAGTAAGGGCAACCTCCACTAGGAATTGAGCTCCATTGGGTACAGAACATCCCTCACTACTGAGCAAAACACATTTGCCAAGACCTCTTCACCCCGTTTCTTCTTTTCTCACTTCTTCTTTACTCCCCAAATCACATGTTAAAGGAATGCCTTCATTTGCCCACCAAGTGCATAAAAGCAGCTTATAAACAGTCTCCAGTAAAAAAGACCTAGACAAAGCTATGATTCTTTGGGGGCTGTCTGCATATCTTCATTATGCATACTTGGAATTTTTAGCGTATGATTACGTGGCTTATTTTCCTGAGTGATCACCCTCATCTTTCAAGTGTGTATTCAACTCTAAGCTTACTCCTGAGGGTTTTATGATGTCATAGACCTCATCTTTGGAAATTTCTAAGCAATTAATTTCTTTAACAAACATATATTGAGCATTCCCTATTGAGCATTCCCTCTGCTAAGTGCTGAGGATACATGTATAAATGAACCACTGCTGGAATGCAAAGCAGAATATAATAGTTAATATAATAAACTCATGAGCTATAAGCCATGGCACCAGGCAAATGGCACATCTAATCAGAAACTGAACCCTGGACTGCCTGGGTGGCTCAGTCGGTTAGGCATCCAATTCTTGGTTTCTTCTGGGGTCATGGGATGGGGCCAGTTCAGGCTCTATGCTCAGCAGGAAGTCTCCTTCCTCTCCCTCTTCCTCCACCCCTCTCCCCACTCACATTCTCTCTCTCTCTCAAATAAATAAAATTAAATTGGGAAAAAGAAAAAAAAAAAGAAACCAAACCTTGTGGGCCTCTCATGTCTGGTCTGATACTAATACTGCAATACCTATATAAAGGCAGGGAACATGATCTCAATCCGTGTGCTCCAAACAGACATGACCTTACAGGCACAAGATTCTACTCATGGCCAGAGAGCTGAATGAGGAAGTGGGGGAGCATGTGCTCAGGGATTCAGCTGCTAAGGGAATCAGAAAGGACAATCACGCAGAGGTCAAAGGGTTGATTACATATTTCTTTGCTCATCTAGATCTTAGTTTCAAGGTTGTCACAAATGATTCTTCATATGTGAAAGAGATTTGTGACCATTGCATTCGTGATACTACTGGATAATTCTCTGACAGGCACAGGAGATTGAGTTATAAAAATACCCTGACGTCGCCCTTTACCAACCATTCCCGTCCCACCCTTTGATTTCACACCATTATTGTCTTTGATATTGCAAGGGTTATTCTTGTTATTCCTGTATTGATTTTCTTTTTTTTAAGGAGTAAATCTGTTTTCTTTTTTCTTGCTTTGAAATAACAACTCCTTGCACTGTATAAATAAGCGCTAAGTTAAACTGATGGAGAAATTGGGGTAAAAGGAGAGGGTTGTTTTTTTTTTAAAGATTTTATTTATTTATTTGACAGAGAGAGATCACAAGTAGGCAAAGAGGCAGGCAGAGAGAGAGAGGAGGAAGCAGGCTCCCTGCCGAGCAGAGAGCCCGATGCGGGACTCGATCCCAGGACCCTGAGATCATGACCTGAGCCGAAGGCAGCGGCTTAACCCACTGAGCCACCCAGGTGCCCCAAAAGGAGAGTTTTTTAGAAATTATATGTTTAGGAATCCTTAGGTAAGCTGAGTATAAGAAACCCTGAGACTAACCCAGAGAAAGGCATGGTCCTTAAACTGACCACCGTTGAACCTCTACCACGACTCTTTATAAACAATATAAATCACCAATAACACAACTAAGGGCTCAAAGCTGTTGGTCATTGTGTTTGATGGAGGCATAAAACCTTCTGGTTCTAAGCAGAATTTAAAAAGCAGGTGCCAACAGGATTTATAGAAAGCAATGCACTGTCTCATACATGAGCAGAGCCTATCTTTTTCATAACCAGCTCAGAATAGAAATAGTGGTGGTACCACTCTGCTTCTATTCAATCCCAGGACCCTCTATGTGTCACCTTACATCCCAAATTTTGTGACACTGTCAACTAAAGTCCAAAAGGTGAGTTTTGAGATAAGGACTTGAGTGTAGAAAACTTACTTAGGATATAAAGGGAACACCAGCAGGGAGGAAGGATGTGATGGGGAAGGGAAGGCAGCCAATGAAAGTGTTACAGAGCCAGTTTCCACAGTGGGCAACCAAAGCTCAATCCTCTGGAGAAACTGGGAAATGTTGTAAAATTGACATCGAAGAATTCCCCCACTTTAAGTGGATTGATTGAATATAGGTATAGATTGCATTATGTCCCCCAAAAAGATATGTTGAAGTTCTAACCCCGAGTACCTCGGAATGTAAACTTATTTGGAAATAGGGTTATTCCAGATATAATTAGTTCAATAAGGATGTGGTCATCCTTGAATAAGGTAGGCCCTGAATCCAATACGACTGGTGCCATTATAAGAAGATGTGAAGACTGTCATGTGAAGTTGGAGACAGAGATGAATTCATATAGCTCCAAGCCAAGGAACACCAAGGATTAAGGGTGACCGTAGAAGCTAGGAGGAGGTAAGGAGGGTTCCTGGCCAGAGTCTTAGAGACAGCCTGGTACTGGTAACAGCTTGGTTTTGGACTTCTAGTTTCCAGAAATGTGGCAAAGTAAATTCCTATTGTTTTAGGACCAGTTTGTTATACTTTCTTAGGGAAGTCCTAAGAAATGAATACACTGAGGGATGTGGGATATTTACACACTGCCATCAGTCATCTCTGGAGGGCTGCTCAACCAAGTGACTGATGACAGTTAAGTCCATAGTACATCTTGATTTTCACACACAGGCAGAGCAGTGGCTTTCTGAGGTTCCAGAAAAATCCTCAGGCACAGAGATCTAGTTACTGGCAGCTGGAAGTCCACTGAACACACTGAAATGTGACAAGGCTCTACTCCCTCATTACCCACAAGATAAAGTCCAGCTCCCCAGGCTGCTGGTGGAAGAAGAAAGATTGAAAGCCTGAGAAGGACTCAATGCATTCTCGTTAGTTTGAAGATACAGGGGTACCTGCTTCTAGAAGCAATGAGTGGTCCCCTTCCCCACCACATCCCCCACTCCACCCTTTCCAAGAGCCAACAAGAAAATGGTTTCTGCCAACAACCAGAATGAACTTGGAAGTAGAATTCCTCCCCTCAAGCTTCCAGATAAATGCCAGCCAGCCTTCTGAGACCTATTAAGGCCACTAAGTTTTGATGTGGTTTATGTGCACCATAGAAACCTGAAACAAGGCCTTTCATGCCTTTTGTTTACAGCTGAAGCACTTCTCCAGATTGGTCCTATTGGATACAATATCTCTGACCTCACAACAACATTGAAAAGTGGCTCCTGTATAATCATCCCTGTTTTTGCCAATAAGAAATGTGACTTTCACATAAGTTGAACAACTCAAGTATATTTATCACGAATGTCCCCATTATTTCTACTCCCGACTTTTAATGATAGAACAGTCCACAGAACTCTACTTAAAAAAAAAAAAAAGTCAATTCCCAATTCATGCCAAGTAAATAAACTGGTGTGGCAGCTGACATGGGTCAGGCTTCTTGCCCCCAGGGAAAGGAAGTAACCCTGTTGTATGGCTTAGATAGGCCTATGACCTAAAGCACGTTGGCCTCTCCAGGAAATCAGTGGGAAACAGATGCCCTATAGGGAAGCAAAGGTCTACCTACCACTCACCATATGTCAAGCAGTGACAGGTCAGCATTTGTCTAAGAGGTAGGCATTCTCAGAGTTGTCACCTGGGAGCATATGGCAATTGGGATAGAAAAAAAGTGCCCCACCAACATGTCAGGTGTTAAATACCAGTTGCCAAAAATATATATTGTTTATGACAGCTTTTAATTTCTGGGGAAATGTGGAAAGGCATTTTTTCTCCTTCAAAACTTTGTGGAACTTCGGTTACATTTACTAAGCTGCAACAACTCTATGCAACAAAATGTCCAGTCCTACAGAAGTGGGATCATTCCATGCTTCTAAACATATGGCCCCAAATTATTATTAGGCCATTAAATAATATCATCTGGAACACCAAACAGAAAAATGGACCAAAGATGGGGCACTTGTATGGCTCAGTTGGTTAAGGGTTTGGCTTGTGATTTCCCCTCAGGTCATGATCTCATGGGTTGTGAGATCTAGCCCCACACTGGGCTCCGTGCTCAGCAGGGAGTCAGCTTGAGGTTCTCTCCCTCTACCCCTCCCACTGCTTGCATGCACTCTCTCTCTCTTCCTAAAATAAATAAATAAATAAATTTTTTTTAAAAAATGGACAGAAGATTAGAACAGAAACTTCAAAAGAGTAGGTATCCAAGTGGCCAAAAGATATATGAGAAGTTGATCACTCCATTAGGCATCAGGGAATTACAAATTGAAATTCCAAAGAGATACCATTGACAATCCAACCAAATGCCTAAAATGAGAAAGACCAACAATATCATTATTGATCAGGATGGGGACTGACTAAGAATTTCAAATACTGCTTCTGGAAGGATATGGTTATGTCACATTTCAGTGTGTTCAGTGGACTTTCAGCAGCCTTGTTCTGATGCAGTGTTTGAAAATTGACACTTCACATAGGAGAACCAATCAATAGCTTCTTGGTTCCTATCAGGTGGTAACACACATTCTGTACTGTAGTGTAACTGAGAACTCCAGCTATGAGTCAGGTAGATAGGGATTCAAATACTGGCTCTACTATTTTGTTAGCCCTGTGGCTTTGGACACTTATGCACCAGTTTTCCTGTATTTAAAAAGGAGGTCATAACAATACCAATTTCATTAGATCATAATAAGAACTCATGATGTTAATGCAAATATAGCAGTTAGAACAATGCCTAGCACACAGGAAATGCTCCATAAATTAGATACCACGTATCAAGCTATCTCTTCCCATTTCTAAACATCTGCATGCTCAGGTATGTTGTACACATATTCAGGTAGGTGAACTTCATATGAGCACTTGAGTCAATGGACAGGCAAGCATCCGGTGATACTGTAAAAATCAAATCTATTAATTGGTAAATATTGACATGAATAGGTGACAGGGAATAACTATAAGGATGCATGTATTTCTGAGCATGTATCTTTCTAATATTTTTTAAATTAAGGTTAGAATGTTGATCGTGTGCTTCATTAAGACATATGATTTTGAACTCAATATAGTACATAAAATAACTATATGAATTGTATGCATACATAAACATTTGTTTCATCAAGATTATAATTTATTTGCAGCTTTACTAATTTAACCAAAGGTTTAAAGGTTTGAAGGAGTACAGAAGTTATATGATAACCTTGAGGTCTTAAGTCCAGAAATCAAATAGATCACAGAAATGATATAAAAGTTGGTGGCCACAAAGATGGAAGGTAGCTCTAAAGAAATAGAAGAAAAAATTGGAAGGAAAAATAAAAGAATAATATACTTGGATGAATCCAACAGAAACACTAAATATCAATGGTTAAGCTACAATAATATGGAAAATATAACATTTTGGGGCCATGCTTCAACTATGAACCCTACATATGTCTCATGCCCTCTGATAAAAATGTGCCTTTAATATTCATTTTCTAGCTCTTGAATCCTTCCAGAGACTACCAAGAGTGGCAGAGACAAATTTTTCATAGAATCATTTGCACCTTCCAAAATAATGTTAATATTTTGCCCTCTCAGGGATCCCAGCATTGAAAAAAGAAAGTCCCTGGTGATAGCTATGCTGCTGCCTCAGGAACAAGAAGTCCTAGCTAGAGCAAGAGGACACAGTGCTCAGCACAGACATCTCTGGACAAAATGGAGTCAATAGGTTGCTGCTGTGCTGGGCTGTGTGGAGAAGAGCTTTGTACATCAAGGGCAGAGACTGGGGCGTGGGTGAGAGGGCACCCAGACTTAATGACAGCAAAGGATTAAACCGCACAACAGAAAAGATGGAGAAATTATTGAAACACCAAGCAAAAAATGCAATCATATTACACAAGTTAGCTCAGCTGGGAGTCATATTTACATAGATATAATAATGGAAGCACTGTATGTATTGATTTACTACAACATTATGACATTACTATACTGTATTAAGAGAGTCAAGGAAGAAGGAAGAGTGAGATAGGGACAAAAAGAGGACATGAATGTATCAGTCAGAGTTAGGATATGCGGGGTAAGAAAACAAAACTCTCTTAGTAGAAAATCAAAAGGCAGCAGTATAATTCTATTACATATGGAGATAAATTTTTAAAAAAAATTTAAAAAAACAACCTAAGAGCACAGTGGCTATTTCAGAGGTGAGAATGGCAGGATTTGAGAGTATCTTTTTCATTATTAGATTTGCAGAATTATTTGATTTCAAAACTAGTTACATACAATATTCTAATTTCTAAAAAAAATACTAAATGAACAAAGTTAATCTTTGGACTCACTGAGTCTTGATTCTGAAAAGATCAACACAGCTGATAGCATTTATAATAAAACATAGCAATGCATTAATTAAACATGTTAATATATTACAAATAACTATTTGGCTCCATTGGATAGCTTATGTGATATTCATAAAAGCATGGTCCCCAGGCTGGTCCCCAATTAGTCAAAGCCTGACAGAATTATGATACAAGAAAAAGGATACAACATGATTACATTGCTATAGTTTTTATGTAGGGACTAACACCAAATTCAATGTTTTTTTTTTGTTTTTTTTGTTTTTTTTTTATAAACATATATTTTTATCCCCAGGGGTACAGGTCTGTGAATCACCAGGTTTACACACTTCACAGCACTCACCAAAGCACATACCCTCCCCAATGCCCATAATCCCACCCCCTTCTCCCAAACCCCCTCCCCCCAGCAACCCTCAGTTTGTTTTGTGAGATTAAGAGTCACTTATGGTTTGTCTCCCTCCCAATCCCATCTTGTTTCATTTATTCTTCTCCTACCCACTTAAGCCTCCATGTTGCATCACCACTTCCTCATATCAGGGAGATCATATGATAGTTGTCTTTCTCTGCTTGACTTATTTCGCTAAGCATGATACGCTCTACTTCCATCCATGTTGTCACAAATGGCAAGATTTCATTTCTTTTGATGGCTGCATAGTATTCCATTGTGTATATATACCACATCTTCTTGATCCATTCATCTGTGGATGGACATCTAGGTTCTTTCCATAGTTTGGCTATTGTGGACATTGCTGCTATAAACATTCGGGTGCATGTGCCCCTTTGGATCACTACATTTGTATCTTTAGGGTAAATACCCAATAGTGCAATTGCTGGGTCATAGGGCAGTTCTATTTTCAACATTCTGAGGAACCTCCATGCTGTTTTCCAGAGTGGCTGCACCAGCTTGCATTCCCACCAACAGTGTAGGAGGGTTCCCCTTTCTCCACATCCTCGCCAGCATCTGTCATTTCCTGACTTGTTGATTTTAGCCATTCTGACTGGTGTGAGGTGATATCTCATTGTGGTTTTGATTTGTATTTCCCTGATGCCGAGTGATATGGAGCACTTTTTCATGTGTCTGTTGGCCATCTGGATGTCTTCTTTGCAGAAATGTCTGTTCATGTCCTCTGCCCATTTCTTGATTGGATTATTTGTTCTTTGGGTGTTGAGTTTGCTAAGTTCTTTATAGATTCTGGACACTAGTCCTTTATCTGATATGTCGTTTGCAAATATCTTCTCCCATTCTGTCAGTTGTCTTTTGATTTTGATAACTGTTTCCTTTGCTGTGCAAAAGCTTTTGATCTTGATGAAATCCCAATAGTTCATTTTTTCCCTTGCTTCCCTTGCCTTTGGCGTTGTTCCTAGGAAGATGTTGCTGCGGCAGAGGTCGAAGAGGTTGCTGCCTGTGTTCTCCTCAAGGATTTTGATGGATTCCTTTCGCACATTGAGGTCCTTCATCCATTTTGAGTCTATTTTTGTGTGTGGTGTAAGGAAATGGTCCAATTTCATTTTTCTACATGTGGCTGTCCAATTTTCCCAGCACCATTTATTGAAGAGGCTGTCTTTTTTCCATTGGACATTCGTTCCTGCTTTGTCGAAGATGAGTTGACCATAGATTTGAGGGTCTATTTCTGGGCTCTCTATTCTGTTCCATTGATCTATGTGTCTGTTTTTGTGCCAGTACCATGCTGTCTTGATGATGACAGCTTTGTAATAGAGCTTGAAGTCCGGAATTGTGATGCCACCAACGTTGGCTTTCTTTTTCAATATCCCTTTGGCTATTCGAGGTCTTTTCTGGTTCCATATAAATTTTAGCATTATTTGTTCCATTTCTTTGAAAAAGATGGATGGTACTTTGATAGGAATTGCATTAAATGTGTAGATTGCTTTAGGTAACATAGACATTTTCAAAATATTTATTCTTCCAATCCAGGAGCATGGAACATTTTTCCATTTCTTTGTGTCTTCCTCAATTTCTTTCATGAGTACTTTATAGTTTTCTGAGTATAGATTCTGTGTCTCTTTGGTTAGGTTTATTCCTAGGTATCTTATGGTTTTGGATGCAATTGTAAATGGGATTGACTCCTTAATATCTCTTTCTTCTGTCTTCCTGTTGGTGTAGAGAAATGCAACTGATTTCTGTGCATTGATTTTATATCCTGACACTTTACTGAATTCCTGTATAAGTTCTAGCAGTTTTGGAGTGGAGTCTTTTGGGTTTTCCACATATAGTATCATATCATCTGCGAAGAGTGATAATTTGACTTCTTCTTTGCCAATTTGGATGCCTTTAATTTCCTTTTGTTGTCTGATTGCTGAGGCTAGGACCTCTAGTACTATGTTGAATAGCAGTGGTGATAATGGACATCCCTGCCGTGTTCCTGACCTTAGTGGAAAAGCTTTCAGTTTTTCTCCATTGAGAATGATATTTGCGGTGGGTTTTTCATAGATGGCTTTGATGATATTGAGGTATGTGCCCTCTATCCCTACACTTTGAAGAGTTTTGATCAGGAAGGGATGCTGTACTTTGTCAAATGCTTTTTCAGCATCTATTGAGAGTATCATATGGTTCTTGTTCTTTCTTTTATTGATGTGTTCTATCACATTGACTGATTTGCGGATGTTGAACCAACCTTGCAGCCCTGGAATAAATCCCACTTGGTCGTGGTGAATAATCTTTTTAATGTACTGTTGAATCCTATTGGCTAGTATTTTGTTGAGTATTTTCGCATCTGTGTTCATCAAGGATATTGGTCTATAGCTCTCTTTTTTGGTGGGATCCTTGTCTGGTTTTGGGATCAAGGTGATGCTGGCCTCATAAAATGAGTTTGGAAGTTTTCCTTCCATTTCTATTTTTTGGAACAGTTTCAGGAGAATAGGAATTAGTTCTTCTTTAAATGTTTGGTAGAATTCCCCCGGGAAGCCATCTGGCCCTGGGCTTTTGTTTGTTTGGAGATTTTTAATGACTGTTTCAATCTCCTTACTAATTATGGGTCTGTTCAGGCTTTCTATTTCTTCCTGGTTCAGTTGTGGTAGTTTATATGTTTCTAGGAATGCATCCATTTCTTCCAGATTGTCAAATTTATTGCCGTAGAGTTGCTCATAGTATGTTCTTATAATAGTTTGTATTTCTTTGGTGTTAGTTGTGATCTCTCCTCTTTCATTCATGATTTTATTTATTTGGGTCCTTTCTCTTTTCTTTTTGATAAGTCGGGCCAGGGGTTTATCAATTTTATTAATTCTTTCAAAGAACCAGCTCCTACTTTCGTTGATTTTTTCTATTGTTTTTTTGGTTTCTATTTCATTGATTTCTGCTCTGATCTTTATGATTTCTCTTCTCCTGCTGGGCTTAGGGTTTCTTTCTTGTTCTTTCTCCAGCTCCTTTAGGTGTAGGGTTAGGTTGTGTACCTGAGACCTTTCTTGTTTCTTGAGAAAGGCTTGTACCGCTATATATTTTCCTCTCAGGACTGCCTTTATTGTGTCCCACAGATTTTGAACTGTTGTATTTTCATTATCATTTGTTTCCATGATTTTTTTCAATTCTTCTTTAATTTCCCGGTTGACCCATTCATTCTTTAGAAGGATACTGTTTAGTCTCCATGTATTTGGGTTCTTTCCAAACTTCCTTTTGTGGTTGAGTTCTAGCTTTAGAGCATTGTGGTCTGAAAATATGCAGGGAATGATCCCAATCTTTTGATACCAGTTGAGTCCTGATTTAGGACCGAGGATGTGATCTATTCTGGAGAATGTTCCATGTGCACTAGAGAAGAATGTGTATTCTGTTGCTTTGGGATGAAATGTTCTGAATATATCTGTGATGTCCATCAGGTACAGTGTGTCGTTTAAGGCCTTTATTTCCTTGCTGATCTTTTGCTTGGATGACCTGTCCATTTCAGTGAGGGGAGTGTTAAAGTCCCCTACTATTATTGTATTGTTGTTGATGTGTTTCTTTGATTTTGTTATTAATTGGTTTATATAGTTGGCTGCTCCCACGTTGGGGGCATAGATATTTAAAATTGTTAGATCTTCTTGTTGGACACACCCTTTGAGTATGATATAGTGTCCTTCCTCATCTCTTATTATAGTCTTTGGCTTAAAATCTAATTGATCTGATATAAGGATTGCCAACCCTGCTTTCTTCTGATGTCCATTAGCATGGTAAATTCTTTTCCACCCCCTCACTTTAAATCTGGAGGTGTCTTTGGGCTTAAAATGAGTTTCTTGGAGGCAACATATAGATGGGTTTTGTTTTTTTATCCATCTGATACCCTGTGTCTTTTGACAGGGGCATTTAGCCCATTAACATTCAGGGTAACTATTGAGAGATATGAATTTAGTGCCATTGTATTGCCTGTAAGGTGACTGTTATTGTATATGGTCTCTGTTCCTTTCTGATCTACCACTTGTAGGCTCTCTCTTTGCTTAGAGGACCCCTTTCAATATTTCCTGTAGAGCTGGTTTGGTATTTGCAAATTCTTTCAGTTGTTGTTTGTCCTGGAAGCTTTTAATCTCTCCTTCTATTTTCAATAATAGCCTAGCTGGATATAGTATTCTGGGCTGCATGTTTTTCTCGTTTAGTGCTCTAAAAATATCATGCCAGCTCTTTCTGGCCTGCCAGGTCTCTGTGGATAAGTCAGCTGCCAATCTAATATTTTTACCATTGTATGTTACAGACTTCTTTTCCCGGGCTGCTTTCAGGATTTTCTCTTTGTCACTGAGACTTGTAAATTTTACTATTAGGTGACGGGGTGTGGGCCTATTCTTATTGATTTTGAGGGGCGTTCTCTGAACCTCCTGAATTTTGATGCTCGTTCCCTTTGCCATATTGGGGAAATTCTCCCCAATAATTCTCTCCAGTATACCTTCTGCTCCCCTCTCTCTTTCTTCTTCTTCTGGAATCCCAATTATTCTAATGTTGTTTCGTCTTATGGTGTCACTTAATTCTCGAATTCTCCCCTCGTGGTCCAGTAGCTGTTTGTCCCTCTTTTGCTCAGCTTCTTTATTCTCTGTCATTTGGTCTTCTATATCACTAATTCTTTCTTCTGCCTCATTTATCCTAGCAGTTAGAGCCTCCATTTTTGATTGCACCTCATTAATAGCTTTTTTGATTTCAACTTGGTTAGATTTTAGTTCTTTTATTTCTCCAGAAAGGGCTTTTATATCTCTCGAGAGGGTTTCTCTAATATCTTCCATGCCTTTTTCGAGCCCGGCTAGAACCTTGAGAATTGTCATTCTGAACTCTAGATCTGACATATTACCGATGTCTGTATTGATTAGGTCCCTAGCCTTCGGTACTGCCTCTTGTTCTTTTTTTTGCGTTGAATTTTTTCGTCTTGTCATTTTGGCCAAATAAGAGTAAATGAAGGGGCAAGTAAAATACTAAAAGGGTGGCAACAACCCCAGAAAAATATGCTTTAACTAAATTAGAAGAGATCCAAAATCGTGAGTGGGGAGAAAGGGGATAAAAAGAGGTTCAAAAAGAAAGAAAGAAAAAAAAAGAAAAGAAAAAAAATTTTTTTAAAAAAAGAAAACACCTGAGAAAAATGTGAAAAAGAAAAAATATATATATTAGATAAACTAGTAAAAAATCGTTAAAAAAGAAAAAGGTAACAGTTAAAAAAAAAATTTTACCCGAAGGCGAGAAGAAAAAGAAAAAAAAAAATGAAAAAGAAAAAATTAAATTAACTGCAAGACTAAAAAAAAAAAATCACAGGAAAAAAGCCATGAGTTCCGTGCTTGGCTTTCTCCTCCTCTGGAATTCTGCTGCTCTCCTTGGTATTGAAACCGCACTCCTTGGTAGGTGAACTTGGTCTCGGCTGGATTTCTTGTTGATCTTCTGGGGGAGGGGCCTGTTGTAGTGATTCTCAAGTGTCTTTGCCCCAGGCGGATTACACCTCCCTTACCCGGGGCCGGGGTGAGTAATCCGCTCCGGTTTGCTTTCAGGAGCTTTTGTTCCCTGAGCGCTTTCTGTAGAGTTCCGGAGGACGGGAACACAAATGGCGGCCTCCTGGTCTCCGGCCCGGAGGAGCCGAGAGCCCAGGGCCCCACTCCTCAGTGCGCCCTCAGAGAACAGCGCCCAGTTATTCCCGTCTGCCTGACCTCCGACCGCGCTCCGAGCTCACCGAGCCTTCGATCGGTTCAAGGCAACACCGAGCTGTGAGCTTACTGTCGGCTCTGTCTCTGCAGCCGGCTTTCCCGTTCCAATACCCGCAAGCTCTGGGACACTCAGACACCCCCGATCCTTCTGTGACCCTGCGGGACCTGAGGCCACGCTGACCCCGCGTGGGCTTCGCCCCGGTTTAGCCTCTGGAGCGATGTCCCTCAGCGGAACAAACTTTTAAAAGTCCTGATTTTGTGCGCGGTTGCTCCGCTGCTTGCCGGGAGCCGGCCCCTCCCCCCGGGGTCTATCCTCCCGTCGCTTTGGATTCACTTCTCCGCCGGTCCTACCTTTCAGAAAGCGGTTGTTTTTCTGTTTCCAGAATTGCTGTTCTTCTTCTCTTCGGTCTGCCGATGGATTTTCAGGTGTTTGCAATCTTTAGATAAGCTATCTAGCTGATCTCCGGCTAGCTGAAGCAGTCTCAGCTTGCTACTTCTCCGCCATCTTGACTCCTCCCCCCCCCAAATTCAATGTTTAAGACTACAATGGCACTTGGTAATACAATTTGACAGGATTGTTGTATTATGTGTGTTTTTCCAGAGTAGCCCTGGAGTTCTTGGCCATTCTTTTTTTTTTTTTTTAAAGACTTTATTTATTTATTTGAGAGGGAGAGAGTGAGAGAGAGAGCATGAGCAGGTGGAGGGACAGAGGGAGAAGCAGACTCCCCACTGAGCAAGGAGCCTGATGTAGGGCTTGATCCCGAAACTCTGGGATCATGACCTGAGCTAAAGGCAGACTCCCAACTTACTGAGCCATCCAGGCATCCCAGTTCTTGGCCATTCTTAGCAATTTTGACTTCACCTGAATATCCCATGAGATGGGCAAATCCCCAGCTGTCTCTCTCTGACATCCTGAGAATTGATGGAATAGATTTTATCTGTTTCACTTGCAGCCTGTTGCCACAATGGATGAAACTTCCCTGAGCAAATGAGGTCAAACCAGGTCCTTCAGAGCTGCAGGCTGCTGAGATATGCCCACCATAACTTCTTCCACTCGCCATTGTGTCCGGGGAGCACGAGACAGAACACAAATGAGAAAGCAATGAAAACTTGCTTTGGTTTGTCTCATTCTGGGGCTCACAGTGTGGAAGGAAAGGAACCTATGTTCAATTAAAACCCGGCACTTAGCTGATAACCAAACTAAAATGGCAGTATTCAGGATCAACAGGGAAAAAAAATCAGAAACAAAAATTGCAAAGTATGAGGAAAAAAACCTACAAAGAGGAAAGTAAAATAATCATCAGCCTAGAGCATGTCTTGTTTTTATCTCCCTAGTATCTATCTATTCTTCTCCACTAACCCCAGCTTCAGGGCAGGATTGGATGGGTCAAACCAGTCATAGAAATCCCAACTCCTTCATCAAAGGTCATTTTCCAGATAAACCAAATAAATTTTTTTCTCTTCTTTTTCCTTTTTAAAAAACTTCCACTTTACTGAGGTATAATTGACAAATAAAATTGTAAGATCTTTAATACATACATTGTGGTGATTATACACACACACACACACACACACACACACACACACACACACATTGTGGAAGGATTTCTCCCATCTAGTTAATTAACATATCTATCCATCACCTCACTTACTTCTCTCCTTATTTTTTTTTTTTCCCTTTTTGGTGATGATATTTAAGTTCTGCTCTTTTAATAGATTTCAATGATACAATACATTATTCCTACCTAGAGTCACAAGGGTTTACATTAGATCTTCAGTCCTTATTCATCTTATAGCTGAAAGTTTGATCTCTTCTACTAACTTCTTACTTCCCAACCCCTGGCAGCCACTTTTCTTCTGATTCACAATATGACTTTTGTGTATCTTTTTTAGATTTCACATATAAGTGATGCTATGTGGTATTTGTCTTTGTCTATCTGGTTTATTTCACTTAGGACAGTGTCCTTAAGGTCCATCCATGCTGTTGCAAATGGTGGGATTTCCTTCTTTCTCACAGCTGAATAATATTCCATTGTGTATATATGCTACATCTTCTTTATTCATCCATCCACTGATGGTCACTTAGGTTGTTTCCATGTATTGGCTATTGCCAATGAGGTATTTATCTTACACAAAAGATTTTCTCTGGGGCAGTCCAGTCTGCACAGGACTCAGCAAATTTGCTCAGTAAACTATGGAAAACTACAGTCTCCTGGATACCATCTCATGACCATGAGGCATCAGAAAGCTAACCTAGGAAAACGAAGTATAGAGACTCACAAAAGAAGCAACCATGTCTGAGAGCTGCCTCACCTCTAAATTTTTTGTAATGTGAGCCAATTATTCCCTTGTACTGTTGAAGCCTGTTTGACTTCCATTTTCTTTTAC
Source organism: Mustela nivalis (assembly GCF_964662115.1). NCBI lineage: Eukaryota > Metazoa > Chordata > Mammalia > Carnivora > Mustelidae > Mustela > Mustela nivalis. The sequence goes on along the minus strand of NC_139020.1, from coordinate 139,805,874 downwards.
TTGCAACCAAAAGCTTCTGACACAGTACCTAACAGAATGCATGAAGAAGCCAAAGAGTGATGAGTTTGGGGCACTGGGACAGAGAACTGAATGCATCTTAAAATAATCCCATTCAAACAGAGTCCAGAAGACAAAGCAAAAATTCAGTGCTGGCAACTAGAAGATAATTGCTTAATTATAGATTGGGGACAGCATTTGTAAAGGGGAACATTTCACCCCAGTGGGACTGCAGAGAAGGAAATTACTAATTGTTCTCAAACTGGTAAAAGCTGAAATCCCTTGTCTAAGGATTATTGTTCTCTGTGATAGCTCCATAATATTCTGTTAACTTGCTTTTATGTATGTATGTATTTATATATATATTTCTTAAAGGCATGCTTTTTCTAGGAGTCCTAGAGGAAATGAATAAGGACAAGGAGATGAAGAGTTGGCAGTTTAATGAAAGAAACTTAAAGCATCTATTTCCATACACATCGTGGATATGGCAGAAAGTTATACTTACAACATTTATTTTAAATGTTAAATCTTGAACTTTTAGATAAAATAATGTACCAGAAATTTCTGCTGTATGGTACTGAGCAACCACCCCTCCCCACCCACCCCACACACTCCAGCCTCCTTTCGGTCTAGATAGAAGTTGGGTCAAATCAAGGAGTGGGTCTTTGGTGTCTTCCTTCCCTTAGACACCATAGCCTCCCTCACTTAGCACCATAAGGCTTCCATTTGCTGGCAGATTAAATTCGTCAGCGGTAAGAGGACTCCTGATCTGTGTATGAAACTTAAGCCTATACAGATTGCTTTAAACTTGCAAGTCAATACGGAATTATCCATTTTCTCTTGAAGGTCTGAGTCAGTGGCCACATAAAGAGTATAGCTCTTGGGGTGCCTGGATGGCTCAGTGGGTTAAAGCCTCTGCCTTCAGTTTGGGTCATGATCCCAGAGTCCTGGGATCGAGCCCCGCATCAGGCTCTCTACTCAGCAGGGAGCCTGCTTCCTCTCTCTCTCTCTCTCTCTGCCTGCCTCTCTGCCTGCTTGTGATCTCTGCCTGTCAAACAAATAAATAAAATCTTTGAGGAAAAAAAAAAAAAAGAGTATAGCTCTTAAATTCACCCAAACGCATGTGTTCAGAGCTCACTAAGTGCTTACAAAAAAACAAAAACCAGATTCTACAGATAATAGACCTGACAAGGAACAGTGGCACATGAAAGGTGAAAGAATAGAGGAACGGCTGCATTGCCCTAAGTTGAAGATGCACATTTTTCCCCCTCATTTTTGATCTTAGGAATTGAGCCACACCTGACAATCATTCAGGCTACCGTTAGGATGCGGTTCTAATGCCTGCGTGCATGTGATCCTCCTCACAGACGTTCACCATGTCACGACTTCAGCTAGTACACCAAAGGTTGGCCCTTTATGTGTGGAGTTTACGTGACATTGAAGAATGGCAACAAACTACCATCCCTGGTGTCTGTCTTCTGTGTGTCCTAGTCTCCTCTTGTAAGAACACCAGTGGAGTCAGACCCACTCGAAGAGCCTCCATTCACCTGTATCCCCACTTTGAAGGCCCTGTCTCCGAGTATAGTCTCATTCTGAGGTACCGAGCTTAAGGGCTTCAACATACACATTTTGAGGTAGACAATTCATCCCATAACACTAGGATGAAAAATTCTAAGATGTTAAAGTTTTATAGGGTGATTTGTCAGTTTTTCCTCCCAAGGATAGATAAAATAATGAGGTATCTTAGGATGAGAGGCTTCTGTGCGGATTATGTATTTATTCCTCTAAGCAGCCAACCCACCCTATGTACTCTCTGTGGTGGGAATCACAGATCCCATGTTTCCCTCCCCCAGGGCTTCCTGGTAGGCTCTGAAAATGGGAGACCCAACAGAGAGACTAGAAGGTAGGGAAAGGGGGTGAAAGGATGTATTTTCTGTGTCTAACTCCCGTCAGCATTGCTCCAGTGACAGAGGACAGCTGTAGCCTCAGCCTCAAGACTCCTTTGGCAATTCCAGAACCAGCCAGAGAGCAAGCTCCTGAGAGATGATTACCCATGCGCATATCAACCACACTGTAGCCCCCAGAGGTTCAAGCACCAGCCACACAGGTCCAAGTCCCCAGGTTTGTTGAACCCAACTCTCTCTCTTTTTTTCAGATTTTATTTATTTAAGAGAGAGTAAGAGCAAGAGAGTGAGCAAGCATGTGCAGAGTGAAGGGGCAGAGGGAGCTGGAGAAGCAGCCCCCTCACTGAACAGGGAGCCCAATGCAGGGCTCTATCCCAGGATGCTGAGATCATGACCTGAGCCAAAAGTAGATACTTAACTGACTGAGCCACCCAGGTGCCCAAACACATCTCTTTTTATTCCCCACCATGGTAGCTGCTTACTACAGTTTCCATGTCATGGGAACCTTAGCATCCCCTTTCTGTACTTATAACCTTCCTACACTGGCATAGCCAGTACCTGTATTCAATTGCCTCTATCAGAAATACTTGGTATGGTTCATCTTTCCATATATAGACCCTGAGTAATATGATGTCTTAGAATAGATGAAACGTAGTACCTGGAAAATATTTAAGCATGTCTAAATGTTCTGTTTATCTTTATTTGTATGGTTTCCATAAATCACTTTATGTCACTATTACCTCAATTATCCACTTCTTCAGTTTGGAGCTTTAAAGTTTTTTTGTCTGTGTACTCTTTTTAGTCCTCACAGATTCATGATAACTGGTTGATTGGCTTTATCCTCTCTTTGTAGTTTCTGACACCTGTATGCACTCAAAGCTTTACCTGTAAAAGGTAACCATATACAAAGGGATATATATACACACAGGTTCACTAAAGACAAAATATACCTGTATTTTGAAACTCTTTATTGAAGATAAGTTTTGACAGCAGTGGAAGAGATAATTTTGAAAATGTTTATGATAAAATCTTTTCATGCTTGTAAATTGTCCTGGATAAATTCGTATGTCACTGAGAATAAGAAAACTTCCTAGATTTGGTATTTCTCTCTCAGAAAGTTCTTAACCTGTGATTTCTGGCCTTTTTTCCCTAGAAATATCTAGATTTCATATCTAGTATAAGCAAGGCCACTGCATTCTCTGTGAGCTTAAGGAAGCCACTTCAATAGCTCTGACCCCAATGATCTCATCTGAGAAAAACAAGGGGTTCAACAAGATCAGTGATTCCAACCCCTCTAAACATGAAAGTCACATTTCCTCACCTCTTTCTCATAAACTCTATATTTAAAAAACGTTTCTCCACCCAGACAGCATTTAAGTTTGGATTTCCCAATATCTATTAACCACAGACATATATACCTTTCAATCAGATAGTTTGATTTTCAGATTTCTTTTTATTTTTAAAATGTACTTCAATGTTTTCAAAATGTGGAATATAATTTGGTAGTCCCCATAATTATGTCCATGAACCTCTCTAGGGGTTCCAGTTTCAGAACCCCTGGTGCCCGTAAAGCCCATTTGCATTTGTAGTCTAAACTGCACTCTTAGGTGAACTGCACAATTTGTGTCAGTGAAACATTCCCTTCACCAGAATCTTCCTCCAAAGATACATAATGGGAACTGAAATAGAGTGGAGACATATGGCTGTTTCCTTCAGGATCCCTTTATCAATCACTCCCATAGAAAATAAAGCTGTATTTAATCCCAGAAGGCTCAATCATGCTTGTAAAGACAGAGTTTTGAGATTTTATATATTCGAATAATCAGAGTGGAAAGGAACCTTAGCTAGTCAGTCCAACTGGATCCTGAATTCCAGGCCTTTGTCCAAACTATGCTTGACTAAATTAAACTGATGGGGCAGTTCACAATGCTGTGTCATTTAAAGCACCCAGACATCAGTACCCAACATATTTCCATTGCCTGAAACCAAAGACCCATATCTTTTGCACATTCCATTACTGACACAGAGAAGGTAGTCATTAAACAATCTCCCATGCTGAAGGAAAACTCAGATCTGCTCAAGTGGCACTTACTGGATGGTTTTGTTTTCACTCACCTGCCTGAAATGGAAACCATCACACCCTATGTTTATCTGTGCCAGCAAAGTAAAGGAGACAGTTAATGCAATCATCTGGGTAATTCAGGTCAATGGCAAAATGCGGTGACTGAACCAAAAGTGAATTCAGCGTTATCTAAATCATGCAGAATGGCATTTGTTTTGGTTAAATTGAAATAAATTGAGACACTTAATCTGTATCTGCAATCTCTCTCCCATATGCCATGTCCATTAGAAAGAACAGTTATGCTTCTTTTAGCTGTTTTTCCTTTTTGCAGTTATATTTTTAGAACGGATTTGTATCGCCCATTATTCAAGTAATTATCAGTTTCTAGCAGATTTGTTGATTTTCTTAATTAAACTTAGCTAACAAATCATTAAAGAAAGAAAGAAAAATGCAACAGTGTTTCCTAGTCCAATTAATTAACTATTCCTTATTTTATTCTGTACCCCCTAGACTAGAAAATAAATTGTGCAGTAAACAACACTTCTAATTTTACTACTGTCATCTTTAGGCTCATGGTTCCAAGCTGCAAAGAAAAAAAAAAATAAAAAAATAATATATATATATATATATCTTAGGACACTGTTATTTATTGAGAATAACAAAACCAACTTGTGTCCTGAGGCAGATGATAAAAGGAAACTATAAAAGAGAAAAAACTTTGGAAGTTTCACAAAAAGAAAATGCAGAGTTTTAGAGACATCTCAAATTATTTTCTGGAGGTGAAATTTGTTATAATGACCATGGGAATTTGCTGTTGTTGTTGTTGTTGTTGTTGTTGTTGTTTTAATCTCATCTTGCTGCCTCACTCATTTCCTGACTTGAAATTGAACAGTTACAGTTGAAATAAATCATCTCTCCAATAAATAAATAAATAAAAATAGTCTCTCTCTTTTCAAATATTCTTGTATGACCAAATGCTATGTCCTTTCACATTTTCCTAAGCAATTAATTCTTTCCTTTGTAATATCTGTCAAAGAAATCTATTTTATTCATGATCCCAGATAGTAAGCCAACCCAGGCCCTTACTTCCTGAGCCATGGACGATCATAACAATATCTGCCCTGGGGTCGCTGCCTCCACTCTCCTCCCGAATCCAGTACAGCACCACTGTGGGCAGTGATCAAGAGCACAGACTTGAGCCAGATGGCCTGGGTTCAAATCCCAGCTCCAGCTGAGTTACCTCAGGTCTGTTACTTTACCCCTCTACTCCTGTTTTTTATCTTCAAAAAACCTAATTGATCCTGAAACTGTTTATACCCTCTTGTGCTCTGGAGCCCCTTAAGGCTCCCACATCAACTGACTTCTAGTGGGTTCAGCCAGGAGGTGGCACTACTGAGTAGAGGGTGAGAAGGAAAAAAAGCCAGGATACCTCTTTCCCCCTTTTCCTCCTCAGACAGGTTTTCTGCAATGGCTTCACTTCCTCCGCAGCTCTGGCTCACTGGAGGGGGTTATGTTAAGTGATGTAAGTCAAGCAGAGAAGGACAATGATCATATGAATTTGCTCATATGTGGAACATAAGCAACAGCGTGGAGGACCACAGGAGAAGGGAGGGAAATCCAAAGCGGGAAAAATCAGAGAAAGAGACGAACCATGAGAGTCTAAGGACCCTGAGAAACAAGCTGGGGGTTCCAGAGGGGAAGTGGGTGGGGGAAGGGAGTAGCCGGGTGATGGAGGAGGGCACATGCTATGATGAGTACTGGGTGTTATATGTAACTAATGAATCAATGAACACTGCACCAAAAACTAATTATGAAGTATACAGTAAGTAACTGAAACTAATTTAAAAAAATAATAATAAGCCTGCTGGGATTACAACCTTGACCATGACAAGTGACCCCACCCCCACCTCTGGCCTCCTGCAGCACTGCCTTCTCTTGTCATCCTTCCAGCCCAGATGTGATAGCAGCTCCCTGATGCTGTGAATCTAAGGTGTTTCAACATCGCTGTTGGCCTCCTATCCACTCCATCAATGGCGTATTAGACACCCTCCATTTTAAACCCTGAGCAATCCAGGACCTCACAGTGTCATCAGAAGGTTTAAATGTGTTAAGATATAAAAACCACTGAGAACAGTACTTGGAACTTGATAAGTGTTAGTGATTATTAAATATTTTTACATACTATTGCTCCACTAAGTAATGAGAAATCCCTTGAGCTTTATTCTTATGAGTGCACAATTGAGTTCGCATTAATGTTAATACTCAGATTCCATAAGCTTCGTTAGTTCACCTGTGGGAACTCAGAATCCAAAAAAAGATCCTATTCCTTGGTATTTCTGAAGTCCCCAAAGGTGGCTAACACAGAGTCATAAACAAGGTGACTCCTTCTTTTTTTTTTTTTTTTTAAGATTTTATTTTATTTATTTGTCATAGAGAGAGAAGCAAGAGCAAGCACAGGCAGACAGAATGGCAGGCAGAGGCAGAGGGAGAAGCAGGCTCCCTGCCAAGCAGGGAGCCCGATATGGGACTCGATCCCAGGACGCTGGGATCACGACCTGAGCCGAAGGCAGCGGCTTAACCAACTGAGCCACCCAGGCGTCCCAAGGTGACTCCTTCTTTGCAAAATGCTTAATTTAGCACAATATCTAACGTGCATATTATGTTGGTCCCCCAGGGATGCCATGACAAAGCCAAACAAACTGGGTGGCTTAACACAATAGAATTTTATTCACTCAGAGTTCTGAGAGCTGGGAGTCTACAATCAAGAAGCCCCATGCTCTCTCTAAAGGCTCTCAGGAAGAATATTTCCTTGCCTCTTCCTAGCTTCTGGTGGTTGCCAACAATCTTTGGGGTGGCAATCCTTATCATCCAACAGATGCCTCCTTCCAATTTCCTTGTGAATGTTTCCAGATCCCTCTCTGCTTATAAAGACACCAGGCATTGGATTAGGGCCTACCTAGTCTTACATTGATTATAACTACAATAACCCTATTTCCAAATAAGGTCACTTTCTAAGGTACCTGGGGTTAGGACTCCCACATATCTTTCTGGGGAATACAATTTGATCCCTGAAACATATATTTTGCTCTAGACATACATCTTTCCCATGTAATGTTAGTTAAGTATTATAAAATGCGTGAAATGTTATTTACCCCCATTTTAGAGAGGGGGAGGATGACATTAGAGAAGTTAAGGGATCTATCCAAAGTGTAACATACAGTAGAGTAGTATATTACAAAATTAGAACCTGAATTCTGGTTTTCTGGAACCCAGACCACTCCTCTACAAATTATACCATTAAACCCTTGAATTCAGTGAAAACACTGATTTTACTCTTAATGAGGTTTAAATTCCTGTGCATTCTGCCAAACCTCTACTGCATTTCCAGATTCAGTCAAGTAGCCAAGTGAAGGTCTAGAAAGTCAGTATAACCTGCATGAGTTAGTTGTTGTTGCAAAGAAACCAAAACCTCATGTCCCAGATGCATGATGTACCTGGGATCAACTGGAAGTCATCTGTGTAGATCTGCTGCTTACGAGTGGGATCATTTATATTTCTAGGTCTGGCTGACTTTTTGACTGATCTAGGCTAGACTCAACTGATTCAGTCCACTGCTGTTGCACATGTCCTTCATCCTTCCCCTGAAACCAAGAAGCTAACCTGGCCTTGCTTTCATGGTGATAGTAGAGGTTCAAGAGAGAAGGTATGCCCCAATGTGCCAGCCCATGTCAAGCCTCTTCTGCTTGCATTGACTACTAATATCCTTTAGGCCAAAGCAAGTTCCATGGGTCAAGTTCGTTGACCTCAGTGTCAAGGGGCAGGGCAGATCATGCTGCCCATATTGGGAGGGAACTGCAAAATAACATATCCAAGGGCCTAGATCAAGGGAAGGGTGGAGAATTGGAGCCCTCATTACAATTTGCTTTGCAACCTTAGAGTAACGATGGTGGGTGGTGTCCTTCTCCCAGCTCGCACCGGGACCACAGAACCACTGAATCCCTGAAGTTTACTGTCCCTCCTCTTCACCCAGCAAGTGATCTTCCTGCAGTTCCACAATAAATTTTGAAAGTTCTTTTAATTCTGTGGCTGACTTTCACATAAGGCTTGAGCCTATTCAAAATGAAAGGGTCATCACTTTAAAAATATGGAAGTACTTGTAGAAGTACTTATATGTGGAGACACATATAAATTTTTTTACTGCAGCAGACAGAATCATTTACATTGAATCATATTTTTCTCTCTCTCTCCCAGTTCCAATATTCTTCTTCATATTTCAGCAGAAGGTTTAATTTTTCATTTTGACACTCTGATTCAGCCTCCTCTTCAATAGCTTATATCTAAAGAGAGCATATTTTAGAAATCTCAGGAAAAGATTCTCTTTGTTCTTTAAAAAAAAAAATGGACATTAACAGTATTCCTAGTGTATTCATATGCTGAGTTTTCCTCAACAAACACTTTTTTCCCCTAGATTTTACTCCACTGCTTGTAGATTCGTGATTGTATTCAGAAGTTCTGGAATAAATTCAGTCCTTAATAAATATTTGTTGAATAAATAGATGAATGAGTTAACATATGTCTGAGAATACATTAATTCTCGACCAATAATGCCTATAGAGAAAAGGTGATATAGCTTCTGAAATTCTGAGAACAAAAGTACTTCCACCACAATTGCAGCAACCACAAGAAATATATGGTTTAATGATTTTAAACCAGACGTCATTTCATCTCCTGTTTGGCTCAATATAAGAATAGGTTTTCAGCTCTTCTTCCACTCAGGAAGTTACATCCCCAATTTCCCCCACTATCACAGTCTAACAAAGAACACATACATGGCCCACAGTCCCACAGACTAGTGAGGCAGGACAAGCAACCATCTTTTCAGAGCACTCTATAGGGCACAATTTTTCTCATAGTATTCATTCAATTACACACTTAGCTGACAAATAGTTTTGATATCCTAATATTTGCCAAGCATAAGTGCCAAGTCTAAAACAATTTTAAAAATATGCCAAAGGAAAAAAGAAGAAAAATGAAAAAGAAGAAGAAAAAGAAAATCCAGTCCTATCCTCAAGGAGTTCATAGTCTTCTGTGGGCATACAGCCATTGCCCAAAACAATCATATAAATAAATATAAAATTCACCCTGGATAACTGTTTTGAGAGATAGCTACATTGTGATGTGAATGCATGTAACATAATGGTTTGATCTGGTTAGAGAGGATGGAGGATAAGTAGGAATAAGTAGGAATTAACCAGGGAAATCAAAGTGTGGGACAAAGTGTTTTCTATACCAAAGGAAAAACCAGAACAAACATACAGTGCTATGGGAAAAAGAAAAGTATTATTTAAGAACTAAAAATGGACTGGACGGTCAACTGAACTAATTTTCACACCTTCCTGTGGCCACACCTTTAGATGGTACACACACACACACACACACACACACATACATACACACAAATCCTGAGCGTGACTATGTGACTTGTTTGTAGGAGAGGTGCCAGCTCCAAGATTGGGCTCCAAGGTATCTGGGACACTGATGCTCACTCCCCCAGACCATCAGTCTACCACACAAATAAACCTGAGCTAACCTACCACAGGACGAGACATCACATGGAGTCCAGTTTCATCATCCCAGCCAGGCCCAGTCAGCCACCTAGCCTTCTGATGACCTGACCACAAACGTAGAATGAGCAAGGAAACAGCAACTAAGCCCAACTCAGATCTGCAGAACCACCAAGCTGATCTACGGACTAAAGAGAAAGGCTAAATAGTTACTGTTTTAAGACGCTAAGTTTGGGGGTGGTCTGTTATTCTATGTAACACAAGGATTGATGTGGCTGGATTACAGAAAGCAAGGGGGAGTCTTGTGCCAGACAAAGCAGGAAAGATAGATAGGAAACAGACAGTGTAGAGTCTTATGTATACACATGGTAGTGAGCATTGTGTATCTCAACCACCTTGGCCCACTTCCACCCTCCTGAAAGCCAAGATCTTCAGGTTTCCCAAAGGTATCTTCACTTCCACCACTCCCCATCCATGTAGTTTAGGGGAGGTAGAATCTAGGTAAAGCCTGTCATCTAGACTTTGGTCAATCAATATATCCTATTCCCCTGGCCTCAGTAATTGGTTCAGGAGAGAACACATGACCCAAGCCAGTCCAAAGAGTGAATTAATCCAGGGCTCTGGTTAAGACTGCTGGGGTAATGGGGAGCCTGGGTAGCTCAGTGGGTTAAGTGTGTGCCTTCAGCTCAGGTCATGAATCTCAGGGTCCTGGGATCCAGTTCTGTGGGAGCCTACTTCTCCTTCTCCTCCCTGCTCAAGCTCTCTCTTGCTCTATCTTTTGCTCTCTCTGTTCTCGGTCTCTCTCTCTCAGACAAATAAAATCTAAAACAGACAAACAAACAAACAAAAACTGCTAGCAACACAGAGTTGCTAGCAGTTGTGTTGTGGCCAAGGAAGAGATCTCACCTGAGAAGAATCAACATGGAGGAAACAAAGTGGGGTGGAGAGAGACAGCAGTTCTTAGTTAAATTTTTAAAGTCCTTCAAGCTCTATTACAAAGCTGTAATCATCAAGACAGTATGGTACTGGCAGAAAAACAGACACAGGGACGCCTGGGTGGCTCAATGGTTTAAGGCCTCTGCCTTCAGCTCAGGTCATGGTCCTGGGGTCCTGGGGTCCTGGGGTCCTGGGATCGAGCCCCGCATTGGGCTCTTGCTCAGTGGGGAGCCTGCTTCCTCTCTGTCTCTGCCTGCCTCTCTGCCTACTTGTGATCTCTGTCTGTCAAATAAATAAATAAATAAATAAAATCCTTAAAAAAACAAACAAACAAACAAAAGTAGACACATAGATCAATGGAACAGAACAGAGAACCCAGAAATGGACCCTCAACTCTATGGTCAACTAATCTTCGACAAAGCAGGAAAGAATGTCCAATGAATAAAAGACACTCTTTTCAACAAACGGTGTTGGGAAAATTGGACAACTACATGCAAAAGAATTAAAGTGGACCATTTTCTTACACCACATACAAAAGTAGACTCAAAATGGATGAAAGACCTAGATGTGAGACAGGAATCCATCAAAATCCTTGAGGAGAACACAGACAGCAACCTCTTCGACTTCAGCCACAGCAACTTCTTCATAGAAACATTAGCAAAGGCAAGGGAAGCAAGGGCAAAAAAGAACTACTGGGACTTCTTCAACATAAAAAGATTTTGCACAGCAAAGGAAATAGTCAACAAAACCAGAAGACAATGGACAGAATGGGAAAAGATACCTGCAAATGACATCAGATAAAAAGTTACTATCTAAAATCTATAAAGAACTTATCAAACTCAGCACCCAAAGAACAAATAATCTAATCAAGAAATGGGCAGAAGACATGAACAGACATTTCTGCAAAGAAGACATCCAAATGGCCAACAGACACATGAAAAAGTGCTCAACATCACTTGCCATCAGGGAAATACAAATCAAAACCACAGTGAAATACTACCTCACTGCAGTCAGAATGGCTAAAATTAACCAGTCAGAAAAGGACAGGTGTTGCAAAGATGCAGAGAAAGGGGAACCTCTCTACATTGTTG